>NC_048298.1:171528605-172153794 GCF_013100865.1 Trachemys scripta elegans | reverse complement strand
GTAAAAAGCAACAGAGGGTCCTGTGGCACCTTTAAGACTAACAGAAGTATTGGAGCATAAGCTTTAATGGGTGAATGCCCACTTCATCAGACGCAAGACGCAATGAAGTGGGCATTCACCCACGAAAGCTTATGCTCCAATACTTCTGTTAGTCTTAAAGGTGCCACAGGACCCTCTGTTGTTTCTTAGAGAAAGATTGTGATATCTTGGTCAGGACTCCCAGAATGGTGAGCCGCTGTGTTACTATCGTGCAGTGATTTTTGGGACCAGTGTGTCACCAGTTTACATATGATACATTGCATGACACCTCTGAGATATATATTATGACAACAGTGAGTTGAGGCCATGAGTGTATCAGACCTGATGTGAGTTACAGTATGGTGGGTGTTCTGATGGTTGGCATTCTGGGGCTCCCAGGGTCACAAAGATATTAGTCAATTTGTATATATCCTGAATGGAAATCACAGCTGCTTTTCTCTAGAATGCTTACAGTTTTCTAAAATATCTTAAATTAAGCTTTCATCTTTCAAAGAAAAAAATGGAGAGCTGGCTCTTCCTAGCTGCTTCTTAAAGAAATTCTTCCTTTACTTATGCTGGACTCAAAGTGTGGACTTCTTGGGCTTCTTTACATCTTTAGCTACTGAGTTCAGTAGAGCTGTTCTAATTTATAGGATATGGCTACTTAAAGTTATGAATATTGTTTTTGTTTCTCTTTGCTCTTCCTTGTGTGTGTTTGAGGGCAAACTGTACTAGATTTATAAAATGTGTAGATAAAAAAATACTAAGCCACAAAATTGAAACAAAGAGAATATAAACACGCAAGGGTAATCTATTTAATGGGCATATATATATGATTTTCACCACTGCAAAGCCCATGATGTTAATGTAGTGCCCAATATCAATAGACCTCAGTGAAATAAACATAAGAAAATAATGTAACAAAGATAACGCAATTACAAAGCAAGGTAATGCACCCTAATGTAACACCAGAGATAGAGCTGAGGAAGCTCCTTAACAATAAATAGATGCTGTGAGGGAACATGTGTGTGAAGCAGCAAGATGAGGGACATCACTTGCTACGGATCAGAGGGCAGAGAGCATTCCCAGTGTATGCACTTATGTGTGTGATTATGCTAGGAAATAACATTGTAATATGATGTTTCCATACTTTAAACTCTAATTTGCTGTCTTGGTGCCGCAAGCGGGTTTAACCTTGAATAGTACTCTGGTGTTAGTTGTCAGTTTGTCTGTGATGTGGGATCACTATTTATAGCAGCATTTACTGTTTACAAGATAAGCAAATTCTGTTCTTTAACTTCAATAACAAATGAACCACCTGCAGATAATCATGGGTCTTTTTAAATGAAGATTTTATTGAAAAAGAGCAATTATAACTCTCTCATTTTCACTTTTTTCCCCAGCACCTTGAGACCCATTCTCCTCTCACCAACACTGCTCTTTTGGAACAGTGTAACTCCATTCATTTTAATGGGACATTTTCTGATTTATACCAGAGTAAACTGAGAGCAGAATTTGGCTTATTGTGTAGAGACTATCATATATTTCTTTCCATTTTGTATTCTAATTACAGCTATGAATAGGCAATGGTCTCATTTTTTAAACTACTCTGTGCATGTTAGCGATTGCTGTTTCTTAACATAGTAGCAAACATGAAAACAATCTATTTTTAAAGAAAAGGTAAATCACCACGTTTGTATATGGTAGAATTGAGTCTGTCATTCATTGTCACAAAAAAAAAAAGCTATATGTCCTGTCACTTTAGACTTTGCTGTCAAAACTGACAGGTGAACAGCCCTAAGGATTTCAGGGATAGTAGCTTTCCAAAAGCATTTCAAGGATGCTTACTGGAGAAATGAAAGTGTATTATTAAGATTACTGTACATTTTCTCTTCTGTTGTTTTCAACATATCCATAATGAAACACACTCTTAATGTATGAACATTTATATAAAATAAAAGAATGGTAAGTTGCTATGCCTAGGTATTCCGAAATGAATAAATAACATCTAAGGTAGTCGGCAACTTCAGTTTGTGGTTTGTTGCCTTAGGGGGAGTCTTTAATGAGTTGATGTGAAGCCTTTTACAGTTTATTGTTGGTGACATTTTGAGGACACATTCTGTTAGTAGAATAAAGAACAATAAAGCTGGATTATTTTCCTGAATATGGTTTATATGTCCAACAAGTACCAGGCATGTTCTGACAAATGGAAGAAGTAATATAATTGTTCCTTTGGATCGGATTAAAAGGTTTACCTTCAGGAAACCATTTTCAGAAGCGCAGTAATAAATTGGTAGTAAATTAACAGACTGTTATGCAGAACCAAGAAGGGTGGGATTTTGTTCTGCTTTATACATATTTGAATCTCTCCTACTTATCTTTAGTAGCCTCAAGAGAGTTTTTTCCATTTTCCTTTCCCTTCACGGTGATCTGAAGGCTAAGATGAAGGGAATGCAGAAGTTGTTGAAAAGAGATGGCTAATTGGCCAAACATCTACCTGTTAGCAAAGATTACAAATACATGTTGAAATAGTCCACATGTCCTGGTTAGTGAGTAGTTAAGGCATTCGTATCTTGTCATGTAGTTGGGTAACTTGATAATTCTGGTTCCTGAAAAATGTGGGTTGGGTAGTTAGCCAGGAGAAAAAAGCTTTAATAACTAAGTACAAAAATAAATAAATAGGAAAACAACAGGGAGAAGCCATCATCTTTCGTGATGAGAACTTTTTCTTTTGGGAATTTAGATCTCCTTATCTACCCTAAGCCAAGCATGTTACATACTGCAACTCAATATCCAGCAGCACAGATAATGAATTTTGTATCTGCTTGCAGGTCAGTAACAGCTACCACATATTGGGTAGCAATATGGACTGGTGAGAGAGAAAGTTGATCTCTGGAATTAATTGTTCTCCATAACAGGCTTGTGGCATGAATTGTGTCACTCTTAGATTCTGTATCCATTTCCACAGCCAGGGAGGGGATCTCTTTGGCTGGGACTGAACAGGTATGTATCATAATGTTAAGTAACTTCACACAAGGTCTTTTTTAATCAGCTCTACAATAGCTGTTGGTATTTAGCAGGTTACCTGGTGTATGCTGAAGAAGGGACAGTACACCCTTGGTAATGTTCAGTATTATGATAGATGTTCACTGGTTGGCAGCTATCTCTGACATTCTGCTGTTCTTCAGGAGGTGTTCTCTGATGTCCTACTGACATTAGCTGGCAGTAGCTTGCCCTTCTAACTCAGGTGTGGTGGCTGAACCAGAAAAATCTGCTGAGGTTGTAGAGACCCATAGGAATGTATATACTGGCCAAACTTCTGTTTTGTGAGTTTCACTTTAATTAAGTTTGACATTTTTGAGATAGAACTGGGAGCTGTGTCCGGCTGTGCCTGCAGACGATCAATGTAAACAAACTGTCTCGCGGCCTGTCAGTGGATTACCCTGACGGGCTGCAGGTTGCCCACCACTGATCTAGACTGAACATAAATAAATAAATTAAAAGCCAAAGAAAGCAAGAAAGATAAAAGCATTTGTGTTTGGTCTTGATGTTAAGCTAGGAAGCTATATGATTGCTCTGATATTCGTTCGGGAACGAATAAAGGGGAACTGAGTCTAATGTGCCTTAGTAGAAGTTTCAAACAAATTAGAGAACAACAAATAAAAAAAATTAATTATGATACTAAATGCATCGCTCAAGTTCCAGGTCTCTGAGAATTTTAAGGTGGCAATGAATTTGTTTATCAAGGTGAGATATTGCACCAGCACTATTTTAGTAACTGCTAATTAAAAGTGTTGATATTGGGGCAATCTGGTACATTTTTATGATGTGCTTCTATTCAAGGCCATAGTGATGTTTTGCCAGGCTGGACAAGGTACAGAAACAAGCCCTCACTGGCCCCAATACAACGATGCTATCTTCCAGTCTTGCGTCCATGCCACCTCATGGTCCTACTTTCTCTCCTAAAAGGCCCTGATCCTTTCACCTTCTTTTTTTCCTTCACCTTCCTGCCTAATTATGACACTTGTCTTCAATTTTCTTTCAACCTTCCTTTTCCTCAAGTCACAATTTTTTTCTGCCTCTGGTATTCACTGGCCCCATCTTTGCCTGAGATTTTGATACCTCCCTTTGCCCCCTCCTTCCCCCCCACACTTATTGCTGCCTCTCCTCTGGCTTTCTGGATTTGCTGTCTCTTCCCTCATAGGAACACAGGACTGGAAGGGACCTCCTGGGTCATCGAGTCTAGTCCCCTGATACCACAGGCAACCCAGTCATATAATCCTGTTCATGAACTTATCAAGCTTCATCTCAAAACAAATTCAGTTGTTTACCCCTAGGACTACTATTGGGAGACTGTTCCAGAATCTCACTCCTCTGATGGTTAGAAACCTTCTTCTAATTTCCCGCCTAAATATGTTCATGGCCAGTTTTATACTCATTTGTTCTTGTGGTAACATTATCCTTTAGTTTAAATAGGTTTCTCTCCTGGGTGTTACCATCCCTGATGTATTTATAGAGAGCCACCAGATCCCCCCTCAGCCTTCATTTTGCTAGGCACAATAAAAGAAGGCTTTTAGGGTCTGTTTATATTGCACACTAAGCCCTGGATCTGACTCAGGTTTGAGCCCAAGCCCCCTTCTGTCCACAGACAAATCACTTTGATTTGAGTCAGCAAGCACTGAGGACCCAGGTCCTAGGACCCTGCTAAGGCTTACAATGCAATGTGGATGTTCAATCATGGACTTGCAAACACCGAGTCTTCCAGTCTGGGTCCCACACACTTGGGCTTAGTTTGCAGTGTACACATACCCTTAGTCTTCTCTTATAAAATGGGCCTTCAATTCTCCTGATTATCCTAGTAGCTCTTCTCTGTACTGTTCCAGTTTGAATTCATTTTTCTTGAACATGGATGACCAGAACTATACACTGTATTCCAGATAAGTTGCCTTGTAAAATGGCATTAATACTTCTCTGTCTCTACTGGTAATATCTCGCCTGATACATCCTAGGAGCACATTTGCCTTATTTGTGGCAGCATCACATTGGTGGCACTTACTTATCTTGTCGTCGGCTACTGCACTGAGGTATTTGTCCTCTTCCATTATTTTCAACTCTCACATCCCCAGTTTATAGCAGAAATTCTTATTATTAAACCCTAAATGTGTGATTTTGTACTACTAAATTTCATCCCATTTATATTGCTCCATCCTCCATTTCCCATGTGATGCTGTATCAAATGCTTTACTGAAGTCCAAATAGATTAAATCAACTAATTTTTTAGACAAGGAAAATGTGGTAATGTTATCAATATTAGGTGAGTTTGGCATGATCTACCTTCCTATTTGTCTTTCCGCAGTCTCAAAATTATTAGGACTATGCAGGATGTGCTGGCTCCATGAATTCTGCCCACAGTGCTTCCCCCAGCAGTTTCCCCCTGCTGGCTTTCTTCTGCAGGAGGCATGGACTAGACTTGCTGCTACTATGTTTACTGAAACAGATTATGCCAGTGAACAGTCCCATTGATGGGGTACCACCAAGCTTGGACCCCTCATTGAGTTGGGGCAAGTGCGCAGTCTGTTCCCAGTGGAAGTCTGGATTTCATCATATGTAGTTAAACTCCTGAGTTAGTCATCTGGTGCCTGATCCTACCCCATTGAAGCCAATGGGAATTTGACCATTGACTTTACCATGCTCAGGAGCACCCCCTTATTTCATAAAATTGTTATAATACGTCAATGCAGTGGAAATGTATCCCCATTATAGACCAGTTGCATTTCAAGTTATTGGAGAGGCAGAGCTCCTGTAGTGAGGGAGTGTGAAAGGAGGAACAGGGTTTGGAGAAGTAGTGCAAGGACTGCCCCCCATGCCACCACTGTGTATGGACAGTACAACTCTTATGGAAAATAACAGTGATGTAAGTCTACATTGGGCCACAAGATAAACTTGCATCCTCTGCACTGTTTCTGGATTTGCATCAAGAAAGTTACACCAGGAAATCTCCATTGTTTCTTCAAAAGGGGGGGGGGAGTTAATACTTTATAGCTGCATATGTCCAGAACAAGGGGTGTTTACTCATTGAGTAGTTAAATTAGTCAAACAGCTGTTTTCACGCCAGCAAATTCTGAACTAGTAGTCTTGGAGCATGTCACCCAACAAATCAAATAGGTTGCGTTATCCAATAAATCTGTAGGTATTGGCTGAAACCTAATTCTGCCGTCCTTGAAATGCTCTGCTGAACTTTTAAGGTTTTTTAATAACCTCTCATTATTAAGGCTGCTAAAATGTTCAGGGTTATGTGTTTGACTATGGAGGGTTAATTTCTTCTCAGGTCAAAGATCAAGAGTTCAGGCAACTGTCACCAGAATGTGAGAGGAGAGGAGGGCTATGGAAACCTTTGAATGACCCACTTAAAGCCTACAGAAAACTTCAGAAGTTATTTATTTAAACTGTGTCATGCATGCATGCATATATGTGTGTGTGTGAGGGAGTGGGTAGATTAATAGATTTTAAGACACTTGCATAAAAAACACGATTGGCTCCTGCTGCTATTTCTCCAATTAGTTATAGGTACAGATTATGAGAATAGTAGGAGAATAATTGCAGAGACATTTGCACGTATAACAGCCAGTTATATACTAATTTCTTGCAAAAGCAAATTTTCAGAAAAAAAATCTGAGACATAATGTTCAAACTTATTTTCATTACAATCATGCAGTGACAAGTCACATAAGGCAATATCTTTTATTGGAGCAACTTCTGTTGGTGAGAGACGCAAGCTTTCGAGTCACACACAGCTCTTCTTCAGGTCTGGGAAAGGTACTCCTAGCACAGGGGTGGGCAAACTTTTTGGCTCGAGGGCCACATCAGCATTGCGAAACTGTATGGAGGGCCAGGTAGGAAGGCTGTGCCTCCCCAAACAGCCTGGCCCCCGCCCCCTATCCACTACCTTCCACTTCCTACCCTCTGACTTCCCTCCTAAGAATCCCCACTCCCTGTCCCCTGACTGCCCTGATCCCTATCCACACCCCTGCCCCTAACCGCCCCCCGGGACCACACCCCCTATCCACATCCCCCACCCCCTGGGAGCCTGCCCCCAGGATTCCCACATCTATCCAACCCCCTGTTCCCCGTCCCCTGACCGCCTCCCCCAAACCTCCGCCCCATCCAACTGCCCCCTGCTCACTGTCCCCTGGAACCTCCTGCCCCCTTACCATGCTGCTCAGAGTAGCAGGAGCTTGGAGCCCCGCCACCCAGCCAGATCCAGCCACACTGCCCGTGCTGCCCGGAAGGAGCGGTGGGCCAGAGAGCTCGTGGCACGCTGCGGCTGCTGGGGAGGAGAGGTAGCAGGGGAGGGGCCGGGGGCTAGCCTCCCTGACCGGGAGCTCAGGAGCTGGGCAGGATAGTCCCACAGGCCGGATGTGGCCCGTGGGCCAAAGTTTGCCCACCTCTGTCCTAGCATCACAGCTAAATGCAAGGTGAAACAGATTGTTTATCATAAGTAGTTAGCACCGGGGTGGGCAAACTATGGCTCCGGCCTGCGAGTGTTTTAAGCCGGCTGGCGAGCCGCTCCAAGCGTCTTGGCCCCGCTCTGGCACTCTGGCTAGGGCGCTGGGTCAGGGGCCGGATCAGCGGCTCGGTCCCGCTCTGGTCGGGGCCCAGGGCTGGGGGCCGCACCATGCGGCTCCCGGAAGCAGCATGCCCCCACTTTTGCTCCTACACGCTCCAATGGGAGGTGGAGGGGTGATGTCTGTGGAATGGGCAGCGTGCAGAGCCGCCTGACCATGCCTCTGCATAGGAGCCGGAGAAGGGACATGCCACTGCTTCCGGGAGCTGCTTGAAGTAAGTGCCCCTTGGAGCCTGCATCCCCTGAGCCTCTCTCCATGCCCCAACTCCCTACCCCAGCTCTGATCCCCCTCCCACTCTCCAAACCCCTCATTCCCAGCCTGGAGCATCCTCCTGCACCCCAAACTCTCATCCCCAGCCCACCCCAGAGCCTGCATCCCCAGCTGGAATCTCCACCCCTTCCTGCATCCCTGCCCCAGCCCTGATCCCCCTCCTGCCCTCCGAACCCCACGGTCCCAGCCCAGAGCACCCTCCTATACCCCAAACTCCTCATCCCCAGCCCCCCAGAGCCTGAACCCTCCCCCTGTACCCCAATCCCAATTTTGTGAGCATTCATGGCCCGCCATACAATTCCTATTCCCTCTATTCTATTCCTCGGGCCAAAAAGTTTGCCCACCCCTGGGCTAGGCCATCATGTCTCATATAAGCCTGCAGGTGTTGTATGTTTGTACTTTTAAATATCAGATCATTTTCTGATCTGCATAAAATAAAATTGTGTCAAAATGATTGTTTAAAGGGCTGTGCGTGTTTCCCCAAAGTAGCAGCACTTCATTAAAACTGTAGGCAAACACCAAAGTTATAAGCACACTCTGCCTTCAGTCTGCAAGGCACTTTAAGCATGTGCTTATGCTTTATTGATTTAAATCAGTGACTCTCAAACTTTTTTACTGGTGACCCCTTTCATATAGCAAGACTCTGAGTGTAACCCCCCTTATAAATTAAAACCACTTTTAATATATTTAACACCATTATAAATGCTGGAGGCAAAGCGGGGTTTGGGGTGGAGGTTGACAGCTTGCGACCCCCCATGTAATAACCTCACAACCCCTTGAGAGGTCCCGACACCCAGTTTGAGAACCCCTGATTTAAATGGAATGTAAGCCTGTGGTTAAATGTTTTGCTGAATTGGAGCCTATAAGAACCTATATAGAATAGACTGAGATCCAGATGTGAATATTGAGAAAAAAATTATAGTGGTGTCAGTGGTCTCCTTCCCCACCCCCAATTTATTTGTGAGATTAGTGAAGAAAATTCTCTTTCCCTGACCCTTCAGAATTAAGGTCTTGATGTTCCCATTTTGCACAGAGGACTTGCTACAGAAAATCTGTCATGCTTGGCCTGCTGTTCAGGCACATCATCCTCTGCAAGAAGCCATGCTTCTGGCAGAACAGAATTGCCAGGGGACAGGGCTCAGACAGATCTTCCAGAGTTCAGGCCATCCTGCTCTTCCCTCCCTCATCTCATCCAAACATTACATCCTTCTGCCTGTGAAGCTGTACAGAGCTAAGCTTCTGCACTGCAGATGCAGAGGAGAAAGACACAGCAATACAGTGAGCCACCATTCCCCTCCACGGGCACTCTTGTTTTGATTTATAAATGCTTTGATGAAACAGAAGGGGGCATACCAGAGAGAGCAAGTGATATGCCCCTAATTATGTGAAAGTGCATCTGTGTGGAGGTGGGGGAGGAAATGAAGTACTTAATATATGTGGGTCCCTTCTCTCTCTATCTATGCGTGTGTGTATGTCTGTCTGTCTAATATATATATTAGACACATACAATATTGACCATTTTTCAGAGTAGCAGCCGGGTTAGTCTGTATCCGCAAAAAGAACAGGAGTATTTGTGGCACCTTAGAGACTAACAAATTTATTAGAGCATAAGCTTTCGTGGGCTACAGCCCACTTCTTCGGATGCATATAGAATGGAATATATATTGAGGAGCTATATATACACACATACAGAGAGCATGAACAGGTGGGAGTTGTCTTACCAACTCTGAGAGGCCAATCAAGTAAGAGAAAAAAAGATTTTGAAGTGATAATCAAGATAGCCCAGTACAGACAGTTTGATAAGAAGTGTGAGAATACTTATAAGGGGAGATAGATTCAATGTTTGTAATGGCTCAGCCATTCCCAGTCCTTATTCAATCCTAAATTGATTGTATCTAGATTGCATATCAATTCCAGCTCAGCAGTCTCTCATTGGAGTCTGTTTTTGAAGTTTTTCTGTTGTAAAATAGCCACCCGCAGGTCTGTCATTGAATGACCAGACAGGTTAAAGTGTTCTCCCACTGGTTTTTGAGTATTATGATTCCTGATGTCAGATTTGTGTCCATTAATTCTTTTGCGTAGAGACTGTCCGGTTTGGCCAATGTACATGGCAGAGGGGCATTGCTGACACATGATGGCATATATCACATTGGTAGATGTGCAGGTGAACGAGCCCCTGATGGTATGGCTGATGTGATTAGGTCCTATGATGATGTCACTTGAATAGATATGTGGACAGAGTTGGCATCGGGCTTTGTTACAAGGATAGGTTCCTGGGTCAGTGTTTTTGTTCAGTGATGCATGGATGCTGGTGAGTATTTGCTTTAGGTTGGAAGGTTGTCCGTAAGCGAGGACAGGTCTGTCTCCCAAGATCTGTGAGAGTGAGGGATCATCTTTCAGGATAGGATGTAGATCTTTGATGATGCGCTGGAGACGTTTTAGTTGGGGGCTGAAGGTGACAGCTAGTGGTGTTCTGTTATTTTCTTTGTTGAGTCTGTCTTGTAGGAGGTGACTTCTGGGTACTCGTCTGGCTCTGTCAATCTGTTTTTTCACTTCAGCAGGTGGGTATTGTAGTTTTAAGAATGCTTGATAGAGATCTTGTAGGTGCTTGTCTCTGTCTGAGGGATTGGAGCAAATGTGGTTATATCTTAGAGCTTGGCTGTAGACAATGGAACGTGTGGTGTGTCCTGGATGGAAGCTGGAGGCATGTAGGTAAGTGTAGCGGTCAGTAGGTTTCCGGTGTAGGGTGGTATTTATGTGACCATCACTTATTAGCACAGTAGTATCCAGGAAATGGACCGCTTGTGTGGATTGATCTAGGCTGAGGTTGATGGTGGGATGGAAATTATTGAAATCATGGTGGAATTCCTCAAGGGCTTCTTTTCCATGGGTCCAGATGATGAAGATGTGATCAATGTAGCGCAAGTAGAGTAGGGGCGTTAGGGGACGAGAGCTAAGGAAGCGTTGTTCTAAGTCAGCCATAAAAATGTTGGCATACTGTGGGGCCTTGAGGGTACCCATAGCAGTGCCGCTGACTTGAAGGTATATATTGTCCCCAAATGTGAAATAGCTGTGTGCAATGTTCAGACTGAAAGCAATTGGTACAAGAATCAGAATCAGCTCAGTGGTTTGAGCATTGGCCTGCTAAACCCAGGGTTGTGAGTTAAATCCTTGAGGGAGCCCTTTAGGGAACTGGTGTAAAAATCAGTCTGGAGATTGGTCCTGCTTTGAGCAGGGGGTTGGACTAGATGACCTCCTGAGGTCCCTTCCAACCCTGATATTCTATGAATCTAAGATGTGAGCAAAATATATCTATCTCCCCCTTCTGACGTCCATGGATCTCTGTAGAATTGGAGTGGAGTATATATGTTTGAAAAATTTGAGGAAATTCCTCTTAGATTTGCAGGCTCTGTATAGATCTGGGCATTTGGGACAGGCAGGCTGCAAAGGAACTAAAACATTGCCATGTACTTATTACCATTAAGAAATCAAGTTACTGCTTATCAGAGGATATGTCTGCACTGTCATTGGGAGTATGCTTCCCAGCCTGGGTAGACAGACCCTTGCTACTTCTGCTTAAGTTAGTGTGCTAAAAATAGCAGTAGTGCAGTTGCAGTAGAATGGGTGGTGGGTCAGGCTAGCTACTGGAATACAAACCTACCCGGACTCTGTGGTTACATACTTGCCCCAGCTTCACTGCTATTTTTAGTGCCCTAGCTCAAGCAAAGTTAACCCATGTCTACCCATGCTGGGAAGCAAGCACTCTTCCAGCTGCAGTGCAGACATACCCGGAGGTGCTGTTTCAAGGCCTGTATTTATCAGTAAAACAAGTTAAAAAATAGGCTGTTCATCTTAATTTCCAATATCGCAAATTTTAGTATGTGCTTCCCTGAATTAAAACACCAGAACTGTTCAACACTGATTCCATCATCTCTTTAGAATCACTTCATATTGGAGGAGGGCACTTCCGTCTTCCTCCAGATGCTTGGCCTGGAAAAGTCTGAGATTTGATAGATGTGCCCAGCCAGACTTGTTCAGTTTTCTAATGCCAGCCCAACTCTAGACAACAGCCTTTCAGCATGTTTGTGTCTAAAAGGAAATCTTATCTGACAACTCTGCAGTGCAGTTCTCATTTTAGAAGAGATCAAAGATCTGCCAAATGCAGGAACTGATTGCAGTCAATATAACTTCAGAGGCATTAAAAATGATCTTGCATCTGTGTGAAGTTTCTGAAAGGCATGTCATTTCCAAATCTGTTAGAGAGTATGCTTTGGAGAATTAAAATGTATATGTATGTATGAGGCTTGATGAGGAATCACTGGTTTGGGTCATAATACTGTATTTAAGAGAAGGGGTTGGAGAAGAAAGACACAGTAGAACAGTTTCTCATCTGGCATGAGGTCACTGGAGCTACATCAGCGTACATCAGCTTAGGATGTGGCCCAGAGTATACATCTTTATATGGAATTTTTGTCCTTCGTTTCATTTATTCAAAAACTATTTTCCTCAGCTTGCCCTGCCATGGTCACATTCTATCCCGGATAGTAGCTTTCCCTTTTGTTGCTGCCCATCATGAATAACAGCTTTATTTGGTACCAAATGAGATGCCCCAAGTTGTGAGCTTTCCATAAACGTATCTGAATTGTTCAATTTCTTTTTGATTACATAATTTCCATATTGGATCCCTTCTTGTTGATATTCAACTAAAAATTTCATTTGAGTCATTTACAAAAATGCTATGAAACTATTCCAGTGTAGCTTACTATCAAAAGTAGCAGAAGTGTTCAATTTTGATTTAGGTGTAATAACAAGTACAGCTCACATTTTTGATGACTATTTCCACAGCTATCTTGCTATAATGAATGGTAAAGGGAAAAATAAAAGAGCACTAGAAGTTAGTTCCCTAAACAAATGTACTCCATATTAGAGGCAGAATGTAATACTGGTTGGTCAACATGGATACACTAGTTTATTTTAATGCCTTTTTGTTTTAAGAGGGGAAAAAAACCCAGCTAACTCTTTCCTTTCTTTTTCTTTCATGTCACTGATGTGGATTTCTGAATTGCTGTCCTTTGTCCAAATGACTGGGATTTTATATAACTCCAATAGGTAAGTAAACAAAATTTTCTCAGAATTACTGCAGATCTGATATTGACATTTTTATTTTGAATTTTAAGTTTGTGAGGTTTATATTAGAATAAGAATGAAGATTCTGTGTTTCTGTCAAAGTACTGATATTTCAGTTCCATTGTGTAGCGAGGACTCAGCAGAGAAGTCTGATACCAAAATCTCTAGTTATGGAGGACAGACGCTTCAGATGTTTGGAAAGTCCTGGTAAAGGGATGGTAACTCTCAGGGCTTGATTGAAACCCCCCTCAATTCAATGCAAAAAAGCTGCCAAACAAACCTTTCCATAGACAGATCTTCACAAAGGAACTTCTGCAGAGTCTGGCAGAGACAGCAGGGGTAAATATGAGTTTTCAAAACATACATGGAGACCCATTCCAGTGTCCATTCCAGAAATCCAGTATTCTCCTCTGGATTATGTTGATGCACCCAAAGGTTCGGCTCAATATGTTCATTGGTGGTGGGGAGAGGGAAGCTTCACCTTATAATACTGTTAATGACATGGCAATTATGTAATGCATATGGGGTGGGGTGTGGGGGGCGGGAACTGAAGCCCTAATCAACTTGTAGGTCTCTGGCCACTATATTACAATATCATCTTGAGATACCAATGGTGTACTCCCTTTGATCAACAAGTATACTGAGCCACTAGGTGCCTAGATACCAGAAAGATAGGTATGGTATAAATATCTGGATAGAATGATAAGGGTAGACCTGAGAATGTCAGTGCCAACAGAGCAAGTTACCTGACACTGAGAACTCATTTCCCAAAATCACATTATCATGGGGTGTTTCTCCCCAGTAGGTAAACAGTGACATGAGTAGTAAAATAGTGACTCTACCCCAGGTAGACATCAACCTGGAATCCCCTATGTGTGAAGTGTTCCCGAATCATTGTGATTTTGTAAAGATGATAAGAAAATTTAACGCCTCCTTCAAATAAAAAATTTCAACAGAAATGAGATTTTCTGAAGATTTTTCACAATATTTCCCCAACCAGCTCCAGTATATAGTAATTTACACTGCATATCACTCAGGCAGCAGCGCCCCACAGCTCCATGGCTGTGATGGATGGGACAGTAATTTGCTCTAGTCCTTTAATAGGTGCTAACATTCTTACACACAGTTGGCTACTACTTTACCTCTGCTCCCTGCTCCCTCCTCCCACCTCTTTTAGGGAGATGCTCCAATGGGGTGAAGCGCACTTCACAGAAACTACAGCAGCTCTGATTCTGGGCAGTCTTTTATGGGTTGCACTGAAACAACCATAGTCAATGCTTTGTGTGGCAGATACTGCAACAGTTCCTTGGACTTTTAGATGATTTATTAGCATAGGAATCGACAAACAAAGATCGTGGCTGGTCCAGATACTGGCCTCAGGTATGCCAATGTATAGATGACCTCACTGGGACTGAGTGTATGCTAGTGTAGCAGACAGCAGAATTTGGCACACAGTACCAAGGTATGCTAGATCAACAGAGCAGTTATTACATAATATTTTTTGGTGTATTTGCCTTCTTTTTTTCTTCTTCACTAGCTAGCATTGATACGTCAGCTTGCATGGTTAGCAACTGAAGTGCACAAAAGGTGCTAGGAAACAAAGGATATATCATGAAATATTGTGACAGAAAAACTCTCAAGGAGCAGTGTAAAAACTGCTAGATGTTAAGTAGATGTATTATTTTGCTGGTTTAGACCACTGGGAAATAAAGCTTCTGTCTGTGATTTGATATATACCGACAGGCAGAGAGAAAAGGCAAGCATACCATACATGTTTAGGTGTGGTACAGTTATTCAGCAGTGTTTTCCAGCCCTTTTCATGAAAATCTGACATTACCGTACCACAGACTGGAGCGGCAGGAATCACCAGGGAAAGAACAGCTGGATACTTTATTAGGTTTTATGTTGTACATAAGGAGACCATGTTTTCCACTGTCAGAGTATAAAAGAAAATGAAAGCTCTGGGCATCATTAAAGTCTTGAAAGCGTAAGATGTGTCAGCTCTGTTCCCCCAACACCTGGATTGAAAGCTCAGTGTGAGGTCACTTAGAAAACAAAAGCAGATTGTCTACTATGGTTTAGTTTTTATGCATTAAGTTTCTAGTATGTTTCTACTAAGACAAGGTTCAAAAATACCATCTAAGGTATTTCCTTGTTCTCTTTTTTTTTTTTTTTTTTTTGAGGGGGGCAGAAGCTGGCTGGGGAGGAACTTGCAGATAGCAGGACCTACTTCCATATGCCGTGAATTGGAATGGCTCAGAATTTGGATTAAAAATATATATGTTTTGATGCAAAAAGTTGATAGGACCCTATTTTTGTTAACTTATTTTACATTGTAATGTCTTTTGGGATGTGACTCAGGCTGTAACTCTTTAGAAACATGATTCTTCTCTTACTGTAGCTTTGTGCTTCCTTTACTGGATTATGTTAAGCTATGTGAATTGATGTGAGTCTCTTCCAAGACTAGTGATTGTGAAAGGCCACCCTGCCTTCTAAGAATTATCTAACATCAGAATGGAATGGAAGGGAGACAGACTGACCTTTAAAAACATTTGTGATGGAAGTGGGGGCAAATGTCATAAAGCTAAAGTTGAATGATGAGATCCCTGGTAGTACAAATGTTTCAGGAAAAAGTAATTTTCCGCATTTTTCTCTCCTACCATCACAACCCCAGTAGGCCAACTATCACAATCTGATGTTTGTTTTTCATATAACAGTGATCTGAATGTGTAATATTCTACTTTTCAGGGACATTAAACTTTAAAGAACAAATCACAACAAATGTTAGAAACTCAGGAAATTCAGAGTCAAACTTGCAACCCAACCATTTGGAAATATTGAAAATCACACTTAAGGCATCCAAACTACTTTAACTTTGCTCCCTTAGATAATCTAGTCTCCCATCTTTCTTTCTTTGCAGACAGAAAATAAAAAATGTTCATCACAGAATATTGGTTTCACAATTTCTTTCAAAAATACATGTTTCTAATGTTAAATATCACTTTGTCACCTTGCTAATCTTTACCATGTGAGTGGTATAGTTTCATGACCTAGGCAATTGTGTGTATATATAGAGACACTGGTTGAGATTTTCCAGGCTTCCTAATGGATTTGGATGCTAAGTTCACATGGGTACCTGAAAATCTCAACTACTACTTCTATATATAATAACACTTGAATCATTTGCATATAGCATTATGGTATATATGGTATACTTTGAAGAGTACCCTTAATATGGAGTGGGGTGAAGCCTTCAATATGCTATTTGTGTAATCTGAAATTAAAAAAAAAAAAAATTGTCGAGCGAGTGCTGGATTTGGTATATATGCAGGATTAAAAATAAAACTTTATATTTTTTGTGCTGGCTGATAAAGTAAACTATCTATTTCACTATTTGACCAGTTGGCTGAACAGTATGAATCAATTTGATAAATATTTTTAAAATATTTAATACATATTTTTCTGGTATTCAACTACCCTACTTATCAATTTAGGAATGTATAGTACATATTTTATGAAAAATACATAGACAAAAAAATTTGCTTGATACTTCACTAAGATGAAGGTGATTTTATTTGTAGAGAGAGTGTTCATCAAACTATTTTCCAAAATGTTGTGTAGTGCCAAGCAGGATAAACAAATTAATCATTAAATATCAAGAAATTGTTAACAAGAATGATGCAATACTTCCTCCTCTGTTTCTGAGCCATATTTATCTTCTTGGATATATCTTATTGCCAATGTAGAGCTGTGGAAAAATAGAATCTTAATTTCAGTACTGATATTTGTTGAGATTCTTGCATATTCTTGCAACATGCTTAAAACAATGTATGTTTACAAACTGGACCATTTAGGGGGAGGGAGAGAACTGTTCATTGTGATTCCCATCTAGCAGAACAGAAGCATGACTCTGAGAAGATAAAGTGTGTGTGGTGGGGAAGGGGCAGGAAAGTTGACCATGGAAGAAAAAGAGAGGGGATGGGATTTAGGAGCTAGTGAGTGTGTGATTAGATGATTGAGCCCTTCAGCATCACTAGGTGACTCCTCCCCTTTATTGGGATACTGGTTGAACGATTGGAGAAACCTCGTCTAAGAGAATTTTAGGGAAAATCGTGCTCTGGGGAGAAAGGAGAAGTCTACCCATGGAAATTAAGGTGCCAGCAATAGAAATTACTGTTAGTGTTTATCTTTTTATTGCATTAAAGTTCTGATCAGCTTTTCAAGAAGGTGTTTGAGCCTGCATATTCCTCCCAGCATTTCCTTCTATTCAGAATACAACAAAAATGAAATTTTCTTTTACTTGTAATCTAAAGGCAAACAGAATGAGAATTTCCATCACTGTCATTACAGTGCATGTTGTCTGTTGTTACAGCACAATAGTTCAATCCAGTAACACTTTTGTAATTGAAGCAGAACACATAAGGTCATTGTACACACGTACAAACTTTTGATTGCTGCGACATTAAACATCAGATGGGAAACCATTTTTTTTCATTGCTGATTCACATTCTTTATAGTAGCTTTAAGTTGCACTGCACAATGTGTTCTTATGTACTGAAGCTTCCACAATACACTCCCTCTTTTTAATAACT
The DNA here is from genome assembly GCF_013100865.1 of Trachemys scripta elegans. Classification (NCBI taxonomy): domain Eukaryota; kingdom Metazoa; phylum Chordata; order Testudines; family Emydidae; genus Trachemys; species Trachemys scripta. The sequence continues at coordinate 172,136,162 of NC_048298.1, read as the reverse complement.
GTCTAGTTAGTTTACTCCAGTGTCTTTTATGTTACTTTAAACATTAATTTATGCATTAGAAGAGGCATGCTGAATCCTAATTTGTCATCCAGCATAGAAATGCCCAGAGAGGTACTACTGATTTTTGACTTTCAGCGAGTCCTCTCATCCTTTGTCTCCTTTGCACTTTTAATTTTGTTTCATTTATTTTTTTTTCAGATGAAAGTTTAGATGGACTGTTACACAGAACAGTTGTATCCTTAATAAATAATTCATATATGAGGTACCAGAATAGTCATGAGTAAGAAGGATGAAGTCATAGTCAGTCTCAGAATCCTTTCTTAAATGCTATTTTTTCCAGAGTTGCATAGGGTTTAGCCACAGAGATCCCTTTGAAAATTTAGTGAAGAAGGTATAGTACAGCATCCCTTCGAATTTTGGGCATTTGATTCCTAAAAGGCCATGGAATATCTTACTTTGAGTGAGTGAAAAGCCTCAGTTCAGAAACCCTGTTGGTGGAGTTGCTGTCTATGTGAGTAACCCATTTGGACCAGCAGTGAAAAGCTAGACCAATAATAATAGTGATATCAGATAGATAGATAGATATAGGCTTTCAATGAGCCCCTAAGTGTACACACACACACACACACACATTTGTGTGTGTTTACTTCGGCCTGATCAAAAGCCAATTGCATTCAGTGGGAAAACTCCCATTGTGTCCAGTGGACTTTGGATTGGAATCCTAGTGCAGGATAAGATGGTCTCTTATGTTTTTGCATATAGAAAGAAATGCCTCTCTCTATCTGCTCAAGTATAGGATGAAATGGGGAAGAGCAGTGGGGATAACTAGGGTGTGTGTACTGACAAAGGTTTGTTAGTCTTAATTAGTAATGGAGAGGCTTCATAAATAATTTTGCTAGATCTATCCTATAATGCTTTATTCTCCTCCATTTCTTCCTTATTACTATTTGCATCAGTATAGCGGACATCTCTAAACTCCCACTGTCTGGCATTATTTGTTATGTATTTTATTCATATCTATATATAAACACTTAACTCTTTTCATTATATTCTCAGGATCAGTAACAGCAGGTCATCACCTTAAAGCAGTTGAGCTATCTTATGTCAACCCATAATAGAGAATTTTAATTGCAGATATTGTGTTTTTTCCCCTTTCCAAATTCCTCCACTTTATATTTATTCCAAACATTGTATATTACAGAAAGCAAGTAAATTAATGCTCAAAGACCTTTTGTGAGTGTAAGCTCTTGGCATAGGTTTAAATATCTGGTTAAAATCATGATATGGAAAGCTGGCTTTTCTGATTCCACTTGAAATTATTGCTGTAGAAAGGCAGTGATGAAATTATTTTCTTGATATTAAGTGATGATCAAGGCTGCCACACCAACAGGAAAAAAAAAAAGAGAGCATCTACATGAGAGCAACTAGTGTTCAGTGAAAGATTGCACTGTAGCATTTAAAACAAATAAACAGAATCTGGGGTTCATTCTACTCTGAGTATAAAACTATTTCTTTTTCTGCTAAAAAAGCCAACTCACCTGGAAAAATCTGAATAAATGGGGATGTGAACTCTAATGGAAAATACATTTTTTATGTTGGTATTGAGAGCTATTATATTGTGGTTATAGAGTGATCAACTGAGATTCAAAGGACACGGATCGTTTCAGATAGATGACATTGTACCTAGATCCAGCAGAAAGCATTTATTTTGTATACAAACTATAGTAAGCTCTGTATGAGAAATCCAATATGTCCATTGCAGTGTGTGCTGCATCTACTAATGGTGATTTCTATAAAGAACCATTATTTGAAATTGATCATTTATTTCCTAGTTTAAAATACGCATGTAATTAACAAATGAGTATTGAGGTTCTGCTGTACAATATAAAATAACTAGAACAACCGTAAGAAAATGACTGTGTTGTTTTAGTGTCAGATGCTCAAAAGTTGCCAGACTTTATTTCTGTAACCAAAACTCCAACTAGCATTTGAGAGACCTGTCACTGAATGAGGAATGCAGTGCACAGTAGGGCCCATATTAACTGCATCATTTTAAATTTGAGGAAATTCCCTTTCAGATTTTTGAAATGGTGAAGTTTCAGCCCTTTAAGAAACCAGTGAATCACCCTGGCAAGATACAAAAGTGGGGATGAAGAGACAAAATAATAATAGTATAGGAAGCATACAGTGATAGAGGTTCTAGTTTTTAAAATGACAATGGCCAAAATGTTGAAACTTGGATGTTAGGGACTAACAACAAGAATTTTTTGCTATAAGCTGGGGACTTATCAGTTGGAAGTCACAGAGGAGGAGAAAGACTTGGGTGTACTGGTTGATCACATGATGACTATGACCTGCCAGCATTATATGGTTGTGAAAAAAGCTAATGCAATCCTAAAATGCATCAAGCAAGATATTTCCAGTAGAGATAGGGAAGTGTTAGGAAATTCCATAATACAAGGCACCAGTGAGACTTCATCTGGATACTGTGTGCAGTTCTGGTCTCCCATGTTTGAAAGATGGATTCAAACTGGAACAGGTGCAGAGAAGGGATATTAGGTTTTCCATTCCTCTGATCATCCTATCTTATGAGATGAGACTCAAATAGCTTGACTTGTTTAGCCTAAACAAACGAAGGCTGAGGGGAGATAAGATTGTTCTGTATAAATACATTAGGGGGGATAAATACCAGGGAGGGAGAGGAGTTATTTAAATTAAGCGCCAATGTGGACACAAGAACAAATGGATATAAATCAGCCATCAGCAAGTTTAGGCTTGAAATTAGATGATGGTTTCTAAGCATCAAAAGAGTGAAGTTCCAGAGAAACCAGTGGGGGCAAAAGTCTAACTGGCTTCAAGACTGAGCTTGATAAGTTTATAGAGGGGATGGTATGACAGGACTGCCTATAATGGCATGTGTCCCATCTGGGACTGCTAGTAGCAAATATCCCCAACAGCCAGAGGTGGGACACTAGATGAGGAGGGCTCTGAGTTAGTACAGCAAATTCTTTCCCAGGGCTATGGCCGGTGGGTCTTGCCAACATGCTCAGAGTCTAACTAAACACCATATTTGGGGTCGGGAAGGAATTTTCTCCAGATCACATTGGCAGAGACCTTGAGGTATTTTTGCCTTCCTTTGCAGCATGGGGCACAGGTCACTTGCAGGTTTAAACTAGTGTAAATGGTGGATTCGCTATATATTGAACTTTTTAAATTGTAATTTGATGACTTCAGTAACTCAGCGAGAGGTTATGGGTCTATTACAAGAATGGGTGGGTGAGGTTTTGTGGCATGTAACGTGCAGGAGGTCAGATTAGATGATCATGATGGTCCTTTCTGGCCTTAATGTTCATAAACAGTCAGAAAAATCCATATTTAGGGACTAAAGTGTCCATTGGTGCTGTGGGTGCTCAGCATATCTGAAATTCAGGCCACTTTAGCTATACACAGATAGATTTTGGTGCCTAATTTTGAGCAGTGAAGTTTAATATTGTTTGGTGAATATCTATAGCTTTCAGCTTCAGCATATATTCTGACTCGAGCATTAAAATAATTGGGAGGGTGGTGACAGTGGATGAGATGTGTTCAATCTGAGTCCAAAATGAGGGCATAAGGGAGAGCAGCAATAGAGTCCAGACTGCTGCCTAGCTACGAAAATGTAGCAAATGCACCAAACACTTCTGCTTCTATTCTTGATTTTTAACATGTCTTCTTGAAGTAATAGGAAGGCATGACAACCAAATTGTGGGTGATTTTTCTGTAGTTCATGATGACAAAGTACCCAGTAAAAGGTTATAGTGTGGGAAGGGGAGCTGGTTAGAGGGTTTTATTTCTACAAATTAGAAGAGAACCTTACAGTGACACTGTCTGAGATACTCTAGGAGCTCATTAAAAATGGGGAAATGTTTTATAGCAGTTGTGCTAGATGGTTGAGGGCTTCGGTGCATTTGTTTGTGGATAAAATACCAAACAGATTTTCAGTACCATATGATTTTGATACTCATATATACATGCACATATAGGTATTTTAGTACCCCATGATGCTATTTGCTAGACTGTTATGTAGCATTAAAACATCTGCATTGTAGAACAACAGCAGTGTTAATAACTGAGGTTCAGATTCTGATCTCTTAATCATGTTGCCTTGTACCTTACTCTGCTGAGTATTTGTATTCCTTTTAATGGGGAGTAAGAATGAAAATATCAGAATCTGGACCGGACCTGGCAGAGATGATGCTTCAGGTGGAGTGATAATGTTATGAGCTGGTAGTGTGGTGATGTAGTTTTGGAAGAAGCTATATTCCCTCTTAGCTATGACACGAATCCTGTTTGCTTTCAAGGAAGAGAAAATAAAGTGACCCAGAATAGAATAGTATGCTAATACATGTCTTGCTATCACTAATTTTGGAGGGAAGGAGCTGTAAGTCACCTTGTATATTGTTTTACCAAGGCTAGTTAGGTGCAAATGCCCACATTTAGATGCATGACATCATCTGGCACAAACTTCTTCCAGCTCTCTCCTCTCACTTCTTGGAAAGAAAAAAAAAAAAAGAGATAGTTGATATATAATTGTGTATATTGCACATAGTTGGAGAGTTGGAGCACAGTATTTTAAACATAGTAATAAACTGGTATGGGCTAATAAGTAATAACTGAGAACTTGGCACCTTTCTTATATGAGCAATAAAAAAAGACATTCAACATGAAAAATTAAAGGTATTATGGAGATGTTGGAAGTGATTTTCTGTGTCTTACTGAGGGATTATCAGAGTGATGAAGGATTCCAGCCTTTGAGAACAGGAGATAGTAATTTTCTCTAGTTCTGTGGGAGACACTATGCTTAGCAAAGAAACTGTGTGTAATAAAATCTGAGGCTGAAATATTACCTCTAGCTTCCAGAACTTTATTCCGTTTATTCTCTCAAAGGAATGCTGCACTCAGGTTAACCATTGGAGTACCAGGGCTCACCGTATTTGGTAGTTGGCTATAATATATCATTGTGGGGTTGATTTGGAGGGGAGTGGGTGCATAGGGAGAAATGTTTCTTGTCTGTGAATTGAATAATTTGAAATGGATAAGTTGCAACACAGAAAAGCATTAGAGTGTGTGTGTGTGTGTGTGTGTGTGTTGTATGTAAAACATTTAGCTAGACCATTAAATCACTAAAAAGAACAGAACCCTAAAACCTGTCATTAAATCACTGGTGAGCAGTGTTCTACTTTATCCACGTATATATTCAAAAGGGTCATACATATGTCAGGCATCTGTACTTGACTTTTGTGACTTTTTTTTTCTTTGTCTACCAAAATCACTTATAATGTATACACTCATATTTTAACATCTACTGGAAGAAGAGCAAGGATCCTGCATGGATGATGTCAGGATCATGCAGAGGACTTGCAAAATGGAATTATGCACAAGTATAATGTTTAATAGGCATGATCTTTGCATGTTTTTGAATGTTCCCTATTTCATGCCTAGCTAAGGACACTTTCTATGCTTGAGTCACTGGATACATGAAAATAGGTGGCTTTAATTTGAAACAAATATCATTTATTTATTTCTAACTACCACTTCCTCCTCCCCTTCATTCCATTTCCTTTTGTTCCTCATATTTCCTGTGTCGTCTTCTTCTGTTTCCTTTGTTAAGTTAGAAATAGTCCAAAGGGTTTAAAAATAGCATACATTTTTAAGATAGACTTATTATAGTAATATTTTACATGTGAGTAACATCTTTCATCCCAAATGGCACAAAAGCACGTCAGATGCTACATTCCTAGGGCACTACTGAAATATAACTGCCTCTGGTACACCAAGCATTGCAAATTACATCCAAGTTTCAGTGGCATTATTTAAAGCTTGAACCAGATCACATTCAACTCCATGGAAAGATTTGCATTTACTTCAGTTTCAGGTAAGTTCTTGTGGCATTATAGGTACTTCACTTAAGTACTTACACTTGAATAAGCCATGAGGAAGTTGTATTTATGAACTGAAGCAGGACTACATGGAAAAGAAGAGATAAAAACAGATCTTTAGAACAAAATACACAGACATACCAGTTCCTGATCTGCTTCCTCCTTTTCAGATAATCAGTCAGTTGTTCTGATTAATGTCCTCAGAATTTGCTTTCCCTGGGGTATTATAAGTGAATTACATAGAGAACCTGCAGCAGTAGATGAGAGCTGGTTCCAAAATGAATGAAAAGATTCGAAGAAAAATGTCTGTCTTACGCACTGCAAGCAAGGTTTTAAGAACATAAGAATGGCTATACTGGGTCAGACCAAAGGTCCATCTACCCCCGTATCCTGTGTTCTGACAGTGGAAAATGCCAGGTGCCTCAAAGGGAATAAACAGAACAGGTAATCATCAAGTGATCCATCCCCTGTCGCCCATTCCCAGCTTCTGGCAAACAAAGGCTAGGGACATCATCCCTGCCCATCCTGGCTAATAGCCATTGATGGACCTATCCTCCATGAATTTATCTAGTTCTTTTTTGAACCCTATTATAGTTTTGTCCTTCACAACATCCTCTGGTAAGGAGTTCCATGTTATTTTTAAACCTGCTGCCTATTAATTTCATTTGGTGTCCCCCAGTTCTTGTGTTACGAGAAGGAGTAAATAACATTTTCTTATTTACTTTCTCCACACCAGTCATGATTTTATAAATCTCTATCATATCCCCTCTTAGTAGTCTCTTTTCCAAGCTGAAAAGTCCCAGTCTCATTAATCTCTTCTCATATGGAAGCCATTCCGTATGACATAACTATTTTTGTTGCCCTTTTCTGAACCTTTTCCAATTCCAATGTATCTTTTTTGAGATGGAGCAACCACATCTGCATGCAGTATTCAAGATGTCGGCATACCGTGGATTTATATAGAGGCAATATATTTTCTGTCTTATTTTCTATCCCTTTCTTAATGATTCCCAACGTTCTGTTTACTTTTTTGACTGGCATTCCACATTGAGTGGATGTTTTCAGAGAACTAGCCACAATGACGCCAAGATCTCTTTCTTGAGTGGTAACAGCTGATTTAGACCCCATTGTTTTATATGTAAAGTTGGGATTACATTTTCCAAGGTGCATTACTTTCCATTTATCAACATTGAATTTCATCTGCCATTTTGTTGCCCAGTCACCCAGTTCTGTGAGATCTTTTTGTAGCTCTTCGTGGTCTGCCTGGGACTTAACTATTTTGAGTAGTTTTGTAGCATCTGCAAATTTTGCCACCTAACTGTTGACCCCTTTTTCCAGATTATTTATGAATATGTTGAATAGGACTGGTCCCAGTACAGACCCCTGTGGGACACCACTATTTACCTCTCTCCATTCTGAAAACAGACCATTTATTCCTCCCCTGGGTTTCCCATCTTTTAACCAGTTACCAGTCCATGAGAGGACCTTCCCTCTTATCCCATGACAGCTTAGTTTGTTTAAGAGCCTTTGGTGAGGGACTTATCAAAGGCTTTCTAAAAATCTAAGTACACTATATCCACTGGATCCCCCTGTGATGTTCCCATCAGGTTTTATCTAGATTGGTAATCTGCTAGGTCACTCCAATCCTTGACTCTGGGAGCCAGCCTTACCCTGCTGTGTTGTGAGAACCCCCACTCCTGGGCTGTTCACTCACAGCCTCTGGCATGTAAGCTGTTCCCAGCTGCTTGCAACTGAATGACACTAGCCCATATCTCCGGTCCCAGACACAACCCTAGGAACCTCCATCTTGCAGTGTCCAGTTATGCCCGCTGGACGCTGCAAGCTTATATGAGTTCGGCAATTTAATAAAGAAATTGATATGTACCAGGCTTGTTATCCCAAGGGGAGCCTCTGACACACTTCAAACCAAACGCACTGCTTCCGGTAGAATAAACAAACAATTTTTTTAGACTATAAAGATAGATTTCAAGTGATTACAAGTCAAAACAAAACAAGTCAGATTTGGTCAAATGAAGTAAAAGCTGATCTTAACACTTTCAATGCTCTTATAAACTTAGATACTTCTCACCACAGGCTTGCTGGTTGCTCTTCAGCCAGGCTCTCCCCTTTGATCAGTGCTCCAGTCGCTTGGTGTCTGTAGATGTAGGTGGAAGAGAGAGAGAGCATGGCAAATCTCTCTCCCTCTTATCATATCCTTTCTTCCCTCCTGGCTTTGTCCCTCCACCCCCTTTCACAGTCTGGTGAACATTACTTCATTGCAGTTTCAAACTGACCAAAGGAAGGCCAGTGACTCCCTCAAGAGTCTAACAGATTCTTTTGTTGCTGCCTAGGCCAGTGTCTTTTGTTCCTGTGAGGCTGGGCTGGGTTTGTCCCAAACCTGCCCTGATGAGGTGTGAACTGCCTCTCTGCTCTTGGAGAGTTTTTTCCCTGGCTTGTTTTAAGCCATGAGGTTACATTTTCAGGTTCATAACTACATATGTGAAATTATAACCTATAACATTACTGTAACAATTACTATGACATCACTATAACAACCATGTTCAGTGCATCATGAGCCTTCCGAAGACTCCCAACATGACACCACAATCATTGGATACCACATAATTATTTTATAAAGATGAACATAGGGGTGTAGGGTGTTTCCTCCGAGGTACAAAGTGTCACGGTGAAGGACTTGTCAAAGGCTTTCTGAAAATCTAAGTACACTGTATCCACTGGATCCCCTTGTCCACATGCTTGTTGACCCCCTCAAAGAATTTTAGTAGATTGGTGGGGCATGATTTCCCTTTACAAAAAACATGTTGACCCTTCCCCAACAAATTATGTTCATCTATGTTTCTGACAGTTTTGTTCAGTTTGCCAAGTACTGAAGTCAGGCTTACTGGCCTGTAATTGCTGGGATCACCTCTGGAGCCCTTTTAAAAATTTGACATCACATTAGCTATCCTCCAGTCATTTAGTACAGAAGCTGATTTAAATGATAGGTTACAGACTACAGTTAGTAGTCCTGAAATTTCACATTTGAGTTCCTTCAGAACTCTTCGGTGAATACTATCTGGACCTCGTGACTTATTACTGTTTAATTTATCAATTTGTTCCAATACCTGCTCTAATGACACCTCAATCTGGGACCTAAAAAGAATGGCTCAGGTTTGGGAATCTCCTTCACATTTTCCCTTGCTTTGTATCTGCATGGTCATTTGTACTTGTTCAACATAGTATAAAATGCTAACAAATCAGCATGACAGAGTTTTACATGCACGTTGTGTAATCATTTACCTAGTCAGAAAGTGCAATGGCAGCGGAGAATGTCCCCTTTCTTCACTTAATTTCCAGCACTGCATGATACAACGGTCTAACAATGCTGCTGAATCACCTTGCAATATCAGATTCTTGGCAGTTAAGAGGTGTAGAATAAATATGGTCCATAAACCTGGACACAAAAGTGGGAAGAAGGGCATTTGTTATGAGAAAGTATCTGGGTAATGGAAAAAAGGGGTTAAAAACAAGGGTGATGTCATGGTAGGGGGTCTACTGTAGACAAGATGTGGTGGATAAGGCTTTTTTTTAACAACTAACAAAATCAGCTAGCGCAGAGGACTTGGTGGGTGATGGGGAACTTCAATTACCCAGCATCTGGTGGGAAAATAATACAGCAGGGCATAGACTATCCAACATATTCTTGAAATGCATTGGAGACTTTTTTGTTTTTATTTGAGAAAGTGTAGAAAGCAACCAGAGGAGGCTGTACTAGATTTTGGTTTTAACAATAGGTTGCTTCTAGTCCTACATTTCTATGACTCTGTACTAGAAAATGAAAAAGAGCAGTGCATTCTGTATGTACAATCCCTTCTGTCATCATCAGATTGGTGTGTGAATGCCACTCATTCAACTCTATTTTCTATGAAATAGTCAAAAAACAAAAAAAAGGAAGTTAATTTGTTGAAATTCACTGCTTTGCCTTCATGGTAGAAGGTAGCAGCAGAATATTCTTCCTTTAGCCTTGCTGATCCGGTTCTGTGAATCCTGTATTTATAGTGAAGGAAAATCCCCTTCTGAAGATCCCCTTTGTACCAAGAGACCATCCAAATCCAAATATTTGCTTGTATTCTGAGGGGCACGGAGGGGAAGGTAGAGTGAAAAGGATAGACTATTCCTCTTCCAAATATGAGAAGTAAGCATCTAATTATATTATCCACAGTAAAACTTAGTACAGCATTAATGAGGAGGGGTGGGGTGGGAAACATTTTTTTTTTTTTAAGAAATGAGTCAAGTCAGCTAGCTAAAGCACAAAACTAGAGGGGAAGGGAGGAATCTATTCAGCAATGTATAGAGCATCATTGACTCTTGTTCAGTAGGTGGTATTCCATTGCTCTTCCAGCAGTGATAGATGTGGATTCTGTACAGAAGTCAAAAGGAAAAGGGAGGTGTTAGAGGTGTGGGGGGGTGATACTTCGAAGTAAAATAGTCCTTAATTTAGGTGGTCTCAAAGGCACGTCCTTGCTCATTGGGAAGATGAGAGATACTTACAGAAAAGGGAAACAACAGCATAAGTTTTGGTGTAAGCCCTTAATAAATGGCATATATTTCCAACATTTAGAAACTATCTGAATTTAGAGTCAATAGGGCTTTTGTACATTAGCTTCTGAAACTTTGTTTAGGTGAAAAGGAGATTTCTTCATATTGCTTCTACATATATACAGTACAGCATTTAAATCATGAGTAGGAGACATGGCACTTTATTGAAGTGAGCACATAATTAAAGTAAAATAGGAAGTAATCCCAGAACTTCTCTTTAGAAAAAAACATACTGGTTAGTGTTAATTATAGGAACAAAGTATTGAACCCAGTGAACTCACTTTAATTAAACCTTTCTATCATATCGGAATCATTTATTTATATATTTGCAATGTATTGACTGATTTCAAACCCTTCAATTTATATCCTTATATTGTGGAAATGCTATTTTAATTTTAAAAAAAGGTCTTTACAGAAGATTATTTTAATTATAAAATCCTTAAATAGAGCCATATCTTAATGGGTTAATATTTCCGAAGTACCAGTACCAATCTATAGATGTATTAAGCAATACCAGACATTTTATTTGATAACAGCATTAAGAGCTAAATTGCAGACAAATATAGAGAACATCATGTAAACTGAAAAAAGAAGAACAGGAGTACTTGTGGCACCTTAGAGACTAACAAATTCATGTAAACTGAATTATTTCTTTCTAGTACAAATACCCCCCAGAGAAAGGTGGTAGCTGAGAAATGTATATTTTGCATGTGTATACTACAGAAATTATAGCTGCCAGCAATATATCGCTGCAGGGAGAAAATTAAAAGCAAGGGAGGAGAAAAAGTTCATGTGACCCACCCAGAGGCCTGTTGTGCCCATTCACAGTGTTAGCAAAGCTTCATTTCCAGAAGGGGTCATTGTACACCAGGCATAGCCCCTTGAGAGAGAGATAACATGGACAGAATGTAAGAACAGCTACACATTCCATCATGTGTAACATATGCAATAAATACTCTGAATAGTGACTTACCTGTACAGTAAGTAGTGAAGAAAATGTGTATATATTTGATATAGTATAGTACTTGTTCACTTGTATGTGCACACATGCATGGAAGTTGGACACAGAGAATTTTTAATCTCTTAATCTTTCCCCAGGATCAGTTGTTGTAACAAAGGTTTGGGGATTAACTCGTGTGATCTCCATCTCTAACAAGGGAAAACGGTGTGAACCAGGAAACTCTAGGTCTTCCTCTCCCTCTACCTTCAGTCAAGAGACGTGCCTTATACTCCCATAAATGATATACTAGTCGACTAGGTTGAAGATATATGGTTTGACTGTCGACAAGCATGATTTTTACAATACATTAGATAATCACGTTATCTATTTATAAATAATCTCTTTGTTTTAGGAGTTAAACAAGTCTACCAAAGTGAAGAATGCATCTGATAAAAAGAAGCTTGATCTTTACATTGCCAGCATTTATGTGGAATCTGTTAAAAATGCATAATGGCATGTCATCGTAACTACAATGAGTAATACATGTTAGTAGGATACCTCAGTGGTCAGACTTGGTCAGTTTTGTTAACTAATGATTTTTAAGACTAGCTTTGCTTATAGAATAATAATATTTACTAATGTCACAGGCATTGGACATATTGATAAAGGGGGGTGGGAGAAGCACAATACTTGCCCATTTGTATTGTATTATTGACTTTTTCAAATAAGTCTACCGGACTAGAGACAGAGTTTTCCTTACAGTTTTCTTGTAGGTTTCCTTGCGGTGGGTTATAATTATCCAAGTGCTGATCGAGTCAAGCTTTAATTAGACTCTTTGGGTGAAATCCTACAATACAATTTTTGCTACTGACTTCAATGGGGCTTATGTTTCAATCTTTGTTTCTATCCCTCAAATCTAGGTAGGATTAATAAGTGAGTAATTCCAAGAACCTTACAGGGTGGTTAAGTATAATTCCTGGAATTACTCACTTATTAGCCCTACCTGGATTCAAGGGATAGAAACCAAGCACTGCTTTTATTTTCCACAAATAAACAAGTGATTTATTTTGGCATAAGAATCATAAAACCACCTATAATTAAATTAAGATCTGGACGGGACCAACCATTAAAAAACTTGAAAATGAAAGTAAGCAGTAACTAGAGGATTAGAATAATTATTCATCTCAAGGAATCCAAACAATATGATCCTGATATAAATCATAAGGAGCACTATAAATAAGACAGTGGAAATTGTTATATTTAAAAACTATTAATCCAGTGTGGGTCCTTCTTTGTCCTGATCTGGTGGCTGGCCACATAAGAAGAGAAGTCTGCTGCTCCCTCTGTGTTAATATATGTGGTCCTCTTGGTCACACAGTAGATGATTATATTGTCAGATGGAGAGATTCCCAAATTCAATCCCTCTAGATGACCAATTGAAAGGATGTCATTATACCACAATTATAGAAGGTCATGTTCAGTCTAACATGGAGTATTGAATCCAATTCTGAAGAACTTAATTCTATGTAGATTCATAAATTCTGGAGAAAGTCTAGAAAAGCATTAGTAAATTGATCAGAATATGATGGGTTGTATCTATCCTGCCAGAATAAAAACTTTAAGCCTGCACTACATTTTGGATGATATGAGGCTATATATTTTTTTTCTACTGAATAAATACCCGAAGGGTATCTCAAAGTCATCGGTATGGATCTGTTTCAGGAAAATGTGGACATTCTTGGAAATTTGAGTTAAACACAGAGAGGCTCTCTTCCCACCTCATCCAGAGGGTAATTAAAGGTTGAAATTAACAGACTCTGGAAGTCTTGACAGGAGCTATATGATTAGGATTCAAGAAAAAAATATACACAATGTATTGACTCAAATGTTAGCTTCGTATGAATGGGATTAGATTCTTAACTATGTTTTCTCCCCACCTACACAGGGTTACGCTGATCACCGAATTTAAGATGAATGACATTTTCCCCCCTAAGGCATAATAGCCTCCCCCTCTCCTTTTTTTAAATCTTTCAATGGAGCATTGAGATGAGGATTATTTGCCTTAACATGGAGGGGTTCTGGCATTTCTTTTGCACCTTAGTCGTGGTTCTTAAGTAAAATACAATAGGTGAAAAAATCTTCTGTTCTGCTGAGGATATTTTCAAAAGCTTCTTTATGGAGTTAGTATGATTATTCTAGAGCTAGAAACAGACTTTTAAAAAATACTGGTTATGATGCTGAGTACACAGTTAATGTTTTGTATCTGGAAAGCTGATCCTAGTGCAGGGGTCGGCATCGCTCGGCACGCGGCTCGCCAGGGTAAGCACCCTGGCGGGCCAGGCCAGTTTATTTACCTGCTGATGCGGCAGTTTCGGCCGATCGCGGCCCCCACTGGCCGTGGTTCACCGTCCCGGGCCAATTGGGGCGGCGGGAAGCGGCGCGGGCCGAGGGATGTGCTGGCCACGGCTTTCCGCTGCCCCCATTGGCCTGGGACGGCGAACCGCGGCCAGTGGGGGCCACGATCGGCCGAACCTGCCGCGTCAGCAGTTAATTAACCTGGCCCAGCCCGCCAGGGTGCTTACCCTGGCGAGCCGTGTGCCGAACGTTGCCACCCCTGTCCTCGTGGATTGCTGTGTACAACTTAAGTAGCAACAGTGGGTTTGCAACAGGCCTCGCTCAGAGTTGCTGCACACTGTGATTCTTGGCAAGAATGTCAGTTCTATGCATGCCAAGTGCCTGTTAAAACAAGCAGAGGTTACTGTAGCGGAAGTAAGATCTCTGATTTATGTTTGCCTATCCATGCTCATAGCAGGAACAAAGAGATCTCACACTGAACACTTTTTGAATCTCTTGCTAGCCTTTTGCCAGTTGTATATAATTTAGCAACAGAAAATACTACCATTAATTATTATTGAATTGCTTAATACTGAGGAATAAGAGCACAAGCCTTTGGACCCGAACCAAACCTAAGCAGAGTAGGACAAATTAACAACAACAGAAACAAAATTACCAGGGACATGGCATGTTTTTTGAAAGCTGTAGAATGTTGGTATCCCATTCTAAAGTAGTGAAATTCTATCCTTACACGATTTTAAATGACAGGCCAAAAATTATATTAATAGACATACATAAATAAACTTGTCGGAGTATTAAACTTGAAAAAATGTAATTTTTTAAAAAATGTTATCATATTTTAATTGCCACTTGTGGGATTTCTTTACTGTTAAGTCATGTCATTCAGAGTGGACAATAAAAACTGATCAGTTAACTGCTTGCCATTTTCACATTTTTATATCCCTGTACTGGATACTGTACTTTGAGCAGGGGGTTGGACAAGATGACCTCCCGAGGTCTCTTCCAACCCTGATATTCTATGATTCTACTGTAAAAACCTGAAATATTTGGGCAGAAAATGATGGAGGGAAAAGATACTCTGTTTCTTTCTTTTAGGTATTTCCACTGGGATTATTTTAAAGTAATTCAATGGAATCATTTCTCTTGGTTCTGGATTTTGTAAAAGCTTGTTTGGACAAAAGGTATATTTTGGGCCATGTTTGACCCGATGCTGTTCCTTTAACTCCCTATATTAGGAAAATACCAGTTATTATAACAGATCAGACCAGCAGTTTATTTAGTTCATTTTTTTGTGTTTGCTAGCAGCCAGAACCATGTGTTTCAGTGGAGAGTACAATATGTGTTCTCATTTGTGCCAGCTCCCTTTGAGGTATATAATGCCTCACCTGGACCATTGCTGTCTAAACAGTCCAGTTTGCCAGAGAATGAAGGCTGAACGTGACAGTGTTCTTCTTTTGATCTACCGGTAGATGCTGAAACCCTGCACAGAGACATTGACTGATTCCTGCTGATTCACTATGGCAGGTGTGGCTTATTAATTCCACCCAGGATATAATGGAAGTGGGAGCAATTCTTTTCTTTGGACAAAGAAAACTGGGCATTTAGGATACAGAGGTTTCTGCAGGGAACACTAGATACAGCCAAGTTTGGGAAGAAAACTTAGTCCAAGGTTCATTTTTAGGTTATTGTCTGAGTTACAGATAAAGCCAGACCCTAGGAAAGCAGGAAGTTTGGAATAAATGCAGTATGTATAGATACTCTCTAGATCAGGCTAACAACTCCAGCTGCATAGACTGTCTCTTGCACAAATGTGCAAGTAGGGCTGGAGTTCCATGGGGATGCCCACCCCTGCCCCACTCAGTGGGCACGTATACAGGGTTAACAATAATCTAGGCTTCTATGTTTTGTAACTGAATCATCAGGTGTAGTCATTTGCATTCATTTGTGCAACCCATTGGGAAATGTTCTCCAAGACAGCTATTTCCACCTCTCATGTATCCACAACTGATGTATTTGCTTCAACCTATGTTATTTTATTTATTTTTTATTTAACTTGTTACTTTTCATCTTTAGAAACTCAACTAATTATTTTTTGGGGGGAGGGCATGGGGAAGATGGGTGCATATATTTTGGCACCTTAATTTTCATACATGGCTTAAAATGAATAAGAGATGTGCCCAGACCGTAAAACTCGTATAATGATTCTTAAGTTTCCCAATGTTTAGGGGATCTTCAGGTCTAGAATTGTGGTTTTCTTTGAAAAGGTACATAGACTTTCTTCATAGGTCTGCTAACCAGATTCTGTCCATGGATAAACCTTAGGAATCAGTTCAGAGAATTCCCAAGTTTTGATCATTGGATCTGGAAAACTGGAAAATTGACTTGCAGGATTTCCAGTAGTCAACTTTGAGTTGTGCCTCACATGCAGCAAGAGATATTTCTGCACTTTCATCTCAGTCCTGAGTGGAACTTGTGAATGCAGAGATGCCCCAAAATACAAACTAATGGGGAGGAAACAGTTACATTCATACCATGTCAGTTTCTATCATCTTTACTTATGCTGAATAGTACCTTACTCCACAACCCCATTGAGTTGCGCTGCTCATGGGGGAAAGGTACAGTGCAGCTTGGGTGAGGATGGCAGAGGGTGGCCCACTTTTTATTTTTAAGATTCTAAACGAAGTTTTTGGGGGATTAAATTTTGTGCAGTAGTTTCTGGCTAGTTCTCAATTTATTCCAAATACTTGAGGATAGAAGTGATTGCTACATTAATGTAAATTTAAAAAATAGATTAAATACTTTGCACTTGAAAAACATTCTAATTGTAATCATTCAGAAAGAAGGGGAAGAGTGTTAAAAAAGCATATTTACCAGTTGGCAAAAATGGTGAGAGTTCTTTTTTCATTAAACAGCTTACAGCATTTTTTGTCAATTTGTTTTATACTTTTGTTTGTTTGTTTGTTTTTTTACACCCTTCACATTTTGGTTGGCACAGAAATTCAAGGCAAAAATCTTCCTTTATCTTGAAATTCCAAATATGGAAATATTGTGTGGAAGTACTATGATAGTCAACTTTAGCATTTTTAGGTGGTGTATTGCAGACCAGGAAGGAACAGACAAATACTATACACAAACATAAAGTGACTGAGTCAGGCAAGGGCAGAAGTGGACAGGGAAGTAAGAATTATGGTACCACCACTGGAAATATCATTTGGAGCCTGGAATAGACCTTGTTGTCTGGCCAGGATGGAATGGAAGATATTTCTATGGTATGAACGCAAAAATGTTTGCATTAATTTTTATCACATGTTTGTACAATTGGCTTACCTTTTGTCTGTTAGGAAAACTCAGACAGGCAAATGTTTATTTCTCCATCATAGAGTCTAAGGCCAGCAGGGATCAACAGATTATCAAGTCTGACATCTTGTATATCACAGGCCACCAGCACCACCCAATACCCACACACTAAACCCACGTCCCAAATGAGACCAAAGTATTACAGCCCACAGGACACTAGACTAATGTGTGCCACATGCAGAAAATAGGAGGGACCAAGGTTCACCAATGCCCTAGGTCCCTTCAATGGTAGGCAAATGATAAAGTGAGAGAGACCCAGATAATCCCGTTTATCCTTTAGAAATATTTCACCCAGTTCTTGCTCTTCATTATGCTTAGACTCCTAGAATTAATCATAGAAGTGTGTATTAATCATAGAACTGTGTAGAGGGACCTCAAGAGGCCTTCTAGTTCAGTTCCCTGCACTCAAGGCAGGACTGCATAATAACTAGACCATCCCTAACAAGTGTTTGTCTAACCTCCTTCTTCTTAAAAACCTCCAATGATGGAGATTCTACAACCTCCCTAGGCAATTTATTCCAGTGCTTAACCAGACAGTTAGGAAGTTTTTCATAATGTCCAACCTAAACCTCACTTGCTGCAATTTAGGCCTATTGCTTCTTGTCCTAGCCTCAGAGGCTAAGGAGAACAATGTTTCACCCTCCTTATAACAATCTTTTATGTACTTGAAAACTATTATCATGCCTCCCCTCAGTCTTCTCTTTTCCAGACTAAACAACCCAATCTCTAGGGCAAATGCTTAGCTGGTGTCAATTGTTACACCTCCTTCATTTTGATAGAACTATGAAAGTTTACACCAGCTAAGAATCTGCCCTTCTCCTATATTTATTGATTTTCAAGAGAACCCAAAAGTAAGCTCCCAACTCTGGTGTCAGAGTCACAGGGTCTGGTCTGTGCCCCAGCCACCTGGGAGTAACCCTGAGATGGGGTACACGAACTATACATTGGAGAGAAAGGGATCAAGGAACAGCTCTGGGCCAGAGATGAGCCCACCCAGCCACATCTGCAAAGTCTGCACAAGCTGGAGGCAGGGCTTTAAAAAGGGGAGCAGAGCTGTTCAGAAGCAGGCAGTGAAAGGGAGCAGGTGGCTGCTCTGAGCAGAAGGTACTGCCCAAGAGCTCATTACCTGGGACCTGACAACACAGACCTGTGCAAACCCACAAAGGAGGGGCAGATGACTGAGTGCAGGGTGGAGACCTGATTGCAGTGGTGTACCCTTGGAAGCTAAAGGAGACTGGGGTAGGTCTGGGATGGCAGCAGCTTAGCGCCCCGAGGTGTTGGTTGTAGCAGCCCACCATTGGGCCCTGGTCCAGAGCCCAGTGGAGAGGGTGAGCCTGGGATCTCTTACCCCCTCTGAAAGGACATTACCACAGCAGGGGTCTTCACCTAGGTGAGAGACCAGCTGGAAAAGGTCTTGACTGTTCAAGGGCCCAGCTCCCAGTACAGTCTTTGTGCTCCAACGGGGAGACCCTCTGCCAAAACCCTGCCTGATCACTAGGCAGCACTGTCTGTGATTATGCACCTTCTGCAGACATGTTCAGTGTGCCGGGCCCCAAGTACCACACAGTTCCACAGTGATAGGCCTGTGGCCTCCAAGTCTCCAAGACTGAGGCTTTGGCACAAGCATCCTCTCTCTCCATGGCTGCCTGTAGCAAATCCAGCCAAACTAGAGTCCTGTGGGAGGCTTCCCCCTCCAGGGTGCAATGCTCTCAGAGAGCATTTACAGCCACACAGGCAGCCTTTTCAAAACAAGGTAACCTTTTATTAGTCACCTGGCAAACAGAATGTGGAAGTCTGTGGGTTAGCACAGAGAGATTTAGGGTAAAACGTTCCCTTCTCGTTAGCCCAGAGCTACAGTCAAAAGCTGTAGTAAACCCCATGCTCTGGCTCTGTGTCTCCCTCATTCTCACTTTGTCTGTCTCCAGGTGAGAGAGCCCCCAGCTTCCTCCAGAAGTCAACACTTTATCCCTCATGTCACAACTTCCAGTCCTTTGTTCTCGAGCTGGGGGTCTGTGCCCTGCTTCTCTGATGAGAGGTGGAGAAATACATCTCCCTCTGGGTCATTGGTTGCTAGAGGTCAATGTCCTGGTGACTGGATTTTCTATTGTCTTGGATACTCCACTGATATTGGTTCAGCCTTTACTACTCCATTGTTTAATGACACATTCAGGCTCAGATGCTAGGTGACACACACACCTATCTCTCCTAGCCTGCCCTGTGAGCAGACTTAGTCCTCCTCCCTCTTCCCATCACCCCAGTAGCAATGCAACATATAGGGGAAACAGAGGCACAGACAGGATTCATACAAATATTTCAGAAAACTCTCATTTCATCACACCTGGTCCATATAGTGCCCTTAATTTTTCATTGCTTTTTTATTTCAATGGGAGGATATGCTATGAAATTGATGGCACGGTATCACATTGTTTGTTTGTTTTAATATCGTTCCCATTAAATACATATCTAAATGTATGTTGTAAAGAGAGATGAGGCAGGAGAGTCATTATTTTGTTGAGGGGAGACTGAGAAGTGAAGAGAAAAAAAGACAAAATAGCCCTGATAACATATAAAAACCCGGAACTTTAAATAAAGGAGCACAAACGAGACAAGACTTGAAAGCAAAAGATGATAAAGAAAAAGCAGCAGATGGGGATTTTTCAGAACCAAAGTACTAACAGAAATAACAGTGCTTTGTTTTCATGTATTGCGTGGCCTTAAAGCTGTGTTAGGCTAAAGTGTCCTTTTTATCAGAGCAGTGGGTGTTACAGAGATTATTTCAGTGGCGAGTCTGTGCAAAGATGAATGTGCTCTGTTTCCCTCTGCTGATTAGCACAGTCCCAAATGGCAAGTGTGATAAACCTTAGCCTTTTGATGCCCTTTTTTTTCCCTTCAACTCAGACTTTGAGATCACAGGGTACATTTTTTCTAACAAGACATTGGCGTTTTCCTCTGAATTCTTCGTAAATCAGACATTTAGAATACTTAAGACTCTGTCCTTACATTTTCTCTGTTTCCATGGAATCTATAGAACATTTAAAGTATTCCAGGATGCCCTGCCAGCCCATAAAACCATTATCAGATTTTCAGTCTCTTGTGCCTCACTTAGATCTTCTGAGGTATATTGCGTTGCTGTTTTCAGCAGAGCAACTCTGCATGAGGAGCTCTTAAACGATGACTTCTAAACTTCCTATATTCCTTTGATTTCACACTGTGTCTATTTTTGCATCTTACTGACATTTGTAGCTCCCTTGAGGCAAGTACTACAGCATACACACCATCCACAGTCCCCACAGTTAGATAATCACCAGTTTGGATACCTGAGACTACTCAGAGGTTGAAGTCTGTCTGAAGGAAAAAAAATAGCTTAAGAAAGTGTTCTCCTCAAGCCCAATGGAAAGGCATCACAGGAAAGGCTGCATTCCCAGTCATTTTAAATATGTATTTTGCCATTTACTTCAGTGGGGACAGGATTTGGCCCTCAGGACACATGCGACACAGATCACCTTTGGGTCGTTTGGCATAGCAACACAGCATGATTCAATCAGTAGATTACAATCAATCTCATTGCAAAAGGTGGCACTGGAAACCTATTAAACCCTATTCATAATGCTATATGTTTGTTTTGACATACAACATTTTAATTCAGTTCATTATTGTAGGGTTCTTTGGGGTTTTTTAAATCTTGATCTGCACTACAACAATAAGCTCCTCATTGTACCTATTGGGACATAGCACATATGTATGTTAATGCATTGTGCTGCACTAATACAGTCTGAGTGTTATTTCTATTTGCTTCACTAACAGAGGTTATTTTGCTAATATGAGATAAAAAGGTAAATGGGAGATAAGGTTGTACTGCACTTAACCTTCAATTCCAGTCTAGATCTATGTCACAAGCTGAAACTGTGCTGGGAAAGTAGAGATGTTGCAGTTCAGGACCATGGTGTCTGGCAGAGAGATAAGGAGAAGACTGTACAATATGAAGTATAGACAAGTTAGGCCAGGCATTAACTAAAAGTTTAGGGGCTAGTTAATTTTATAATAATATTTAGTTTTATTGTTTCCCTGAGACCTACTAATGCTTTTTGATGGTTTCTCTTCATAGTTGTGAACTGTTTTTATACATATCTTCTTATGCACTTATGCTTAGCACTGTCAGCTCCAATGATATCCTCCAAGAATTTGCTACGTCCTGTGCAGGATTGGCATCCTTATTCTCATTCTCTTTCACCTTGTGTATCTTTTTGTTGTGGTGTTGTTAAATTAAGTATTAGGGAGATTTTTTTTCTTCCTGTCCCCAACCCATAGAGATAAGAAATTTAATAGTTAAATTGAATTGATTTGTACTTTTTTGCTAATATTTGTAAACATTTTATGAGTGGGTGGCCCCAAATTGATAGAGAAACACTTTGCAAAGTATAACATTCTAAAAACTCCTTTTAAGCTGCCAAAATATCAAACTGCTTAATCTGCTGGACAGTGCCTTTGCCAAGCAGATCAAATTGCAGCAGCAAGTACAAAGCTACCTCGTGAACATTAACTTCTTTACCTCACCCCTCCTTTCCCCCCACCATTTCATATAGACCATGACTTGTTTGTACTACTCTATATACTATACACTGCACTACTCTATATACTATACACTGAAATGTAAGTACAATATTTCTATTCCAATTGATTTATTTTATAAATATATCGTAAAAATGAGAAAGTAAGCAACTTTTCAGTAATAGTGTGCTGTGGCATTTCTTTGTATTTTTATGTCCGATTTTATAAGCAAGTAGTTTTTAAGTGAGGTGAAACTTGGGGGCAACACAACACAAGAAAAGCAAGACAAATCAGACTCCTGAAAAGGGTACAGTAGTCTGGAAAGGTTGAGAGCCACTGGGCTAAGGGGCTTGAGTGAGATCATCCATGGAGTTCTACCTCCCTGTCACTTTCCCTAAATGCTCTGCCAAATATGTCTGATTTTGATCTCCATTGGATTTAAGCGGATGAAATTCTATTTTGCAGTAGAATAGCTCCTGATTTACACTGGTCCAAATGTGATCAGAATGAGGCTGGCATTTACTAAGATAAAAAGAAAATGCAATAGAAAATCGAACTGATAACATAAGACTGAATGTCTACATTCTTTGCATTCTAAACTACCTGCAGGTTTCACATATGAGCAGAACCCTCCTAAACAAGTACGTGTTATAGGTATCAACAAGATTATCCATTTACCAGGATTGAAATCTTGGCCCCTCTGAAGTCAATGGGAGTTTTGCCATGACTTCAGTGAGGCTAGGATTTCACATCAGGTTTCTACTTTCTGTAGTAACATTCTGTATGTTTGGACACTGACCTAGATCATCCAAGTATTATCCGGAATTAGCTCCTGCTACTTAAACATTTATAACATTTGTCAAGGACAAACAACAAATCATTCTTCAACTCTCTCTATTTATACTGTATGTTACTTAGTTTTATCTTTTTCCCCCCAGTAGCCAGTGGATTACTGGCAAAGATAGCTATAAAATAAGCCAATTCAACAGTAACAGCATAACACACTCTATAGCATCCAGCACAGTTTTTCTATGCATTTGATATTTTTATAAGGGATGAAACAGGCTATTTTGTAAAACTATAGGACACAAGCCGGGTTCCTTTCACATTTATGGTAGATATGTTTATAGATGATCTTTCTCGCTGTACTAAGAATAAATGCCAAGTTCCAGCTTGAGCTGAGAAGCAATGATGTTTCTTAAGTACTTTATCACAGCTCTTCAATTTGTGGCCTTTTACAGCCACCGTAAATTGACTGTAAATCAGGAAAAGACCTTAATATGCCAATGGAAACTGCAAAAATCTGCCTGAAAGAGCAAAGTTCCCCAAAAGTAACTTAAATGGAAAAGGGATTTAGCATTTTTAAATCGGCGTTTAAAGTGTGGAATGCAGTGTCAGCTCATGGCTTGGTACTGACACTTTTTAGAGTGATCCAAAAGAATTAGCTATTAGAACTAAGTGTTGCTAGGGTTCAAGTTCTTTTCCTGATGATCTCATCAAGCCTTATCAATTACACAGCTTTCTCACTGCCTAATTTCTTTCAATGACACTGTTTTATTTCATTCTGACTAATTTTCCAATTTTCAATTTGTAAAGTGAGCAGTTTTACAACATCTGAAATATAACTTCTATATGAATTCCAGTTAATTTTAACTGGATACCTCGTTGGTGAAATCTTTTCAGCTCCTCGATTTTTGTTTTTACAACTCCAGATTATTGTGGTTTTGCAGTGGGGAATACACTATAGGTAGAAGGAGAAGGGATTTGAAAAATTGAGTGTGGTGGAGATGTCTAGTTTGAAGAGGTAGTGTAAAGGGACACTCACCTGTTGAGTGTCTCAGGACATGTCATCACTACCCACCGTATAGCGATTGATCTATCGGGGATCGATTTATCGTGTCTAGTGTAGACGCGATAAAATCGATCCCCGATTGTTCTGCCGTCGACTCTGGAACTCCACCACAGCGATAGGTGGAAGCGGAGTCGGCGGGGTAGTGGCAGCAGTCGACTCGCTGCCGTCCTCACAGCCAGATTAGTCGACCTAAAATGTGCAACTTCAGCTACGCTAGTCACATAGCTGAAGTTGCTTATCTTTGGTCAACCCCCCACCCCAATGTAGACCTAGCCTCAGAGCAGCTGTGGGAGGTAGCACAGTTATTTTCTCATTCCCCATTATCCCCTACAAGCTGCCGGCTAGCCTTGGAGGGTCTTCAGTGGCTTGGCCATCTGGCAAGTCACAAAGTCTGAATGAACTCCTTCCAGGTATTAAAGAGTCCAATACATCAACAGTCTATTTGTGTTCACTAGAGTGTTCACTCCAACTCTGGGCCCTTTAAATTCAGCTCTTTGTTAGGCTTCCAAATAAGCTCTGTCTCATTTTGGGGTTTAGGCAACTTTACCTATGGCCAGTAGCAGAACCTGGGTCCACCCACTACTCTGGGTTCCAATCCAGGGACCATATGATCAGCAGCCACATACTGTTTGATTCAATTTGTTGCTGTTTCTTACCTGGGCTGCTTCCTTTCTGGCCCCTTTAGCTTCACCCTTATCTCTGGGTCAAGGTTCTTAGTCCTCTCTCTCCCTGCAAACCCAGCTAGACAAATGCAGCCAGAAACAAACTCTAGCTATCTCTTGAGTTCCTTTTGCCAGAGAGGACAACCCTGCCTTGCCCATCTAGTCCCAGCCATGAACTGACCTGCTAAGGACAGGCAACTCCTTTAATCTGGGCCAACAGGGCCATGATTGGCTGTTACTAGACCCTCTAGCCCTTGGAGGACTGGGTCTCTGTGGTTTCCAAAATAGTCGCTGTGGAAACTCTTCTCTGAGCAATCTTGGAGGGCTACCTTTGCTGCTGAGGTCAAATACATTCTGTCTCAGGTAGCTATAAAGTATAACATTTTTTCTTTGATCTGCTTAATCCAGAGCATATAAAATGGGGACAAGTGGAAAGAAACAGTGTGAAGTCAAACACATGAAGTCCTTCACTTCAAAAGAATTATCTAAAAAACAATGTATCAAAATAAAATGAGCTAATAATTCACATATGCTAATATATCTGTAAAACATAAGAGAAAACATTAGCTTCTCCGTAAAATGAGTGGAGTAGAGGCACTTGAATCTGTCAGTTTTCCTAGATCTTGTCATCTGCACTTACAAAATTAAATTGGAATAAAAATAAAAAATCCACAGTGTTACAGGGTACAGATTTCTTCTGCAGAGCCAACCTGTTAGTAAGTGTTGGAATCCTCCATGGAGATGCTCACCAATTCCTGCTGATTATGACAGAATTGGCTTGTTAACTCCAGCCACAAAGCAGGGTGTGAGTGGCTCTTTGGAAAAAGTAGAACTGGGCTGGAAGGGGTACGTTTGGACTCAGTACAGCAAGTATAGATTCTGTTCCATACATAGAAACATGAAAGTTTATTTGTATTGCATTAAGGATGAATGCTGCATTGCTCAAACACCTTGATTTAATGAGATAAGGGCATGAAAGCACCATTCAAACTAACTGTGACACAGATCGTGTTTGTGTGCATGATTTCCAGTTTGACTGGACAAAGAATTTTTTGTCCTAATTCAGTGGCTTGCCAGTGGTGTTCATCCAATGACTTCAACAGAGCTATGGTGTTTTACATGAGCTTAGTATCCAGCCCAAACATTGACACTATTGAATTCATTAGAGGACTTGATTTGATTTTGGGTACACAGTATTAAACATATCACGCCAAAGGCAAATTATGATGTTGGTTACTTCCTTGCCACATCATTGACTTAATGGTAAAAATGCAGATAGCATATAACCCATAGTGTTCATTTTCTTCTATCCATTCTTTTCCTCCCCAAAGGACTATTTAAAACTATATATTAGTCAAGCACAAACAGAGTAGAATTTAGGTCAAGTCAAGATACTGGAATTTGCAACATGCTTAGCAAAGTCATAGTTCAAAGACCTAATCAATGGGACAAAAAAGGACACATGATATTTCAATAATAACATGGAATAATTGTTTCCTTTAACTTCCAACATAGTATTCCAAAATGGCATAACAGATCTGGATGTGTTCTAATGTTGCCTGAATGTGTATAGTGGGGATATTATAAAATCACTGCCTTCCATTAAACCTATGAAGTTTTTAGGGGTAGCTGAATTACTTTGGGGACTTGCCTGACTGTAGTTCTGTGTATCATATCTGTCTTAGTCCACCTAATTGTGATTTCCTCTATTATGCCTTCCCTTGTCCTGTCCCTTATGATGGCTGCTGATGGGGCATGATGTAGCTTGTGGTGATTCAGCATTTGTAAATAACCCAGAAATTACATAGGCTATTAAGAAAGTAATTTAAAGTATTTGGCCAGCTACAAGTTGATACATTGTTAGTACAGTATTGAGTGGCCTCCTTCCTTTCCATTTACTGTCATATGTCACTGGTACATGCTTCAAGTTAATCTCTTTCCCTCTGGTCTGTTGCCTGATTCAAAGCTCCTTTTGTGTGTGTGCATTTCCAATTATAACAGTACATACATTTTATACACCATTTTAATCACATGAAAGTCTGCATTAGTCTTTTAATTATTAATAAGGTGAAATCTATTGATTTCCTTCAGTTGTTCGAACATGAATCTGGCCTAATCCCGCCTCAGGCTTGAAGGGCACTGAGATGAACAGCAAATCCTTGAGCTAAACATTAATTTCATGGGATTTAAAATGTGCGTCAGTGGGGCACGGTGGGGTGTCTTTTTGTTTCTCCTGAAGGGGTCTTTTCTTTTGCCTTCTTTTTACCTTTCTCAAATCTAAATATATTTTGGAAGCTACATTTTGTTTGTCACAAGAAAGGATGGTGATGAAAATCAGTCAGAACTTTGCAAGAAGGAGACAGAGTAGTTTGGAATCTGCTAAAGTAAATGACTGGTTGTTTAAGCCTACTCAATTTAGGTGCATTTCTTTACATAGCTGGTGAAAATAGACTTGTGGTGCATAAGGTTGCACTATTGAATCTGAGAAGTCATACAACTGGTAAACCATTCTGTCTATGTTGAGTATACCACAAAATTTAGTATTTGGGGGGGAGGGATAGCTCAGTGGTTTGAGCATTGGCCTGCTAAACCCAGGGTTGAGAGTTCAATCCTTGAAGGGGCCACTTGGGGATCTGGGGTAAAATCAGTACTTGGTCCTGCTAGTGAAGGCAGGGGGCTGGACTCAATGACCTTTCAAGGACCCTTCCAGTTCTGGGAGATGGGATATCTCCATTAATTATTATAAAATGAAAAATGCAGTAAATACAATAGTGTGTGTGTGTATGGGTTATCCTGCGATTAAGGTAAAATGTTATCTTTTGTGTGAAGGACCCTGTTCACTAAAGCCACTGTCTCAGCTGCAAATCAGTGGTTTGATGCAATTGACATGGTTTGTCTTTTTAATTGATCTGATCCTCCTTGGTCTGTACATATGACCCTAATTACTAAAATTTGGCATCCATCCCTCCTACAGTAGTCAAATGATTTGACTATTCTCCATTTTCCTTTATCAATCTAATTTTCTTTGCTGTTAACACAGAGGCTCTTTCATGCTGCATTAATAGAAAATCTCATTTGTGAGATGCATGGTTTGAATCCAATCTTTAAAAAAACCCAAACAAACAAAAAACCCACAACCTCCAGCAAACCATATCAAATTAAAAAAAATATATAAAAATATGCATTAACAAGAAATGAAACATGATTGGTTTGATGCTAATTTGATGCCATCCTAGGTGTGTTTCTTGAAATCAGCATCAGACCTTTAAGCTTTGTTCCATTATCTTCAGAATTTCTAATCTCTCTGAACAGAGCCTTTCCAACTGCTTAGATTCCCTAGTCTTGGGACCTTAATTTCCAAAACGATATAACCGTTTCAGAAAACATCCATGAATATAACAGGTTCAAAGGGGCAAGTATCAGCACCTCAGTTGTGCCATGGAAGACAATATCCATCTTCTCTGAAGAGGAATAGTGTTTTTCCATGCTGCCACTAAAGGGATACCTCCTTTGGGACCTTGTTAGATGCTTTCATGTGAAGACCATTTGACCCACTTATGATTAGTGAGCAGGCTTAGAAGGCAGTAGTTGTTGGGGGATGCCTTTGGCTGATATCCTCCCCCTTTCTGTAGTAGGAAGAAATTCTCAGTGGAATATATTATGGATAATAATGGGGTAAAAATGTCAGTTAAAAGGAGGGTGACGGATGGAGCTCCTATTTTTTAAAAATTCTACAATAGGTGTACTTTCTTATTCACTGCAATGAAAGAAGTATTAGGCATTAGGATAACTTTTGAAGTAGTTTTTTTTTTAATCAATAAAATCTGTTCTATCATTTTCAGAAATGCTATGAATGACTATTATGTAATACACACATGCAAATTTATGGCAAAATGTATCATTGTTTTTAACATAATGAAATCCCTTTATTGTAATGCAAATATGTCTAATCTATGAGAGGAAATACATTAATACATTACAAAAGTTCATTATTTTTTGGTGCCTCAGTTTTTGGGTTCCCAATGTTAAGAGAGCTTGTGTCTGATTTTCAGAGTTGCATAAGTCTGGTAGCTTCCACTGTAGTCAAGTTCTCTGTTAATAACAAAGAAAATTGGATTAATAAAGGGTGGGGGTAGGATGGCAAATACTTCTGAGTAGTATATATTTCAGCTGTCAGTTGAGAAGATGAAAGAAAACGCAGCCAGATAGTGGAGAAACCTCAATTGGAGCATAAATAATATTTCATAAGCCATGCATTTTTAGAATAGTTACTTCATTTCCTTCTGGTATATGCGATGATTTAATTGCATTGGTCACAGTGATGTTTCTTGGCCAAAATTAAAAATCTCATACTTTCCCATGCTTATAGTTGTATTCTTTTGACACAATATATAGTAATTCCTACATTTTCAGACCTATTCACTAATTTGGGATTGTGGTGCCCAGTTTAAGATACGTTGTGTCTAATGATCAGAAGGGTTGAGAATCCACCATAACCCCCTCATTTTTTTCCATAACACAGTGATGCTAAACATCACAGGGCTTTTATGGGTATCAGAAATACCGGCTTTCAGTTTCATCGTGATCTGTGTCGGTGAAAACCAATGTTGATGTAGATTTTCTTTTCCTGAACAACTCTGAACAGGCAACAAAATAACACATTCAGGAGTGATATGGTGATACTGAAGGAGCCCTAGTGCCTGATATACAAACTCAGCAACAAGGGAAAGCTACTAATTAAATATTTTAAGACTTTATCCTTCCATTGGGATTTCCTGTAAAAATTTACTATAGCCAGAGTAGTGAATTTGAGAATTAACAGAGTTTGGGAAGGTTTCTGGCTCCTGCTCCAACTTCTATACACCACTGTGGTGGTACATATGGACTGTATATGAGAGTCACAAGGATAGACCTCAGGGCTGCTCTGATTTCAGCCCCTGAATCAGCCTAAAATTTGGCAGATGTACAAGTGATGTAAAGACGACCGTGCTTCCACTCCTCTGCACTTTTCCTCTGACCAACAGTGATATATTGTGCTTCTGTGTTCTTCCTCTCAGGAGATGAAGCAAAGGAGTTAGCCCTTTGTGAATATAAGGAGATATAAAGCTCCAGTACTCCATTGCCTACTATCCACAAGGAAACCCAGCTGAAAGATTTAACAGAATGCTGTTACCAATATTACAAACATTGATTCAGGAACAAATGTCAACTTGGAAGGACTATCAGAACTAAATTTACCTATTTTTAACTACACGGAGCGTGAAACACCTGATTATTCCACATTTTTCTCGTATATGGTTGGTCTTTAACATTACTCGTAATTAACTTCTATACATTCATACAGAACAATGAACTAATAGTCACATCAAATATGGAGATCAATGGAAAGGACAGTTGGAGAGAGGTTATGAAATTCCTATGACAAACAGTAGAAAATCAGTTACAAGAGGGGAAGGTTATTACAGCTGTAAAACTGGGAGAGTTTTGCACCTAGAAAGCTATTTGAACATTGGACTCTCCAATCATATTTGGGGGATTGATGTTTATTACAGACGAGAGAACAGGAAACAACTGTAAAAGGTGAAAACCCAAAGAGGAATGGGTGTGAGTGAAGTACTTCACCAGAATCTTCTAATTGCTTGTGACTGTCTTCCAAATAAGAGTGTAGCTGAAATACCAACCCAAAGGGATAAAATTTGACCACGGAGGCAAAGCAGAGAAGATACCAGGCTTGAGAAATCCAGCAGGATGCCAGAGGAAGACATCTGTAGCTGAATACAGACACTGCCTTTAGGAGATTATCCTGAAAATTGATTACAGCAGCCATGAGAGAACAAATGCCAGATGCTGCCCCAGCCCACAGGGAACCAGCTATCCATGATGAGTCATCAGAGATGGCAGAGCTAGAAGAAAGGGACATTCATAGAAGGTGTCTCTATTGCAAATGAAGGTGTGATTGCAGAATTACCTTAATCTAGCTAGTGCAGGTAACAACCTAAGTACATACCCAGGGTCCCTGGTAAGCTTGTATTAGGATAGTTAGCCTGCATCAAATCCCCTTCTGGCACATTGGTCACTAATAGTATTGTGAGATGTATGTATTGATGCTATTTGAGGAATTATATGTACCTACTGGAGTTACACTTTGAAGTCTGCAACCAAACAAAGGGAGAGCAATTTTTTTTTCCAGACAGGAAGGAAGGTAGTTCTCTCTGTCAAATGTAAATTGAGGATGGTAAAAAAACAACACAAAGGAAGCCCTATTTGCATGTAGAGTCAATGGGGAAAACAGGTTGACGAGGGACAGGTGAACCCAACATGGTGCCAGCACACTGAAGAACAAGCAACTGGGGAGAAGAGTTTGATTGTTAATTGTATATTTTTGGGGTGGGGAGGGTGTTAAGAATAATGTGCTTTTATATTTCAAAGATGGGATTTCTATAAAGAAGGGATGTGATGCAAGGTTAGAAAAAAATTAGAATATTTTTGGTTTTGATGCTTAAATAAGTAGAGAACAGTGATATGAATATCTTAAGAACACATTGCAAGCTGTGTCATGTTAAGCATTTTGTTCCCATTTAAGTTAACTTGGGTTGTTGTTAGAGTTTCAAATTAGACAATTAGGGAAACTGTTCATTGTAGTTCCCGCCTAGCAGACCAGCAGTGCCACACTGGGAAGCATGAGAATGGGAAGCAGAAAAAGCTGAACCAGGAAGAGAGGGGCTAATAAGAGTGTGGGAGATGACTAGGCCTTTTACCATGACTGTGGGAATTTTCCCCTTTCCTTGGAAAACAGTTGGACAGTTAGAGTAGCCCAGTCTAAACAGCTCAGTAAGGCGAATCAAGGTTCAAGAGTTCTCTACAGAAAAGAGCAGTCTGGTGAGGGATTACAACAAATGACTGTTTCAGATCTATTGCAATAACGTTCTGTTCAGCTTCTCAAATATAATTTTTCTATGTCTGTATGTTCCTCCCAACTGACCCTTCCATTCTCCGCGTATTATTACAATATCATACCTATAAGTGTTTCAATAGCAGCAGTTGCAGAAAAGTTCTAGACATCAGGGTTCCATGAATGAAATCAGCTATTTTCAGATTACTGCAGTATATGCTTGAGAATGGCATCCTTCACCTTGGAGCAATATCGTTAAGCTGACCTAACTCCTGGTGTAGACATCACTAGGTTGATGAAAGAATTCTTCCGTCGATTCGGCTACTGGCTCTCGGGGAGGTAGATTAACTAAGCGGTTGGCATAGGTAGTATCTATACTGAAGCGCTACAGCAGCGCAGCTGCAGCACTGCAGTTGTGCTGCTGTAGGTATTTCAAGTGTAGACAAGCCCTAACTAAGTCATTTTTGATTATAGTAATGTTCTTAGTGAATGTCTTATTATCATTGCCACCGTTCAAGGCAACTGCACCTGTATTTCCCCTCTGTGGTTGAGCAAGGGCACCACTCTTGGCTTTCTGCTCCCAGCTGTTGTTTCTTTTGGGTGGAGACGCATCTCTCTCCCTTCTGACTGGGGTATTCTGAGGCTGGACAGTTCCCTTGCCTTCACTGTGCATTTCCCAGCAAAGACAGATTGCCCTACGACACCTGCTTGATTTCTCTTCAGAGATGGATAACAATGTAATTGCTACAGTTATAAGTTACTACACACTTATTTCTAAGCATGCCTGGTTTATTCTTAAGGTAAAAAGCATTACAGAGAAAACATTAATAACCATTAGAGAACTTACACACATGCTCATAAGCTTACCAGAGTTCATCCCAGATCTCTTGTGAGCTCTGGCAATACCCGCACCTTACAGGCATCCTTGTGGTTACAAGTTCAATAGAGCTTTAGCTCAAAACAAGCACTCTCATAACATGTTCAGTTTCGTTTTTATAAAGTTCAGGGATCTTTTGAGCTGGAGTTTCCAGAAGCAGGTAGTTAGTATACAAAGGGTTTCTCTCCCCAGGGCATATCTTCAAAAGGTTGGCTTTAATGGAAGAGAATTTTCATTCCCCTCACCTCAAAGTATTTCCTAGGGAAATCCACATTACACTTATTGTTCTAAAAAGACCTTTGAACTTCCAGAAATAACATGAATCTTGTCTTTGTATGGTACTTCTTCAGTAGAATCTCAAAATAGTACATAAACATTTCCATTTATTATATAATGAATTCCAAAGGTAGTAACCATAGTTCAATAAGGGTTAGCTTAATTCAGTAAAGTTTATCTTCATTCCACAAGGTTTGTTCGTATATTACAGGATATTATCAATCTGTAACAACCATGTCCTCTAACAATGCTCTGATTAATGTAAGGATCTGTGCACCAAAATAAAAAATAAAAACAGAAAATCCAACAAATACATTGCTGATAGCTGCACATTAAATTGCACAGAAAACATAACTGGTGCACTGGTTTCCCCTTCCAGGTCATGGAAATTCTTGGATGTTACTTTTACATTTCTGGTGGCTTTGGAAATAGAACTGGAATGTGATTAGTGCTTTGGGAGGTATGCCAATAATGTTCCAGTTGGTTAACCACAATCTAGATGACAGGTTTTATTTAGAAAAATGTTGATCCCAAACCTTTAAGAAATATATTTTATTTTTCTGAACCTATCTATAGAGAGCATCTAAATGATGCTGAACTGCCGAAGTTCCTTTGACCATTATCGCTGTTTTAGTGCATTTTTAATGAGAGATTTACATAGAAAATTATTTGTCCCATTAACTTTTTGACCTTGTTTACCTTCTTGTGTTGTCTTCCCCTTGCAACACTGATTGAACCTTGATTTCATTGTTGCTGCAGACTTCCATCTACTATATTATAACTGTAGTAATGTCAGTTAATTATTTTGCCATGCAAGGGCTGTTTCTGCTTTTCAAAATTAACTTATAAACCCATCCTCTGTTCATCCCATTCAACATGTTGAGATCTTGAATTTAATATCTATCACAGAGTTCACCACAATGTCATATGTCTTACAGAGAGAGTTTATAGAAGATAACTCATGTCAGATAATAACATCACCATCCTATCCTGTTGACCTCACCCTTTGACCCTGCTGTGGATAGATTGCTCTCTTGCACAGTCACAGTTGCTAAAGTGTTCTGTCCACTGCCAATTAGGATAGATGTTCTGAATTTTCCAACATATACAAAATACTTTAGCCAATCAGCTAAAGGCTCTCATGCCATTTGTCTTAATCTTGCCAATTTCATTTTACATTGTTAGGCAACCAAGGTAAATTGAAACACTTTCCTGGTCAAGCCATTTCATATTACCAGGGAAGCTAAGAGATGAACACCTATGAGGTTTTCTTGTCTGTGCTGTGGGTGACAATCAGTTCAACATAACGATGGCAATTCTTGACCTTTAGGATTTAAAAAGACAGAAGTGAGAAACAAGTAAATGTGTAATTCATTTTCACATAAATGTGATCAGTTATATATTTTCCCTTTTCTGATTAATTCTACTGTACAGTAGTATTTTTGAAGAATTTGAGGAAGTGTATGTTTAATTTATTTATTAGACACCCTTGCCATAGGATTTAGGTGCATGACACAGATTAAATCCTACCTGATGTTACATGAAACTATCCTCAACAGAGAAGTATAAGGCCTTTCTGGACTGCCCTAGCTAGCCATAAATAACTCACTAAATGTCCAAAATCAAGCAAATGCTTGAACAAACAAACTTGTCTTGTACTACCTTCTGCAATCTATTTCATGTAGCCCATTAAAAAGGGAATTTCCTGGACCAGGAATGCTCAAACTAGAGTCCTCATTCTTGTCACCAAGCATGCATATCTGTTGTCACAGAGCTTATAAAATCAGCTCTAGTTATCTAGTCCAAACCATGCAGTGTTTCATAGATTTGAACCAATACCTGCAATTGCTCCTGAAGCAAATGGAAAGGCAGTTCAGTTCACAGCACACAGTAATGTATCCACATCAGCTTTCACCATCATATTGTCTGTCCACTGCATGTTGAATTTGAGTGAGTTTTAAGGATAGCCCCACAAAGATCACATTGCAGAAAAAGAGACCCAACATGGGGGGGAAAAATTGACTAATTTGAAATCCACATCATAGGGAAGATGCTACAACTTGTTACCTAAGATCAAATGGAAATAGCACTATGAACCATAGCTATTATCCAGGAATCCACCAGTAGTACCCCAGGATTGCAAGGAACCATTCCATCAATATATGGAGCAGTAAGAACCTTCAATAGCTCCAGATTTCCCTTGCCAATCGATTCCACCTCTCTTTTCTAGACTGAGTCTCAGCCAAGTCATTCCCATTCACGTCCCTTTCTTAGCCAATCAGTGAGAAAACCAAGTATGCCCTTGCCATCTTGGGGTACATTTAGACCCCAGACTATTTTTGGATTTTTAGTTAGCTTGATATCTTTGACTGCCCTTTATGTCTGCATTTAGCTAAGAGGTTTTATACACACTAAGGCTTTATACTGCTGTTTGAGAACTGATGAAAAGGAGATTTAGATCTGAGCATTATTCTTCTACTGTTGGTGCTGCTGCTCCAAACACCTCCCAATCATTGCTGCCTCATATAAACACTGCACAAAGGCGGTGGCAGAATGGAATCTCTTGAGACTCCATATCAGATAGCTGATCGTCCTCTCTAACAGCTACCTTCTGAAAACTAATCCACTTCTGCCAGATCTCACAGGTTTGTCAGAAGCATTTTATGACCATCTACATTAAAATCTACTCATGGATCTCATCAATTCAACATGGGCACCTGACCTTTATTGATCCTTAGAGATCCCGGACAGAAGATAGAAATGCTGTCTCTGTATGAAGACAGAGAAGTTACATTTTATCACTAAACCAGACCTCTGCTTACACCTGAAAAGCTAAGCCCTTCTATACAAAAGGATTTTTTTTTCAATATTCCTAACAAAGTGACTGTTTAGATCAATTTCTGGAGGAAACACTAAGTGGGATAAAATCAGTCCTATGGTAGAGGTGGAAGAAGAAAAATATAACTATTAAATCTTCCCTCCCATCTCTTTATCTGTGAAGGATTGTTCCCTTTTGACCTAAACACTTAGTAAAAGTTTGGGGCCATGTGGATGGCCCAGTTGGGAGTAGAAATTGGTGGTAGTCAGGTATTTCTTCGCACTTTTATTTATTTATAAAGAGTGTACAAAGTCCTATGTCTCGGAATGCAGAAGGAAGCAAATAACATCTTTTGCTCACAGCACCAAGAGCACTCTTTTCAGCCTGCAACCCTGACCCAAAAACCTCTCCCCTAGCTTTCTTTCAGGGTCAGCCAACGTGCTGTCAGCTGTATCTTTTGGCTTCTTGTCTGGTCTGTTTCTTTGTGCTCTGCCTTGCCCTGAATCCTACCCCTACCCTGGATGGATTCACACACTCCTTTTGTCTTACATGGGATTCAAGCTTTTACAATTCTCTTAATTGATGGATGAGTTCACATTTATCAACCTCAATAACATTACAAGGTTTTATTCAGCTCATTACATCACTCCCCCATTTTAGCTTTTCCTGTTGTCCCAATGAGGCCTAAAACGGTGACATCCAACAACCCAACCCAAACAGAAAGAAAAGAAATAATTTAACAAATTGAAAATGATACAAGGTTAACTATTTATGTATGTACAATGTCTTTCTGTCACATCACCAAGCTAAAAGAATTGTATTCCCACCCAAATCTCCTTGGGTTTCCTTTCATTCACCACCTGAGGATCACTTATTGGAATTTGCTGGCTAAGGGAGACCCTGCCCATTTTGTCCTAATAGGGAATTCACCTCTGTAACACCTTTTTTCCAGCTCAACTTCCACAGCTACATTCTCAGATTTGGGGGCAGCCAGTCTAAAATTCTGTCACCCAAACTGTAAGCACAAGCATCTGTGTTCAGTATGAATGATGTTTAAAAACATAGATGGGCCAAGATAGGAGCAGTCACTAGATTCTTGTTCAACTGAAAATGCCAACACCCAGCTGACCACTAAAATACTCTACTTTTTTTACTATTTTCTGCTTGTCAGAAACATTCAGCAAGTGAACAGGGATCAGTTCTTGTTTCAGATCCCCAGGAACATTAGCAACTAAGATTCCCCTGAGTTGCTAGATCTCAAAATAGGTTTTGACCTTTTGATGAAAGGCTACCACCACATCTAGCTGTTATCATGGTTTTTGCCAGTGGCGTGCAGGACAATTAGTTCACTGCAAACTAATTGCATACAAACCTTTTGTCTGACCTGGGTTGAAAAACAAAATAAAGAGGGTATGTCTAACTATCCAGCTCTAAACACAAACTGTGGGGTTGATCCTAGAACTTCCAAGATTTGCTCCTTCAGCTTGGTGTCCCCAGTTTCCTGAAGTGGAAGAGAGTCTAGATATTTGCAACAATCAATTTTGGCCTGCCTTAAATTTATAATAAGCCTTTTTTTTTGTGGCCAATTTTCTCATAGTTCCAGCATTTAACTAAACTGTTTCCTTTAATTTTTGCATTATTGCCAATTTCCCTTATTTTATAAATCAAATATATCATTTATACTAACTGTTCAATATGGTCATGACCCAGATCAGAATCACCTCTTTCATCATACATATTGGTTACAGAGATGTACTTTCAATTTTCCCACTAGATGTGCGTCATCTTCTGGTGCACTGCTGCAAGAACAGATTCAAATTCTGTGGCAAATTCCACAGCCTCTCTGAGTGTCTTTGACTTCCTCTTGCTGATCTTGATCTGTACATCCAATTCTTTAGGAACATCTATAAATGGTCTA
The DNA here is from genome assembly GCF_013100865.1 of Trachemys scripta elegans. Classification (NCBI taxonomy): domain Eukaryota; kingdom Metazoa; phylum Chordata; order Testudines; family Emydidae; genus Trachemys; species Trachemys scripta. The sequence goes on along the minus strand of NC_048298.1, from coordinate 172,099,150 downwards.
TTACCAATCTCTCCTGGAAGGCTTGGTGGTATCTGGATATGCCAGGAATACAAGTCTCTGCAGCTCCTCTGCTAGTTCAGGTGGGATTTCTTCTTTCCCTCTCTTCCTAAAACTTAGTGTCTGCTCTGGCCAGATCGGGTTGAAGGATATCTCCAAACCGCATGTCAAGGGCTTGTACCAGTTCTGGATAACTGTCTGGGGATAACTTCAGACCTGGGCCATCCAAGTTGGCTGCTAGTAACCCCCGTTTCTGTCCATCTTCCCAGCCATTTATTTGAACTATAATGTTTAATTGAGCCAAATAAGCCTCCTAGGGTGTTTTTCCCTCAAAGTTAGTGGGGTTTTGCATCACTGATCTTTCCCTTCTGGGCTTGTCATGTTTAAAAATGGGGTAACAAAATGTTGCAAATATCCAGTCTTATGCAAGTCCTATGACTGGCTCAATTCCTCATCCAGGTTACTATCTTCACTGTGATTTGTCTCCCTTTGATTTCCTTCTGGAGCTGAATTTTCATCTCCCTAAGCCCTTGCTGCCGCTCATCTCTGTTAGCAAGTTCCATGTGGACAAAAGCTAATGGTCTCCATTATTTTGTGGCAAAACTTCTGGTCTATGGCAGTCAGGTTGTTGGTCACCTCTTTGGTTTTTCCTGTTGTTCCAGCCTGGGAGCTTTGCAGCTGGGCTTCCCAGCCTGTCTGGACACTTTGTAGTTGTTGCTCCAACAGAGATTTGATCTCTGCCTGTGAGACATCCCTCAGCCCTTTTCTAGGAATCATCCAGATGCAGTGTTAGGTGCTTTTGAGAAGCCTCCCAGTCTTGTCTTAAATTCTTTTGAGACATTTCCTGTTTTATGTGTTGTATCAATTCCTTCTGGTCATCTTTGATTTCTGTAAGCATCACCATACTTTTGCTCCATCTTGGTTCAACAGGCATATCTGTTCACAATCTCTCTCCTTGGAAACAAGATCCCACTATTGACTCCAATGCTGCCCCTTTTTACCTGAATGGCTAGTCAAGGATTGAACCCTGTAAGTGTTCCAGTTGGGAGTAGGAATTGGTTAGATAGTCAGGTATCTCTTTGATGGAGTTTTTTGTTTATTTACAAAGACTACAAAGTCCAGCATCTCTGAATGCAGAAACAATCGAATAGCAAAAACCAGCTTTTTTTTTAATCACATCTTCAAGAGCACCCTTTTTCAGCAGGCATTCGTGACCCAAAATCCTTTCTGCAAGTTTATTCCAGCATGGGGCCCCCATGCTTTTAGATGCTCCTTTTGGTGCTCTCACTCTCCCTTACCTGTTCTCAGTGTCTTTGTTCAGCTCTCCCACCGTGAACATATATCCCTACCCAAACCAAGTTCTTGTGCAGGTTTTATTTTAGGTGTGAACTCATCTGTCAATTAACACAACAGTAAGCATCAGCCCCACCTATCAATCTCATAACAAGGTTTCACCCTTCCTCATTACAATACATTTTCTAGTGATTTGTCCAGGGTCCTTCTAAAAGTTTCAGGGATGCAGGTTCTATAACTTCCCTTGGGAGTTTAGTCTAGTGCATCTTCCTGTCAGGAAGCTTGGATATTTCCCCCCTTCATATTGAAGACTATTTTGTTGCTTTATTTTATCCTATTACTTCTTGTTATATCTTCATGTAGTATTCTAATGAGTTCTACATTGAATAGTTACTCTGTGCCATTGTTGTATACACCCTTCAGATATTTGAAGACTATCATTGTAGATACTTGTAGTCACAAGCCAAGTTTTACTGCACACTTTTTCAAAATCTCTGTTATTCTCTGAATTCTTTCCAGTTTATCAATAACTTTCTAGTAATATGTTAGCCAGAAATGAACCAATTTTCTAAACGTTGTCCCACCAGAGCTATATAGCAGCACAATGTGTTTACATATGCGGCCACAATTACATTGGAATTTTCTGCAGCTATATTGCTCGGCAAATGCATATCTAATTTTTTGTGCATAGTACTTCTTAGATTTCTCCCTCTTATTGCATGTATGCTTTGAATTATTCTCCCTGAGTTGTCCTATTTTGCTTTGCAAGCTGAGTTTCAGTTTTTCCTTCTCATGTTTCTAATTGTGTAGGATTTTTCTGTCTTCAATCGCCTTCACAACTTTTCCAAATATAAACGGTTTCCATGGCTTCCTTTTAGATGTATAGGTTTCTAGTCTGGGACAGGAACCATCCTTGTGTGATGATGCTTATATTAAGAATAATATTATATGTTTAACAGCACTTACAGTCACTATGACTCCAGTAAGAATGCTACATTAATTCACCACCACCAAAAAAATTAATTGTATTCTTGGTCAGTAAATCTTTCTTCATTTAAACAATGGTAGTGGATGTTCTTATTTATTCTGTTTGTAGTTCTATTGGGAATCCAGGGGTAGTTTTAGCTTTAATTCACACTTTGCTTCCCAAGGTTCAAATCTGAACCAACATCCATTGTTTCAATATTTTGTCTTTGTTTGCTTGTTTATGCACTCTGCTAGTGCACTGTACTGTCACTAATGTTGGGAGATTTCTACTCCAGGGCCCAATTTAAAATGATACATCACCATGCTGTGTACATAACAGTCCAAATTTGAATCTTAGATGTATGCTGCAAAACCTGTCCAGTTTCCCCAAATCCATTAGTGCACATGATCAAATTGCTGATATTCTCACTGATGCAATTTGTGCCTCTTAGTTTATACCTGGGGGTGGGAGAAAGAGATCAACAGGCATACAGTAGTTTATCAAGTCTTAAAATACTTGAAAAATATTACTTTTCCTATTCACAAACCTAAAAATCTAGCATCTGACTTTTATACCGAATTCCACTCAGAGTGGGTAGAACTGGCTTAAAAAAAATTGTTTGGTTATATTACTCAATATATAATTTCACAGCAGACCTATTTACTTGGACCCAGATATACTTATGCTCTATCCTCTGAGAATGCCTTTGTAAGGTAAGTGAAGTGATGAAAAGTCCAATGCTTGGATGCTCTGTGCCACTCAATGGCAACGAGAAAATGTATTTTCTAAAAGTTCATCATATAAACTGAGTCTGATGGAGGAATAAGCTTAACTGTGCATAACTGGGTAATTTGCTTTTAGAATCAGGGCATAAGTTCTTGTTTTATTATAATACATCCTTTCAAACTGAGGTGCTACTTAAGACACACACACAAGATCCTCAAACACAAAGTAAAGGAACAAAGAGAAAGTATCTGTCTAATCTTGTCATATGCCCAGATTTTTAAAGGTATTTAGGTTCCTAATGGGAAATCAGTGAGTTTTGGGCACCTAGATGCTTTAGAAAAACATACTAGCGGCCTAAATGCCTTTGAAAATTGGCCCATTGTGGTGGTGGTGGTAGGATTGACCACTTTCTAATCACAGAAAATCGAACACCCTCGTCCTGCCTCACCCCTTTTCTGAGGCCCCACCCTCTGCTCAGTCCATCCCCCTTCCTCCCTCCCTCCCTCATTGTGCCCCATCCTTGCTCACTTGCTCATTTTCACTGGGCTGGGGCAGAGGTGTAGGGTGTGGGAGGGGATGAGGGCTCCAGCTGGGGGGTGCGGGATATGGGGTGGGGCTGGGGATAAGGGGTTTGAGTGCATGAGGAGGCTCTGGGCTGGAGGGTGGGGTTGAGGTGTTTGGAGTGTGGGAGGGGACTCTGAGCTGAGACAGGTGGTTGGGGTGTGGGAGGAGGTATGGGCTCTGGGCTGGGGTGAGAAATGAGGGATTCAGGGTGTGGGAAGGGGCTCAGGGCTGGGGCAGGGGGTTGGGGCATGGAAGGGGGTTTGGGGTGTGGGCTCCAGGCGGCATTTACTTCAGGTGGCTCCAGGGAAGCAGCCGGAATGTCCCTTTGGCACCTAGGTGGAGGGGCAGCCGGGGGCTCTGTGCATTGCCCCCTCCCAACCCCAGGCAGGTGCTGCCCTCACAACTCCCATTGGCCATGGTTCTTGGCCAATGGGAGCTGTGGAGCTGGCGCTCTGGGCAGGGCAGTGTGCAGAGCCCCCATGGCCACCCCCAAGCCAGACAGACATGCCAGCCGCTTCCTGGGAGCCACGCAGAGCAAGGCACGGAGACTCCCAGCTCCGCTGCACTGCCAACCAGACTTTTAATGACCCAGTCAGCAGTGCTCACTGGATTGAAAACCAGGCTCCTGGCAACCCTAGGTGGTGGTTGCACCTAGAGAACCCCATCAGCATTGGGAAACCACTGTGCTTTGTTCTGAACAAACACATAGTAGGAGACAAGGAGGAATTTTAAGTGGAAAATTTAATCTTGTTGCAATTTCAGATAACTCTCTGATTTGCTTATTTGTGATAGCTTATTTGCTATTACAAAATAAAGAAGTAAAATACCTCAAGATGAAAACACCTTAAGCAAAACATTAAGAATACAATCCATGTCTATTGGGAGTTTTTCCATAGACTTCAATAAGGACGGAATCAGACCCTAAAACTGTAATCTGAATTAATAAAAGTTAAAAATCCTGAGTAACTATACAGTTTGGGAATGTTTCAGGCACCCTCACTAGGCCTCATTGAGTTTCTTCACACATATCCTGCTGTATAAGTCTACAAATTTACACCTATATCATCAGGGAGAGGAGAACCAAGCCCATTGTGTCAAAGATGCTCTATGTTTGTTACTTAAATGTGAACTTCTATCCTTTAGTGGATGAAAATCATTATTTTCCTCAATAAATTCACAAAGGGAAGAAAAAATCCTTGTTTTGTGTTTAATTCTGAGCTGATCCTTTCTAAATGTCAGTGCTCTATATGAAGATCCTGGATTCATTAAAAATGCTCCATTGAGATCAATGAAGCAGACTGCTAGATATTTTAGAAATGCTCTGTTGGTTTCCAGGTGACTAATGACCTCAGCTGTCAGTTTATCAGATTTCACTAGAACAGCATTTGAAATCCATGTTTTGTTTTTTTGTTTTTGTTCTTTTAAAGTATTTTTCCTTAAAATAGCGATAGTCTAAGAAAAATAAAAATGTGTTAGAAATAAAAATAATAAATCTCTAGCCAGACACCAGGACCAAAATTGTACTTTTTGCTTTTGTACATGTGAGCAACCAGTTATCTTGCTAAAAATATTTTATTTCCTTCTAAATTTAATCTAAAAATACTTTTACTAGTAATGGGCAACCCTCAAAAGGTTCAATTTTGGTATTCACATGAATGCTTAGATCTTTATTCAAATCTGTTAGGACTGCAAAATCGGTCAAAGTTTTACAAGAAAAGTCTCTCATCTCATTTTCAGTACTTTTTTTTCTATACTGACCCTGAACATAAGAACAGCCTCTTTTGAGTTAGGTCACCACTTCTGCTTTTCTTCCAGGCCAGAAGAGAAGAACACAAATTAAAAATAATGGAGGAAATATTTAAACTATTTATTTCCTCCCTCCCCCCAAACCGTGGAAAAAAGTTCAGCTACTATTCCAGTTTGAGGTTAGGGATAGTACTTTAACCAAACCACCTGACGAGATTTCAGTTTTATAGCTCATTGTCAAGATGACCTTTTGCAACAGCACATTGGCGTCATACTGGGGCATTGGTTCAATAATGACACTGAATGAAAAGAGCTAGCTAGTGAATCATCAGCTTCCTCAACTGCAGTACCCTCTGAAAGTTTGAGAGATCTCACACTGAAGTATTTTCTTAGCCCACTCTGCTTATCATGTGAGAGCTGATAAGATCATAGCTTGATATAATATAACTACAGGTTAAATATTTTGTTTAAGATAAATATAACCCGGGCCATCTGAAATATAAACATAATTTAAAACCGCAGCCCTATTTATATACAAAATAGGATATCTACGTTCAAAGCAGGCCACGCTTTGCATGTTTAAATGTTAAAAATAATTTAAAAAAACACTTTCCAAATGATTAATATTACATATGTTGGCTTTTAAAAATATAGATTTGTTTGAAAATTCTTAAGGCTGTGAGTGTAATTTATTTCCTTAAAAGAAAATCTCTTTTTCTGTTTATTGACAATGAAAACAATAACATAAACATGCTTAAGTTAATTAAACATGTCACTGATTATTTTTAAAGGCCCGGGTTGCTTATGGTGTAGGAGAAGACTTTCCAAAGTTGCTTAATGTTATGAGAAAAATAATACTGTTTGAAGCTATTCTGTTGGGCACATTTTACACGTTGTTAACTGTGACTTGCAGACCCAAAGTGTCTCTAGAAATGAGTCTAGAGTCTCTCTAGCCAAGAAAACTTAAAGGGGACTCAGTCCTGCACTGGGAATAAAAATAGTTTAAACATGCTTGGGGAAAAAAACGTTAACTTTTATTTCAATATTAGTTTTATGCAGAGTAATTTTTTTTGTCAAAAAGCCACTGATGAAGTTCCACTATGTTACATTTTTATTTAAATACCTTTGGAAGCCTTATCAGTCTAGTAAGCCATTGTTTTTGCCCAGAGCACAAGATGACACCACAAGTGAAATGAAGCAGTGATCCGGAATGGGCACCAGTCACCAGTGAAATTACACTGTCCCTCAATGAATGGCATTTTGTCATGCATGTGAGGAAAGTGAGATCCCAGGGAAAGTTCTCAGTTCCTTCACCTCCAGTGAGTAGGAAAACATCTATGAGTCTTTTAAACTGGCACTGTAAATATCTTTCTTACTGAAGCTACCACATGAAGCACATATAAAAGAAGGAACATTGTGCTCTGGGAGGTTGCCTTTTGGGAAGAATAAGAGAAATCTGAATCTAATCTACTGAACTCAACCTAACAGCTCAGTAGCATCAGAATGTTCAAGACGTATATTCTAATCACCAAGATTACAGTAAAACCTATTTACAGAAAAAACATTAATTCATAAACGTCATCAATACTTCATTGTACAGATAAGATAAGATAAGATCTTGATTCTTGTGCTTGAAAGCACACTTAAAATTTTAACTGATACAATTGGTTTGAGACTGTTCATCTTTTGATTTAGACATTTTTCTGAACAGTCTCTCAGTCCCTAGGCTGATCCACAATTTGTAGCCATCTTGTGTTTTAGACTATTTTGTGTTTTATGTTAATCAAGTTTATCTTCCAAAGTAAACACAGCACATTATTTTTTTTCAGTACATTTGAATAAAGGGGACTTTTGAGAGTTTCATTTTATTTTTAGTAAGAAAGAGTAATTATGAAGACTTATTTTTAATGAGTAGCCTGTTGATATCAGTGGGGGGAGCAATATTCTAGAGTGAAAAACTATTTATCAGTTTAACTATACACTGTTATAAAAAAGTATTAACGTTGTGCTTAAATTCTGCTAAATCTAATGTTCAGTTGTTCTCAAAGGCCTATGAAGAATAGATGAGAACTGATAAAACAGCAAATAAAGCAGAACTGTGGGAAAAAAGAATTCAGAAACAGGAAAACTCTCTTCTTTTTCTTTTTCTTTTTTTGTCAATATTTTCTGTGTTTGCCAGGTTCTCTCTCTTTCCTTCTGCTCACCAATCAAAGATGCATACACAATAGATTGCAACTGACAATGCAGTAGCACACTGGTATTTACTGGATCATAGTGAAGATCTTTTGTTCTGTATTTCTGTACCCATTTATGTTCACGGTGGTTTTTATTGTGGACAATGTTGTCATAACCAAAGTTAGTTTATGTTCCTTTGACAATTCAAAAATAATCAGTGTGCCTCTTTAAGTGTCAACAGTGTATGAAACAAATATGAAAATGATATATCTATTTAGCATAGCTAATCAATATTCAGTGGGTAGCTTTCAGCTAATCTTTTTGAGGAATTAAAGTGAATTCAAAAGAGAGATTATCATGTGTAAACAATGAAGGCTTAGATATCTTGCCTACTGGCCTAAGGTCTCTGCATAGATCCTGCAGAGTTTACCTTCTGTATCAGTAGTTAATTAAGGTGAAACATGAGGTAATTAGGGCTAATCCCAGTGCTATCCTGCTGGCCTATTGCCTCTCAGGCCATCCCCCAAATCAAACCATTTTCACAGCTTGAAATGTGAAATGTTGCCATTCTTAGAGCAAATTTTAAATATTGATGTATATGTTTATTACAGATATTGTTCCTAATCCTTTAGAGGTGCTACAATGAATGATATCCTACTGGAAAGACAGAAAGGATGGCACCATGGGTGGTTGTTGTTTTTTTTTTTTTTTCTAGGAGTTGATAAAACTTTATAGGAGGACATATCCTGTAATTGAGAAGGGATTAGGGGATTAAATTTGTTCTATGTCCTTGTTCCCAACAGCTTGTGTGAAGCTTTTATTATTCTAATGTTTTAGTTTTGGTGATGCAGGAGAGGGATGTGTACCCTTGGAAGACAAGAGTTCTTATACAGATCTGACAATGTAATATAAACTAAAAAGTGTATAATAGCCCTTGGAAGAGCTACCATAAAACAACATCACAGGTGTTGTTCCTCGGGAACATTTTAGCCTTTATGAAGCATTAAATAGTCCTGCTGTGTTACAACTGATCCCTTTGCTTAAGGATAAGTACTTCATTTGAGCGCAGAGTATTTTGGTTGTTCTGAAGAGGTTATTTTATTACAGAAGGAATGGTTTCAGCTACTCATTAAGTTTCTCTATTCAAAAAGGTGTATCTTTCTTTTTATAGGTAACATAACCCCTTTATTTAAAATCAATAATATTATAAACATTTATCCCAAAGATATTTTCAGTCTAGTTGAATGATCATGAATCACATCTGACAAAACCACTTAGTTTTCCAATTAGCAGCCAGTTAGTGGAAATAAAGTATGACGTAGTAATATTTATTTCTCTCATCTTTATGTAACCTGAATATAGATTGCCAATCCAGAAGTCCTTTTTAAGTTTTGAAAGAAGGGAAACTTTGAGATTCAGATCCCTGTATCAGAAGAGGCTTCTATAATTTTGATTCCAAGTTGAATCCAGAACAAAAGGGACTCCTTTTCTGGCCCAGATTTGGATACAGCCAAAATACACCTTTCAAAAATTGAGTGCAGTTGAATTCCAACCCTTTACAAAACCATGGCCTGATTTGGTTTTGAACCTGAATCCCAGCATTTTAGATATTGTCCTTCTTTGCTGAATATATGCAGCACTCTTCTAGTGAGAACAGATTATTCTCTTATTTATCCCTATTTTGCCAACAGTCTTCTTTGCTAGTAATATCCGCCACTTTATGAAGAGTGCAAAGTCTTTTCTAAAATATACATCTAACAAGAGTAGTTAATGCTTCAACTTTATTTGAATTATCTGCTTTGAAAAGTCTATTTTTACACCAATTCTAGAAAGCAGAATAACCCAGACCACCAGTTGTGTTCATTTTGATATTAATAATTTGACTGCTGCTGTTTCTGAATCTCTGTATGTAGATAGATAAAAGTAGTCTTAAATTTGTGGCCACCCATTTCATTTCCCCATGTGTAACTCCTGAAATCTCTATATTATTCTGTGCCATAATCGTTGCATTGTGGAAGAATAGGCAGTAAAATCACAGCTTTGAGATAAAAGGATCTCTTTCAGATTTATTATTTTTATTCATTTTATAGCCTTTTTACTTGATTTCAGCTTCTAAAACTAGGGGAGGGGCACATCCCACTGCATAAATGCAAAGAGGATTTGCAGCATGACATTTAGAAGTGTATTGTATGAGGTTTGCTATTGATCCCCCTGGTGGGGATGAGTGCTCAGAGAGTAAATGGGCTGCTTTTATGAGGCTCCTTGTCATTCTGGATTTAGCTGTTTCATTTGCAGATTCCTGTAAATGTTTGCTTGATTCATGGCCAGTAATTTTCATTGGAGAAGGAATCGACATATCGTCAGCAAATGACTGTATGCCACTTTTAGGTGGCGTCAGAAAATGTTCACACAATTCCATTGATTCATACTGCTTCCCATTGCTGCTCCAAATTTTGTAGTGGTGTGTTGCTGTTGAGTAACTGTGACTGAAGGCACATTTAATTAGTAGTGTACAGTACTGTGTCAGAGCAAAAAACTCATTATACAAATGTATTGTGTGTCATGGTACAAGTAGAAATTTGAGGAAAAGGAGTATGAGCAACATTAGCACTTTACAGTTCCACCACTGCTGAAAAAGGGAGGCCTTGGAAGTGCTGTCTTAGTTAAATATAAAATAGGGGTACTGATCATGAAGACTCCAAGATCATACTTTTCACAGAAATAAGGGTTTTAGACTTGCAATCCTATCCAGATTCAAATCTGATCAAACATCTTGCCTACCTAATTTGCCCTTGAAATTTTTAATACAAAGCAGTATTCTTCACTTCATATCCTAAATTGTTATGAAGTGTTAAACAGTTAATGTGTTCCACCCCAGAGGTAAATGCATTGGTTTAGAGATTCGTGTTTATACATTGATATAATAATAATAATTAATAATTAATAAATATATTATGTTCATTGACAAAATAGCAGCAATACACTGTTACTGCTGAGAAAGTAGGCAGTCGAATGTCTGGCCCTAAAGTAAGGTAACTACATACATACTTGGGTGCTTTACTTGGGTTTCTAAAAATAATGTTCAAGTCTGAAAATACTGGCTCAAGTAAATTGTCTCAGTTACTCATTTAGGCATGTACATTAGTGTGTGCATGTGTGGGTGGAAGTTATATTTTATTTTGAACTCACTGCTCATAGGTGGTTCATTGGTTATTGGTTATTTTTATCATGTTTCATGTTAGTAAGCTCTTTCATGGCAAGAATATCCCACATTTTATAATATCAGTTTTCTCAGGGTGTTGCAGTAATAAGTCTAACAGTGATCAGTGGAAAGCTCAGAAGGAAAATCTCCTTTTCTTTTTGGTGCTCAGTATCCACACAGAGAATAGCAATAGACATTAATTTGAATAGGAGAGCCTAGTAGAAGACTAGGAATACTTGTGGCACCTTAGAGACTAACAAATTTATTTGAGCATAAGCTTTTGTGGGCTACGGCCCACTTCTTCGGGTGCATAGAATGGAACATATATTGAGGAGATATATATACACATACAAAGAGCATGAAAAGGTGGGAGTTGTCTTACCAACTCTGAGAGGCCAATTAAGCCAAAGAAAAAACTTTTGAAGTGATAATCAAGATAGCCCAGTACAGACAGTTTGATAAGAAGTATGAGAATATTTACAAGGGGAGATAGATTCAATGTTTGTAATGGTTCAGCCATTCCCAGTATCTATTCAAGCCTAAGCTGATTGTCTCTAGTTTGCATATCAATTGAAGTTCAGCAGTTTCTCGTTGGAGTCTGTTTTTGAAGCTTTTTCTGTTGCAAAATTGCCACCCTCACGTCTGTTACTGAGTGACCAGACAGGTTTAAGTGTTCTCCTACTGGTTTTTGAATGTTATGATTCCTGATGGCAGATTTGTGTCCATTTATTCTTTTGCATAGAGACTGTCTGGTTTGGCCAATGTACATGGCAGAGGGGCATTGCTGGCACATGATGGCATATATCACATTGGTATATGTGCAGGTGAACGAGCCCCTGATGGCATGGCTGATGTGATTAGGTCCTATGATGATGTCACTTGAATAGATATGTGGACAGAGTTGGCATCGGGTTTTGTTACAAGGATAGGTTCCTGGGTCAGTGTTTTTGTTCAGGGGTGTGTGGTTGCTGGTGAGTATTTGCTTCAGGTTGGGGGGTTGTCTGTAAGCGAGGACAGGTCTGTCTCCCAAGATCTGGGATTGCCTTGGAGTTTAGCTCTTTTGGAAACAAATAACTATGCAAAACAGTCTTCTACAATCCATCGGTGATCTTCCAGAAAACACCATCCTAGCCACTATGGATGTAGAAACCCTCTACACCAATATTCCACACAAAGATGGACTACAAGTTATCAGGAACAGCATCCCCAATAATGTCACAGCTAACCTGGTGGCTGAACTTTGTGACTTTGTACTCACCCACAACTATTTCACATTTGGGGACAATATATACCTTCAAGTCAGCGGCATTGCTATGGGTATGGCCCCACAGTATGCCAACATTTTTATGGCTGACTTAGAACAACGCTTCCTTAGCTCTCGTCCCCCCACGCCCCTACTCTACTTGTGCTACATTGATGACATCTTCATCATCCGGACCCATGGAAAAGAAGCCCTTGAGGAATTCCACCATGATTTCAATAATTTCCATCTCACCATCAACCTCAGCCTAGATCAATCCACACAAGCAGTCCATTTCCTGGACACTACTGTGCTGATATCATAAACAAAGTTGTTCATAAACTCAACTTCATTATTCAACATCTGATATAAATGACATGTGGTACTATAAGTAAGATCAGGGAGTGGCTGACTCAGGCATTTAATAATGGGATACAGAGCCTTTCACTTCTAGGTCATCAGTTTAAATCCAGTTCGGGACCAAAGTCATTAGCAGCTGAAAACTTAAGTTAATGAGATCAGTGTAGTTACTGGAAGACAACTTTGTACAAAGTTTTTTTTTTTTTTTCTTTTCTAAAAGCACCAACATGACCAGCACTCTTGTGATAATCTCAGCAGAAGCCACAGTTTGAATAGGTAGGGAAACAGCTATCCTATCATCCCTGGAGGTGGTCCCTCGAATTCAGGGTGGGTTGTTTGTGGAAACTTGCACTGTCTGCACTGCTGCTGTGTATGATTTTTGCCTAAATAGAGAGGTTTATTCTCTATTGCGGTCGATTTGACACTTTCCACAGACACAAAATGCTTTTTTATTTTAAAAACTCCTCTTCAAGTGAGGACACAGATTCACATAGCACAGAAGTAAATTTGGGGCATCTCTGGTAATGAGGGTAGATCAGGGCATAATTAGTATTATATAAATTTTGGTATAAATGTATCCAGCTCTTCTGTGCATTGAGGTATTCCCCCTGTACGACCAATGTTACCGTGGAGCTATCTCTTAATTAGCCAGAAATTTGCTGCATGTTGTCTTTAATATTGAACATCCCTTCCACTCGCACTCCACCTCTCTCTCTCTCCCTACCATCTCTCAACAAAACAACCTCTTCCCTCCCCACCGCAAAAAAAAAATAAAATAAATAAAATAATAAAGATGAGAATCTGGAAGTGAAAAAGAGGATTATTCATTGTTAGCAATTGTTATACAGAGTAGGGCTAATCTGTTTCAAGACACCCTACGCCTTCATATGTTGCAAACTCCTAATGTCTTAAACTGCAGCTTTGAGAAACCAATCAATAGCAGTGGAACCTTATAAATAAAAGTGACACTTGGGTTATAATATAGCATTTGCTTATTAGTCAAGTCTATATATTTCTATAATAACATGAAAATATGCCATAGTTTACAATAAGGGTAAGAATATTGCACTGCTTTAGCATCGTCTATCCAAAGAACTCAAAGTACTTTATAAACATTAATGAATGTTCCTGAGAGGAATGTAAGTAGTGTAATCTCTTCCCAACACATGAGAAAATTGAAGAACAAAAGGATTAACAAATCCCCGATTTTCAAAACTGCGGAGCATCCACAGCTCTCACTATAGTTAATAGGATCTATGGGAGCTCAGAATGTCTGACCTTCAGGCAACTAGTGACCTGCCCAAGGTCATATATCAAGTCAGTGACAGAGCTGGAAATAGATCCCACATCCCCAGGTCTCTAGCTCTGTGCTCTAATCACTGTGTGAAACTACTTCTTGATTTATCCTCCCAACCCAATCAGACAACTTTGTGCCGGGGATCCTGTCCAACGATGGAGCTGCCATATAGATGTAAAAGCAGTTGTCCACAGCCAAACTTTATAGTTGACCCCCTTGTCTATGACAAGTCAAATCAAAACCCTTGTTTCAAAAACCCATCAATTTGGGGGGGAAATTTAGATCTAGATCTGAATGTTGGAGATCAAGCCCCTTTCTTGTAATCATCGTCTTTGGTGAGCTATGGGAGACTGGAAACTTTCACATTTTCACCCTAATATTTCCCCAAATCCCTCTGCTCTCAAACACTGAATCAGAAGATTTGTTTCACATCAACGGTGAAAATGAGTGGCACTGAGTGTGTAGGTAAGTAACTTGAAAAGCTGCAGTTGCATAATCTAGTATGCAAGCTTTGACTGTGTCGGTAGGAAAAGAGGTATGGACGGTGAGACCATTCTCCTCCGTATAGAGCCAGTTGTATTGTTTTCTTCTCATTTGCCTTGCCAGTAAACTAAATAAAACTATTAATTGTGAGTGTGAAGCAAATCCCCTTTCTGTTCATTTATTCTACAAAAGGTGTATCTTCAATATTTAGGGTCATAAATTGACCTCTGATTATGACAGAGCTTCTACTAATATCTCATAAAACAAAAGAGAGAAAAGAGCCATAACTGACTATATTCTGTTATTGTTGATTTGGGAATCCTATGCTTATCTTCTCAGTAATTAAGGTTGCCTTTGCAATTGTCTACCATATCTGCTAACGTGTGAAATAAAAAAAGCATGTATTCATGGGTTACTGTGAAAAAGAAAGCCATGCATGTGTGGACACACACACATTTATCCTATTGTTTATTATGGAGGAAACATGTCTGTTGATTTTTCAGAGAAAGATTGGAAATCTTAGTTTTGCAATATAGCTGTAACACTGCTGCTTAAAAAAAAGTAATTTGAGTGACTGAGAATACATTGATATCACATGAGTAAGACGGTAAAATATAACTGAATTGATAAAACAATCTCTTTAGTTTAAATATTAAAGATTAGTCTTCTCTTGTACAGTAAACTTTAGCTTTGGTCAACTCAGTTATAATTAATTAAAAAGAAAAACTAAGGGTTTATAGAATTAGGGGTCAAATTTTCACCCGGTGGAAACTGTGTAGCTTTGTGAACTTCAGTGAATCTAACCTGATTTACAACACTTGAAGATTTGCCATTTGATGTGTTTAAAATTTGGGCTTACTATCTGAGAACGGTGGAACAGCTTGGTTATGTGACACGTATATGGTTGGTAAGTTTGTAGAGGTAGGTGTTAACAAACCCATTGGTAGAAACATGTTGAAAGGTAGGGCGGGAACTGTCCATCTGTCGAAGAGAGGTTCATTTTCACAGTTGCATTGCCCAGGTAAATCAAGACCACTCTTGAACACTGGGCCAGAATTTGGTCCGGAGTTGATTCTATATGAACAAATACAGTACAAGTGGAATGAATGAGCTCCATTGCTGCCACAAAAATGTGAGAGTAATGTTGCAATACTCGATTCCCACCTATTCTAGAAATGCACCTATTGTTGGCAGCAATTTTCACCCTGAACAAGTGCTGAAAACAGGTTACTTGATGGGGTAGACAATACCATTCTTAATCTTATTGCAGAAGGCTCTTGACTAAGATTTTTCCATGCCTCACCTACACAAGCACCAATTTTTAGCACCAATTCAGATGACTCCTTGCAGAAATGGAACCACAGCATTGGGGCAGGAGTGATCTTGGAATGGGACACTGAAGTCACTTTAGAGTGACCAGGACCTTTTTAGAACATGGACTACGAATTGGCCCCAAACCACTGGTAGATCCCTTTAGAGGTGAGACTTGGACCTGCTTAAAGCTGTTGGAACTATATTTGGAGTATGGGTCTGGAAATAGTGAAAAGTTACTGTGGCTCCCATTGAAGCACTGGGCTCAGATTAGCCTAAATCTATTCAGAGCCCTTTTGGAGAATGGACTTGGATTATACTAAAGCTTCAGTTCAGTCATCTGCAATTGTTCCACCCTGCTCTGCTTGTACCTTTTTCAGTACCTCCTATAGGCTGTTTAATGAAACCCCGTTGCTAGACGTTGTGAAAGATGTTGCATATAGAATCCTCCCAGCTGGAGGGAAATGTTCCTTGTTGTCAGTTGGCTGCATAGGAGGGAAAAGAGGCTGCTCTAGGATGAAGCTGTGGATGTTGCCTGCAGCTAAGTGCCTGTTGGTGCCCACTAGCAAAAAGAAAAACAGACAAAAAAGCACAGCAGGTTTTTGGATCCATAAAACATCACCTTCCTAACTGTCAGGCTTGCAGTTTCTGCACCTGGTACTCTGCGGACTCATTTCACCTGAATCATCCAGTCTGCTTAGTTTTGTTTGCAGGGTGTTCTAATTAACTCAATAATAAAAAAAAATAAGTACTGCATAAAAATGTAAGAAATCAATAACTGTAATAGGTAGGAAAAACCATTAACTATCCTGTTCCCCTTGCTGCTAGTTTAGTGACATTAAGAGTCTGAATTCCTGGTTTTATCTATTTTTTGATTGTTTCTTTAAAGTCTATATTTGCTGGGCAACCAACAAAACAGCTTAGCACAAATTAATGGTTTTGTTTTGAAACCTTTCAGTTAAACTAACTACAGAAATCAAGCCAAAAGAATACAGGACTCCTTTTGTTCCTCTTAAGAATCTCCTCGTGGCTTATAACAGGCAATTCGTTTTTTCTCAGGTCTCCAGAAGTTGTGTGACCTAATTCTTCCGGTGACTAAATGTTAAAAGCACTGACATAATTACCTCACGGTAATGTAATATGTGATATTGTGTGACCTTTTGGTCAGCTTTGGGCATTATAATCACAGTCAGATTCATTATTATTATTATTTATTATTATTATTACTATTATTGTTTATTATTTTATTATTGTGTTTTATTAATTAATTTATTATCTCTTGGTAATATTCTTAGCTGTTTCAGCTGCAATGATATTTTTGTTTGTTTTAGATAGGATTTTATGGGTTATTTTCTCCTGCCAAGTTAGGCTTGCAGGATCATATTATCTTGAAATATTTCCAATGTCACTGAGCTGTCTGTTTGGATGATTAGGTTGAAATGTGATGATTTTTCACTACAGCGTGGTGATCTATGTATCATGATTAAGTGAATTTGCATCATGGCAAATTGAACATAGTCACATCTCATCACAAACTTCAGGACATACTGACACCAAGAGTTTGCCCACCTTACTCATGAATGGCAAAGATGCAAGTGAACTCTGCAGATCATCCCAAACAAGTGTTGTCAAAACCTTTATAATACGCCACACCATAAGCTACTCTGTTTGTCACATGTTTTACCATTTTCAAATGTTTCGGTGATTTAATTAATTATATTAGCACTGTGAGGGTTTTTTTTGTAACCTTTCACTTTTAATACCATAACTACCTTTGCTCCATGAGTTGCTGAGGATAATTCTCAGATGATGAAAACATCTCTAAAAATTACCTGAAGTATCTTTTCTATATAATGACAGGTTTCAGAGTAGCAGCCATGTTAGTATGTATCTGCAAAAAGAACAGGAGTTAAATACATTTGTTAGTTTCTAAGGTGCCACAAGTACTCCTGTTCTTTTTTCTATATAAAATATTCTGATGACTAGGTCCAATATTTCGATCGAGAGAAGGAAGTTCTGTGTATCCCATTTAAAAGCTGGGAATCTTCTATTGTCAATTGGGTGGGTGAGTATGGGTGTATTGTGAAGCTTGGAACATAAGAATTGCCATACTGGATCAGATCTGTAGTCTATCTCAAACAGTATCTTGTTGTCTCTGACAGTGTCCACTACCAGATGTTTCAGAAGCATCCACCAGTTTCTGCCATTTATTTTGGTCCTGTGCTGGTCAAGCTTCTGAGTATCACGTTGATGGATTTGACTTCTTTCTCTATTGTCCTGTGTAATGTTTCCCTAAATAAGCCTCATTTTATTTTTCCAGATGTTGTGCATGTTATCACTTGACCTGAAAGACATATTGGTAGCATCCTTAAAGTGTGTCCTAAATAAGAACCTTCCCTATCCTGTTTGTTATTTTGTATACCTTTATCATGTCTACTCTTATTTGTCTATTCTCTGAATTAAATAGTCCCACTCTTTTAACTTTCATAATCTTTCCATTTCTCTAATCATTCACATTGCCCATCTCTGAACTTCCTCTGTTCTGCTGTATTATTTTTGAGATGAGGTGACCAGAACTGAACATAGTATTGAAGGTCACAGAGTACCATTGATTTATATAATGGTATTATCCTATTTTCAACATTTTTCATTTTTTTCCGTAAGCGTCCTAGCATTTTGTTTGCATTTTTGATCTGTTTTGAACATTTAAAAGAGGTTTTTATTGAGAGAAGTCCATAGTATTTCCCAGGTCTTGTCCTAATGGTTACCTTTAATTTCTTACCAAATAATTTGAGTCATTCATTCATCTTATTTTTACCAGGGTGCATTACCTTATGTTTGTCAACAAATAACATCATGTATCATTTATGGCCCATTCACCTAACTTTGGTGGATCTCCACAATTTTCTCTGGAGGCCAAAGAATAGAAAGGGGATGGAAAAGATTCCACATTTGAGTTAAAGGAAACATTTATGTGGTAGACTTTTTATTTCTTTTAAATGGCAGCTGTTTGAACCTGGTCAGAAGTTTCAAATGTTGGAAGTAGCCCCACTGGAGTGAGTAGAGTGCAAGCAAAGTGGTCAGAGATGCATGCAAGTATGCAAGTGATTATGGCTGTTATTTACTATATGATTGATAAGCATTGGCAATATTAACAAGACAGTTGAGAACAAGACGACGACGCGGGTTTTTCCCTCAAACACTTTACAATCTATGGGGTAAACTGGTCATGCATCTCTGCAATTTTGTTGGATGGGATGGCAAAGAGTCCCCCTTGTTTTCTTAAGTAACTGTATTTCACGACTGCAGTCCTTACATTAGCTGGATTGAATGGACTCCTTTCCCCATGCCTCCCCCGGTGCACCAGACACCCCAAAGGACACAGTAAGAGATGGGGAGGAGCCAGGGCCACAGCACCACTTCCCCTAAACACCAGCCAGCAGAGCAGGCTGGGTGCATTACTGGTAGAATTCTGCACAGCATGAAGGGGTTAAGCAGCAGAAGCAGCACCTTCATGTGTGCTGGAGTTGTCCTGGCATCAGACAGTGTTCCTCCCAGAGCTCCTAGTGCCATGATGCAGCTCCCCATGTGGGGCACTTCCTTAAAGGCACAGTTGATGCCTAAATAAGCAAACAAAAGAATGATACAGCGGAGTGTGTGATTAGTCTCAAAAGGAAGTGGGGGCCTAGGGAACTTTTGCTTTTTATTTTTGCTAAACATTGTATTTCATTGTTGAATGGATTCGAGTTGGTATGCTTCATGGGAGAAGTGTGCTATAAAAGTTTATATATGTAATGAATAAACTGGCATTTGCAATTCAGATTGACGTTCTTTCTCTCTGGCTACCAGCTTTGGAACTTGTTACAGTTACAGTTCTGGATGCTGACAAATTAAGCTGAATGTTTATTAGGCACTGGGAGAGGAGGAGGAGATGTGGGCTAATATATGAAATAAACATTCTTATATTCACAGCTAGAGCAGCATAATTTCCAGATTTAAAAAGAAACGTGAGAACTGTCACACTGTGCTGTCTGTCTTTCTTTAAATCTATGACATCATACATACATACATAAGTACACACACCATTTTCACTGGATAGAATTTAAGATGAGCTTCTTCCAAAAGTGTCTAGTTATGTGACTTCTTGAGTTTTCTGACAGCATGAAAAGCAGCAATCTGAGTAGGATTAAATGAAACCAAAGGGAATACTTGCATGTGGTATGTTTAAAGACTGGATTTCATGTATGTCATTTCCGAATTGGAATTTAAAAAAAATAAAAATCAACTTTTGGCAATCTGTGATGGATGACAG
Source organism: Trachemys scripta elegans (assembly GCF_013100865.1). Taxonomy (NCBI): domain Eukaryota; kingdom Metazoa; phylum Chordata; order Testudines; family Emydidae; genus Trachemys; species Trachemys scripta. The sequence goes on along the minus strand of NC_048298.1, from coordinate 172,079,477 downwards.
TTTTTAACAGTTAGACGTAAGTGGATGCTAAAGATGAAAAGGAAATGTTGTAGGTCAGAATATCATGGTATGCAGAGAGTGGGGGAAGAGGGAAGTACTTGAAGGGAAAGATGCAAGAAATTAATTTCAATTTATCTTTTGAGGTCCAAGTGGATATGTTTTCATGCACAGATGCATAGAGTTTTAGTCTTATCTCTTTTTCCCACTGAAAGATTAGAAAGAAAATCAATGAGGTCATTTCCAGTGATGCATGGAACTTTCAAAGCATAACACTGAATGGTAAAAAGCAGGTTGTTTATATTTGATCTATTGTTGCAGCATGCACACTATCTCTAGCCAAAAAAGTGAAGGAAGAACAGCTTTGAAAAATGTCACCTTGTTGGCTAATGCTGTGAAAAATAAGTATTTGTAAAACCCACATGTTTTTAATCCTGCTACAGGGAGGCTTTTAAAATTAATTATTTCCCTAACGAATGGCAATGTGTAAAAATATAGAAAAGAGAATATTAAACTTAGAGAACGCCAGAAGGACTCACAACATCAGCATTGTATATACAATTTTCAGGTTTCTGAATGAAATACAGTAACTACCCACTTAACGTCCTCTCGCTTAATGTTGTTGTGATCTTACGTCCTTGCTCAATTACAGAACATGCTCCATTTAAAGTTGTGCAATGCTTCGCTATAATGTTGTTTGGCTGCCTGCTTTGTCCATAGCTGGCAGCCCCCCTATCAGCTCCCCTACACTTCGCCCCCCCAGCGCTAGACCCAGAGGATCAGCACCTTCCCCTTCCTCCCCCCACCTCCTGCCCACAGCAATCAGCTGGCTTGCGGCATTCGGGAGGGAGGGGGAGGAGCAAGGACTTGGCGCACAGGCTCCCCCTCCCTCCCCTGCCTCCTGAACACCGCAAGCCAGCTGATTGTCATGGGCAGGAGGCAGGGGAGGGAGAGGGGATCCTGCGCTCTGAGTCCTCGCTCCTCCTTCCTCCCGCCTGCCCCCTGAATGTCGCAAGCCAGCTGATTTCCGCGGGCAGGAGGATGGGGGAGGAGCGAGGACATGGCACACCTCCCTCCTTCCTCCCCCCTCCTGCTGCCCGTGACAATCAGCTGGCTTGCGGTGTTCAGGAGGCAGGGGAGGGACGGGGAGCCTGCCTGCCAAGTCCTTGCACTTCCCCCCTCCCGCCTGCCTCCTGAAGGCTGCAAGCCAGCTGATTGCCCTGGGCAGGAGGCAGGGGCGGGAGGGGGAAGGAGCGAGGACATGGTATGCAGAGTAAAGAGAGGGGGAGGCGGGTTAAGGGTGGAGGCTTGGGGGAAGGGGTGGCGCGGGCAGGCCAAGGGTTGAGCCCCCTACCCCTGGTGCTTGCAGAGTAGGGGAAGCTGCCGCTGCTGCTGCACAATGTGCTTGTCCTAGCCTACAGCACCTTCAGCCTCCTTGCCTGCCTCATTGTCTCCAGTGGGCTGTGCCTGTGTGGGGTAAGGCGGGGGGGCACCTCCCAACTATAGTACTGTACTGTATGGCAAAAAAAAAAATCCCTGGAACCTAATGCCCCCATTTACATTCATTCTTATGGAGAAATTGGATTTGCTTAACATTGTTTCACTTAAAATCGCATTTTTCAGGAACATAACTATAACATTAAGTGAGGAGTTACTGTACTTGGACTAAAATATTCCCCTTGTGCTGATCTTGTTTTTGTCAGGGCCTTACTTTTATAGCCTAAGCCTGCAGTTTACTAAGGCAAAACACTTTGAAATCATTGGCAATTTTGCCTGAGTAAAGCTTAAACCTGTGTGCTCTCCCCCCCGCACAGAGTCTTGTAGAGGGGAACAATGCAATTTTGTATCTCCATTAGTGTCTTGGAGTTTAATCATTCTTCTATCCCATAGTTCATGGGACCAGTAAGAGTTAGGAGGGTGTGGGGGGCTCCAAAAGGTTCTGGAGTGTCAAGGGTATGCAGCACCACCCCCATCCAACACCATGCTACTATTCCGATCCAGCTGTGTGAAGGGAAGCTTTGTGCTCTTCTGCGGGTATTAGCACAGTGGTACCAATAGCCATGCTGCCATTGACTGCCAACCTTTGGATGTCTGTGACTCTTTAGAGTGGAATCAGATAGGGACAGATTATCATATCCTTGCTCATATTGAGTAATACCTTACACCACAAAGAGTCCCACTGAAGTCAGTGGGAACTACTCAATGTGAGTAAGAGTATTGGAATCTGGACTACATTGTGCTAAGGAATTAATGCTGCCTGAAGCAAAGGGAAGCCGCACAGGGGGATGACTATGTGTGCAGTTTTTTTGGGGGGTTACCCCCCCAAACAGAGGCAAGACATCGGGAAGGCACACGGGGTTACATAACATGGCCTTCCTCTCTTCTCCCCTCCTCCCCCCACCACCATTTCTGCAAGCGCAGAGCTGCCCAGCTTAGAGGCTGCGTCTCTGGTTCCACTGACTCTGCAGCTGAATGCAGACTCCTGGATCCTAGTGCCAGTTGTGCTCCCCTTCTGTGTGCTGGAAGCCTTCCTGTTTTCTGTGGAACAGTGAGTGCCTGTGGTGGGGCTGGGTAAGTGGGGGTGGGGGAAATGAGGGTGGGGGGAAGATGCAGTGGGGAAGGAAGGAGGTGGAATAGGGCATGGGGGAGGGGAATGTGGGAATGAGGGGAGGGGAATGGAGAAGAAAAGGGGAGAGAGGAATAACAGGGGGAAGCGGGAGCCCGGCATGCAGCATCCCCTCAGCACCAGCTGGGGCTCCCTCGATAAGCAGGCCCATCGAACCGTCACCCTGACAAGCCCTACCTCCCTACAGCTGGATTCCTCTGACGAGCCCCCAACACCCAGACCCCCACCCCATTAAGCCCCACTCTCCCAGCACCCGAACCCCCCACTGAACCCCCAAACCCAGACACACACACACCCCGCCATGCCCCATCTCCCCACACCCAGACACTGCCCTTGCTGAGCCCAACCACCATCACTTGAATCCCGTGCAGAATCCCATTGCCCCTGCACCCGGAACCCCTCAACGAGCCCCTGTGCATCCAGATCTCCCACTGAGCCCTCCGCACCCAGATTGCCCCACACAGAAACCTTTCACCTCACACCTGGGATCTCCCCTCATTAAGCCCCTCCACACTTGGATCCTGATGGACTGAGCCCGCCTACTCATACCTGGTGCCCCTGGCACAGAGGGGCAGGGCCCCGTGGTGTTTCTGGGGCAGGCCCAGCCTTTGCACTGTGTCAGGGTCCCGTCCAGTCTTACTGCTGAGTCCCTGTACTGGGGGAGCTTCAGGGTGATCTCCCACCTCAATGCAGCCAGTGGCCTGTGCTCCCCACTGCTATGCTGGAGCTACATTTATTTACTGACAAATAAAATTTGCAGAATTTTAAAATATTGTGCTTATTATTTTTATTTTTGGTGCAGAATTCCCACAGGAGTAAATAATTCCCATTTGTGCACCCTTCAATTGGAGAAGAAGGGCAGCTTGCCTAGTGTGTGCATCTCCTCCTACCATCTCCAGCCTTGCTGATTTTTTTCCACTCAGTTCATGGGTTGCATAGTCATGATACTGTGGGAGAAAAAAGGAAGCATATGTGTAGCCACTTCCCCCCAACATTGGTCCCATCACATCTTTTCCCATGATTTTGCACTCCTGTGCTCAGGCTGCCTAAGGCAGATGTTGCTACTTTGATAAGCTTGTTCACATTTTCCAGCTTTTCTTTTCAGTCGTTAGAGCTAGAAACACTTTATCCCCCCAAAATGTGTTGTCTAACAATTACATGACTTGGGTGGGTGGGGGTGTCATTGATCTGGGCCTATAGTACTTATGCCCTAATGCAGCTTTGCTCAGCTTGAGTTAATATTGCACAATTGGGGCCTGCATTAAGGTGAGAACAAAAAGAAAAGTTCACAAATAGGGTAGTTGGGAAGGACAAAGACAATTTTTAAAAGCCTCCCCTACTGAAGGCATTTAGAAAGTAGAGTGTGGGGGAATGGTGGAAAGGTCATGAAGGAGAGAGGGTTCCTGGCCTCAGAAGCTGTATGAAGGAAGGGACAGTGGTGGACATGGGAGGTGGACACAAAGGAAGCAGTCAGATGTGTTGACTGGGCTGAGTGAAGAAAGGAAGCTTGCCAGCTCAGACCAGGTGCCAGCTCATGTCAAGGACACTAGGCCTCACCGAACACTGACAAACATGTATCTGGAAACAAGTCTGGCTCACTGTCACCTGTGTATTAGTGCTGTTAAAATAGATGAGACGTTTATAAGAATGTGTTTAGTGTTTTGACTTGATGAAATGTTTGTCGGATGTTGCATGATATGTGTGTATCCCATGGTATAAAGTTATATTGAGTGTTTGCATTGTAAACCTCTGTAACTATGTGACTCGCCAAACAGGAAAGAAGCATTAATTACTGTAAAGTGCTCGTCCTGCACACTAGAAGGCCCATTGAAACCAAATGAGCCATTGTGAAACATCAAAGGATAAAATCTATGTTGATTGTCCTCCCCCCCGAAACTTCCACACCGATGACGAGGAGACAGGTGCCAACACCTGTCCCATCATTTGGAACGCTAGAGGAAGAGAAGAAAAATCCCTGACCAGAAAAAACTATTTATCACTATGGTACTTGGAATTTGGAGAGGGCGATATTTCTAAGCATAAGCAAAGGATCCCCATGCTGCTTAGCTTTGGTTAGCTCTAGCAGGACATAAAAAGCTTGTATACAGTTTCTATTGCCTTTTGAAACCTAACACTGTAACTCATTTGTGTGTATGTTTACCTGCTTTAACCTTGCAAATAACTCTCATTTCTTTTTCCTAGTTAATAAATCTATAATTAGTTTATTATATAATTGGCTACAAGCTTTGTTTTTGGTGTTTAAGGTGCAATTGACCTGGGGTAAGTGACTGGTCCTTTGGGACTGGGAGTAACCTGAATATTGTTGTGATTTTTTTGGTGCAAGGGACCATCTACCACAAAGGCAAGTTTGCCTGGGTGGCAAGATAGACCGGAGTACCTAAGGGGACTGTCTGTAACTCCATGTTAAGACTGTTATAGTGCTTGAGGAGTTCACACTTGATACTTGGTGGGTGAAATCTAATTATAGAACACACAACTAATTTGGGGCTTGTGCCCTGCTTCTGAACAGTCTGTCCTGAAGTTGGCACTCATGGTTGTGAGCTACTCCAGACTGCTTGACAGAGATGAGGTAAGAGGAAGCTAAGTTGTGGACTGTGCTGAAAGCAAAAACAAGGAGCTTGACTTATTGACTTGAACTCAGTGTGAATTTTGTCTCAATGAGCACTGAACAAAAATGGAGTAATGATAACCCCCATTAGCCCACAGTATGCCATTCTGATTCCAAGTCTTGCATACATCCCACTTATTCTGCCCTGTTGCGTACAATTAATGCTGAGCCTCAGTCTAGTACTTGGAACGGCTTATACTGGATTTTCTCATTAAAATTTAGTTCAAACACAAACTATTTTGGAAAGACTTATATTGCAGAAAACAATCTGTATTGCATTTTTTTAAAAAGAATCCTGAATTAATTTACAAATTACACAAAATGCTGTCTTTGTTGAAGGATTTTTTTGTTTCTCTCAGATGCAGAGATACTGATCATTTTTAGGCAGTTCCGCTTAACTATTGATGACAGTAGTGGCAGATAAGCTTAATCTTTTTATTTTTATCGAGCTATAATTAGCACATTGCAATTAAAATTTGGAACCAGATGGTGCCAAACACATCATAGCAATAATTGCAGTAATGCTGTTTCCTTCAGAAGCTTCTCAGTTGTTGCCCCTTTTTAGTCATGTGTATATTCTTAGGCACAATGGAATGTTAGTTGAAAAACGAAATGATTACAAAAAATGACCGACTCAGCCTAAATAGCTAGTGAGTGGGAGGTATGATGGATTTAACAGTATTCATTGGTGAAATTCTGGTTTGCTAACCAGATTTGATTAAGTGTTTCAGTTTAATCAATAAATGTCTTTTCATTATCGATGCAAGGTGTATACCTTTACATTTAATTACTTTGGCCCTGTTTTTGATTGAGTTCTTTGGCCTTTTATTGAGATTTTTAAATAGTCCCAAAAGCTACTTTTTTAAATAGCCAAATGACGTATGAGGAAATTTTGAAATATTCTTTTCAACTAAAAATCTGTGCATAAAATTATTGTGCCTTGTTAACTAGCTTGAAGACAGGTACTAATTGCATCCCAATTTAACATGCATCACTTTAGCACTATTGATCTAGGGGTTTTTTTTTGTTTGTTTTTAAAGTAAGTAAACTGAGCAAAAACCAGTCTCATTACTAAAGGAATGATGTATTGATTCTATCTGACAGTGCTTTGTCTACAGATCAATGCAGATACGCAGTATAGACCACTATGAAACAGGGTCACCAAAGGTCAACAAAGGAACAGGGCATCCAAGATTATTGGAGACAATGAAATGAACATATCATAAAGTAGACCTGATTGGTATTTGTAAAGGAATTCAGTGGTAACAGGTTTTACCGTGTAAGTTGGGGATAATAAGCTTTATCTGGGATTCCAGACCACCTAAAAGAGTTCAGAAGGAATCTGTGCCTACTCAAGAGCAGCAGCTGACTATCAGGAGTCTCTTGCAACACTGAAATTGTGTGCAATACTTTAGCACTTGACAGCCTTAAGTAATTGAAAAATCTGAAACTTGCTTTTGTGAAAGATCTTGTTTTTTTGCTGACCACATCAGAAAATTATAAAATTCAAATGTTCAGACGTTCTTATTCCCCTGACACCCTTGTCTGAACCGTATTTTGGTGGTTCTAATTGTTGGCCTGTGCATCCTTTGAGAGCCTAGTTCTATTACATTTCACCTTTCCACGCTTATTACTAAAGTAGACATACGCTGGTTTAATTTGACAACAACACTGAAGTGTACTTGTACCATGGTATATTATGCAGCAATAGAGTACATTTCTTGTGTCCTTGACATCCGCTGGGACTGCCAAGGGCTTTATATTTTAAATAAGCAGGACCTTTTCTTTACTATCATATGATCAACCCCTTACAGCTTTCATGCCTTCTAATCCCCCCTCATTCTGCTTTTGAAATTTCACTTTTAGTAAGAGAGGGATGTCTGCACTACACACGAATTATAGTTTAGGGATTAATCCCCAAAATTAATGTTTAATCTGCACTGCTGCCTTGTCTGTAAGAGCTGTTGAATGAGTGTCATTCAAAACAGTTGCTTCCATGGGTTTCTAATCCATGTTTTTATATCTATCCTGCAATTTCCTTAGGTTTTACCATATTTTGTAGGTAAGAGCCTCATACTGGGCTGATGAAAGGTTGAGAAGTACAAGATAGATCTTCCATAATAATCACAAATCAACAATTCACCAGATTGCCAGTCCCTCTTCCTCCAATGAGATGAAATTGAACATTTTCTCAAATTATGGACGCATATTCTTTAGGGCATATCTTCCACAATGCAGGGCTGCTAGAAGTTGTATGTTTTTTGCAAAAAGGAAAATATTCATCACACCCTTACTTGTACCTCTAATTCCTCCTTTTCTATCTTCTGGGACAAGATACTTTTTAAGGATTATATGCAACACTGATATTTAAAACAACTGCTTTTAAGAATGAAAATTGGTATGAATTATTCAAATAAAGGCCTGAAATCTCAAAGGCATTCTAAAGATGGTCAGATGTCCTCTTTTAAGACAATGCAAAGGGAATGTTAAAGAAAACATATTTTCTGTTAGAATGGCAACTACAAACAAAGGCAATTTACTTTATTTAAAAAGCAGTTTAATGAATGCATGTTTGGTGTAAAATTCATGTCCGTTGAGAGTAACAAAGCATTAAAATGATGATTAACCCTTCCTTTAAAAAAATGGAAATAATAGAATAGTCAACTGAATTAATGTTTTTTATTTAGTGTTTCTAACAGAATCCCTGTTGGAAATTGTCTGGCAAATCAGCTCTTCACTAATTTTTTTGACTTAAAAATCTGGAAAGTGTTTAATAAAAAGCTGGGGGTGGATGATGGGAGGGAGGGAAGCAGGGAAGGAAAAAGCTGAAATGACTTATATCCACAGGAAGTGTCAGTCAACCTTGAAGTTCATTGGCTATGCAAAGTCAAGCATAGTGCATATTCTGTCTTTTCTTGATGTATTCTACCTGCCTTTGGGATAAAAAGTGAGTTTAAAATTTTGGTGGGATTAATTCTGTACCATTTGTATGTTCAATATTCTTCATGTTAAGCTAGGTCAGAAACATCCTTTCATTTTTCTCCTTTATATACATTACTTTGTTAACCATGTTGGAAGTATCCCAAATAATGCATTCATTAGAGGTACACGTATTGTCTGAAATGATAATTTCAAAATCCATTTCCCTGGGTTCTGGATTTATACTCGCTGAGTTAAACACATTACATTTTCAACATTCCACAGTTATTGGGAAGTGTTCATCTGAAAATATTGTGGCCAAAATCACAGTTGTTTTTATTTTGTAATATTTGCTTTCATTTTGTTGCATTCACTAGCCACACTATTCACAAATGGTTTCAACCTGCAAGATGCGAAGTGCCATCAACCACTACTGACTTCATTGGGTGTTGAGGGCACTCATCACTTCACAAGAATGCTCAGCATTCTTCCAGACTGAACACAATACTATAAAGCACGTGTTTACAGAACAACAAAAGTAATGCCAGTAAATGTTCTAGCTATAGCATGACTCTGTGTTTTTCCTTTATAAAGGCCTACACTTTAAAAGAGTAAATATAGTTTTTGCTACATGAAGTAAGCAGTCACCCTAAATCTCTACCTCAAAGCAGTACAGCCAATTACAAAATAAAAGTCGCCATTGCTATTTGCCTAGTGTCAATAGAAAGAATAAGTAGTGAATCAAATTCATCCTGGATATAACACCAGGGTAAAGATCCTTCTGGAATAAATTCGGCCTAATGAGTGCACAGAACTGACTTATTCTGGTATGCATTTAGAGTGTGATCCTGCAATGTGTTGAACTTCCAGGTGGTGCTGAGCACCCTCAACTCTCATTACAGGGATCAATTCAGCAAGATGGTTAAGTACGTGCCTATCATTAAGCATATATGTGAGTGGGGCCAATGTCAATGGGATCTGAGAGTATAACTCAGCTCCTTTCAGAATCAGGCCTTTAATCAATGTATAGCAGCTGCTCAAATACATCCAAACATTTTATTCTAGTATGATTATGTCTTGCTACTTTATGATAAGTAGATGTGCAGGCACTATGGTAATACAAATATTAAATAATAATAATAATTTTTATATCCTGATTTTCAAAGCTGCTGAGCGCCCAGTCAAACTCAAAATGCAGCCTGCTGCATTTGCATTAAAAATTGTGAGCAAACTCCCCAGATGTCATATAAGCCATGTAGAATGTAACAATTTAAATAAATAAATAAAAACTCATTTTTTTCTGTTGGCGTAATTATATCGATTTGAATGGCGTTACTCTAGCAAAGACATTTGATTATAAGTGTTTTGGGAGAAAGTGAAACGCACAATTTCAGTGACATTAAATCACAACTCTTATTGTTAGATTAGTCTCTTTATGAGCTTGTATGGATTAAAAAGTATCTGCCACCTTATTTACAGCCAACCAAGAGCCATTTATTTTAATAGAGGCAAATTAATAAAATCCTATAAATCATTAACAAGCAAGTACCTCCATTTCTAGAATTCCAAGAATCCAGGCTCACGTTATCATAGTAACTGTCACCGAGCTTTATCTAAGTCACTAAGTAGCTGAATGTGTTAGACAATAAATATGATAAAGAGCTCTGGAGTGTGAGGATAGAGAAAGAGATCAAACATTTGGCCTTTTCACCTGCTAGCAAGAGAAGTTCTGTAGCTTCTGTAGGATCTGGGGCAAAAGCAGTACTTGGTCCTGCTAGTGAAAGCAGGGGGCTGGACTCGATGACCTTTTGAGGTCCCTTCCAGTTCTATGATATAGGTATATCTCCATATATTTATATTATATTATTATTAGGTACTGCTGCCTTGCCTCTCAAACGTGGGCTTGTGTACCTACAAAAAACTTGTACTGCTTTAATTAAACCAGTACAGTGAAAGCAGAACACTCTTTCCTAGCAATGTAGTCCTTGTAGTTCTATGAGTATAAAGGTGCTTTATGCTAGTATCGCTTATTCCCCTGCCCATATGGGAATAAATTATACCGGTACAAAGGTGTCTTTACACTGATATAACTGTGTCCACACTATGGGTAGTACCAGTATAATTATTTTGACAGAAATATCATACCCCTAAATGAAGTAATTAAATTGGTTCTAAAACTGTGTGTAGTCCACAGCCACGTCATACCTGATAACACAGTCACAATGTTTTGATTTTGGAACAGGAATGAACCAAGCTGCTAGGGCCTGATCCAAAGTCCATTGAAATCAATGAGAGGCTTGAAGCTGGAGCATGTAATTCGAGCCGGCAGCTGAAACTTAATTAACAATCCTGTGGATGCATGAGCCAGAATAGGATATAGCTTGCTGGCTCTGCTGTAAACGTAGTCAAAAGTATTTTTGTTTGTAAGGTTAAATCAGCAAGCAGACACCACTCCGTACATCATACGTGGAGCTTATTTGTTGGGCAAAATGGTGTCATTTTTGCATTGTCAGTTCTCACAACAGAACCACATTGTAAGGGATTGCAACGATTAGCCTTCAAAGTAACAGTCCTCTGCTTATAGGAGAGTACACTTTCTGGCCCTTTTCTAAAGTACACATCTAAGGTTTAGATGGCATTTTACATGGGGAAATGAAATAAATCAGTTATTTTATGTATACACGGCATGATTCTCTTTTTAAAATCACATGGAATGAAAAATCTGAGTCTATGAATTAGAAAATTATGGATTGCTTAAAAAGGGAAAATGTTGTAGAAAAAATAAAAACAAAAGTTTCCCCTTACAAGCAAGCTTTTAATTTTGTTCTCTTTAACAGCATGATTTATCTCTGTTAACTAGGCAGAATATTTAATATCAACCCAAACATCAATATAATCTTCATTTTCACTAATCACTGTTTACCCGATGCCTACCAGATCTTGATGGGGGTGGGAAATCTCACTACTGGTATAAGGTGCCTAAAAATAGGTTCCTAAATCATATTTTGATAATAAGTGGCCTGAGATTCAAAAGTGCTGAATTTTGGGAGTTGCTGTGTGCTTGTTAATTCTGGAATCAAGCCACTTGTGTAGATACCTAAAAATGGAGTTTATAGCTTAACTTTAGGCTCCCATTTTCTAAACTATTGACAGCAACATCATCTGGAACTGTACATAGTGCCACCCGTGTAAGAAGATAGTTCTGAGAATACTGACTTCTTTGTAGTTAACTGTTGGCCCCTGAGTAAAAGAAATGGATTCAATAAGATTAGTCATATGCGCATAGCAAATATGTTTAGAAGATCAATGTTTTCTGTTTTTTAGAATTTGTTTTGGTGCATGTTTCAAAATTACTAGGAAAAACTGAACAGATAAATAATGTTTGAAATAGGTTTTTGTTTTCTTTTTGGAATAACAACTGCTGATTGAGTATTTTTGTGCCCAAAGAATTATTATAATCTGCTACAATTGTATTACAATATTTGTTTTGTTGTAATTTTCAAATAATTATTCTGAATATCACATTCCTTGGATACATCATTAAGAAAATGCTATAATTTTTGGCATCATTTCCAACTTCTACAATCTTGAGATTCAAAATCTCTACGAGGCAAAATAAACAGAAACCCTTCTCTATGGAGAAGAAGTGCAACTTTTCTTAAGTATTAGAGAGACAAACATGCAACTTAGTGCTTATCAAGGCAGGCTAACCCAACACAGGTCCAAAAAGTCAAGCTTCTGTTGTGTCTAACAACCACCTCAGAACAATTTCTTTGAAGAAAATAAATAGGTTTCTTATCAAGGCCATTGTACAGAAGAGCAGGGGACATTGATATTGAAGAGGTCATTTTTTTCCTGTTATTGTCTAATTTGAGGGTGACATGTTGTAAATGTTGCAGTTTCATAAGTTGCATGAGAAATCACTTTGTCTTCTTTGCAGATATTTTCCAAATGTGTCATCATCAGTCACATGTAAAGCATATAATGCACATTCTGACATAGTGGCGATTTAGTCTTAATACTATCAATATAACTCTGCAAATGAAAATCCCATATTGTATTAGACACACAGTGTCTTGTTTTTGTGCCTGATCATTTTCACTATTTCCGTTTTCCATCATCCAGTGCAGGTTGCTCCTGCACGTTGGCGCTTGTCAGGAAGCTGTTTCACAGAGAAATCATTAATTAGAACCAACATTATATGGGTGTATGTTGCATGAAAAGCAAAAAGTGGCCCATATTTATACTGAAAATCCTGATGTAACAGGGCAACATGTGCCTAACTATATGCACTTTGAATAATCCTAATGACTTCAGTGGGACTACTGAAAATGAGTAAATTTAAACAAGTTTGTAAGTCTTTGTGGGATCTGGGCCTTCAAATTTTGCATGGACTGATTATGTACTTCAAGATTTGGCCCACTTGCTTTGTATGGACTGATGAGTGCAGTCCAGAAAGCATCTTTCCTTAAGTCATACAGGCAAAATAGAAGTACCGGTATGTCGTGAAACACATTTCCCATTCATTTATCCAACTCACATTTTACCAGTGGGATCCAGAATTCTCATGTGTGATTGATTGAAATTGACAAAAATTGGAACTTACTCCTGTAAGTGCTATCCTGACCTTTCCCAGCCAATTTCCAACACTTAAAAAAAGTATAGCAAACGTGTTGGACAAGTTCTGTTTATGATAATCCCGCTACATTACTAAGAGACACTTCCAGCCTTTACGTGACATACAGCTGTTTCCTTATATTTGACTGTTATCACTCCTGGAAAAGAGAGGACATAGTTATTTTACCATCTCCTACCGTTGCCATTACAAGGAAGCAAACCATAATTTAAATAATGGCAAGTCAGTATTATCTCTGCTATGTTTTTGTGCTATTCCTGATAAAGCACACTTCCTGCCTATATTACAGCCATTGCTATAGAGAATGATATTTTAAAAATGTGTATGTGAATTATCATAAAATAGGCGTTACCTAGATACTAAAGGTGACTTTTGATTAAAAACTCTAAACTACTGTGCTTCAATACTAAAGAGGGCTTTTAATTGAAAAGTATAAGTGAACCTACAAAGCAGGGTTAACACTTACTGCTATAATTTTATACATGCACTTTGGCCATCGCAATGGCTTTGATTCAACCTTGACTTACTATAAGATCATAAAAGGCACAGAATAATCTCATGTAAAAGGGGAGAGGAGTACAGTACAAATATGAGTGGCATAACAAATACCACAGATGAAATGGTAGCTTCCAAAGGAAAAATAACATGTGATGCCAGTATTTCTGAGAATATTACAAAGAAAAAAGTATAATCTGCAATCCATTTTTTATACTCATAATTGTACTTAGAACTTTACAGCATGGATATCCAAAGGAGCCTAAGGGAGCTTAATGCCCGTCTCCTACTGGCAACTGGGTACCTCCCTCCCTTAAGCCGTTTGGAAAATTCCAGCCTACATCTTGAAAGCCTTTTAGGAGCCCTGACTAATGCTCACAGCACCTCTGTGAAATAGGTAAATAGCACTGCCCCAGATGGGAAAACTGAGTGGGATGAGACTTCTCAAAGCCACAGAGGGAGTTTCTCCTTTTCTTTCCTGTGCTGAGATCAGTAAACACCACTGATTTATTAAAAATTGGAAGTATGTTGCCAAGGAATACAGCGAGAGAACTGCACAATCAGGACATTTTTTTTAGATAATAAAACATACAGAATCCCATATTAAGAGTAGGCCATGTATACTGTACAGTTTATATAATTACTGACTATGACATATAGTAATTGGGTCTGTGACTCAATTATCCAAAGGCATTGGCTCATTTAGAGCTATGTCGTTACTCATCACGTTTGTGAGATAAGCTCTTTGCTGAAATAGATCCAAAGGATCTTCACTTGAATTTAGAGATACCACAGTCGTCCTGTCTGGAGGACAAAAAGAGATCATGGAATTATTTGCTAATTGTGAGCAAAATTTGTATTGATTCTTTTTGTCTCTCTGACTTATGTTAATAGTATCATACTTTAGGTCACTAACTACTTTTCAGCACCATTTAATTGCCCAGGAATCACTTAAGAAGACAAAAATAGTAAGAGCCAAAGCCAAAAAGAAAAAGGAAAATGTGATGACACAGACATGGCTGCCTGCATGTTTGATGTTCTAAGGCTTAAAGCTTTCTTTGTATTCAAGGACTCTGAGAGGGGGAAGCAATTTATTCTAGATGACATTAACAACCTTAACTGGAGCCAAAAGATCCCTCACATGCAGTGCACACACTTCTTTCATTTAATGTGACTTATATCTGAAGGCAAAAATTGGCACATGGACTGGTAGTTTAACCAAGTGTCTCACTTTTGAGGCATAAATAATGGAAAGTTTCCAAGGGCCAGCTTTTTTCATTTGTGTGTACCATGGAAAAATGCATCCACAATTTGTGTACCTAATTTATATGTTCAGTTACCATTATTGTATATGCAAAACATGTATTTTTGTGCCTTAAAATGTCCAGGTAGAAACACTCTCCTGTATGCATGATCATGATAGCAGCATGCAATATTTACTTAGGTAATTGCATGTAAATGGTTTTTAAAAATATGCCCCCAAAATAATGTAATTGATTAACCACTTTAAAACCTTTGTTCCAATAATGACCTGCTTTTTGTTGTTGGGCTTTATTAAACTTTTTATCTAATGGAAAACCCAAGAACTATTTCCTTCAACTATGTTTGGAGGAAGAGAATCAAGTATTGTTTCTAGTCTGTGTCTTATTTGTAATGTGTAGGGTGTATTTACTGACTAGACCAGGGATAGGCAACCTATGGCATGTGTGCCAAAGGCGGCACCCGAGCGGATTTTCAGTGACACTCACACTGCCCGGGTCCTGGCCACCGGTCCGGGGGTTCTGCATTTTAATTTAATTTGAAATGAAGCTTCTTAAACATTTTAAAAACCTTATTTACTTTACATACAACAATAGTTATATATTATAGACTTGTAGAAAGAGATCTTCTAAAAACATTAAAATGTATTACTGGCACGTGAAACCTTAAATTAGAGTGAATAAATGAAGACTCGGCACACCACTTCTGAAAGGTTACCGACCCCTGAACTAGACCAGGCTCCCTGTCTGGTGTTATGAAGGTGAATTCACTTTTGTAATTTGACTGGTGTTATAATAATGGTGTGCATCAGCAACCTCACACATCAATGTCAGTGCACTAATAAACAATAACTTCATAAATTTGAGTAAATTTAGTTGGCTAGAAGTATGGAGGAGAATAGAGAGAGATCCTGCTGGGTGATTGCAGCAGACTTTTTACACAGGATAAGCTATTCCCATATGCCCCAAAATAGGCATTAAAACCAATGTACCTCTTCTTTGACATCTGTTAGAACCGAAAGAGTTCATTTGAAATCCCCAAAACATACTCATAGTGACAAAGTGTGGTAAATGAAGCAAAATGGTTTTGGGGAATGAAAATGTGTAAACAAGACAATCAGATGTCATTAACTTTCCTCGATTTGTTGTGATATTTTTTCAAGGCTGACTGAAGTAAACCTTTGTGCCGTTGTGCATTTACTATGTAGAATTTCCACCCTAAAGGACAGAGCAGTTAAAACCATTTCTGTTTGGAGCTGTTGCTTTCAAGTGCAAACAAGTCACATTGGACAGTGTGCCAAGGAGTTACGGTGGTAGTTCTTAAAATAAAACAAATATGTGACTTCCTTTACTATTGTTACTAGTTATCAGCCTGTTAGTGGGAATAATTTTATGACCATTTTCAGAAACATTTAGAATTCCTTCCCTCCTCTAAATTTGGCAAAACTTGCTAACTGGTGATTGATGTCTCACACCAGCTTATTGTACATACTTCAGCAGCATGCCGCGTGTTTTCCATTTGGAATGCTTAGCAGTGATTTCTGTTACTGTTTTTGTTAATGGCAGTGTACATGTTAACAGCACCAGTCTTTCCATAGCTAAACATGCATTAGACAAAATTCAGGCTTCAGCAAAAAGGAACAGAAGTAAAATTGTTGGGCCAGAATGAAACTATATTAATTTGCAGCAGATGAAAATATCCAGATCTTCAGTACTTTTCACCTACTATTGTGCTCAGTACATCCTTTTTCATTTGAAAAAAAAAAAAAAAACGGATGGCAAATAGCACATCTTCCCTGTTTACCTTACAAGACATTGTGCACAGCTTGGGGGAAAATTGTGTATACATTGGAAGGCATGAAGGAAACTGCATATATTTAAAAGGGGTAAGAGATACTTACTAGTTTATCCCTACAATGTGTTGCACAGTGGGTCAGAAAAATCATGTGATCAGCAAGCAAGTCCTGAGATATGGTGAACAAATGCGGTTTATGGTGAAGGTGAGAGCACCAGTCAGAATCGGGCCTTTGATACCTGATCAAATTGCCATTGAAGTCAATGAACAAACTCTCACTGACTTCAGCAGGAGTTGTATTGGACTCCTAGTCTACAGGTTAGCACAAGCATTATGACCATTATGACAAGCATTAGCGTTAAGGGGCTAAAACTCTCTATAATTATCTATAGGGATAACTTTATATGAAAATTGTATCCACTATCTTGTTTTCAGCAAACATATTCATGGCAGTCATTTCAAATATATTTACAATAATTCAACCATGCTCCACTTAGTATTTTTCAATACTTAGTATACTTTTACAACAGTACGTTATTTAGTAAGTGGGCATTTGGACGACTTCCTCTGTCAAGGTCCAGAACATGCCCTCATCCCATCTCCCATTGAGAGCTAATATGGCACTAACAGCAGAGGATGTGGAGAGGCAGAATCCATAAGTATAGTTTTGAAATGTAGTTCTGCCTGCTATTTTGCATCCATCTAAGCAGGTTCTCAGCACTATCATCTGTTGGAGACTGCTGCCTTTGGTTTCTGTAGACACATTCTGTGTAAACTGTTAATAGGCATGAGGACAGATACCGTTCTCCTATGACAGATGAGGAAAAAGTCTTGTATTTGAAATCCAGATTGTTTCACCATCAGCTAAATTTGTCCCAAATCCTCTGACTTGCATTTCGATTTTCTATTACCTGTCCATAGACCCAGGAGACACTAGGTGTGGACATAAAATGTGAACCAGTAAAGGAAGAAAATGGTGGTGGCGATTCCTTAGATTCAAATGACTTTTCTAAGCATTCTCAAATTTGAGTTGAGTTGTGGCCAGATGATTTCACTCTTAAATTAAGACCTTACTCTGCATGTAGTCCTACTGAAATCAATGGGATAGCTTGTGAGTAAGGAGCTACTCATTGTGAGGAAGAGTTGCAGATTCTGGCCTGTATTTTGTGTGTATGGATTATAATGGAGGGAGAGCCATCTAGCTGTCAGGGCTAAAAGCTCAGAGTGAGAATATCTGTATTTTCTTTCTAGCTCTGCCACTGACATGCTATTTGACCTTGCACAAAGCATTTAACGTTTCAGGGGCTCGGTTTCCACATCCAAAAAAAGGCATAATAATAGTAACATAAGAATGGCCCTACTGGGTCAGACCAAAGGTCCATCTAACCCAGTATCCTGTCTTCTGACAGAGGTCAGTGCCAAGTGCCCCAGAGGGAATGATCAGAACAGGTAATCATCAAGTGATCCATCCCCTTTCGCTCATTCCCAGCTTCTGGCAAACAGAGGCTAGGGACACTGTTCCTGCCCATCCTGGCTAACAGCCATTGATTAACCTATCCTCCATGAATATATCTAGTTCTTTTTTGAACCCTGTTATGGTCTTGGCTTTCACAACATCCTCTGGCAAGGAGTTCCACAGGTTGACTGTGCGTTGTGTGAAGAAATACTTTTTTATTTGTTTAAAACCTGCTGCCTATTAATTTCATTTGGTGACCCCTAGTTCTTGTGTTATGAGAAGTAGTACACAACACTTTCTTATCTACTTTCTCTACACCAGTCATGATTTTATAGACCTCAATCATATCTCCCCTTAGCCATCTCTTTTCCAAGCTGAAAAGTGCCAGTTTTATTAATCTCCCCTCATATGGAAGCCATTCCATACCCCTAATCATTTTTGTTGCCCTTTTCTGAACCTTTTCCAATTCCAATATATCTTTTTTGAGATGGGGAGATCACATCTGCACACAGTATTCAAGATGTGGGCATACCATAGATTTATATAGAACCCAGCTCTCATAGATTGTACCAGGCTTAAATAACATTTTAAGTATTTTTGCAACATTGGGGAAAAATCCACTATAGTGCATTAATACTATTTATAATTATTTATTAATTTTTACAAGTTATCCGAGTGAAGCTGATTCAGTCACGCTCACCAATCACCACCCAAAAATAATGCATCCTATTGATGGAATGAGCGTACTTGGAAGTATCAATTGTTTAAGGGTGGATATAACCAAAAGAAAGTAAAGACCAATAAGAAAACGCTTATCCTACCATGGATTTTTTCATATATATATATATGTCACATTGATTTTAGTAGGAACGCAACGAACAGACTAGTGGTGAGATAGAAACCTGAGGGATTAATGTGCTACAATTTAATATCCCATTAAAATGAAACTGTCTTTGTCTTGGTAATAGGTAGATTGAAACTCTTAGGAATGCAACTTCTGTACTAAAATGATTACGAGAAGCCCAAGATCTTTGCCAAAGGAAAATGTGATGCAGAGCACGCAGAAGTAAGAGATTGTGGAAACTGGGAGAGGGGGTAGATGAATTTAGGATCCAATGCTGGGAGGTACTAGATGCAATTAGCAGGATAGACCCCTACATTTTCACCCTGTCTTTTGAGTATAAATGTAATAATTACATGTACATCTTGCCAAGTGTTTTAGGAGGCTACTACAGTAACTAATATATGTTGCCATAAGCCATAGTTATAAAAAAAAAATACAGGGAGAACAGAATAACATTGTCAACTGGAAAGTTCTTGTTTTCCTCATAGTAGATTCAGAGTGTGGTATATAAATAGACCTGTAGGATTACATTTACTCAAAGATAACTGTGGCGGGTTTTTTATTTTGGTTCTAAGGGCTTTGGGGTTTGTTTTAGTTACAAATAAATACGTTCAAAATTGTAAAAAATTACATTAAAATATCTTTACTGTAGCTGAATCAAGGGCCTACATCTCTCATTAAAACTGAATCATGTTTCCATCACAGCTCACTGGGAAATCCTCCTAAAACCACTTCATTCAATGGGCAATGGGTTTTGGCATCTACAGAGCTGTAGTTCCTTTGATGTACTATATTTCGGTTGCTTGTGCCCTATCATTGCATGGGTTTAATATAGTATCCATGTGCTTAGCTTGCAACATTTCCGTTTATTTAAACAAAATTCTCCATGTGAAAAAATGACAGATGTCTACAGTCAGTAAGGCTCAGACTTCCGAGAGAAAAATGAGCTCTAGTAGCCTAGCCACCCTGTTATTATTAGAAGGGATTTTTCAAGACTTTTGAGACATTGAGACAGTCTTCCTGGTGAGCACACCCTTCTTATTCATAACAACCAGAAGAGATTCAGAGCCTAAAGAGAGATTAATTTAAAGATTGCTCCCCCGCTTACTATTTCAGTCTTGGAATTAGTTTTTACAGCGAACGGCCTAGGTTTGTTTAAAAAAAAAAAAAACAGAGCTTGCGTGTGTGCAAGTGAGAGAGATTCCAAATCACTAAGCATGAAGTTAATCCAGTACAGAAGGTTAGTACAAGAGTCCACTGTATACTGTTTTTATAGTGAACCAGTCCAGGAGCTTTTTGGTGGCCTTCTGTGCACTGATGAAATTTGCCCTAATAGAATGTATATGTAAACTCAAACATGACAAATAAATATATTTTAAAGAAACAAAGAAGAATCCTCTTAAATGGGTGGCCATAGTGGATGGTCTTTCAACCTCCCTACTGCCTTTCATAAAAGGAACTGCTGCTCCCCATTTAAGTGATAATGTTGTTGTCTAGAAAGCTGTTGAACCTGCTATGGATCTGATTCTGCATCGGCTGAAGTCAGAGGTAAAACTCACATTGATTTTTTGTGTGTGTGTGGCAGGATCGAACCCCACATTAATAGACATGGAACTGGGAGAAGGCACTGTTTTACTGAGATAGGGATGGCTGCCAGCCCAGTCAGAGAATCAGGGCAGTGTCGATACGCTTGGTATTCTGGACCTGCACTTGGCACAGAAGGCACAAACTAACAGGAACAGGTGGTGGTGTGTAAATTTTCCACAGTTATACTAGTTATGGAGAGTCAGAAAGCTGTTAGAGGAGAAAATGGAGAGAAGTATCCTGAAAATGAGACATACAAAAGACCTAAGTGCCACTCAATTGCCTTAAGGCATCATCATTAAATGTAATTACCGTACTTACTAAGTACCAATCATAGCTATTAAGTATCATTGGGTTTAAATTAGTTCCCTGGGAGACATCCCGTTTAAGCAGATTTCCCAGTTAAGCACAGGATACTGGTTTTAAAATCAATTCCTTCTCCTATTACCTGCTGTAGTGTAGTCTGTTCCATGATTGTTCAGGCCAGCGCTCAGCAGGGTGATTTAAATCAAGGTGATTTAAATCATGATTGTATCACCAATTGGAAACCCTCAATTTAAATAACTGATTTTAATCAATTTTTCCATTTGTACTTCAGTCGTTTTCTAAAGAAAGGTACAGTCTCATTGGTTGATATAGCCATTAAAATGTAATGATTTACAACTAAATAGAGCCTTTACACTAGATTCGGTACATCTTTTGTGCTACGTAGGAGGGTACACTATAGCAATATATATTGATCTATGCAATTGTATAGGTTAATATTTTCAGATTCTTATCAACTGTACATTTTAGTAGGTTAGAAAACGGTGACTGATATATTACTTATCTACTAGATAATTAACTTTTTGCTCATGATTTTTATCAAGTTGTATTAGTATGGCAACTACAATTTAATTAAACGCACAAAATAACACCTAAAATATCTTTATTAAACAAAACAACCTTAAATGTTTTGGATACCTAAACTCCAGTGTTTTTCCATGTGCTAGAGAGTAAGTTTCCATGATGGGTGGAGTCAGAAATATTCATAATTTGAGAACTGAACCAATCAGCACTCAGGGAGAAGAAGCTATAACATTCGAAGCATGAGACCACGCAGATGGCCTTAGTGGATGATCCAGATGAGATACATGATGGTGTATCCTGGAGTCAGAGGCCAGGCCCCAATGCCTGTGTTGACCTTGCCAGTCTCATGCACCCAGTAGCGTACCCCCTGATTCTCCCACAGGTTCAAGCCCTTAATACAGTGCATGATTTTCTGTGCCATATTTACATTGCTTGACCTCCAAAATTAGATGGTTTTCTCCTGATTCTTTCTTTATATACAAAAGCAGCCTTTAGCACCAAAGTTTTTGATAGACGCTGGTATATACTGGATTCAATATATTTGTTTTATTTAAATGTTGTAAGAAGTTATCACAAGTTTAGGCCTTAACACATTGTGTGTTAAATTCAGATTTCTTTTTAAACAAGTTTATTTTTAAAAAGAAAAAAAACATTATAATTTCAATAACAAAATAAAAAAATCAAATTTAAATAAGAAAAATCTTTTTTTAATGAATTTTTATCCACCCTGGCTTGCAATCTGCATTAGTGTGGGAGATAAAGCCGCTATAATCAACTAATGAAAAATTACAGTGCTTCGTCTTAGTTTGTATCCAGCAGCAGCCTAAATAAAGAACTGATGCAACAAAGTTCTTCCCACTCCTTTCATAACCTATGAGAACACTGGATTCGTGATGTGTACAGAAGTTCTACACTGCTAAGAGTAGAGTTCAAGATTCCAGGTTTTCCCTACAACAGTTTTCAACAGTACAAAGACCTAAAGAAGTACTGGAGAATATAAGAAATACTCTGGACTGTATTTTAGTTGTTTATAATGATACCAACTGATACCAGTTTAGTTGTTTGTAATGATACCAACTGTTTAAAGGGAAACATGGAATTATGAACTCAGATTTGAAAGCATCAAATTATATAAATCAGGGATGGGACACTTTGTATTTTAGAATCAGAGGCCATATCCTAAACTGCTGTAAATTGGCAGAGCTCTATTAACTTTATCGGAGCTACACCAGTTTGCACTAACGGACTTTCCCCCCGAATAGTTAAGGATATAGAAGGTTTATTAGACCATGAAGATCATTTTCCAGGAAGGGTAAGGATGATGGGCTTAATCCCATACCAATGAAGTCAATAGGAATCTTTCCATTGATTTCAATGGGCTTTGAGTTGAACCTGCAGTCATCTGATAGCGGACGTGTGTATATATAGTAAATTGATACTACCCTTGACTTTATGCAGGAGTCTTAAGAAGAAGTGTTTTCACTCTTCTGAATTTAGATAAATTTTTTACAAAAATCTTTGTAATTCACCTTTAAATAGCAAGTAAAAGATCAGGAAAACGCACTGTTTTCCATTGGTCTCCTGTCCCTCGCTTCCTTAATTGTACACTGTTTTCCATATAATCAGTGTCGCAATCTTCCTTTGCCCTCTCTCTTTCTATATATAGAATCACACTGCAATTATGGGTTTGTTTGGGTTTTTTTTACCTTAGTTCAGAGAAATCGTTCTTATAAAAAGCCCAATAGTTTTGCTAAGCCAGCTGATGCTGTCTCAGGTTCCTGCTTTCCTGCTTTAGTACCAGACTGTAAAATAACTCTCAGTGATGATAGCAGCAACAGTCTTTTTGATAAACTCAGTTGGCATGAGGGAGTGAGACAAAGTCTGAAGGGTCTTGTTTGCCAGAATTCCAATATCTGCTCATTACAGTTCTAGATTTAATTTTCTTTCACAGATATGCAATGTACAGTTTAAGCGAGGACTCTTAAGGGAATATTCTACTTCTAAGGTGCTTATCTTCAGTGGAACTGATTTCTTAGGCTGATTTATTTTATTTTAATTTTTTTGCAATGAAACTGAAACTAAAATAGTGTTGCTTTTATGCTTTACTGGCATGGCAGCAAAGTTTCTGATTCAGGAATATATTAAGCATTATCCTAGCCAATAGGTGTATTATCTTCTTAAATGTAATGTAGAGGTGGACTCTTGTTAAGGTTATGAGAAGTTATCTGCTTTTGAATTGTTGTTATAATTTTTGGATGATTCAGCCTGTATGTGTGCCAGCTTCTGATGGATTAATCACAGAGAGAGGCTCCAGGTGGAAACTACACTGGTAATAATGTTAGGATGGTGGAAAGCAGGAGCTGAGTTCCAGAGCTAACAAAGTGGGCAACACTGGCTGGAAAGGTGTCTTGGAGAGGGGGACTAGCATATGTGCTAACAAAACTGTGCAATCTCTCCTTAAAATGAGTTACTATACTTGAGAACAAAAGAGTAGCAAATATTGCACCTATCTTTAATCTATGTGCTTGGGGCAATCCTGGGAATTATAGACTAGTAAATCTTGTTCCAGTACCAGGGAAATTAGTTGAAAAGATAACTACTTACAAGATTATGTACCACCTAAAAAAACCTGGGTCCAGGGACAAATCATCATGGCTTCTTTTAAGGAAAATGCTGCCTCTAATCCACTAGAATTCTTTGTACGTGTAAATGAAATTAACATTCAAATGGATTTGCAATAAGTCTTTTGCAAAGCTCCTTGCAAAAGGCTTGAAAGAAAATAAAAGAGTTCTAGTTGAGATGTAAAGTTCTGTCGTGGGTTAAAAACTGGCTGAGACATTGTGACAGAGAAGTCCATGGATGGTACACTACTTTGAGTGTCAGCAATTCTTGTCAGGCCTGACATACTCTTGTCAGGCCTGACACACACACTTATCAGAATCTGTATCTAAAAGGTGTCATGTACGGTGTAATATACACACTGGTAACTCGCTGGTCCTGAAAATCATTGCGTGTCATATGTAAAGAGTGTATACAAAGACTTATAAATATGTGCTAGAATTATGTTCTTAAAATGTGTTTGGTAGGCAATGCATAAACTCAGTTGCCTTAGACAAAGCAATGTGTATTTGCATGTCTAACCAGCCTGGTCATCAGGTAGTGACAATGAAGGTACTTATATATATATAAGATAAACAAAGACATCAAGCTAACAAGCAGAGGAGAAAACAGTGTGGCATTTACATCCCAGCAGGAGAGAAACTGTATTGGGGGACACACTTTAGAAGAATACATTTCAAAAGTTAACTGGGCTATAAAGACAGGGCATCTGAACCTCAAATGGTGAGCAATTGAATCAACTGATTGTATACAATATTACTAGGTTAAAATTGTATTGAGTAAGGTCTTTTTTGAAAGCCTGAGATATACTGGTGATTAATATCACTGTGAAATGTATGCATTAACACTATCTGAAGAATTATGGATATTCACTGATGTTAAGCTTTAAAGTCTCTGACCAAACACAGAAACAGGTTATCTCCTAGACAGGAGGGAAGGTAGTTGTCTACCTGCCTCCAATGTAAATTAAGCCTTATAGAATTAAAACAATGGAAGCTCCATTTACATCTGAATCAGCAAAGGGATGGGAAGTTAACAGAAAGGGAAGAACAGCAGGAATCCTTCTTGCGTCCTTTAACAGGATGAATGAACTTTGGGAGATTTAAGCAGAAACAGAAAGCCATTTTGGTATCCTTTACCCAAAGAGACAAAGGAACCAAGCTCTTTGAGATCAATGAAGGATCCTGGCCAGGAAGTCTCGTTAGCCATGCTGGAAAGGGAGACTTCTCTGTACAAGAGAAACTAATTTGTTAAATCAGGTTTTAGTCTTAGAAACATATTTGTACTTTTGTTTGCTTGTAATCCTTTCTATCTTTATTCCTTATACTTGATATCACTTAATCATATATCCTTTTGTTAAATAAACTTGTTTACTTTTAATGTAAACCAACACAACACTATGATTGAAATAAGAGTGTCTGTCAAACCCCACTTAAATTATTGAGCTGCAGCTTATTGTCTCTTTAAAGGAGCAGTGAACTTAACTTCTGTGAGTGTTTAGTAAGGATGCTGGACATTGCAGGGAGATGTCTCTGGGGAACTCGGGAGTTGGGGTTCACTGTTTACCTGCAAGGCAAGGTTTGGGCTGGCTTCTGAAGAGTTTGCTGGCAAGACAGACAAGCTGGAGTGTCAGTGAGTTGCTGCACAGCTTAGTAGTAGCAAAACTCTCACTTGCTGAAGCTGAGAGGGATAACACTGTAACACACAATTCTGAGAAACCCAGCAGCGTGTCACAGACACAAAACTAAAAATAGGAATAAATGGTCATTTTTTTCCGGTGGTGAATGGTTAACAATAGAGTGTCTGGAAGTTCCAGGCTAGGACTGGCAGTGGTAAGCATTTTTATTGATGCTCTCGAAAACTGGGTGAATGATGATGTGGAAAGAATTACATATGACACAAAATTATTTATATTATTCAAAACTAGAGAAGACTATGAGGAACTCCAGTGAGACCTAAATAAATTAGGTTAATGTTAGAACAAAGACAGGTTGTCTTGGAATTGCCTTAGAATATGCCCCGGTCCTTCATGTTGCAATCCTTTCCCTCAATGTGTGAGCTTGTGCTCATGCACAAAATGAGTTCTCAACAATTAATTGGGAATGAAGTGAGAGATGTTTGGCAATGCCAGAATGCTTGCCATTTGTCTCTGTGCAATAATATTTGTGATGTGCACACAGCAAGAACATACCCTGTGAATAAACTAAAGTCTCAGCAACAGCACAGAATGCTTAAAAAAACAAAGCATTGTGGTGTAAATCTTCCTGTAATACAATCATAAATGCTGGTGGGATGACATCTGTCTTTGATCACAGGCAATATGGTTTCTGCGGACAAAAAGGCAACAACTGGTCACCCTACCAGTGTTCTCTTGTTCATCTGTGTGGTTTCTGCTGTGTAATCTATGCCCTAATCCACATCAAATATTTCACAAACCACCACTAAGTCTGCCAGGATTCCGATCTGTAAGGGTGGGGAGGTATGACAGTTATGCTACCAATGTTTCCTAATATCCTGCCAGTTCCTCCCTTCCTTGCTACCTGCTCAGATCATTCTGTTTCTCCACCAGTCTGCTCCCCTGACTTCTAAAACACATGGCCTGAATGGACAACTGAATTCCACTTCAGGGAATGTTCCCTGCACTGACTGGTGCTTGGTTCCCTCCTCTGGCCATCAGTCTCAGAGCTAGGAGGGGTAATGGTTAGACTCTCAGAGAGGAAGGGGCTAGCTGGTTGTGTGTGTGCAACTCTCCCACATCACCAGCCGGACCAGAGGGGGAATGATGGAAATGGACAGCTTCTGAGAGGAAAGAAAGTAAAGCAAGAGCAGAAAAATCCATATCTTCCTCCAGTACAGTAGATAGCCTCCTCAAGTTTCTGGAACTTGGCAGATTGCTATAAAAGATATGTCCCTGCCCACAGTTACTGTACAGTGGTGTCCAGGATTTCACAGTCATTTTGAAGCTAGGGGAAAACTTTGACATCTCAAATTCCAGAGTAGGGTAACAGCAGATAAATGATTAATTGTCAATAGTGATATTGCTCTTCCATAGACATTTCAACATTTTAATTATTCAGTAGCATTCTTACTCCTCTCATTTGTTTCTAGTCCCTGTTTTGCCCCATTTGGGGTGCACTGTATTCTCTTCTTTTTTCATAAGAATCTGAATACAAAGTCAGGAATTTAGGATTTTTTAACTTTACATAAGCAATAGACTCTCATTTCACACCTGGTCTTTCTCAGTAGTAGTCACAAATGCTAGCTAAAAATAAAACAGGCCTGATTCTTTTCTCTTACGCCATTTTTACACTGGGATGACTCCATTGACTTCAGTGGAGTTACTACTGTTTTACACTGCTGTGAGAGAAAAATTAGGCCCTATATGAGTAAATTATTCTCAGGTTCCTTTACCATGTTTTCTTGTAATAGATAGTGTATAGCACTTCTATCTCTGTAATTTGTGCTAGCTCTATGAATGATGGGAATGAACATGCACATGAATATATATTTTAATATAGCTGGTAGCTGGAGTTTAGCCAAAAAATATTGTTCACAATTGCAAAGTGTATAAATAAGTTGTTAAAGCCAATATGGCCAACTCATAATTCCAAATGGCTCTGCCTGCGTGAAAAGATGTGCTGTGCATACAGTGTCAGTTAAGCAATTTTCATTTCATTGGCAGCAATGAATTAAATACACTAACATTTGTCAGAAGGGCATAACAGACACCTTAGATTTAAAAAAAAAAAAATGCTTTGTAGTATAACAGATGTCCTATCATCTGGCCTCTGACTTCAAAGGAAAGCATTTTCCTGGGGGCTAAAAATATAACAATCAATTGTATTGTCATATTTTCTGAGCATGAAAATTGCTAATTCAACTGCTTAATATAAACTACCTGTTTAACTGGTCATGTTTGTAAAATAATTCAAATGGTGGCAAGATCTTTGTCACCTTTGGCAGGAAACACTGATTCTAATTAACTTTGTTTAAAATTAAAAGCAGCAGAAGAAGACATGCTTAACCACTTGTCTGAAGTACATTAGTGGGTCTGGAGCTGGGAATGGAACAGAATCCATAAAAGAACCTCTTTTTCTAAGTGAATGCGTCTCATGATTTTATATGATAGAAAAAGCTATTCATTTCCAGCAGAGAGTTTAATTAAACAGGTCAGAACAGGTAGTTTGCAGATCTAAATGCTCATGTAAAGCACAGCAGAGATTATTTTTATTTCAGTGCTTTGGCAGGTGAACAGCCCCATACTGTTCCCCACCCAAACACACACGCACACAGTCACACAATTTTACCCTTTCAGTGTTATTCTTATTTATAGGATCTCCTTCAAGGGTACTGGGGATGATATGAAATTTGGAGGCTTATATTGTAATTAGAGACAGGACATGATTCTCACACTATAATCCTTACATCCACTTTGAAGCTCTTTTAACATTGCTCCGGAGCCTTAGTGTAAATAAGAATAAGGCCTAAAATGTCAAATTCATTCTCACAATTTACCTACCTTTAATACTGATATACATGACAGAGACAGGGTCCTGGTTTCTAAATACACCTTTACCCCGATATAACGCTGTCCTCGGGAGCCAAAAAATCTTACCGCGTTATAGGTGAAACCGCATTATATCGAACTTGCTTTGATCCGCCAGAATGCACAGCCCCGCCCCTCCGGAGCACTGCTTTAAAGCATTATATCCGAATTCGTGTTATATCAGGGTCGTGTTATATCGGGGTAGAGGTGTATTTAATTCTAAAAATCCATTACTTCGTTACTCAGATTTCTTTTTTCTTCAAAATATTCATCGCTTATATACGACCTAGGTTCTCTGCTTCTGGAAAGCCACCTGCAGGAGTATACAATGAATAAACAATATTCACAGAGCCATACTCTCTGATAGTGTTGCCCAAACTAGGAAGTAGAAATAAATACTAAGTTAGTTTCAAGCTCCATTGGAAACAGGGGGGAAATTACATTTGCAAAATGAAAAAGGGCAAAAAAAATGGTAGTAAAAGATATTTTATTTAAAATAGTTAAAGGAAAGATGCTGTGGTTAGCTACTTGAAAATATTCCATTAAAAAGATAAGTAATGATACTTAACCCTCAGATAACGCTCTCTGGTGAAGATCTTGCAAACACTTATGTGCGTGCTTAACTTTAAACATGAGCATAGCCGCTTCATCAAACTTAAATGTTTGCAGGATCAGGCCCCTATGTTTTCATACATTAACCTATTAAGTTAGATAATAAATATATGTCACTACCATCGAGCAGAGAGGGAATCAATGTATTTGTTACTATGTTTCTTAACCCACACAGCTAACTTTTGAAATCTGTAAAAGGAGACCTTTGGGGCAGAAACATTTGATTTCACTGAAATATATAGGATTAGGTGATTTCCCTGGGGAGGGATGGAAGGAATGTTAAATATTTTTCTAGAATGTCTAGAATGAACCTTTACTCAATGCTCTGTATAAAGTGACATGGAGGAGGTGATAGTTGCACTGCCCTAGGAAGAGCTCTTTTCATGTTGGTAACTTAAGACAGCCTTTTATGGATACAGATTACTTCCTCTGTTGTGCTCGCTCGGTTATGCTGGCCAATGCATTGGGGAACAGAACTAAGGTTGTGTCCAATCCCCAACCCCTCTTTGATCCTTTCCACCTAACTGTTTCAGTGGAGTACTAGGTGAGCAGCTGCAATGTGGGGGTTGCTAACATGGCTACACAGGGCGGGGGGAAAGTCTTATTTATTTATTTATTTATTTATTGTTAAATTGGGGTTTCAGAATTGGCTGAAATAATGTGATAGCATTTTCCAGTCTTGATGTTTAATTTTTAATTTTAGAATTCAAATGTATGTGTTGGGTAAGTATTTTGGGGTTCTATGGAAAAAGTGATGATTTTATGTAATAACTGAAATATGATCAAATTAACAAACCTCGTTGGCTGAATATGCTCTGGATGTTTTGTGTTGTGTTATAGCTTCATTAAGAGTCAACACTAATTTTTACACAATCATATTCGTACATAAGACTGTAGGAACTGGCTTTCATGGCAACAAAAATGCAGGCAGCTCCTTTGTTGTGGTGTTCATTTAAATGTCTATTTGAAGTCCTCTATATGCAAGCTAGGAGAGGGGCAGGATTGGAAATTTGAGCTACTGACCTTTCGATTAGACAATAGCACAAGACTATCAGAAAAACACCTAAGTAAGATTGCAGCTAATATATTTTAATTCAAGGAGGGAAACTGAAGTACGTACTTTGGGAAGTTAACTTTAAAAGCACTTTGTACAACTAGCTAATTGTTCAATATTTTTGAAGTATTGGACAACATGATGGACAAAATTAGTTGAATAGTATTGGATAAATATAAAATTATGTGAAATTTGAAAGGTTTTGTGAAACAATCCTATTTTGTAATGATATATTCATTAGTCTAAAATACTGGACAAATATCAGAAATTAACAATTGGCAGTTTGTGAAGTGTTTGGACAGCTTCTGGTGGTAATATTTTGTTTAGAGTTTAGAAACTGATTGACAAAGTCGCATGGATTTGTTTCTGGTGCTTGATTACTTTTGACACTTTTATATCTTCCCCCACCTACATTATTTTAGTATTTCTGAGCCAATTAGCACATATATGGAATTTATACTATTTTTCCCAATTTACTTAATCTTTCATTTAGAATACTACAAGATAATCTGCACTTGCAATGCACAGTCTCCCAATTTGAATAAGTCCTTATAGCATTTCTCAGTCCTCTTTATCCTTTACAGATGTAGAGAGTTTTGTGTCATTGGCAGATTTTCTTTATTTGCACTGCATATGATCCCTGGGGTACTCCACTCTTAATTTCTGCCCCCTCAGAAAAGCAGCCATTAATTACAACTCTTTGTTTTTTACCACTTAAGTACTTTTTAATCCACAGCAGGATTTTATCTCTTACCTTATGGTTATTTCTTTTTCTTAATAGTCTTTTGTCAGGAATCTTGTCAAAGGTTTTGAGAAACCAAGCAAATTATATTTACCGGATCTCCCATTTATCCTGTATTTCATTAACGCTTTCCAAGAATTCTAGTAGGTTAAAGAGTTAAGATTTCCTATTCAGGGAGATTTGACCGTATCAGTTTATACTTATTCAAATGTTGTACTAGTCTGTCCTGAATTATTTTCTCAGTCAGCTTCTCTCGAACCAAACTGAGGCACAGGGAATTGTTATTCCAAGGGTCACCTTTTGCTTTTTTTTTTTTTTAAAGGTAAGCATCATGTTGATGACTTTGTTCAGAATATATAATTCTCTTTAACAGTACCTCAGCTACTTTTGATTGAGTTCCCTTCCATGGCCTTGGTGATTTTACTGCTCTTACAATTCTCAAGTTTCTCCTTAATTTTTCCATAAGCAACTTTTTTCTAACGGTACATCATGTTTTTTTCTTAAGAATGCCTACGGGATAGATGTATCCCCATTACCTTCTATAGTGAAGGTAATACAAAAAGTGCACTTCCATTCTCAGCAATCATGCCATCCTTTCTGATAGTCCCCTTTACATTTTCTTGGACTGCAAAACCAACACATTCATTTTCTGCCTTCTCAATTCCATTATAATTTTACACATTCTTATTAATCACCCTAGGACAGGGGTCGGCAACGTTTAGCATGCGGCTCACCAGGGTAAGCACCTTGGCGGGCCAGGCAAGTTTATTTGCCTGCTGACACAGCAGGTTCAGCCGATTGCAGCTCCCACTAGCTGCAGTTTGCCGTCCCGGGCCAATGGGGGCGCGGGAAGCGGCACAGGTGAGCGATTTGCTGGCCGCAGCTTCCCGCCGCTCCCATTGGCCCGGGACAGCAAACCGCGGCCAGTGGGGGCTGTGATTGGCCGAACCTGCTGCGTCAGCAGGTAAATAAACTGGCCTGGCCCGCCAGGGCGCTTACCCTGGCAAGCTGTGTGCCAAACGTTGCCGACCCCTGACCTAGGAGCTGCACTGTGTGGTTACAAGGAGGGAGTGCATGGAAGAAGCTGGCTAAGGAGCTAACTGGGACAGTGTAGAAATTAGCACTACACTATTAGAGAACATAGGGCAACTAAAGTAGACCAATGGGAGATGACATTTTTGTTAGGTTAGGTTTTTATTTGAAAGACTTGGGTCAATAAGAAGTTATAGGTCTGGCCCCTATAGTAGACAGGGGTGTGTAAAAACTCAAGTAGAGTCAGGCAAGCTAAACCAATTAAACAGATTGGCTAGATTGTCGGGCTCAATGGGTAGCGATCAACGGCTCAATGTCTAGTTGGCAGCCAGTATCAAGCGGAGTGCCCCAGGGGTCAGTCCTGGGGCCGGTTTTGTTCAATATCTTTATTAATGATCTGGATGATGGGATGATTTGCACCCTCAGCAAGTTTGCAGATGACACTAAGATGGAGGGAGAGGTAGATACACTGGAGGGTAGTGATAGGGTCCAGAGTGATCTAGACAAATTGGAGGATTGGGCCAAACGATATCTGATGAGGTTCAACAAGGACAAGTGCAGAGTCTCACGCACCTCTACAGGCTGGGGACCAACTGGCTAAGCAGCAGTTCTGTAGACAAAGATCTGGGGATTACAGTGGATGAGAAGCTGGATATGAGTCAGCAGTGTGCCCTTGTTGCCAAGAAGGCCAACAGCATATTGGGCTGTATTAGTGGGAGCATTGCCAGCAGATCCAGCGAAGTGATTATTCCCCTCTATTCGGCACTGGTGTGGCCAAACCTGGAGTATTGTGTTCAGTTTTGGTCCCCACTATAGAAGGGATGTGGACAAATTGGAGAGAGTCCAGCAGAGGGCAACGAAAATGATTAGCGGGCTGGGGCACATGACTTACGAGGAGAGGCTGAGGGAACTGGGGTTATTTAGTCTGCAGAAGAAAAGAGTGAGGGGGGATTTGATAGCAGCTTTCAAGTACCTAAAGTGGGTTTCCAAAGAGGATGGAACTAAGCTGTTCTCAGTGGTGGCAGATGACAGAACAAGGAGCAATGGTCTCAAGTTGCAGTGGGGGAGGTCTAGGTTGGATATTAGGAAACACTATTTCACTAGGAGGGTGGTGAAGCACTGGAATGGGTTACCTAGGAAAGTGGTAGAATCTCCACCCTTACAGGTTTTTAAAGTCCGGCTTGATAAAGCTCTGGTTGGGATGATGTAGTTGGTGTTGGTCCTGCTTTGAGAAGGAGATTGGACTAGATGACCTCCTGATGTTTCTTCCAACCTAATATTCTATGTTTCTATGATTCTGTGAACCGTCTCTGCCTGTCTCAGTTTCCTTGTGATACTTTTCATAAAGTGCTATTAAATACCTAGCTGAAAGCCGCAACATGTAGACATTCAGAGGTGTCAGGCCACAAATTATCCTCTACTGCTTGTAGTCATATTAAATGTGCTGTGATCTTGTCACAGATCACAAACTAAAAATAGTCAGTCTGGGTCAGTATTTGGATGAGAAAGCTCTAAAAAACACACACATACTCCTAGAAGGGGTTTTAGTGATTCTGCAATATTCTTCCCTCAGAGTCAGCAGTGAACCAATATGTGAGCATGGTGCTGCAGGTATTATATTGCTAGAGGAGCTATCTTTCAGATGAGACATAAAACTTTGCTTCTGGTCACTTATGGTTATTAAAATTCCCATGAAACCCCTTATGTTAGACCTAATTTTGAAGCTAAGTTCCAACTCATGTATTTTCTTTCTGCCTATAGAAATTCCCTCTGCGATGTCAACTGGATATATTCCTCTTCATTTCTTGATCCAGACTGTCCTGAAGTATTGCTTTGTGTTGTTAGAGATATGGTGGGCCACTTCACAGTGAGCTACATTTCAGTAGAGAGTGAAGTGATGCTTTTCTTACTGACTTCACAGGGGTATGCATGGTTTCATTAGGCAATGTTTGTAATGCACTTTGAAGTCAGTAAATTAAAGGAATTATAGAAATTCAGCATGCACGTATCATTATTAAAATATTAGCATTTACCAAAAATCTAAGATGGAAATAATTGTGGCCAGAGATGATGCGTGGCTGCGGGGAGGGGTGTATACACAGTTATGTGCCCCTCCAGATTTCTGCCAGTGTGGGAGTCGGGCTGAGCGCAGCAGAGCGGGACATGCCTGGGAAAGGCACCAGGTTCCCGGCCAATGGGAGCTGCGTGGCAGTGCGCGGAGCCATCTCCACCCCCCACAGGGGCCGCAAACACGTGCCAGCAGCCAGCTGTTTCTGGGAGCAGCGTGGGGCCACAGCATGTAGGCAGCCTGCCTGAACCCTGCTGCGCTGCTGGACTTTTAGCAGCCCGGAGATTGCAATCGATTGGCAGAGGCTCCAGGATCGACCAGTCGATCTCAATCAACGGGTTGGTTACCACTGAATTGTATATAATTATGAATCTATTCTTGTGGGAAGCAACAGAGGGTCCTGTGGCACCTTTGAGACTAACAGAAGTACTGGGAGCATAAGCTTTCGTGGGTAAGAACCTCACTTCTTCAGATGCAAGTCCCTTACCCACGAAAGCTTATGCTCCCAGTACTTCTGTTAGTCTCAAAGGTGCCACAGGACCCTCTGTTGCTTTTTACAGATTCAGACTAACACGGCTATTCTTGTGGGGTCCCCCTTGGCCTGTGGCCCTGGGCTGCAGCCCCTAAAGCCCCTGCATTAATCAAGCCCTGGTCACATCCCCCTCAAAACCTTTTAAAAATTGTGCTCCCCCAGTTAAGTGTTACAGGTCATCTGACTGTGGCATCTCAGATGCTGCAGTGTGGTAACTATTATTAAACCGTTGTTAAATGTTGCCATTTTGTTAGAAGCCACTGTCATTCTGGTGTTTTTGTTTGCTTAATCGGTGATACAAACAGTAGGTCTGTGGCTTACAAGTTTTGCTGCACTCTTCACAAGAATGCCATTGTAACTTTGTTTGGGGCTTTCTCCTGGCTCTTCCCTCACTTTTCCTAACCCCATCAGGTACCATCTGTCCTGTTGTAGAATATTCTCTTAAACAACAACAAACAAACAAAAACCTGACACCTTTAATTAAAAAAAATCACATTCTCTAATTTACTCCTTATATTAATTGATGCCACACTCTTTAAAATATCACTGTATTGTAACCTAAGTGTCATAATGGGGTAGTTAGCTGGAGAGTGTATATTTGGATACCAATTTTGTGTTTATTACACACCTTCCTTCTGTCTGAGAATAGCACTGTCTAATTATTCATTGTTTTCCAGATAGCCCTGGGTTCTTACTGACACACGGAGTAGAGAATACACTCTCGTATTAGCCCTTTTAAGGTCCAATGTATGCCAGCCATGGGATGTGTAAGGAATCTGCAGGCACCATTAGCACTGCTTGAGTAGCTCTTGATAACACTCCCTATGAAGTCAATTAAATACTTCAAGGGGTGGGCTGGACTGCTTTCTTTTGCCAATACACTGGTTAGGGGGTGGAGGATGGGAAGATTGGGAACAAATGACTTTAAGCATTTTCTGCAGACTGTTTCTCCCCTTTGTTTGGCATTCATTCTCTTTCTCTTTTCATTTTGAAATATTTTGAACCAATTTCCCACTTCCCAAGGCAACTGAAGGAAGCCACATAACTGTATTACTCAACAAAGAACATCCAGATAGATGGCAAAAGCTGCACAAATCAGTCACATGTCCAGCACGGAAAACAGAAACGAAATCTTGGGCAGTAATTTCTCAGGACATAGTCCTACCACTTGGTGAGGGTCCTCAAATCTCAGTGAGTTGAGGACATTCACCATCTTGTAGGAAGTGCTCAGTACTCACAGGGTTGACCCTTTGAGGGGTTTTGTAAATTTCTGTGACATAATAGAATTTTGATACTAATTTACTATAACTTATAAAAATTGTGTTTTGTTTATTTATAAAAGCTTCCAATGGCATTGCAATACTGCATGTTAGAGAAGACTACAATGGTGCAATGTTGATTTACACCAGCTGAAGATATGGTCTGAAATTTGTGTGTTTCAATAGTTGCAACAGTGCAAACAATAGTTCATAGAATATCACGGTTGGAAGGGACCTCAGGAGGTCATCTAGTCCAACCCCCTGCTCAAAGCAGGGCCAATCCCCAGACAGATTTTTGCCCCTGATCCCTAAATGGCCCCCTCAAGGATTGAACTCTCAACCCTGGGTTTAGCAAACCACTGAGCTATCCTTCCCCCCAT
Organism: Trachemys scripta elegans; assembly: GCF_013100865.1. Classification (NCBI taxonomy): domain Eukaryota; kingdom Metazoa; phylum Chordata; order Testudines; family Emydidae; genus Trachemys; species Trachemys scripta. The sequence continues at coordinate 172,043,544 of NC_048298.1, read as the reverse complement.
TTGAATATACAGTATTCAGTAACCAGAGTTAGTAAAAATAAATTGCTAATATGGAATAGGATGTAAATAAGACACTATAATTAACTAAGATTACAAGAATATTGTTTCACCTAGTTGTGTTTTTAGACTTGACACCTAAGGCCAAGTGCTTAACCACTAATGCGTCTCACCGGCAATTATAAATTAAATTTATCTGTTTTATAAGAAAGTAAAAATCACACTTTTATTTTTATAAGGAAAGGTCCATTTTTCCCCCATCAGTTTCCTTTTTTTCTGCTATTTCTTTTTGTTTGGCTTTTACCCCATTATTCACATGATTTTTCCCATGGAACCCGTATTAACTTATTATGGCTTTGTCACCTTCTAATGGCTGGACCATATTTAAAAGTTTTTCTGGTACTGCCTTTAATCTAACCAGTCTGGTCCTTTAGCTCAGTCAGTACAGGATTATGTTTTTTAGATTCAGAGGGCTTGAGTTCAATCCCTTCAGACATTTACAGTGATTTGAATTTCTGTGGGACTGTGCTGCATAGGAAGATCTTCCCTGGCGAGGGGGATTGTGTAACCCATACTAACACAGTGTGGCTGTTTGTCCCTCTTTAGTGGCTTGACAATATGTTACACCACCCTGCAGCAATTATGGTCTTCTGAACCTGGCATCCCCAGACTTAAAGGTCTGAGTCTGTATTGCTCATGCTGACAGACTAACTCAGTGCAAAGGCAGTAGTACCCTCATAAACTGCAATACATGGTATTAGGAGGATACTAGGATATGATAGAGGTCTATAAAATCATGAATGGTGTGGAGAAAATAAATTTGTAATATGAGTAAAACAGTATGTGTTAGCTGAAATTAAAAAAAATGCATCAGCCTGAGGCAGTCATCTGGCATGTAAAAGTATGGTTAAAATCTGGCAAAAATATCCTGTTTTCAGTTGTTTATAACAACATGTGTCTGCAAACCTTAATTAGCAGTGCTACAAGTCCTACTTATAACTTATCCTGTGAAATTCCTAATTGACACAGACACACTACACACACTGGGAAGTGTTATTTCCCTCTTCACACAACACAAGCACCCAGAGTCACCCAATGAAATTAATAGGCAGCAAGTTTAAAACAAACATAGGGAAGTATTTCTTCACACAGTCAGCCTGTGTAACTTCTTGCCAAGGGATATTGTGAAAGGCAAAAGTATAACTGAGTTCTAAAAAGAATTAGATAAATTCATGGAGAACAGGTCCATCAGTGGCTGTTAGCAAAGACGGTCAGGAATGCTCCAGGTGTCCCTAAACCTCCAATTGCCAGAAACTAGGACTGGACAACGTGGGATGAATCACTTGATAACTGCCTGTTCTGTTCATTTCCTCTGAAGCGCCTGGCATTGGCCACTGTCAGAGGATTAAGTACTGGGCTAGATGGACCATTGGTCTGACCCAGTATGGCCATTCTTATGTGTTTAGGAGGACACCTTGTTAGTGGACTTGCACAGTATATGCAGCCCCTCATTCACATTCCTCCTCCCGCAATCCATCCCTCATATCCTGGTTTTGGCCCCTTTTACTCCAACCCCTACCTCCTCTGGCAGATTGATAAACCTTATTAGGCTCATAGGATGCCAGCAATTGTGCATGTAGTGTGTCTGTGTCAATTAGGAATTTCACAGGATAAATTAAAAGTGGATCTGGTAGCACTGCTAATTATTAAGTTTGCCAAACATGTCTTATTATAAGAGCCTGTTTTCAGTTGTTTATAACTTTGCCAGATTTTAACTATTCTTTTACATGCCAGATGTCTTCCTCAGGCTGAGGCTGAGAGAGAGATAATTTCAGCCAAAACACATTGTTTTACCCATGTTAAAAAAATTCTGTCCACTTTGTTTGAAAAGCTCTAGTGCCCCAATGTTTTAAAGCAGGGACTTGAAATTTGGCCGAGGAAGGGGGGTTGGATTCAGGGTTCCTTTTGTCATTCCCATGAAAATCTGTTCAAATTAGGCCAAGTTACAAGCCTTTGAAAAATCACAGTTCACAGATGCAAACTTGGTAGAGCTTCACAGCTAATCTCTCCAAAGACTCCATCATCAGTTAACTTGCTTCAGCCTCTCATAGCTGCTATAGCTAATTAGACTGTGCATGTACTCAGAGCTGATGTTAGACTAGTTGAGGCCCAGGGCAGAAAAGAAAGAGTGAACCCCCACCCTGCTTCCCCTTACCTGCTTACACATTGGATTTCTGCAATGTTTCAAAGCTGAAGACTGTGTGGGGCTAAAGGCAAAGCCTGAGCCCCGCTGTGCCAAGCCCCCTAAGGCATGAGGCCCTGGGCAGTTGCCCTTCTTGCTACCACTTAACACTGGCCCTGCCTGGGCCATGCCCACAGACTGACTGAGTATGCTGCTCCAGTAATTGCTGTTTCCAGCTGCTCCAGGCCAGGGTGGGGCAGAGCACTGATAGCAAAAAGCCTACATCTGCCATGCTCTCCATTATCCCCCCTGCTGGCACCCAGGCAGTGTGGAGGAGGAAATTGCCTGATTCAAATGCAGAAGGTACCAAAGCTGGATTGGGGGACAGGAAAAGAGTAGGTTGTGACAAAGTGGCTTTTGAAATTGGGAGTGGAGGTGGGAGGAGACTAATTATGACTGGAAACTAGGGGGCAGATTGGGACTGGTTGGACAAAGAGACTGGAAGTTGGGGGGGGGGGCAGAAACTGGAACTGGCTTGGCAAGGAAGCTGGGGCTAGGAGGATTAGAGTGGTTGGTCAAGGAGACTGGGACTGTTTGCTGGTGGGGGAAGGGGAGGGGGAGAATGGGAGTGGTTAGGTGGGGAGGCTGTGGCAAGGGGGAGGGAAAGCTGGTTGGACAAGCACACTGGGTCTGTGAGTCAGGAAAAAGATTGGGATTGGGAGCCCAGTGAGGGAAACAGTGTGGAGGGGAGACTTCCAGCCACTTGGCTGGGTTGGGTAGACTCTGAGATCAGAAGAGGTGCTGGACAGACAGCAGGCTAGACTGGGACTGGCTGGACAAAGAGACTGGGACTGGACAACAGTGGGGAGGAGAGAAACATCTGTGGATAAATGTAAAGTAATGCACATTGGAAAAATTAACCCCATTAATACAATATGATGGGGGCTAATTTAGCTACAACAAGTCAGGAAAAAGATCTTGGAGTCATCGTGGATAGTTCTCTGAAGATATCCGCGCAGTGTGCAGAGGCGGTCAAAAAAGCAAACAGGATGTTAGGGATCATTAAAAAGAGGATAGAGAATAAGACTGAGAATATATTATTGCCCTTATATAAATTGATGGTACACCCACATCTCGAATACTGCATACAGATGTGGTCTCCTCATCTCAAAAAAGATATACTGGCACTAGAAAAGGTTCAGAAAAGGGCAACTAAAATGATTAGGGGTTTGGAACGGGTCCCATATGAGGAGAGATTAAAGAGGCTAGGACTCTTCAGCTTGGAAAAGAGGAGACTAAGGGGGGATATGATAGAGGTATATAAAATCATGAGTGATGTGGAGAAAGTGGATAAGGAAACGTTATTTACTTATTCCCATAATACAAGAACTAGGGGTCACCAAATGAAATTAATAGGCAGCAGGTTTAAAACAAATACAAGGAAGTTCTTCTTCACGCAGCGCACAGTCAACTTGTGGAACTCCTTACCTGAGGAGGTTGTGAAGGCTAGGACTATAACAGCGTTTAAAAGAGAACTGGATAAATTCATAGTGGTTAAGTCCATTAATGGCTATTAGCCGGGATGGGTAAGGAATGGTGTCCCTAGACTCTGTTTGTCAGAGGATGGAGATGGATGGCAGGAGAGAGATCACTTGATCATTGCCTGTTGGTCCACTCCCTCTGGAGCACCTGGCATTGGCCACTGTCGGTAGACAGGATACTGGGCTAGATGGACCTTCGGTCTGACCCGGTACGGCCGTTCTTATGTTCTTATGACAAGGAACTGGGTGTAGGGAAAAAATGAGGGTTGGCTGAGCAAAAAGACTTGGGGCAAGGAGTTGGGAAGCGGGTTTGCTGCGAAGACTGCAATTCATGAGGAGTCCAAGGAGGGAGACTAGGACTGGGATCCTGCTAGCAGGAAGGGAAGGGAATAGAAGATTGGATGAGGAGTTGGAAGGGTGAAATGGGACTGGTTGGACAAGGAGACTGACACGGGGTGTGGAAGACACTGACAGTGGCAGAAGATGTGAGTGAGGGATTGCAGATCTTGAACCCAGGCAGTACTTAGACCACAGCCACCACCCAGCCGCTCACTGGAACTAGTGGAGCAGAGGATTAGTAGAGCTCTAGCTTGCCAAGGGCTCACAAAGCTCCTTATTGGGAGAGACATCTGGCCCCACCAGTTGGCTCAGATGCACTACGTAAGCCAGAAGGAAGCACAGGACGTTGTCTGAACCAATAAATGAATCCTTGACTGTCTGCCATTTCAGACCTTATCTACTTGCATGAGACTTGCCTTCCCTCTTCTTCCTGGTTCCTCACTACCAGCTTGTTCATGCCCTACTTATCCCAGATTTTCCTTCACTTCTGCTTTCCTGTCCCTCTCTCCAGGACTCTGCTCCTATGTCCTATCCCTGACTCTGACTCTGGCTTGACTCCGGCCTCTGATTCCAGCCCTGGTTCTGGTTTGTGACTCACCATTATGCTTGACCGCCCAGCCCTCAGTCCTCACAGTGGAGGGCATTGGGACTTGGATAACAAGCCCAGTGACTTCAACTATCTAGGGGAAGGAGACTAGAACTGAGAAGCCTGAGGCGTGGAGCCTGGGACTGGGTTGGCAAAAGGCATGGGACTGAGATGAGGAGTGAGAGATGGGGAACAGACAGGAGTGGGACAGGGACAGATTAGAGAGGACAAGATAGAAGGGGTGACGTTTATGTGGAAATTAATTCTATTGTATAGGTTTCATTTGTTTGTATATTGAGAAAAATAAGCAGATTTTTTTAAAAATATACCTTTAAGGCTTGGATGTACACAGGACCACAATGTTGCAAATAATGTAAAATCAGCACTTGTATGCACATGCTAAGCAGTGGATTATTTAGGCTATGGAGTGATGACCTGCCATGTATATCAGTTGATAATTGAGCCTATAATGTTTTCAACTGGTATTTTTAAGCTGTTTGTTGCTAGCTTTTCAATGGAGATGGGAAGTTTTAGTAAATATAATATGCGATTACTTTTCTTTCAAATGTATCATCTATCTTTTATTTTGTATTTATGGTATCTCATTTAACTTTGCTTATTCGATACATGGAAATACAACAAAGATAGTTTAACATTAATGCTTATAATGGAAGTTACTTATTTTCTCTCTGGGTTATTTATTTCCATGCATCTCACACTGTGTTTGAGAGAAATGACATAACTTATCTGCTGGTGTGTGCAATAAAGATAAAATGAGAGATTATTTACTTGGCTGAAGTGATATGTTGTTTGTTTTCTTTTGAAAAGGCTCAGAACATGAAATGTGAAAGATTATAGAAATGACCATGTAAATCTCTATGGGCACGTGTTTGTTAAGGATGTATCAACACAAATTTTAGAAACATCACCGGACTTGTACTACAGAACAATTTGCAGGCCAACATACTGTGGTCTAGTGGAGTCAGTATCCTATATTTGTTTGATTTTTGAATATTTTATTCTTGTTTGTATTACAGAAATATCCATTGGAGCCCTTGTACTGAGCACTGCAGAAAGTACTTATAAAAGACTATGAGCTCTTTGAGCTAAGAATTATCTAAATAGAGAAAATGTGAATGAAAAGAACTATTATCCCTATTTTCCAGAAGGGGAACTATGGACTGGAAGATTAGTTGATTTGTCCGATTGCCCCACGGAAATCTGTGGCAAGGTTGGAAATTTAATGCTGTTTCTCTTGAGACCCAGTCCAGTGCTTTCCCCCAAGAATATCATTCCTCACCAATACATCAATAAATTTTGTTCTCGTTAAACAGAGGTTAAATAACCTTGAATTAACCCAACCACTTATGCCATTACTGTGCTTAGTACTTTTCAGGTTGTTTGTCTCTTTCTTCTGTCTACAAGACGACTGCTAGTCCTCCTCTAACACTCTATGGATGTGAAGAACCATAGACCTTCTTTGTGCAGTGATCTTGTACTTAAGCAGTTCCATATTCCTGGGTCTGCCATCACAACATGTTCAAGTTCAGTTTTTGTCTTTGGCATGCCAGTCAGGCAACTCCCTCAGCAATCAGTTTTGAAACCATACTCAGAGTGTCTTAAGTGTGAGTGGTGTGGGTTTGTGCACGCATATCTATATGTGTTTGTATATACAATAAAAAGAACAGGAGTACTTGTGGCACCTTAGAGACTAACAAATTTATTAGAGCATAAGCTTTTGTGGACTACAGCCCACTTCTTTGGATGCATATAGAGTGGAATAAATATTGAGGAGATATATATACACACATACAGAGAACATGAACAGGTGGGAGTTTATGCTCTCTGTATGTGTGTATATATATATCTTCAATATTTATTCCACTCTATATGCATCCAAAGAAGTGGGCTGTAGTCCACGAAAGCTTATGCTCTAATAAATTTGTTAGTCTCTAAGGTGCCACATGTACTCCTGTTCTTTTTGCGGATACAGACTAACACGGCTGCTATTCTGAAACATGTATATACAATAGAACCTCAGAATTATGAACTTCTCTAGGATGGAGGTTGTTCGTAACTCTGAAATGTTCGTAACTCTGAACAAAACATTTGTGGCTGTTCTTTGTCTGACTCTCAGCTTCAAAGATGTCTCTTTCTTTCCCCATCTCAGAATAGGTTACGCTGCAGTTAGACACCTGTGGCTGACCCATGCCAGCTGACTCAGGCTTGCAGAGCTCAGGCTGTGCGGCTGTTTAATTGCACTGTAAAATTCCAGGCTCAGGCTGCAATCCGAGCTCTGGGACCCTCCCATTTCACTGGGTCCTATAGACCAGGCTCCTGCCTAAGCCCAGAAGTCTATACTGCAATTAAACAGTGCCACAGCCTGAGCCAGAGTCAGCTGCCCTGGACCTGCTGTGGGTTTTTAATTGCAGTGTAGACATATCCTTAGGGTCCAGGCTACATGTCCTAGAAAGCCATGTGTGTGTCAGCATCTTTTCTGGAAAACTTGTTTAGGTGTGTAAATGCAAGTGTTAAGTCTCAGTTAGCATTACATCACCTTCCAGCCAATACCCACATGGCAAACATTGAGCACCAGAGTTACATTTTTTCTTTGTCTGGAGCTTATGTAAGGAACTGTGCAGCATTATCTTTAGCCCATAAAAACTGGCTTCATCATTATTATATTTTTGATATTTGCTGCTCCCAAACACTATGTCGGAGATAGGTCTGGACCTGTGACCTAGCCAGATGAATTTCCAAAAAACAGAACAATTTATTCAGATTGGAATTATATAGACAAGTCTGATATTTTCATGTAAACCTATACATCATGCACCTAGAGGTAATAACTATCCCAATAATACAGATACACTCTGTTCAAACTTCTATATACCGGGCCAGATCCCTGCTCCTGCCACTGGAACTTTCTGCTGCTCTAGCAGTGAAAAGCAATCAAAAAGATGACATGCTACCTAGCTGGGGAGTTCCCTAGAGAAGGAAAAATCCTGTGTGATATAGAGTTGGTGTAACCCTCGTGGATTTGACCAAGGTAAAGGGGTATGGCTAGAACTCTGTTGTGCTGCAACTACCCTGGCTTTTGACCCAGCTGCTTGAAGGCTGTTCAGGCTAGACACAATTTAGAGCAGCCTCATGGATAATCTGGTTTGCCCTGAAGCCTGAATTGGGTCCCAGCTGACCCCAAGCTCAGTGTATGGCTGCTGTAAAGATAAGGGGCTGCTGTATAGTCTACATATATGGTGATTATAAATAGTATCAAAATTATAGTGATTTTTCTCCCCACATAAAGACTGAGACCACAAAATTCTTTTCCATTTGTAACGTTTAAATTAGAGGTGGAAACCAGGCTTCCAAAGCTGAAAGATCAGTGATGTGCCTAAAATTTGATATCCTGGTTTTGAAAGAATAAATAAAAGATTGGAGAGTATTATAACTTCATTATAAAGCCTTCATTCTATCTTTAAACAATATAAAAGGAATATTGAATGCAATTTTTTCAATAGAAAATGCTGGAAACAAAATTTTATCAAGGACCGAAAGTACTAAAATCTTTTTAGTATCAGCTGCTGAAATGGTGGTGTATCTGTTCCACCAATTCCATGAACTGTATTGATATGTCCACTTTTTCTAATTGAAAAAACAACCGGGAATAGGCAATAACATAAACTTATTTTTAGAAAATGCATTTTTAATTACTGAGCTGCTTAATTATTGAGTACCACTGAAAATATCCCGTGAACCTTATCACTATGCAAATGTATTCAGTTTTGGAAACAATTAAATGATAATAAAGCATTCTTTTTTTCTTTTACAACATATTACCGTAATGAAGCTGTTACCTCTCAGTGTGCATTTTAATGAGTTTTAAGTAACATTTTAATGAGCTCGACATTACCATAAACCCAAGGATTAGACAAAATTGAATTTACTGGGGAAAGGGAAAGGTTCATTAAGAGTTAATTATATTGTTTAAGAAGGAATATAATTCATTTTATGATGTCCCGTCAGCCAAAACCCCATCAGCAGATCTATATTTATTAATAGGTGTAATAATGTCATTATTATATTGATGTGAACACATGGATTTACTCACTATTATTCTGAGTTTTTTAATAAAAGTATTTGATACTAGAAGCCCTAAGTCAACTTTATTCTTCTCCAGTTGGTTCCTAAATAAGGTACAATGTACACCAGATTCTGTGTTATCAGGTGGTAATCCCACCTTGGATTTTTTGAAACATCAGGAACAATGAAAGTGAAGTTTAATGGATTTATCATTGTTACTGGGGTCTGAAGACAGGCTATAAATAATGGTAATATATTTATTATGAAAGAGGCTAACAGAGACATCTGCCTGTTTTAAAATGATATGATGGAAGGATCTATCTTGACTGGATAGTGCTCAGATGGTTAATTAAAAAAGAACATGAAATGTGTTTCAATATCTGAAATATAATATTATTTGTTGTTCTGAATGAGTGGAGCATTCTTTCTCATACTGGTAGTAAATATTGTAACCAGCAATAAAACAAATGCTTGGTTGATACCACAGACTGTTGGGTCAAGAGAAATATGAGACCCTTGTGTGTTGTATTTGTTTTAGTTATTTACTGTCTTGTACAGTAACTATAACAAAAAGCCAGCTAGACATTGAACAAAAGAGATCAAAACTAACTCACAAACAGCCATGCCTTTCACAAAAATGTGATTGACCTTAGACAGCCAACTAACTGGAATAAAAATACTAATTAATAATTACTACTAATTAATAATAATAAAATGTTCTACCAAAAACCTAACTGTGAATAAAGGAACACACTATGTTGTAATCTACAACTTGCCAGATTTGAGCCTTTTCAGACTATGAAGCATGAATTGCTGAGTTTTAGGCTAAAATAACCCAGCAGTCTCAACTATCATGGTAGGATGAAAAGGAAGGGTGATCTCTTAATACAGGCCCAGACCATTGAAGGACTACAAAAGTTTATCTAATAATGTGAATGGAACACAGAACATATAGTTAATGGGAGCATGTCGAGCATAGACAATGAAGTCTGTGTTTGGGAGGAAAGGTGGCAGTCTCTTGGTTAGCTATAGATGAAAAAAAGGCAATGCTGGGTCACCTCTGATATTACATATATGCAAAACCAGTGAAGGCTCTAATGGGCCACGGTGGCTAGGAACCATACAGGAAAAGAACAGCACAACATTCCTGGTTGTTCTGACAACAGCATCACTCCTTTGGGTCAGTTCCAACCAGTTTATGCCGTGCTTAGGCACCGAGACAGAGAAATCCCATCATAATTATCTTCTGTGTTAGTTACATTAACCGTTGTATTTTCTCAATTTCCCATTCTAAATATAGAGAATACAACACATTCTGAAGTGCAGGTAAATACTGTGCTGGGATGAATGTACATTGTGTCAAATTCCATCGAATCTAATCTCTGCTTATTTGGTTGTTATACTGTGTTAATCACCATGGTATCTGAACATTTTATCTAGTCAATAAAACTCTCACTGGCTAATCTAATTGAAAAATGACAGTAGTTCCTTGGATGTATACAAATTCACACTTTCATGGGGGTCACTTGAACTGTTAATATGCTTTATGATCATTGTCATAAAATACTCATGGGCAGTTCATAAGATCTTCAGCTATGCCAGTGCCACACATGGACATGTTGAGGAGTGGGAAGAACTGTAAAGGTGGCTTTATTCCACATTTATCTCTCTTAATTCTTGGCCTAACTGGGCCCTTTCTGGCCCCACCACAGTTTAGAGCAGTCAGAGGGCTGCACTGAAATTGTGTTTTGCTGCTTTGACATCCAAAGGGCTACTCCAGGAGCTGGGGATTGTGGGAGCCTAGTAGTATTTTGGCTAGACCCTCAAAATGCCTCCTGTGCTATGGGTTGGGATAGGGGAGCAATGCCACAACACTGACTATTATGTCGCTTTGCCAGCAGAGGGATTCCGTTACATTAGGGCAGCCCGGTTCTCAACCCGCGCCCCAATTAGCACACAGCTACGGCCCAGCTATGTGCTAAAATTTCAAAATTTGTGCTCTTGTCTGTCAGGGGGTGGGGCTGGCAGAGGGGGAGAGCCATAAAGCAGCCTGCAGGAGAGCTCCTGCCAGCAGGGGGCTGGTAGGTGCTGCAAGAGGACAGGGGGCGGGACAGTGGTGGATCTCTTGGCAGGTTGTGGGGACGGGACGCTCTGGGCAGTGAGGGTGGGGGCACTGGGAAATAGGGTCATATGCAGCCCACAGTGATAAACTGGTTGAGAACTACTGCATTAGGGGAATCCACACACATGTAATTGCATTGGCTTTGTTTTGCTGCGAGCTGTTGGAGGATTCAGAAGGGTGTGGGGAGACTGGTCCCTTTTGTTCTAATACCAGTGTGCAAAATGTGTGGTACATGAACTATCACTTTAGTTAGAATATCTAGGGAGATGGGGGCAGGGGAGGGGGGGGTTTCATGGCAATTCAAAATATTATGCCACAGCATTTGTATGAGCATCTAAAGAATCTAATGGAACCAAATACTAAAAGTCATTTTGATTTTTATGCACAGAGTGGTATTACTGGAAGGTGGAACTGGACACCCAGATTCTGGCCTCCCCCAGGATGCTGAGACTCCCCTTATAAATTGTTGCTTTAGGCTATTGTTGTTGGCCTTTTCTCCTGCTGCTTTAGTTTTTCTTCCCTCTTGCTCTATGTACTGAATAATAATTAAGGCTATGTGATTTCCTACTTCTCCTTCTTTCCCCGTCTGAAAATAAATGGGAGAAAATTCTCGCCTCCGCTGGCACTCACTGTCACAAATGCAGTGTTAGATTTCTGAAATCATTTAAATTTGGTCTTTAGGAAATCTGCATTCATAAAAAATGCTTGCATATGCATTTGCTTCTTCTTAAGTCATTTGCTTGGAAATTAATTTTGGAAAGTTTCATGCCTACTTTTCTAAACTTGCCAAATATTTCTTGCAGGTTATGCTTTTTTATGAAAAAGTTATTTTCAGTTTTGGGACAGTATGTGAAAGACAGTGTCTCAGCTAGTGCTATTCAGTGGATCACATATTTGGTTCATTTCGTAGTTTGCAGTGATGAAATTATAACTGACATGATTCCCTAATAAATTCAACTGGATATTAGGTCTATGTTGTAGCACGTCTTTTTTCCTGCAGCATGGTGTAGACCTGTAATCTAAATACAATATTAAATGTGTGTAGAGGATTATGGGCAGGTGAATTTCATCTGTTTTCAGTAATGATAAGGCATTAAGAAGATGAAAAATTATTCTTTGTTATCCCATCTAACATTTTTCCTCACTTGTTAAAAGTGTGAAAGGGCCATGGTTTGCTAAATATCCGAAAACAGAAATAAAGGATACCGGGCCATCTCAGTCCAGCAGAACTCTTGGGTTGAATCCAGTCTGCTGCATATGGGGCTAGAGTTAGTATTCAACAGGTTGTGTGCTTCTCACACAAACATTAATTGGTTCCCTCTTCGAGATCCAATTAAAAATGCCCTTCTTGTTTTAAATTTGCTCCATGGACTTGCTTGGAGGCATTGGGTAACATTTTCAAACCCCCCTAATGAATTTGGAACCTAAGTCTCATTGACTTTCAATGGGATTTAGGCTCCTAAAAGCCTATGAGACTCTTGAACGTGGCACTTCAGAGCCTAAGTCACTTAGTCATTTTTTAAAATTTTACCCATTGGCTCTATTTTTCCTTTTCTCCTTCCTTCTTCACCTCTCACTGTCCTCCCCACTGTGTGTCTCCCCATGAAATCTTAACATTGCTAGTGTGTGAGTCTCCTTCTCTGCAGCTTCTGCCATTTGGACCAAAGTTCAAGTGTTGTTGAGAAATTAAGAGACAGAGGCAAGGAACAAAAGCTATGTCTTAAGGTAAAATTGAAGTGAGGTAGACAGTTGTTGACATGGGGAAATACTGAAAATCTAGTCCAAATAATAGGAGCTGGAGAGAGGGAGTTCTTAATTTGATGATATAGAAATATATTCATGGTCTGTTTACTTCATACTTAAATTATTTTACCTTACAAAATATCTCAATAGTACCAGGAGTACAAAATGAAAGCTACAATAGAAAGAACTTCTTAAATATGCCTATGGCTTCTACTGCTGATCACCACGACTAACCTTTGGAAGGAAATGTAATTAAAATTAACATTCCACAAAGCTTTGAAGATTCTCATAGGTGATGTACTAAATATTTTGGCTGTACTGAAACTTGTTGTCCCTTATTTGTGCTGCAAAACAGGAACGACTGTATTTCTCACATTCACTTCATGCAGGTGACACCCTTTGAAGATACAGCACTTTTTTAGTTGCACTTAGTGGCACGTACGATTCATACATTAGTTGGGGAAAATAAATTACTTGCCCATGGTTTTCTCAATATGTAGCCCATTAAGTCTAAAGAGCACGTAAAAGCTAATGTCAGACTTCAGTTTAAAGGATCATTAAATAACTATTCTAGTAAACTGTTAAATGTCTGATCCTTGTTAAATCTTAAGACTTCCAACAGCCAAGAACTGTACACACATTTGCCAAAATAATGTTTCTGAAGTCTTGTTACCAACTCTTTTGTAAAGCCTCTGTGAACTTTTAAGTATAAAATAAATGTTGTTTCTTTCGTTCTAAGAACATATAATTTTTCAGTAGCAGACTGCTTATTAGCATTAACAATCTATTTTCACAGTGCATGCATCAAAAGGGAATGTACTCAACAACATCAGAAAAATATAATTGTGCTTTCCATTGTGGGGGAAAGATTTTCCAACACCTCCTCTGGCACTCACTGTCACAAATGCAGTGTTAGGTTTCTGAAATCATTTAAATTTGGTCTTTAGGAAATCTGCATTCATAAAAAAATGCTTGGATATGCGTATTGCTTCCCCTTCCCTTGCTTGGCTGTCAAAACACAATGATGCTTTTGAAGATTTATAGTAGATGGGTAATGAGATTGCTGAATGTTAACTGCAGCATTCAGAATTCATTAGGGGGTAAAAAAAGAGAAGGTTATTGGGACTTCAGCACAGTGCAGATAGGTGATATAACTTTGTTTTCAATCAGGAAGCTTAAACATAAATATGTTACATTTTTGATTAGAAAAACATCCAGTGTTTATGTCTTCCAAAAGTCAAATAAAATCTTTCACAGAAAATAGGGAAATTCAGTTGAACACAGTGAGTCAGAAGGACATTATACTGTTTTTCAGTAGCACATTCATACAGGAAACAAGCTATACTGCATGCATTTTATTAAGTACAACAGAGGCATGTGAAAAATCAAAAGCAGGTTATAGCAAACATGCTCCCATGCCTATATAATTGAGTGTGAAAGAAAATATGTTAGTAAGTCCCTCCAAAAGAGTTAACTATTGATGACAAATTTAAAAGTCTGACTTGCGGGGTTTTAACTAATGGCTGCAGTTCATGCTATAAATAAGGAAGGAGAAAGGTCAGGAGAGTATAGCACCTTTGTGAAATAAGCTAGTTAATGGCAAGAGTCCAGTGAAGCTATGAAAAATGTGTAAAGATTTCCCTAAGATTGTCTCAAATCCTGAGTTTCTTAATGAATTTATAAGGAACTCCTAACTGTCTTCAGAGGGAGTTTGTCTGGAAAGTACCTCAGTCCTGCACCGCTTCCCGCCACTCCCATTGGCCAGAGCAGCGAACCGCAGCCAGTGGTAGCCGCGATCGTCCGAACCGCGGACGTGGCAGGTAAACAAACCGGCCCGGCCCGCCAGGGGGCTTACCCTGGTCGGCCGCATGCCAAAGGTTACCGATCCCTGGTCTGCAGCTTTTGTATGTGGGCTGATCCAATCCATAGTGCTAGAATCCGTACAGGGCATTTTTCAGTACTCTATTGGTCCTACTTGAGAGATGTAAATAAAGAGAATACTACCTTTAAATAGTAGTATTAAGGAGGAAACTTAAATACAGAGTTCAACTGAGTATTTAGCAAGAAAAAGGGTAAAGGAAAATCTCAGCTTCAGGTTGTGACTTAAAATGGGGAAGTAGATGCATTTTTCAGAAATGAAGATGCAAGTTTTTTTTGGCAAATGTTGTTCTGCAGCTTTGTCCCTCACTGTAATTTCCACTGGTCCTACTATTAACATCAGTTGGTGCTCGACACCACAGAAAGTAAGCCACTGATTTTGGTGTTAATTTTAGGACTCAAGTTTAAAAGTTTTGCTCCATGTGTTTAAATATTAGATGCCTTAGAAATATCTGTTTTGGGGAAGGGAAGGGCAGAGAAGGGAGATTCCAGGGAGAGAGAGAAATTAAGATTTATAGGTAGAATTGTTTCATGTTTTTTCAAATTTTTCCAAGAAGTGTCAGCACCTCTTTAGGGAAACTGTGCTACCTGTATACAGGCCCATACAGTGATATGAAATGTACTCTCTGCTAAGAGTACTGGTGTGAACCTTGTGTCCAGGCTATGTTGCCTGCCTCAATGGAGCATATATCCGCGCCAGCAGCTGAAGCAGAAAGGTAGAGCATATGTGGCCTCAAAGAAGGTGCAATATTCTTCACAAGGGAGGTTGACCATGACTGCTGCTTCTCTTCCTCACCTTTCTTCGGGCAATTTCAGATTCTTCTGTGGCCATGTCAATTTGTAATAAATAAAACAAAACATTCTCAGACACCCCCCAGCACCATACTGTGTCTAATGTGTAATAATCTTTAGGCTGTTCAGTTTATAAATCATGACATCTGTCAGTTATTTGGCACTATAATGTATATTGATCATGCATATCAACATTCCTCATATGAGAGAAATGCCAAAGCAGCAATGGTGTGGGCTGAGGAGAAGGCGAAATTGCCTGATTTGGGTAAATGCATGTGGGAGAGTGCCTCAGATCAGGAGGAGACCAAGCTGCATGTCATGTTCCCAACACTGTGGTGGTACAAAAGCTTAAAGTTTCAGATAAGCACTAAACAGAATGGGAGGTACAAGACAAACTACCAGGACCCAAACTGCAGCAGCACATTAATATTTACTGGGTATGGTTTTATACCCTCTAGTCAGATTGACAGATGTAGCTGTATTTTAAGGCAGTATCATTCAATGAGGAGGAAAAATTATGGACAGGTTTTTTTTTAGTTGTTTTTTTTTTTTTTTAACAAATCATCTCAGACGTTCATTAGAAGAAGGGAAGCTGAGTGCTGGTGGGAAAAGAATGCAATTATTCCAAGCCTTCTGACAGGCCTGTACTTCTTCCTTCCAGCTTAGCTGCTTTGACCACAGACTTGGGGCTCGTGGGACATGGACCAGATTGAAAAACTAGAAGGAGACAGATGGTTATTTGTAATCATCATGTAAATGTAAATCCTATAAAAAATGTTGTTTTTTCTCCTAAGGGCTTGAAAGCTGCTGTAGTGGAAAGTAGGATTAAGGGATAGCTATCTAGCCTAGAATAATTTTGACCCCTGCACCTCCTCCCTCATAAAACATTGTTTTTTTTCTCTGGCTCTTTTAAACACATTGTTAGAGCCCTGATTCAGTTTCTATATAATTCCCTGAGTTTATGGGCATCAGTTTGACCAGGGCCTGGATTTGGTCCTAAGCTGGCAGGTGCTGGTAAGCAGTTGCCTTGGTAGCAGGACTTTTTTGTTCATTATAGCAGGTGCATTGCCTGCAAGTGTTTATCTCAATACTTCTATTGCTGGATGTAGTTGCTGCCAGTTAATATACTTGTGCATACTTCCCAAATTGCCTTTCAAAACTTCAAATGTGATATGATTCTTCACAGACGTCTATCTTGTTTGAGCAGCGTCAGAGACAACCATACATTAGAGCTGCAAAGAGACTGATCAAACTTTAATTAACCTTTTGTCCCCAACATCATCATCAAACTATATGTACAATATGTGTATCCTTTTCAACCATCAAATCCTAAGGAATCCAGTAAGGTTTCTACTTAGTGGTGCTACAGCAAAATGCCAATCATAGATTTCTGAACCTCAGATGTAAGGAATATGCCTCGCTGAGGCTGGCTGGATGGGATGGCACTGTTTGCGCTGTCATAATTGACATCTGGATTTAGAAGTGACCTGAAGATTCTTAGTGCCTGAGGATATCAGGAGCACTATGGAAGTTATGGTGTGGAGTCACACTGGGCCGGATGTGGGCCATACTGCTCATCAGTATCTTTTGTCACATGTAGAGTAACACTCATGACAAACATAAAGGAGATTGTACATCTCATGCTAAGTGCCAAGATGAGGTCAGCTAATGCTCAGAGGGTGAGAATAGAGCAAAAAAGAAAACTGGATGAAGAAGTTGGATCTGTCTGTAGCCTTTCACCACTTACCTTTGAATTTTTAGACAGACATTATTTGTAGACTTCCAGAAAGACTTTGAGAAATGTTGGGTTCTGGAATGAACAAAAAGGCTCCAATCAGTGTCAGGAGATGATGTTCTGCTAAAATACACTAATGGTCTCTTGAAAATATGGGGAAATTGGGAATAATTTGCTGAAAAAATGTTCTGCAGTTCTCAGCCTTTTCTGTTTTCACAGACCATTGAGCTGTTGGATATGGGGAATGCACTAAGTTGAGGTGCAACTTTTCCATGTGTGTTTCCACATTAAAATGCGTAAACTCAACTTTCAGCTGATGCTGGTTTCTTCCATTGATTCCTGTGCTGCTTGGTTTCTTGCTGGTGCTGCTGGAACATTTGAATTGCAAGTTACCATTCTGAAACCTCTGCCTCTAAGACCTGGTCGCCACAAAGCTAGGTTGGCATGAGCCGGCTTGTGTCAACCTAATTGTGCATGTGTCTACACTTAGATTTGTCTCCCACCAACTTAAGTGCTCCATTACAGCGACATAGTAACACCACTTCCCTGAGCCGCATTGAGCCATGCTCAATATGCTGTGGTCGATACAGTGTGAGTGCAGACTGTTTATTTATGTCGACCATGACAGTCCTCCACCAGCTGTCCCACAATCCCCAACACTGACCGGTGTGATCATAGTTGTGAATTCCGCTGCCCAGGGGTCACAGAGACAAGAAGGCTCCCCCCTCTTCCCTTTAAAGCCCTGTGAATGTTTGAAATGCCTTTTCCTGATTGTCCAGCTTGGCAAGTACATCTAGCAACTCTCCATTCTTGTGTACAACTGCCCCGCTGACCATACTGGCTACATGCTCTGGCTTGAAGTATACAAGAAATACTGGATCTCTTAGGCCTGTGGGGAGAAGAGGCTGTGCAGGTACAGCTATGGACCAGCTGTAGACACGTGGACATCTGTAAGCAGATTGCACTGCGGATATGGGAGAAGAGGTACAACAAGGATCAGCAGCAGTGCTGCGTGAAAGCAAAGCAGCTGCAGCAGGCATATCAGACATCCAAGGGAGGCCAACAATCGATTTGGTGCCAAATGACAGACCTACCACCTTTACAAAGAGCTATGCACCATACTTGGTGTAGACCACTACCTGGCACACCATTGTGGTTACCTCAGAGGAGCCCAAGTCACAGGCCTCTGGCGTGAACAATGAGGAGGAGGAAGATGGGGGTCTGGGGAATCCAACTATGCCACAAACCAGGACTTGTTTGAGACTCCACACAGTCCAGTTGCTCCTAGTAGTCGAGCACGGGTGAGCACGATGCCGGGAAAGGAACCTCGGATACGTGTGTAATTGTATTTCCTGTTACAGTGACTACTGTTGGCAACCCCAATTTAACAGAACACAGCTACTGACTTTTCATTAATTTACTCATAGCAGAAGAGATAGTGGTACAACAAAGAGAGGTAGCATTGTTATCAGATTTTCATTCCCCTCTAGAGTGAGGTGGGGGGACCACGGAGAGAGCATTTTGTTTATGTATACAAGGCTGGCCTTGAATCCTCCTGAGAGATCTTGATGAAACTTCCATGGAGGTACTTTGCATCATCTCCTGAAGCTTTCTAGGGACGGCTGCCTTATTTCTACCTCCACAGTAGGATGCTTTCCCATGTCAGTCAGCAATAACTTCAGCAGGCACCATTGCAGTAAGCAGGCTAGCAACATATGGATCCAGATGGCTTTGGTGCCTACCCTCAGGAGTGAGATATTAGTTAAATCACCACCACCTGTGGAAAATGGTGCCAATTATTCAGCGTCATTATTGTATACCCACTGTGTCATGCAACTGAGCAATTCCCTCCTCATTTCCCTGGTGGGACATTTTCACCAAAGCTGATGCTGTTAGTGGTGCGATGCACAAGCACTCTGAAGCAGAAGTGTCAATAATCATGTCTTGTTTAAAACTTTAGGGGAGCAAGTTCTGAATCTTAACTTACGCTTTCACTTGTGACTATTCTGACAATGGTACCTTTGTGTATTTTATCTGTGGCTGACGCTGTTGCGGCCTTGAGGGTTCCCCCTCCACACCTGCAGAATGCCTGAGCCAGATAAGGGGGGGGGGGAGAGGCGGGGAAGGACTCAGGATGATATGTTCAATGTGATCCTACAATGCAGTGCTGCATCAGGCCATGAATAAAGCGCCTGAAGGATGAATATTGAAGACAGCCTGAAAGGAAAAGCAGACAGAAGAAAGGCTCAGGAGTCCCAGCAGGAAAAGGAAAGGGAGATGCATATACCAGAACATAATGGGGCTTCTCCGGTAGCAAAAACAGATGTTCCAGACTCTTGTGGACCTATAGGTTCAACATCCCAGGCTCGCTTCTCTTTGTTACCTATGGAGCGCTCCTTTGCAGCTGTCAAGGCTGCTTCCCCACTTTGAACTTTAGGGTACAAATGTGGGGGCCTGCATGAAAACTTCTAAGCTTAACTACCAGCTTAGATCTGGTCCGCTGCCACCATCCCAAAGCTAATTCCCTTCCCTGGGTAGCCTTGGGAGACCTTCACCAATTCCCTGGTGAATACAGATCCAAACCCCTTGGATCTTAAAACAAGGAGAAATTAACCATCCCCCTCCTTTCTCCCACCAACTCCTGGTGGATCAAGATCCAAACCCCTTGGATCTAAAAACAAGGAAAAATCAATCAGGTTCTTAAAAAGAAGGCTTTTAATTAAAGAAAAAAGTAAAAATCTGTAAAATCAGGATGGAAAAATAACTTTACAGGGTAATTAAACTTAAAGAGCTCAGAGGACCCCCCTCTAGCCTTAGGTTCAAAGTACAGCAAACAGAGATAAACACTTTAGTAAAAGGTACATTTACAAGTTGAGAAAACAAAGATAAATTAACACGCCTTGCCTGGCTGTTTACTTACAAGTTTGAAATATGAGAGACTTGTTCAGAAAGCTTTGGAGAACCTGGATTGATGTCTGGTCCCTCTCAGTCCCAAGAGCGAACAACTTCCCAAACAAAGAGCACAAACAAAAGCCTTCCCCCTCACAAGATTTGAAAGTATCTTGTCCCCTTATTGGTCCTTTGGGTCAGGTGTCAGCCAGGTTACCTGAGCTTCTTAACCCTTTACAGGTAAAAGGATTTTGGAGTCTCTGGCCAGGACGGATTTTATAATACTGTACACAGGAGAGCTGTTACCCTTCCCTTTACAGCAGCATTTCCCTACCTCCCACAACATTCCACATGGCATCAAGAGTCACAACCCTACCCCCACCACTCCACACCAGGGGCCATTAAGGACAATCACAGCTTCATGTACACTGACCTGTGAAAGCCACATTGCTGCATGTGTAACTAAAATGGACATGATCCCTCCCCCCTTGTTAAGTTCTGTTCCATCAATTTATTAAGTTTTTAGCATATTTGCTTTTAAATTGCACAGATTTTTTCTTTGTACTGGTTTTGTTACTCAATAAAATTCTATTATTTGGAAACAATTCATCTTTATTAGTTCACAACATATGCTGCAGCATGCCTAGCAGTTCTGAAAGCACCCACTTAATTGTTACTGTACAGTGTGAGATGACTCATTGGATCAGTGACAAACATGGTAATAATCATAAATGTACAATAAGCACCATACAATTAATAGATACATCGACATAATTATATTCATAGATGTACAACAAGTACCCCACAGTTCCTAACAGGTCCCAAACAGCAGAGTCAGGTAGAGCACATTATTGTGACTTGCTGTTGAAGTGCCCTTTCAAAGCTTCCCTGAGCTGTATAGCTCCACGTTCTAGTAGTCCTTGTGTCTGGCTGTTGAAACTCAGCAAACAGCCACCCCAGAAGCAACTTTTGCCCCTTTGCTTCACAGATATTATGCAGCAGACAGCTAAAACCATTGGTATTTTTTTTTCACTGAGATCCAGTCTTGTGAGTAAATACCACCAGCGTCCCTTCAGTCTTCCCAAAGTCCATTCAACTGTCATTCTGTAACAGCTGAGCTGGTAGTTGAACCTTTCCTTGGTATTGTCAAGGTGGCGGGTGTATGGCTTCATGAGCAAAGGGTAGGTTGGGTCCCACAGGGTCACTATTGGCATTTCAACATCACCAGTGGTAAACTACTGGTTGGGAAAGAAAGTCCCTGCTTGTAGCTTTCTGTGTTCTTACAGATGCATACATCACGTGCCTTCCCTGACCAATCAACACTAGTGTTGGTGAAGCTTCTTCAGTGATCCATCAAACCTTGCATAACCATAGAAAAACAGATGTGCTCTGTGGCAAGATGTTTCTGGTGCCAAAATAGGGATTTGTGTGTTGTCTATAACTCTACCGCAGTTGAGGAACTTCATTGGTGCAAATCCATCCACTATGTCTTTCACATGGTTGAGAGTCATACTCCTGCATAGCAGGAGGCTATCAATGGCACTGTGCACATGCATGACAATGGCCCCCACAGTGGATTTTCCAACTACAAAATGATTGTCCACTGACTGGTATCAATCTGGTGTTGCAAGTTTCCACAGTGCAATCACCACTCACATGTCCTGTCAGTGCAGTGCTCTTTCTGCTGTCCGTGTGCTGGTGGACTAGGGCAAGCTCAGCACACATATCCAGGAATATGGTCTTCCCCATCTGAAAGTTCTGCAGCCACTTCAAGTCACCCCAAGCCTGCACTACAATGCAATCCCATCAGTCAGCTTTTTTCTCAGTCCAAGAAATGCTGCTCCACCATCTGCAGCTGCTCCATGAATGTCACCAACAACCTTGAATTGTTTCTTGCTATGTTCCATAGCAATCTGTCCTCCAAGAAACTGTCATGTTCGCCAGTGATGTGGTGGTTCTTGCAGCTCTGCAAATACTGAAGGATTGTGTGTCCTGTGCTTGCAATGCTTATGACACTAGTGCAGAGCTGTGCAGGCTCCATGCTTCTGACAGAGATGGAGGACAGCGAGAAGGGCCAAGTGGGTTCATGGGATTTTTTAAAAAGGCACAAAAAATATGGCATATAGATAGCATTATGAAATGGAATCAGTTGCATGCTGGAAGTTGATCCACTTCTCCCAGTCACCCACCATGTATTACTAAAACTTCCCACTGGATGGCAGCAGGTTGCATGCTGGAATACCTAACCAGGGTGCACCACACTGTGCATTGACACAAGTGCTCTTAGTAAGCACATGCAGCACTGATGCAAGGAGCCAAGTAGGACATGCCCAAGGGATACGCTAACTTTTGTGGCTTTATGCCAACATAACTTGTGGCAGCAAATATTTGTAGGGTACACATGGCCTAACAGACCTCCATTTCCTCTTATTTCCCAGGGATGATACTTTTGGAAATGTTTGGGAGAGCCATGCTGATCTGATTGATGTTTGTGCTTTGTATTGTCTTTATTATAATGTATGAGGGAGCTCTGAGTCACGTATTCATCCTAAATGGCATCAAGTGATCTCTATTCATATTTATTCCTCCCTTTCTTTTACGCCATCCTCTTGTTCTTCATTCTCCTTATTCTTTTCCTTTCCCTTCCTTTTACCCTCTTTCTTTTTTTTCCCCATTTCACCTAACACATTGTTTCGTGCTTCATAATTCCTGTGTTCTTGGTCATCTTTATTTCACCAACCACCATTATGCTTCCCCTTTGTCTCCATCTGTTTTCTTCTCTTCCTGTTTTCCAATTTTCTCTCCTGCATTTTCTAAAACATAAGACACTTTCAGAGGTACATGGTTAGACAGAGCTATTACAGGCACAAGAGTCAAGTTTCAATGTTTTTCTCCCCACTAAATTTCAGTTCTATATTCCATCCAAGCCACACTTGATATAGAAACAGGATAGAGGGGAAAAGGGGACTTCAAACCTTATTCTTGGCTGGCTGGGGCCCTACTCTGCTCCTGGCGTAAGTCAGAGCAGCTTCCATGTTGCTGTAACTTACTCTTGCTTTCCTGTGGCTCTCAGAGACTGTTCTGGCTGCTGAAAACAATCACAGTGTCCCAGCCATGCTCTCAGCCTCAACCCCGTGTCAGGAACTATGATTGGGTGGTATGGAACCATGATGCTTCGGTGTACCCTGCTAATTTTATTACCCTTTTGCATCTCTGGAATTGCATTAAAAGGCTGTAATATAATGAAGAACCAGGTCATATGTATCTGTTTCACTTTTAAAACAATTTTGAGTTTAGTACCATATGTAATGATGATGGAACACTTGATGTTGTCCATAGGCCTCTTCAAAAGGATTAATGTCTGTCACTTGGCAGGTTTTTAGTTATAGAAACAGTTGATGCTTGGCAGCAGTTTACCAGTTGTGCAAGAGGCTATTTCTCCACTCAAAAACATTTCTTTTTCTTTCAGCTCTCAGATATGAGAGACACTTCCAGAAATGGGTGGTTTTGAAAGTTCCTTTCCTGGCCTCTCCCTTGAAATTGCTGCTGATGTTGCGTTTCTTGGCTTCATTTGGAAAATACTGTCTTTCTAATAAGATTGCCACAAACACATGTTGTAGTGCCAAATTGTTAGCAGCCCATAATCTTCATCATGTTATTTCTGTATCATGGGTTACCTTCTTTATATTCCATTTTATCTCAAAAACCAAAAGACCCTATTTTCTCTCAATTTAGTTATTGTGGATCAAAAATTGGCATTGGACAAGCAATTTGCATTAGTCAGAAATACCTTTTGGGTTGAGGCTTTTGGCAAGTCGTTTATTGGGAAAGCAGTACTAAACAATGCCCTTCAACCTACCAGATGTGCTACTTTGGAAAAGGTTGGGCCCTTGCCAAAATGCAGTTTGTTGCCCACCACTTCGTATCATTTTTATTTTGTACCTCTAGAAATGGCCTAAATAGCCCCTCCTTTTGTGTTAAATAATTTGTATATATATAATTTCTCGCCTTTGGATTTACTTGTGTATCTCAAAATGCTGAATGATAACTGTAAACCCACACCTATATTGAGTTCCACAATTATATGCACTCTCACCTCAGCACACTCAGAGACTAATCCTTGTGCATATAAATAATAATTTCTTCTTGTCTGTACAGAAGAGAACAGAAAATATGCAGTTTAAAATGTTATTTTTATTTTATTAACAATGAAAGCAATAAATGCCTATAAACTGAAAGTGACCAATTTCTATTAGACTCTTCCTGACTGCACTTTCACTAGGATAAAATGTTTTCTAATTTCTCGGAGGGCCCTGGTTTGATTAAGGGTGGGAACTGTGTTAAAGCAGTAATGAAGCCCATACATAGCTGATATTCAAGAAGGGGAAATGCCCTAAATTCAATTTCAGTAGCTCTATCTAGAGCTATTTTTAGTCTGATGTTAATAAGAATGACAATTAACCTAGAGACGAGGACACACATGGAGGAATAACGATGAAGTAGATATCATTTCAACGCACACAGGAGCCAGCTAACTGGACCTAATCCTGCTTTACAGCAGCATGATTTACATAAGGAGCTAGCATGTGTTGTCTAATTTAGTTTTCAAACCTTTTGGCAATGTATATGCCTTTTCTTTTAGGCAGTATGGGACAAGACTGGTCAGGGCTGCAAGACTATCAAAGGAATAGAAGAAGCAGGTGCACTGTATATCAGCTCAATTTCTTGACATCTTTCAAAAACACGGATTATTTAGCACCAATCTGATCATAAAAAAATAATCCTTCCTGAATAAAGGCAAAACTCCACAATTTGGTACCAGCAGTGTCATATCTAGAACCTTTTCACCTAGCCAGTAGTGGGGGGAAAAATCACTGACAAGAAAGGTGCCAATTGAAGAGAACAGGCACACCAGATTTTTAAAAGGTTACAACCAATGTCCAGCATGCTGCTATCTTTAATGAAAAGAGTTCAGTATCAGACCAGAACTACTGCCATAAGGAATATTTCTCCTCAGCGCGTCAGGCTGGCCAGATGTCACTTGGCAGGTGGATCTACAATAGAAGGATAAAAGGAACAGTGTATATTGGTCCTTTTGCTTTTAAATGATGAGCAATGCATTTACTTTTAGCAAATGTAAAGTAAAAACACGCACATATTGTCTGTATTCATTAGATAAGAGAGGCTACCTGTTCAGTCATCTTTCCTCTTCCCTCTGCCCCCAATAACATATTTTGCAAGGAGTTTTACAGTGCACATAGTATACAAAGGCGTCATTTGAATAACTTGGAGGCTAATTTTACTGGGAAAACAATTTGTTTGCCTTTATCATGTTGCAATTCCTAACAACTAGTTTTATTTTCCTTTCCTCATTTGTTCCATTAGTGCTACGGGATGACTTTCGCCAAAACCCTACCGATGTTGTTGTGGCAGCTGGAGAACCTGCTATTCTGGAGTGCCAGCCTCCTCGAGGACATCCTGAGCCCACAATCTACTGGAAGAAAGATAAAATCCGCATTGACGACAGGGAAGAGAGAATCAGTGTAAGTCCTACCAAAATGCCATTGATCCACAATGCTTTTTAAAAGGTATATTTCTCCATGGATTTGAATGAGCATTGAATAATTTACATAGCAGTATCCACAAAGATATAAATCCCTGTCATTCAATTGGCTCCATGCAGGGAAATTCTTGTGCTTATATGGAACTTCACTGATGTTACTGGGACACTAGGCAAACATTGGGTGTCCATGCACAGTTCTTATTGTAGGACTGAGGATGTAAGTATTTGTATTGGGCCTGCACCACACCCCCACTAGGCCCACAACTGAACACCTTGGAACTCTGAAACTGGAGCAGAATTTCCCAGATTGTCTCTACAATGGGCCAAACCAAACTCTCCAGTGCTAATCTTTGAAAGTTTAAAATTTGCACCTCAGGTCCATCTTTAGTCCATCTTTAGTCATAGGGAGACCTGGTATCAAAGTCTATAGTTAAGATTGTTTAATATTTTCTACTAAAATGCACTGTTAAATTTGCTGAACTTTAATCAGGAAGCAATTTTTTTTATGCTGACTATCTGCCTATAGGCTGAATATTTTGAAAAGTTTAAACATAAATGGATCAGCTGTTTCTGAGAACAAGTTTAGGAAAACCCATCATTTTGTCCATGTTAAAAAGAATTGTTACAACTGTTTCTATTAATAACTCTTCTATGCTTTGGAGTTGGAGTTGCCCAGATGTCAGGGATTTATCTTTGCCTTCCCTCTGAAAAGCTATCCAAATTTGTCCAAGTTATAAGCTTCTGAAAAATACTGGTTTGCACATGCTCAGGAGAAAATTGTTAGAGTTTGGCAGCAAAATTCTCTGAACATTCCATCTTCCATTGGGCATGCTCTGGTGTATTAGTGTCCAGAGGATGTGGAGAAGAACAAGGAAACAGCCTGACTTGAATGCAAATGAGTGAGAAGTGGACGAAAGTGGGGGAGAGGAAGGAATTGGTTGGGGGAGTGGGGAGGAGGCATTGATAGATACCAAGGACAGGAACCATAGGTTGTAAAAGACCTGAGCTGGACAGAGATGAGAATAAATCAGGGTTGTGTAGTGAAGAAGGCTATCATCTGTAAAACCCTTGCACAGGCAACCTTAATACTGGCCTTTCCTAACTTTTGAGTAGTTGGCTTTGCAACCTTAGTATTGCTTTAACGTAGTTATTTTATACATAATACATTTTGAACTTGTTCACTGCTGGTATAATTTGATATAATGGTGGCCTTTGGAAACTCGATTGCCTTTGATGTGTAAAGATTTGCAGTTAAATGATCTCTCTCTCTCTCTATATATATATACTATTCAAGGTGTTGTGGACCAGACTATCTCCATTAAGTTCTGCTCAAACTGAGGGAGGAGGAAATAGTAACAGGGAGCTTACTGCACTTCCCTGTGTCTCAGGTTATAGTGGCTCCAGCCCTGACTTAAGTTGAATCAACCTATTGGCTGCTTTAACTTATAACAGCTACCTAGGGTCCCAAAGAGTACATACATTTTCTGGAAATTTGCAGCGCTGAGCTGTGCCCTTTCTTCTAATCAACCTGATCATTCTCTTCCTCAATATGCCCCTGTGCTAGGGTTGAGGTGGGGTTGATATAGAAGACAAGGGAATTCTCAGTTGGGCAACTGCAGATCAATTCCATCCCATTTGCACCAGTCAGAAATAAGGAGAAAATCTGGTCTTGTAAGTACAGAGAGTACAAGGGAATACTACAGATTCTGAGATCAATTTACTATAGATAAAACTGGCTTTCTTTTAAAGTGCCTCTATGGTACTGTAGGCTTACAAATTAATGTACTAGAAATAGTGTACCAGATGCAGCATATATCACCAAAGAAAGGTAGCAAGAAATGTAATTGTTTTGAAATTTAAGGGCATCATACAAAAAATTGAGACAAGACCAGAAGTAGGGTCAAATATACTTCAGAAGAGCCTAATATCAAATTAGTATTGGTATTGTTCAATACCAAATAGATGGCCTGATAACCCTTAAAGAAAAGCTTTGACATTTGTTGTTTAAAAAAACAAAAGACCCCCTCCCCATATTTGAGATCTTTGCAATCTAAGAGCCTCCCTTTATTTCTGATTGTTTATGTAAATTAAAATGTCTTTTCTTTGCTTCAAACAGATACGAGGTGGGAAACTAATGATCTCAAACACAAGGAAAAGTGATGCTGGCATGTACACTTGTGTCGGTACCAACATGGTGGGCGAACGAGACAGCGATCCAGCAGAGCTGACTGTCTTTGGTAAAACTATTTCCTTGACTTTTGTTTTCTTTTTACTATACATGCAAAATATTGAGTTGATCTAGCTGAACAGCCAAACCAGGTGACAAAGTCAGGGTAACAAAAGACAGAGTAACTGCTGATGTACAGGCTACATTTCACAATTTTCCATGAAGGACAAGTTTCAAGGGTTGCAGGTTATAAATTGGGAGCTGGGATGAAGCAGTCATTTTTTTGTGAGTGCATAGTTTAAATCTAAGTGGAGGTCCTTGGTGAAATGCATAAACTCAGAAACCTTAATCCAGTAGATAATGCTTTCCCCCACAACATTACCGAGTATAATTGAGCCACTTTTAATACAGTGTCTGCTTAACAGAGACTTGGACCAACATAGCTTGTTTAAATAATTTCTTATTCCCAGAGGGCTGTGAGATCAAAGCTATTGTAGCACAGCACACAGAAGCTGGATAAACTGCACAAAGTCTTTAGATAAAAATATCTATATAGTTAAGAAGCTGATCTCATGAGTTTATCACATTTTACTTTAAAGCAAAAAGTGTTGGACTGAGTATTCATCTCTGTTTTGACTCCAGTTTTCACAAACCACTCTGTCAGCTCTCCATTGACCCATACTGCATACCAAGCAAGGCTATACAAACTCTGCAGTACTTGAGTCAGCTTGCTTCTAGCATTGTACCACTTGAGTACTTTGCACAAAGCCTCTCAGTTAACAGAGTCAAACGCTTTCTTAAAGGCAAGGAATGTGCAAAACAGAGGTTCGTTGAACTTGGTGTGTCTCGCCAAGATTTGACCAAAAACAACTGTCTGATCTATGGTGGAGTGCCCAGGTCTAGAGCCAGTGTGTGACTCAGAAAGGATTTCTTCTGCTCTTTTTTTCATTCAGCTGTGAATCACTCTACAGAATACCGTGCTAGGAATAATCATAAGACTTAATTCCTTGGTAGTTATTGCAGTTATTTCAGGGGCTTCACCCTTTGCCCAAATTAGGTTAAATAGTTTGTAAAGGATCATGACTGTGCCTCTTCCACCATGCTTTAACACTTCAGGTAGTACGTGATGTGGACCAGGGGCCTTGTTGTTTTTCAGCAACATCATTGCAGCTTTAATTTCTGCTTCCATTATGTGTTCTTCATTGTTGCCTTTGTAGCTGATGGCCTCAAGGACATCTGGGTCAACTTGACTATTCATGTGGAGTAGCTGATGAAAATGTTCTTTCCATCTTTTGAGTTGATCTTTCATCGCGTAGCTGACTTGTTACAGGTGTTAAGTTCTGTAATAGTTTTTTCAAGCTCTTTGTCTTCCCTCTCAAGCCATTCTTTCTTAGCTTTTTTGACTCTTCATTTTAGTTCCTTCTTGATCTATTTGTTTTTCTGCTCAGCACAGTCTTCAGCTTTCAGATGTTCTTGATATGTTTTTCTTTTTTTGATGTGATTTTGATCTCTGGTGTCACCTACTTTTTCCTTTTTGTATACAACCTCATCTTTAAAACCTCCTCACTTGTGGCATGAATTATGTTTTTTGCTCTGCCCAGACTTGTTCTATTGTTTTGTCATCTAGGTCTAAATGAAGGGCAAAGTGGCCACCGATGGTATTCTGAAAGGGTATCTTAGTGTCTGTATTTTTTCAAAACTTTGATATTATAAACTGTCTGGACTATTTTTGCAAATTTTGAAATATGAAGTCTGATCCTGATGGTAGTGATCACTGCTTGATAGTCTGAGTTTGCATTCAGACTTCTGTAGACCCTATAGTCTACTACACTTGTTTTCCAGCATTGTATTACTAGGATGAAGTTGATCATGTTTTCTGTAATACCATCATTAGAAATCCAAGTTTCTCTAAGGAATTGCCTGTGCTGAAATGCTGAGTTTGTTATAAACAAACTGTTAAATTGCTTCAGTTCTGCACTATTATCACCTCTCATTTCTTGATCCTATTTCTTCTTTTCCCTGGTGTTCTCTCAGGCCATGTTATCACTCCCAGTCTTGACAGTAAATCCCTTCATTACAAGCAGAAGATTTCTAGATGGGGTTCATGAAAACTCTGTTTGAAGATAATTGTAAAATTGGTTTGTGACCCTGTTTGTCTTATCTAATATAGTGTACAATGTTATCAGTCTTTGCACCTACACACAGATCAAGATTTGTTTCTCCATTTCAAACAAATTGTGAGCATGAAATGGTTCCTTTTAGTGAAGTTCCATGACCACCTGTGGATTTGCCACGATGCAGTATTACATGACTGTAAGCTACCACTCTGCTTACTGCATTGACGAAGCATGAAAGCACATGACTTTTTAAAATGGTACTTTTGCACCTTGCAAGTCATACCAGTATTGGATTATAGTTTCCATTACAACAGTACATCAACATTATTTTATATTATTTTATAGTATTAGAGATTGAGAGAGAGACACACAGAGAGACAGTACCTCTCTTCTTCATCACTTTGAGTACTAGTAATTTATGGTAATAATCCCTGTAGATACTAAACAGATTGAAGTCCAAGTCTACAAAACCCTGAGGTTCCCATAACTTGTTAAAGGAATTAAATACGAGGGATAAAATCATGTGGAAAATACTTTTAAATTCGCATACTGCAAAGGCATGACAAGTATTAGGTTTGCCTTAATATGCAAACTTTTATGTAGTCAATTGCAATATTCTGAAAATTTTCTACAGGATATAATCATAGCAGGCAACCAGTAAGGTACATTCTATGCCTGTGTTCCTAGTACTGTATAAAGGGAATGGTAAGTGAAATTAGCAGTTTTGATCCCACATAATTGAGTTAGTCTCTATAAGGAAATCTGTACTTAGAATTTCCTTGCTGTCCAAATTTTTCCAGCTCTTCTGGAATTTTTTTTTTTTTTTCTGCTGCAGCAGGAGAACGACACAGGCCAATATGTTCAAAGTTGAATGCTGAAAGTTAGGCACCAAATTGAATGTTTAGATGCCTAAATATGGATTGCCTGATAGGTTTAAAAATGTTGGCCTTGACACTTAAAATAAATCTAGGACAGGAAATGAATCTGCCTTTACTGGGAAATTAAAAGGATTTATTAATGTTACTTGCAAATATACAGAAAGTACTGATTATGGTAAGGAAAAGTTCATTAATCATTAACCACTCTTCTCCCCTTTTAAAAAAGCCTCAATCCAAAACAAAAACAAAAACAAACCCTATGGCAAGTTTTAGTGTACATTGCTACCCTATTAGGAAATGGGATAGTTCCATACTACATTTCCGGAAATCAGTTGTAGCTTGTTTTTGGTTCTGAATGCTTTTCTATAATACCTTTTGCGTGTCACTCCTGATAGTTTTTGGGTTTCCTGTGCAGTGAATTTAGCTTGAGGTAATGCCTCTGGAAAAACTGAGTCCGCATGGTGGTGACCGGTGGCTTGATGGGAACAGCAAGGATGTCTGGGATTTTAAAAACAAAAGCCCATAAACCCAACACCTTAAATAAAGCAATACATGAAAACACAATAAAAGGGATAGTAAAGGAATGAGAGGAGACGAGAAAAGAAGGGAAGAAAGGGATGTGGATAGGTTGCAGTATTCAGAACCCTCCCACTGAGATGCACAAGTTTTGCTAAATAATATTCAGAAATATCCCCATTAGAACTGTTCTCAAAACAAGCAAGATACACTTTGCCCTCTATTTATAAAACTGATATTTTTGTGTGCATTTATGAAATCGATCCACAATAGCATTTTCAATTTTTGTTGTAAAAAAGGGGTTTTTGTCCCGTGTAGTCAAATCCTGAATCCTCTGCAAGCAGAAATTGTCCAACTTTTCACAGTAACATTTGATAAATGTAACTGGTTCTGTAAGCAGCACGTCCCAAAATTAGTCCTGTCCTTTGAGTTGCGACACCAGAGCAGCATTAGGCTTTGCCAGTCCCCTTTTTCAGGGGTCACTGCTTGCTTAGGTCTTCTGAGGCTCCCAGGTGTCATCTCATAGCAGAGCAGCAAGAGAGCAAGAACACTGTCACAGAATCTAGGATCAGTGGATGACCGATTAAACAAATTTCAATCACAAAAGGCAACATGCTATTTTATTGTATTATGTATTCATTGTCCCCCACCTAAATTCTAAAGACCAAATTCAGAAGTGCAAGAGGTATAAATTAGTCTAATTTAAATTGTGCCCAGGTCTGAACAGGCCAGCACAAAAGTGGCTTAAAAGGCTCCTTTGCCCCCTCACTCCATTCCTGTGCTGAGCTGAGCAAGATGGAGAATGTAGCCAGTTGTGCTCTGTTAGCAGTTAGGCTCCCATAGAGCCACTTATACCCACTCATCAGTGTGCAAGGGTGTCTGAAGAACCAGAAGGTGTAAGTTAAGTACCATACAAACTACTGTTCTCACTGTCTTCAGTCAATTACTTCTCTTCCTACACTCCTCTCATCAAAGATCTCAGCATGAGTTGCTCCTTGTCGCTGTTTTGGACTCTAAAGTTCCGATTCATTGATGATGCATAAGGATGCATATGCGATATGTTGTGTGAATAATTTGTCATTAAATCTAAGGTCCTCATCCAAAGCTCACTCATTGGCAGTCTTTCCATTGACTTCAGGAGGCTTTTTGATCAGGCCCTGGGAAAGTCAAAGTAATTAAAGGCTTTGAGAGGGAATTTAAGTTGGTGAAACACAACTAGAGAGGGTGCCAGAAGGAGGTGTAAGTGACATTGGTTAGACTCCTCTAAGACGGACCCATCTCTGAATTCAGCCTTTTATTTTAAGCTATATGAACTCTGTTATTCAGTCAGCATTAGACAAGGAAGTGTCTTTGTTAGAAAGACACTGCCTGGTCAACACCCTTAGGGACAGAATTTGAGTTGTCCATTAAGGGTTACACTGTATTTGGAAAAAAAATACCTCTGGAAGAGGGCACTTTACTAAAGATGTTAGATCCCAGTTTTTGCCTTCTTATAGCCCTGGAGCCAGCACTACATTCTGTGGCTACAAGATGGACTTTGCTAAAGTATCCTGACTATTCTCTATATATCAAGGGCTCTTTAATTCCAGTACAGGAAGATTCCTAAATAAACTATGGCAAGAAACCTGACTAAGTCATTATTGTATCCACAATTCAATTCAGATCCCTTAAGAGAAAGAGAAGTTGGTGTGACTTTCATTCATCATGGCAAGGGTCATGATTATTTTCCTCAACTTCAGTCATTTTAGTTGTAGTTAGTTATTAAAATGTTCCATATAAAGAATGCAAATATACCATGCTCATGATCCTGAGGTGAGGAGGGATAGCTCAGTGGTTTGCGCATTGGCCTGCTAAACCCAGGCTTGTGAGTTCAATCCTTGAGGGGGCCATCTGGGGCAAAA
Organism: Trachemys scripta elegans; assembly: GCF_013100865.1. Taxonomy (NCBI): domain Eukaryota; kingdom Metazoa; phylum Chordata; order Testudines; family Emydidae; genus Trachemys; species Trachemys scripta. The sequence goes on along the minus strand of NC_048298.1, from coordinate 172,010,515 downwards.
TTGGTCCTGCTAGTGAAGGCAGGAGGCTGGACTCAATGACCTGTTGGGGTCCCTTTCAGCTCTATGAGATAGGTGTATCTCCATATATTTTATTTTTTACCTTTTGTAAAGAGATAAGCTGATTTCACAATATTTGCTACCCCACAGATACTGCCAGAATATCCAGACGTAATAGTATAATCAGCCAGGTATAAGAGATGCTGATTAGATCTTAGATGTTTGAACCTAATATTTAGAAAAAGGTATCACTGAAATCAATGGAGAGAAGTGTGCTGGTTGGTGGTGGGAGGAGAGACTTCTAACCTTCAATAATAATGGTTCCAGTCCATTTGCATGTAGCTCTCACAATTCTTACCACTTTATTGTGAAAACTCACAGAACCTTAATAGTGTATAAGGCATAGATGTTTACAGTATCTGCATAAGTGTTTTATTTCCAAAATGACAAGAAAAAATAGCCTAAGAAAAGACATAGCTTGGGAAGAATGTCCTGAATACAGAAACACCAGCTTTTTTCATCATATTTTCACTTGCTCACTCAGTATACACTAAGAACCTTTTAAAACGTAGCAGACCCACACTCATCCTTTCATCTCCTGTGGACTCCTTTTTTGCAATGAGAGCTTTGAGGCTATTAGGGTGGAAAGTAATCCAAATCATGCTACAATTAACAAAATATTCACTCCACTGGCTGAGATCTGGAAAAAAATGTCTCTAATGTTCTTCCTTTGCGTCAAAATCTCTAGGTGAAAAAGCAGATTTTTCCCCCCCTACTTTTTTTTTAAAAAGCGTTTTTATACAGGTTTGTCATGTTTCTTACTAGAAGATTAAAACACTTTAAAATGATTATTTCTTTCCAATAAAGAAAGAGAAAAGAGTTTTAAATTTGATTGAGTCTACATAGTAGAGGACACATTACATCCTTCACTCCAGTGATTATCTTGGAATATCAGAAAAAGATATTAAGGCATTTAGGATTCCTTTTATTAGATTTTGACTTCCCATACATGGTCATCTAACTTTTTTGAGGGGCATATAGAGGGCAGTAACACATATTTGAAGGCCATCAGGGCATATCTAATGGACTGCAGTATACACGCAATTAGTTAAATAAAGGAAAAGTAAGTACTGGCTGTCACATTCCAGGGTGCAATCCAGACCAGTGAGAGGGTGTGTCACCTCTGCCCTACAACTTTGAGTGCCTCAACAATGCTTTGCTGTTGTAGCTTTCAACTTGGGTTCCTCACAATCAGCCTGCCAGCCAGAAGGTCACACCATGAATGTCTGTGTGTGGCCACAGCTCTTGTCCAGTAACTCCGACCCCGGCAGCACACCAGCCACACTCTGGCTTCCAACAGACTTGGTTACTACTTGCAGGATGACCTCAACACACTCCTAGTCCCAAATTTTCACCCCAAAACACGTGTTCTGCACTGTCCATCCCTCTCCTGGAGAGTTCAGGTATTTTAGGTCCATTGCTTCTGTAAGGCAAAAATATCCAACAGGTTCTCTGTGTGTATATATATCTTCCTACTGTATTTTCCACTGCATGCATTCGATGAAGTGGGTTTTAGCCCACGAAAGCTTATGCTCAAATAAATTTGTTAGTTTCTAAAGTGCCACAAGTACTCCTCGTTCTTTTGAAAGATAAAATACTTTCTATTAGCTAAAACTTAACAGACTGGACTTGGTTCAAGATAAAATTCTTACCGCACACTCCCAGGAACAGGACTGACCAAATTTCAGGTCAGGATCTCTCCCAAAGTAAAATTGTGGTGTCGTTTCTTGTCTTACGTGACAAAGAGGGAGAGATACATGGGCTGTTTTTGCTGCTCACCTTTAAAGTCCAGTCAACTTTTGAAATGCATTTTCCTGAGTGTTAGCCCTAGATAATATTGATTCCCACTGTGAGGTTGGAGTCTAATGGTGAAAGAGGTTCCAGGTTGCTGTTTGCTAAAATGTAGACTGATCTGTTACTGCCTCTCTTCTTTGCCAAAGAATGGCCACTTGATAGGTTATTGCCCATCAACTTGGATGACACCTGACTAGAGGTGCCAGTTTGTCTTTTGGCTTGAAAAACAGGTTTATCCAGTCCCCAGACTTGTCGGATAACCCCATTTTAGTCATAATTTCAGCTTATGTTCATAACTTTACAAATAATGTTGCTACATATATCTCACCATGCTATTATTGGCTCAGTAAGTTATTAGTTTTCAAATGATAGCTCACAAGACATATTTGTACAAAGATTATTACAGTAGTGTTTAGGACAGGGGTCGGCAATGTTTGGCATGTGGCTCGCCAGGGTAAGCACCCTGGCGGGCTGAGCCAGTTTATATACCTGTTGACGTGGCAGGTTCGGCCAATCGTGGCCCCCACTGACCGCGGTTCGCCGTCCCGGGCCAATGGGGGGGGGCGGGAAGCCGCGGCCAGCACACCCCTCGCCTGCGCCGCTTCTCGCCACTCCCATTGGCCCGGGACGGCGAACCGCGGCGAGTGGTCAGAGAGTGGCAGCTCTTGGCCAGACACCCAGCTCTGAAGGCAGCGCCCCGCCAATGACAATACCATACCATGCCACCCTTATTTCTGCACTGCTGCCTTCAGAGCTGGGAAGCCAGAGAGTGGTGGCTGCTGACTGAGGGCCCAGCTCTACAGGCAGCAGCGCAGAAGTAAGAGTGGTAACACCATATCATGCCATCCTTCTGCACTGATACTGGCAGCAGCTCTGCCTTCAGAGCTGGTCTCCTGGCCAGCAGCCACTCTCACCAGCTGCCCAGCTCCAAAGACAGCACTGCCGCCAGCAGCAGTGCAGATATAAGTACCACAACCCCACACCTCATAATAACTTTGCAACCCCCCTCCACCCTCCACACACACAACTTCCTTATGGGTCAGGACCCCTACTATTTCAACAGCGTGAAATTTAAGATTTAAATAGCTGAAATAATTAAATTTACAATTTTTTAAAATCCTATGACCTTGAAATTGACCAAAATGGAACGTGAATTTGGTAGGGCCCTAATCATTGATCATCGTCCTCCAAAGAAAGACTAGGATTCTCCTTCTGATCTGGGTAGGAAGGATTCTGTAGGATTTTGCCTTAATGTCCAGTGTACTACTTAACCCAAATTTTCTCAAAGTGACTGTCGCAAGTGCTGCAGCATACTGTAGGTGTCTATCTGGTTTTCTGATTACATTAACAAGCCACTTTTATAACTGCAAGCAAAGTTTATTCTGAAGTTATAAAGGTCACACTAGTAATAGTACAACCAGCTGACATGACATATAATCATGACTTATTTTATAGTCCTCTTCAAAGAGTATTCATCAGTGAAGCATAGCTTGGGCAATGGGCACTTTATTTACTCAGTTCAAGCTTTTAAAATGGCTACATTAAAACTTTTATACTTGGCTATGATTTTCATTTATCACTCTTCCCTGCTATTTTCTCAGATATATTGTGTTCTGAATATTGTTGACAGAATTACAATGTTTAATTATACCACTAGACTTTATTTATGGCCAAAGCTTTAAAAAAGTCATATTTTCCAAAGTTCTGATCTGAAACTGGATTTGACTTGCCTGTGTGAGAAACAAATTTTATTTATCATGCGCTGGCAAGCACCGTTCTGTCTCCTGAGAGATTAATATCGTAAGCAAGTTATGCAGGTGATTCAAATCCAGTTAATCTCACATAAAGAATGTTATTTGCATTGCCAATGGCATTCACTCTGATCACTCTATATCTGTATAATTAGCTATTGGACATATTCAGGGGCCTGTATGAGTGATACAAAATGTAGAAAACAACATAAGAGAGAAATTGTTTTTTCCTCATTCGCACTATGCAAAATGCAGAGATGATGGCAAACTGGAAATAACAACTATGGTAATTTGTTTGTCCTTGATAACTGTGGTCTCCACTTACAGTTATTTTCTTTCCAGCAAATTCTTAACAGTTGTGGAAAATATCCAATTCTTAGATGCTACCATAGGCACCGACTTTCTAATGTGCCGCCCCAGTCCCTGCCCCCACTCCACTCCTTCCCAAGGCCTCACCCCCACCCTGCCTCTTCAGCTCCCAGCCCGCCTCCACCCCGCTTCTTCCTTGCCTCTCCCTGCACCGCCCCCTCCGCCAAGCATGCCACACCCTCTCTTCTCCCCCTGGCACCTCCTGCCTGCAGCGGAACAGCTGATCCATGGTGGATGGGAGGCGCTGGGGGGGGATGGGAGGGGAAGGAGGTTGCACTGATCAGGGGAGCTGCCAGTGGGTGTTCAGCATTCACCTTTTTTATTTTGGGGGGTGCTCCAGGGCTGGATGCTGCCTTTCTAACATCCTTTCAAACTATACTTGGTCCTGCCTCAGTGCAGAGGGCTCGACACGGTGATCTCTTGAGGTCCCTTTCAACCACATATTTCTGTGATTCTATGCTCTTAAACTGCCTGATGCAGAAGCAAGTATTCTTCCTTATGACCTTTGAGCCAGTTATTAACATATCAACAAGGTTCTCCTGAAAATGTGTTGGGATCTTCTTTGTGGCTCATTCTGTGTAGGCATATACAGCAACAGATAAGAATTTAATAAATATTACATTTTCCATGAAATATTGGACATCTGGAGCTTTGTATTGCATTTTGTGCTCGCAAATCTGCACATATTAGCTATATGCATGTCTGTGAGGTGTGTGTGCACGCATGCACATGCATTATGTTACAATCAGATACACACTCAAAAATATAAACAAGCAACATCATACCTGTTTGCACACATACACATGTACATGTAGTCACATGAATAACACAGGTGTGCCAGAATAGAGTTTTTAAATATCTTTATCTTTCACAGATGGACACTACTTGTGTGATCCTCATTTTTCGGGTGCCTGATCTGAGAGCTTAGATCTGATTTGCAGAAGTGCGGATCTTCAAATGAAGTCAGTGTGAGCTGCACTTTGACCATTTGAAGTGCTATGTAGTGCTAACTACACTGAAAATTGAGGTCCTAGGGATTTCAAATTGGGCTCCCAAAAGTAGTGGATACTTTCAAATATAATATTTCTGTGCTTTACTTTCCCATCTGTAAAATGGGTATAATATACCCTCATCTCATGAGGTGATGGAAAAATTAATTAATTATTTTTGTGAAGCACTCAGATACTATAGTGATTAGTGCCATAGAAAAGCCCATGACTTTAATAGCTAATGAATTAAGAAAATAATTCTTTTTCTCAGAGCAGGGTTTGAATTATGTGCAGTAAATAAGGCCTGAGGCCACCCATTAAACAATGAGAATACAACAAAGCATCGAGTGGCTGCTCATTTAGTTAATATTATCCATTCTATGCACTGTGGAAAAAATAGCATGCAACTACATAATTAAAAACTGTCCCCTAATGCATATGCAGAAAGGAGCTGAAATAAGGTTGCATGGGAAAACTCAATTCTGGCATTTTACTGACTTTTGAGTGTTTGATCTGGCAACTTTAATTATGTTTTTAATGCCATTTTTTATGTAATTACACTGGTCTACAATTTTTGAGAAGTCATCTGCTTCAGAGATAAAATGTGCTATTTATTATGTATTTTGATGTGCTGAATTCAAATATGACAATTAAAACAACTGATTGGCTACTGTTTCTAAGATATTTAAGTTTTTACATTTTATGTCTATGTATATTGTGTAGATAGTAGAGTTTTCATCATAAATTGTAAACCTAGGTCTTTTCATTTGTTTATGGTTGCTTTACATGATAATATTTCACCTTTCCTGTTTATGTAATACTTTAAAAATCAGCAAAAGGGTTATATAAATAAAATTTATTATGAAACAAAAGGCAAAAAACTATTATGTACATAGTTTAGTCCTATTCAGTGTCTACTTGGCGCTTCTTGGCTTGTCTCTTGTATTCATTAAATGGAGCATCTCTTGTCACTCTCACTTACTCATGCCCGTTGCCCCAATAGGGGTATGGGCCGCCAACCACAGATCTCCAGAGTCCTCTATCCTGGGCCATTTGCTCTAACTGGTTCCAGGTATAGCCCATTTTTATGCTATCAGCCTGAAGGTTGCGTCTCCAGGTGTTTCTTGGACAGCCTCTTTTCTGCTTGCCTTGGCGATTCCACCGCAATGCCTGTCTAGTGATGTTGGTTAGTTGCTTCCGTAGTGTGTGTCCTATCCAGCCCCACCTTCTCCTTCTAATTTCTTCCTGTGCTGGAAGTTGACCGGTCCTCTCCAAGAGGTAGATGTTGCTGATGGTGTCTGGCCAACGGATCTGGAGAATCCTTCTAAGACAACTATTTATGAAAGTCTGGATCTTCCTGGTGGTTGTTTTAGTTGTCCTCCAGGTTTCAGCTCCATACAATAAGACTGATTTCACGTTGGCGTTGAACAGCTGAATCTTTGTTGCCAAAGACAGCTCTCTGGAGCTCCAGATGTTCTTGAGCTGTAAGAAAGCTGCTCTTGCCTTACCGATCCTTGCTTTGATGTCTGCGTCAGTGCCACCCTGTTGGTCGATGATGCTGCCTAAGTAGGTAAAGGACTGCACTTCTTCCAGAGGGCTTCCATTCAGTGTGACTGGGTCATTACTGATAGAGTTAATCTTGAGGATCTTGGTCTTGTCCTTGTGGATGTTGAGGCCAACCTGTGATGATGTGGCTGCCACTACGTTGGTCTTCTCTTGCATCTGCTGTTTGAGATGCAAAAGGAGTGCAAGGTCGTCGGCAAAATCCAGGTCATCAAGCTGGGTCCACAACGTCCACTGGATTCCGTTCCTGCGCTCATAAGTGGATATCTTCATAATCCAATCAATGACAAGGAGAAAAAGAAATGGTGACAACAAGCATCCTTGTCTGACTCCGGTTCATACCTGGAAGCTGTTTGTAAGCTGCCCTCCATGGATCACTCTACAGTGTATGTCGTCATATAAGTTCTTAATCAGGTTAACCACATTTACTGGGATGCCATAGTGCTGAAGGAGCTTCCAGAGAGTCTCTCGATCCACGCTATCGAATGCTTTCTCATAGTCAACAAAGTTGATGTACAATGAGGAGTTCCACTCCATAGACTGCTCGACTATGATGCGGAGCGTTGCTATCTGGTCCTTGCATGATCTATTTTGCCAGAAACCTGCCTGCTCATCTCGTAGCTGTGGATTGACAGCATCCTTCATTCTCTCTAAGAGGACTCCGTTGAAGACCTTCCCTGGCACCGACAGAAGTGTGATTCTTCTGTAGTTGGCACAATTGCTGAGATCTCCTTTCTTGGGGATTTTAATAAGGTATCCCTCTTTCCAGTCTGCTGGAATCACTTCTTCTTCCCATATCTTCTCAAAGAGGGGGTACAGCATTTCCACTGAAGCATCCAGATCTACTTTCAGGGCCTCTGCTGGGATATCGTCAGGTCCAGCCGCCTTCCTGTTCTTCATCATAATGATGGCTTTTCTGATCTCATCTCTGGTTGGTCTGTCACAATTGATTGGAAGGTCTTCTTTGGCTGGGTCAATGTCTGGTGGATTTAGTGGTGCTGGTCTATTCAGGAGTTCCTCAAAATGCTCTGCCCATCTATTCATCTGTTGTTCTATTTCTGTTATAGACTTTCCCTGCTCGTCTTTGACGGGATGTTCTGGCTTGCTGAACTTTCCAGACAGTCGCTTGGTGATGTCATACAGCTGTTTCATATTACCGTTGTATGCTGCCTGCTCCGCTTCTACTGCCAGTCCATCCACATAATCTCTCTTATCCTTCCTAATATTCCTCTTCACTGCTCTACGGGCTTCAGCATACTCTTTTTGCACTTTAGCCTTTGCTGCTCTAGTCCTGCTGTTATTAACTACTGCCTTCTTTTTCTTTCTATCTTCTATCTTAGTCAAGGTCTCTGCTGTGATCCACTCTTTCTGCTGGTATTTCTTGATTTCAAGCACTTCCTGGCATGCTGATCTAAGTGTCTCTCTCATTTTCTGTTGGATACACTCTCTTCCTCTTCCTCAGACCGATCCTGTAGTACTGAAAACTTATTCTTCAGCATCAGTCCAAAATCTTCCTTGATCTTATGATCCCTCAAAAGGCTGACATTTTACTTCACTCTTCTATCTGACATGTCTATCCAGTTCTTCGTCAACTTCAGCTTCAATCTGGCCACCACTAAGTGATGGTCGGACGTTACGTCTGCTCCTCTTCTAACTCTAACGTCCTGCAAAGATCTTCTAAACTTCTTACTAATACAGACATGATCGATCTGGTTTTCTGTCATGCCTGCTGGCGATACCCGGGTACTCTTGTGGATCCGCTTGTGAGGAAAGATGCTACCTCCTATGACCAGGTTATTAAGTGCACACAGATCCACAAATCTCTCTCCATTCTCACTCATCTCTCCCAGAGCGTGGGTCCCCATGACTTGTTCATATCCTGTGTTGTCAGGTCCAATTTTGGCATTAAAGTCTCCCATAAGGATGGTGATGTCTTTGTCTGGGAGAATCTCTAATATTTTCTGAAGTCTGTTGTAAAAATAGTCTTTGTCCTCCTCTTCACTGTCATTGGTTGGAGCATAGCACTGTACAACATTCATCTTAATCGTCTTCCTTTTAGTTCTGAAGGATACTGTGATGATCCTGGAACCATGTGCCTCCCAACCAATCAGTGCTATCTGTGCCTGCTTGGACAACATGAAGCCTACTCCATGTTGTGTGTGGGGCGCGTCACTCTCTTCATGTCCAGAATACAGCAACAACTCTCTTGTCAAGAGTCGTCTCTGTCCAGCTTACGTCCTTCTTGTCTCGCTAATGCCTAGTAGGGTCAGGTTGTTGCTCCTCATCTCTGCTGTGACCTGCGCCGTCTTTCTTAACTCGTACATGGTCCTCACGTTCCATGTACCGATGGTAATCCTCCTGGTTGCAAGAAGGGTAATCGGCTTTGTGGCTTCCTCATGACTTTCACCACCCAGCGTCATGCATCTTCGAGTTGAAGACCCTTCTTTTTCCAGGCTAAAAGTCTCTGTTATCTATATTTTTGGCGTTTCTGTAGCAAGTTGATTTTTATGGGGTGGAGTTGCTAGCCCCACGCCCAACCCTCCTCCTTTATCCTGACTTGGGACAGCCAGATGGCCCCAAAGGACCTCTCTGGTGGAGTTTATTAATAAAATGTATTATGAAACAAAAGGCAAAAAACCATTATGTACATAGTTTAGTCCTATTCAGTGTCTACTCAGCGCTTCTTGGCTTGTCTCTTGTATTCATTAAATGGAGCATCTCTTGTCATTGTCTAGCAATAGTCTACAAGCATTGATGGGCTCCATTTGCCCTGATAGCGTTTCTCCATTGTTGCAATGTCCTGGTGAAATCACTCACCGTGCTCATCGCTCACTGCTCCGCAGTTTGGTGGAAAAAAATCTAGATGAGAGTGCAAAAAATATATCTTTAGTGACATGTTGCAACCAAGGCTTTTGTATGCCTTGAGGAGGTTTTCCACCAACAACCTGTAGTTGTCTGCCTTGTTGTTTCCGAGAAAATTTATTGCCACTAACTGGAAGGCTTTCCATGCCGTCTTTTCCTTGCCACGCAGTGCATGGTCAAATGCATCATTTCGAAGAAGTTCACAAATCTGAGGACCAACAAAGACACCTTCCTTTATTATAGCTTCACTTAACCTTGGAAATTTTCCACGGAGGTACTTGAAAGCTGCTTGTGTTTTGTCAATGGCCTTGACAAAGTTCTTCATCAGACCCAGCTTGATGTGTAAGGATGGTAACAAAATCTTCCTTGATTCAACAAGTGGTGGATGCTGAACACTTTTCCTCTGAGGCTCCAATGACTGTCGGAGTGGCCAAGCTTTCTTGATGTAGTGGGAATCTCTTGCACAACTATCCCATTCGCAGAGAAAACAGCAGTACTTTGTACTTTGTGTATCCAGTCTGCAGACCAAGCAAGAGAGCAACAACCTTCAAATCGCCACAAAGCTGCCACTGATGTTGGTCATACTTATGCACCTCAAAAGTTGTTTCATGTTGTCATAGGTTCCCTTCATATGGACTGCATGACCAACTGGAATTGATGGCAAAACATTGCCATTATGCAATAAAACAGCTTTAAGACTCGTCTTCGATGAATCAATGAACAGTCTCCACTCATCTGGATCATGAACGACGTTGAGGGCTGCCATCACACCATCGATGTTGTTGCAGGCTACAAGATCACCTTCCATGAAGAAGAATGGGACAAGATCCTTTTGATGCTCATGGAACATGGAAACCCTAACATCACGTGCCAGGAGATTCCACTGCTGTAGTCTGGAGCCCAACAGTTCTGCCTTACTCTTGGGTTCCAAATCCCTGACAAGGTCATTCAGTTCACCTTGTGTTATGAGGTGTAGTTCAGAGGAGGAGGATGGGAGAAAATGTGGGTCCTGTGACATTGATGGTTCAGGACCAGAAGTTTCATCCTCTTCCTCTTCTGACTCAAGTGAGAATGATTCTGGTGCTTCAGGAACCGGCAGTCCTTCTCCGTGGGGTACTGGGCGTATAGCTGATGGAATGTTTGGATAATGCACAGTCCACTTTTTCTTCTTTGACACACCTTTCCCAACTGGAGGCACCATGCAGAAGTAACAATTGCTGGTATGATCTGTTGGCTCTCTCCAAATCATTGGCACTGCAAAAGGCATAGATTTCCTTTTCCTGTTCAACCACTGGCGAAGATTTGTTGCACAAGTGTTGCAGCACATGTGTGGGGCCCACCTCTTGTCCTGATCTCCAATTTTGCAGCCAAAATAAAGGTGATAGACTTTCTTAACCATAGTGGTTATACTGTGCTTTTGTGATGCAAAAGTCACTTCACCACAAACATAGCAGAAGTTATCTGCACTGTTCACACAAGTACGAGGCAACTCTGCTCACTTTGGCTGAACAGAAATGTGTCCCTTTGCAAAATCAAACACTGACAAATAAGAGAGCACGACACTGTATGATTTCTAGAGCAGATATAGGGCAATTTGTTCAGCAGAGTGATGTAAGCTTCGTTATGATTGCATCATCCATGACTTCTAGGAATAACATGATGCAAGTCATAGCATGTATGATGCAATACCAACTTCAGATTGCATCATTCATTGTTTTGCCTAAAAAGCAAGTACTGTCCAAACCCAGTCATAGATTTATTCATAGATCCAGTCAAAGATGTATTTTAGTCATTTCTGGTTTAAATTGAGATCCCTTCCCTTTATAACTCACTTATCCTCCGCCATTCCCAAGTCAAAGGTCGTATATACTGACCCAATAGTATATCTTGAAAACTAGAGCCAATCAACAATTTTAAGCATCATTTTCTTTCTCAGTGACCCAGAATTAGTAAAGTTTGACTACATTTATTTCAGCATCATTTTGGCTGTAGAGCAGTGTTATACATATATTTCAAAGTCCTGTGTATGTGTGTGTATAATGTAGTCAACCTGTGAAATTCAATACTACAGGAAGTCATGAAGCCAAACTCTGTGAGCCAGATTCTGATCTTATTTATGGTGTAAATCTGGATTAATTTAATGTAACCTCTCAGCTCACTGAGACTGAAATGTGGGATGCAATGCGTGACAAGCACCTTTATTTTGAAATTACTCTCTGTAGTGTAAATGACTCTTACTATGCCCTCTTTAATTGTGATCTATATAGTTTATAACAGTAAAAGTGTATGTTTGGTGGGGGGGATGTTGGAACTAAATTTGGGTGAAGCATAGGCAACTTTGAGGCTAAAATCAGTGACATGTCTTGAAATGAAATTACCTTGGATTTGTTCCATTATAACCGAGGTCAGAATTTGTCTGTGAGACTAGATTTGAAACAGGCGTGGATAAGATTCTAACAAATAATAATTTTTGTAGCTGTGCATGCTAGAATAACAAGGCTAAACAAAACTCATTATTCAGGGCATCATTTTGTTTCTAGAGCTGTCAAGCGATTAAAAAAATTAATCGTGATTAATTGCACGATTAATCACGCTGCTAAACAATAATAGAATACCATTTATTTAAATATTTTTGAATGTTTTCTACATTTTCAAATATATTCATTTCAATTACAGAATACAAAGTGTACAGTGCTCAGTTCATACTTATTTGTGTTACAAATATCTGCACTGTAAAAACAAAATAGTATTTTTCAATTCCCCCATTGCAAGTACTGTAGTGCTATCTCTTTATCATGAACATTGAATTTACAAGCGTACAATTATGTTAAAAAATAACCTGCACTCAAAAATAAAATAATGTAAAACTTTAGCACCTACAAGTCCACGCAGTCTTATTTCTTGTTCAGCCAGTCACTCAGACAAACAAGTTTGTTTACATTTGCAGCCCACATCTTGTTTACAATGTCACCTGAAAGTGAGAACAGGTGTTCCCATGGCACTGTTGTAGCCAGCGTCACAAGATATTTACATGCCAAGTGCCCTAAAGATTCATATGTCCCTTCATGCTTCAACCACCATTCCCGAGGACATGCATCCATGCTGATGATAGGTTCTGCTCAATAACTATCCCAAGCAGTACAGACTGACGCATGTTCATTTTCATCATCTGAGTCAGATGCCGCCAGCAGAAAGTTGATTTTCTTTATTGGTGGTTCAGGTTCTGTAGTTTCCCCATCAGAGTGTTGCTCTTTTACGACTTCTGAAAGCATGCTCAACACCTCGTCCCTCTCAGATTTTTGGAAGGCACTTCAGATTCTTGTGTCAAGTGCCTTAGCTATCTTTAGAAATCTCACATTGGTACCTTCTTTCTGTTTTGTCAAATCTGCAGTGCATGTGTTCTTAAAACAAACAACATGTGCTGGGTCATCATCCGAGACTTCTATAACATGAAATATATGGCAGAATGCAGGTAAAACAGAGCAGGAGACATTATTCTCCCCCAAAGAGTTCAGTCACAAATTTAATTAATGCATTATTTTTTTAATGAGCATCATCAGCATGGAAGCATGTACCCTGGAATGGTGGGCGAAGCATGAAGGGACATACGAATGTTTAGCATATCTGGCACGTAAATACCTTGCAATGCCAGCTAAAAAAGTGCCATGTGAATGCTTGTTCTCACTTTCAGGTGACATTGTAAATAATAAATAGGTGGCATTATATCCCATAAATGTAAATGAGCTGTTTGTCTTCGCAGTTGGCTGAACAAGAAGTAGGACTTAGTGGACTTGCAGGCGCTAAAGTTTTACATTGTTTTGTTATTGGGTGTAGTTATGTAACAACAAAAAAATCTACATTTGTAAGTTGCATTTTCATGATAAAGAGATTGCACTACACTACTTGTATGAAGTGAATTGAAAAATACTATTTTTTTTGTTTTTCATTTTTAGAGTGCAAAAATTAGTAATCAAAAATAATAATATAAAGTGAGCACTGTACTCTTTGTATTCACTGTTGTAATTGAAACCAATATATTTGAAAATGTAGAAAAACATCAAAAATATTTAATACATTTCACCTGGTATTCTATTGTTTAACAGTGTGATTAAAATTGCAATTAATTGTGTTAATATTTTTTGAGTTAATCACATGAGTTAACAGCGATTAATCAACAGCCCTATTAATTTCTTGTGGTGGCTTTAGTGATGGAGATCAGGTCTAGATGTATTGCAGGGTGTTTTCACTTTCCTCTACAGCATCAAGTATTGATTATCATGAAAGGCAGACTGCCACAGTAAATAACCTATTAGACTGATATTGCTTGGCAAATCCTTTATTCTTATGGCTAGACTGTAGGTTTGAAAACACTCCCTGCATAGGGGGCAGAGCAGAGCAAGGAGGAGCACTCAGACAGACACAAGGGGGAAAGCAAAAAAAAAGGATAAAAGATTTAGAAAAACTGACTTATGAGGAAATACTGGGCATGTTTAGTCTTGATATAGGAAGACTGAGGTGGGGACCTGTTAAGTCTTCAAATATGTTTAACGGCTGTAATAAAGAGGATGGCGATCGATTGTTCTTCATGTCCACTGAAGATAGGACAAAAAGTAATGGTCTTAATCTTCAGCAGGCTATATGTAGGTTGGATATTAGGAAAAACTTTCTAACTATAAGGATAGTTAATCACTGGAATTAGGTCATCAGAAGAGGTTGTGGAATGCCTATCATTGGAGGTTTTTAAGAACAGGTTAGACAAACACTTGTCAGAGATGGTGTAAAGGAGTCCCGTTAGGTTTTTATCCCAGACGGTGGGAGACCCTGACCATCCCCACTTATCTACACTGGGTGGCTTATGTTCAGCTTCTGTTTCTTAGTCCTTGCAAGGAGGCCCCTGCCAATTGTGGGCCTTCTTATGGCTCTTCTGATAAGGGATCAAAAGGGAAATAAATGTACCAATGCACCTGAGAATAACTGCTTCCACAGCCAACTCAAAGTGGAAAAGGCCCGCAGTACCTTCTGTCTAAGTAGCAGTTTTCTATGAGTCCTTCTACCTGGATAGCTGAATCAGGCTCACTCTGTCAGGCTTACCCTGGGAGTTCAATGCATTCCCTGTAGTGTCGGGCGTTATGATCTCCTGGATGGAAGTTCCTATTGCGGCTTCAGGAGTCACTCCAGCTGTTTCCTGCTCAGGGTGATATCTCCCCATGGCTGACTACAGTTTCCTCTCTAGCCTCCCCTTCCCTCCCCCAACATTCTGGTGCCTTCCTCATGAGTGTTGGTTCTATACCCTGTCAGGGATGGTCTAGGTTTACGTGGTCCTGCCTCAGTCCAGGGAGCTGGACTTGATGACTTCTTGAGTTCCCTTTCAGCCCTATATTTCTGTGATTCTATGAATCTCTGTCTGGGCTGTTCCTTGTACATGGTAGGTTGGCAATCTACTCCATCTCTTAGCGGATTACTGATCCTGGTGCACTGGTCCTACTCTGTGGCATGGTACAGAGGGGGAGGGCAGTGACCCCACTTCCCTGCCACATTTTCTGATTCTCATTTCCCACAAACTGTCTGCACACTACCCAGAGTGCAGGGAATGCAACTGTAACTGTGTATGGCTATTGTGAAATTAGCAAGAATGGGATGTTTTTTGCTTGCCCCCTTTGACCCTGCATGGCTGCTCACAGTGTAGCCATAGACTTAGTATTCCATAGCCTGATGTTGCATATTTGGAACTAGAGTAGATGCAGTTAAAATATTTGTTCTCTTTGTAAAGCTATTTTTTCTGTGGCAGCTGATTATGCAGTTTTGCTGCCCCTGTTTTATGTTTATGTTTCATGCAGAATATGTTGTGGCAGCCACTGACTTTCTTTCCTTGTTCTCAACTGTTGAGTGTATCTGTGCACATTATCATCAATCACATCTTCATCAATTCATCTATATCTATATCTGAAATATTTTAATTTAGTCAACCCAACTTACTATATGTCATTTTAAAATCTCTTTCAAGAACGACCCACGTTTCTCAGGAGACCAATTAACCAAGTGGTTCTGGAGGAAGAGGCAGTAGAATTCCGATGTCAAGTCCAGGGGGATCCTCAGCCAACAGTCCGGTGGAAGAAAGATGATGTGGATTTGCCAAGAGGAAGGTAAGAGTAACCATTCTTGTTCTCATTGTCAGTCTCTCCTCTCTGGTTAACCCTGATTACTAGGGTTTTACACTAGAGAACAAAGCAATCAGATATAACAGGTAAGGAAGTTTATTGCCTGTTGGTCAAATTACCCTATCAAATATGCTCCTGAGCTGGTGAACTAAGGAAAATCACGTGGGGTATGATCACCCATGGAAAAGGGTCTTGGGGAGAGGAGTGGTGGAGAGTTATTTTGTCCACATGGACATTCACTCCACTTGAAGAACATATCTGATGAGCCCCCAGAAACAATAATAAGTACTTTAGAAAGCTGATATTCCAGAGAATAACTTACAGATGCTCTATAGGGGGCAAACAGACCAGAGTGCTTACATACCACTTGGAAACAGTAGTTGAAAGGCATAAAAATAAGGCAGGCTGGAAGGGTTTGCTGGCTTTTCTCCAGTCTTACACAATGGTTTGAGGCTAGAAAATAAGTCTGTCTTTTCTGGAATATTTTGGAAAGAAAGAAACAAAATGCCAGAAGTAGAGAAAATAAATTTAAAATGTTTCAGTCATTAGTAACAGATGTTCTGGCAGGAAGAAAGGCAGGAAACCACTAACACAACAGACTTAGTTTAACTTGAAAAACATATTTCCCCAGTGAAAGTGGAAAATAAGGCAACACCTTGAAAAGGTAGTTATTAATAGAGAGGTGAATTTTTGTATAATAATTTCAAGTGCTAGAACTGTAGAGGACTGAGCAAATGAAGGAGGAGAAAAGAACTCCAGCTGTGAACACATTAAGGGTGTTCCCATTGAAATTAATTGCAAAGCTTCCATTGGTTTCACTGGGAGGAGAATCAGCAGGAGCAGTCATATTCAACAACTAAACATTTCTCCTTACCTGACCAAGCACAAACAAAAGCAATGTTCATATTTCCAGAAATGGTAAAATGTTTGGTCATGACATGTTGTTGTTGATATACAAGTAGAAATAACATTAAAGGTAGTTTGCATTCATCATCTTACCCCTTGTTCATCTCCCACATAAACACTATACTGTGTAATACTCATTATATTGGCTTTTCTCATTCTTCTTGTAATGTTCTGTAGATAGACAGGTAAAGTGACATGTAAAATAGCACAAAAACATGTGTAGGTATTTCGTTAGCACGTGCCTTGTCAATAAAATAATTCTCTCTACTGAAAATGGACATTTCATTGTATTAAGAGGTTTGTTTTCTCTGAAGTATCAGTAAATAAATTTATGGTTTTTTTTCTGTGGCTTGCTCCATTATACTCCATATGAGCTTGTGTTTTGATAAAATGTTGTGAAAGGTAGCAAGCACATTTTATTTGACATGTAGTAAACTTTACCTATCCCTACCCCGACTTCCCCTTGGTAGACTGAAGTCCTCTTAACACCTTCATTTGTTGACCAAAAGTGACTCTGACCATGCCTGTACTATGAGCTAGGGGGTCTCATTCCCCTGTCATGTACACATACTTGTGGTAGCTTAATGAGAGCTAACACAGGTATAAATAGAACTGTAGCTGTGGTACTAGCACAGGCAATGGCAGCGTGGCACAGTTTAACTGTGCAGGGTAGAAGCACTGCTGAAACTGATGGGAAAATACTCTGCACAGCTAAGCTGTGCCTCCACTTCTACTGCCCTTGCTACCACAGCTACACTACCATTTATACTTGCACTAGCTGTAATCAAGTTACCGCGTGTATGTGCCTGTGAGCGGGGAAATCACAACCCTAGCTCATAGAGTAGATGTAGCCTTTGTGGGCCTCAGTTTTCATGTGCCTCAATTTCTGGGCACTTAACTTAAGACAACTTAAAGGGGCCTGATTTTTAGAAAATGCTCAGCAACCACCGTCTGAAAATCAGAACCCATTAAGGTGTCTGAAATTGGGTACTCAAAAAAAGCATGCTACAAATGATCTATTATAAACATACCACTCTTTCTTCCTGGATGCATACATATTAATCCAAAGATTTTGCTGCTCTCGATTTGGAGGGTATGACCAATCTATTGCTCCTTCATGATCTACTTTTGACTCATACCCCACCAATAGAAAACTGCTGATCTTGTTGCTTTAACTGCTAAGTTTGATAAAGATTTCAGGCTAACACAGGACTCCTTTCTTCTGGATTTTTAAATATTTGATGTTTGGGTTTTCTTTTTTCACCAAATAATAATAATAATAATAATAATTGAGTTCTTTTAAACATGTGTTAACTGGAACTTGTTTCTTCGTGTAATGTTCCTACTAGTGCTATATTGTGACATCAAAACTAATGTAATAATAATGCATATTCAATTTGGGTATACTGTAATGTATTTGCACCTAATGTGGTAAGACTAATATTTTAGGAACTGATCCTGCAAACGCTATTGCCAAATGTAACATTTACTGTTGTGCACAGGTCCATTGAAGTCAATGGTAGCAACTCATGGTGCAACAATACTCTTAGTAATATTTGCAAGATTGGGTTTTTAATTCCCCCCCCACCCAGAAAATTAATAAAATGACAAAAAACAGAACAGGACAAATAACTCTAAATTCATTACACATGTTGAATGTACTGTTTGAATAGGATGCATGTTTATATCTATTAAAATATATCTTTACTTTACAGTTTAAAATAAAGGGAGATTTTTGACAGAGCTTTTGTTCCAAATGCAGTAACAAATGTATGTACACCTCTACCCCAATATAACGCTGTCCTCAGGAGCCAAAAAAATCTTATTGCATTAGAGGTGAAACTGCGTTATATCGAACTTGCTTTGATCCGCTGGAGTGCGCAGCCTTGCCCCCTGGAGCGCTGCTTTCCTGCGTTATATCCAAATTTGTGTTATATTGGGTCATGTTATATTGGGGTAGAGGTGTATATCTAGTGTGAGAACCACCGACAGGGAAGCTTATGATTAGAATGTTTACATCAAACTTGGGATTTTGATGTGTGGGCAGATCAAGATGTCCTTTCGTTTTTGATTTTTGTTTCACTGTGTATACTTTCGTGCTTAGGACATCTATTGTGTTCAGGTGTTTTTTAAAAATCATTGTTATTACTATTAAGTCAGACTTGTAAGTAGAAATGCCAGATTCTGAACTGATGGTGGTTTGCAATTAAGTTTTATATTTCATTACATCAGTGTTTCTCAAACTTGGGACGCCCTTGTGTAGGAAAAGCCGCTGGCGGGCCGGGCTGGTTTGTTTACCTGCTGCGTCCGCAGGTCCGGCCGATCATGGCTCCCCGCTCCAGGCCAATGGGAGCTGCTGGAAGCAGCGGCCAGTATGTTGCTTCCAGCAACTCCCATTGGCCTGGAGCAGCGAACTGCGGCCAGTGGGAGCTGCGATCGGCCCGATCTGCGGACACGGCAGGTAAACAAACTGGCCCAGCCCACCAGGGGCTTTCCCTAAAAAAGCGGCGTCCCAAGTTTGGGAAACACTGCATTAGATCATGTTCATTCTTACTGCCTATATGCTCTTCTCTTTCTTTTCATATTTTAACTATTGTGAGATGCATTACCTTTAATTTCATATCCAAATATGATTTCTTCTTAGTACAAGTTTCATTTTAAAACAATCACAGGGCTTTCTCATATATATATATATATACATATATATGAAATACACACACAACTGGTTTTCATTGTTTACATAAATGGAAGGGAGATGCACACTAACATTCTGATCATAACCAGCTTTAGCCACCAGAGAATACTCCAGATGTTGTGTTTTTATAGTGCAGTTTAACATTGCATTAACAGGTTTTTGCATTTATAATTGGAAGGTACAGTGTTAGAAACTTCATCTTAGTCCTTAGAACATCACAAGCTGCTACAATGGTGCTTAGATTCATCCATTTTAAGACCAGAAAGTCTAGTCTGACCTTCTACATAATGCCCAAGTCTTTTTCAGACTTACTACTTCCCAGGCTAGATTCTTCCCCTCTTATAAATGTGGCCTACATTCTTAAATGTATAACCTTACATTTGGCCCTGTTGAAACAAATATTGTTTGCTTGTGCCCGTCTTACCAAACGATCCAGATTACTCTGTATCAGTGACCTCTCTTCTTCATTATTTACCAGTCCTCCAATCTTTACATCATTTGCAGACTTTATCAGTAATGGGTTTGTGTGTCCTTCCGGGTCATTGATAAAGATATTAAATAGTATAGTGCCAAGAACCAATCCCTGTGTGATCCCATTAGAAAAAACATCTACTTGATGATGATCCCTCATTTACAATTGCATTTTGATACCTATCAGTAAACCAGTTTTTAGTCTATTTAATACATGCCATGTTGATTTTGTATTATTCTATATTCTTTATAAAAAATTATGATACCAAGTCAAATGCCTTTCAGATGTCTGAGAATATTTTTGGCAATATGTATTTTCCATAAACCCATGTTGGTAATACAACGCTGACAGATCCTGGTCACTGGTGGTCAGGATTGAACCTGGGACCTTTGGAGCTAAATGCATGAGCCTCTACTGCATGAACTATTCTTATTGATAAACTAGGCAAATACAACTTAGTTGGAGCTACTATAAGGTGGGTGCATAACTGGCTGGATAACCGTACTCAGAAAGTAGTTATTAATGGTTCCCAATCCTGCTGGAAAGGTATAACAAGTGGGGTTCTGCAGGGGTCTGTTTTGGGACCGGCTCTGGTCAATATCTTCATCAATGACTTAGATATTGGCATAGAAAGTACGCTTATTAAGTTTGCAGATGATACCAAACTGAGAGGGATTGCAACTGCTTTGGAGGATAGGGTCATAATTCAAAATGATCTGGACAAATTGGAGAAATGGTCTGAGATAAACAGGATGAAGTTTAACAAAGACAAATGCAAAGTGCTCCACTTAGGAAGGAAAAATCAGTTTCACACATACAGAATGGGAAGAGACTGTCTAGGAAGGAGTACGGCAGAAAGGGATCTAAGGGTTATAGTGGACCACAAGCTAAATATGAGTCAACTGTGTGATGCTGTTGCAAAAAAAGCAAATATGATTCTGGGATTCATTAACAGGTGTGTTGTGAGCGAGACACGAGAAGTCATTCTTCCACTCTACTCTGCGCTGGATAGTCCTCAGCTGGAGTATTGTGTCCAGGTCTGGGCACCGCATTTCAAGAAAGATGTGGAGAAATTGGAGAGGGTCCAGAGAAGAGCAACAAGAATGATTAAAGGTCTTGAGAACATGACCTATGAAGGAAGGCTGAAAGAATTGGGGTTGTTTAGTTTGGAAAAGAGAAGACTGAGAGGGGACATGATAGCAGTTTTCAGGTATCTAAAAGGGTGTCATATGGAGGAGGGAGAAAACTTGTTCACCTTAGCCTCTAAGGATAGAACAAGAAGCAATGGGCTTAAACTGCAACAAGGGAAGTCTAGGTTGGACATTAGGAAAAAGTTCCTAACTGTCAGGATGGTTAAACACTGGAATAAATTGCCTAGGGAGGTTGTGGAATCTCCATCTCTGGAGATATTTAAGAGTAGGTTAGATAAATGTCTATCAGGGATGGTCTAGACAGTATTTGGTCCTGCCATGCGGGCAGGGGACTGGACTCGATGACCTCTCGAGGTCCCTTCCAGTCCTAGAATCTATGAATCTATGAATAAGCCATGTGGTTGTTAGCTAAGGCTGTAGAGCAGACTCATTAATCTCTGTTCCTAAGTGGTCTCGATGCCACCAGAGAGGACAGAACACCACACCCAGGAGGTGTGTGGGTTACATACTTCCCCTAGCTGAGGAAGCGCATCCCGAGCTTCAGAGACTTCCCAATTGAAATCGCGGATGAGCCCTCACTTGTAACACCGACAGATCCCCTTTTGTCGGCGGGGGGATTGGATCTGGGGCTTCTGGAGCTTAATGCGTGAGCCTCTATTGCATGAGCTAAAAGCCATATGGCCATTAGCTAAGGCTGTAGAGCAGACTCATTAATCTCTGTCTCTAAGGGATCTCGATGCTACAAGATGGGACAGAACACCACACCCAGGTGTGTGGGTTACAGTAACATAATTAATGCCAATCTTTCTTTAACTCTTTCAGTTGAGTCCTTTGGTTTAGTTAGTTAGTATCAGTCAGCCAATTATTTTTTTTCTGGGATCAATGTCATGCTAAGAGGCAGACGCTTGTCAGCAGTCTCATCAGGATGGCTGAGGATTCGAAGGACGTGAAAGTTGTTCTCTCTAAAGAGAGAACTAGAGCACCTCCCCCTCCTCCATGATGACATAGCTTCATGAAGTAAATACATCTGTGATGATTTGGCCTGCTGGGGATTTGGCCTAAGTTCTTTAGGTCAAGGCTGAGATACATTGATGAGGCAGTAAAGGGAAGGCTTGATGTGGACAGAGCAGTAAAATGAGACAGACACATGCATGGAATTAAGCATAAGATCACAACTTTTATTAAACTTTAGACAGGGGAGGCTACCCACCTACCACCCATACTCTCCTATACCAGGCATTTAATTGGTTCCACTGCAGGAGTTACAGGGCTCCTTACCATGTAACCCATAAAGCAGAGTAGGCTCTCCTCAGTCTACTCTCCAGGAGTCAGCTCTCTCTTAGTCTTAGCACCCTCCATCCCCCCCCAAGGAGAACAGAGGGTGTAGCAGGGCCACAAGGTCTGACCCTATCACAGGAACCCAATGCCCTTCACCAAAATCCCAGGTTTCTTACCTCTGGGAACCATTCATTAGCCATTCTGGCAACTGGCCACAGGTTACGACAAATAAACAACTCCACCCCAGTACCTCAGTTACGTACTAAGTACCTTCCTACTTAACCCACTGTGTCTTGAAGGTGCTGTGAGGAAGGCAAAAAACTCCCTGGTCTTTTGCCAAATGGCCCATAGGAGAAAAAATTCCTTCCTCATCTCCTGAACAGTTGATCAGCTAGACCTGCCACATCTATCTGGCCAGATTCCTATTCCTTGTTTGGGAGGGTAGGGTGCGCTGCTGGAACAGAGCTGAAGGAGGCTCCACATGGCCTCCATGCTGGATTAAATCCTGAAGCTGGGGAATGCTGGCCAATCAGTACCTTTCACTCCCCAGCTGGCCAATGAGTTCCAGAGACTCCCAGAGGGAGGTGCTACCTACTGTCCCTTGGCAAGTGTCTCCCTTCCTGGCTGCTTGGACTGTCTCCCTTCATCGTTGACCCTATCAGTTCCCTGTGTATGTGGGTGAGTGGCATTTCTACTACCCCTTTCTGTGCTTTACATGTTCACTGAATAAGCAGATTCCTTTAGTTTCTAGTTCTTTCACTCTAGTACATTTGATGACCATTCAGCTACCTTTAAGGATGAGGTAAAGGGAGGAGAAATCTATCATTTATATAAACAAAAGCTTAAAGTGACATCTTCATCATTCAAAGAGTACTTGGGACTCTAAAACCATTTTGAACTGTATTTTATCTAGGCAGCTGAATTTGGAGTAATCTGAAAGAACAGCTTTTACTATATATATTTGTTCAGTGTGGGCAAAGATATTTGTCTAGTGTAGACAAAATGAATATCTAAAAGATGGGCAAGTGACAGCATGACAGCTCTGTCAGTTGAAGTGAAGACAACTTCTGAGTATTTTCTCTTTGATTGAATGGGAGATTTTTTTAAAGAGAAAATGAAGCTAACTTGCATCTTCTGAGCACCTCTATTATAAGCATTTTGCATCTACATTTCAGTATGAAACCTTCAGAAAGTTTTCCCTTTGCATCCCTTATTACATAAATAAAACCCTCCTCTGAGCAGATGTTCCACCCATCTATTTGTCTTACAGCTTAGAGTGTCAATTTCCTATTTCCACAGCTGATGACATTCTTTGTGCAGCTGCCTAATGTTAGTGTATATTCTGCTTTTAAATAATATTCTCCTCTTGGCTTCATCCCAGGATTACAATGGCAGGATTATAGGAGGTGCCCACTAGGGTGACTAGTGTTAAAGGTTTATTACGGTTTCCATTAGCAATTTCAGCTTTCAAATATTTCTAGTTCAGTGATGCTAAAACATGAATTTTGTTATACAGAGTGTTAGGCCCTGATTCTGAAATGAGCACCTCATAGGAAGCAATTGTACAAAGTAGTGTGCAAGATCAGGATATTAGCCTACAAGAATGTAAATCTCTCTCTCTCTCTATCAATCTAAATTCTTCTTTAAACTTTATGTTTATTGAGAAATCTAAGAGTAAGGAGAGCATAATCACGTATCATACTTAGGAGATAATACAGTTAAATTATACAGCTATTACTACACCAAATTTTGTGTTGCATAGTCATTGAAAAGCCCTTCAGCGCCTCAGAAACCTTACTATTATAGTTTTAATTATAAAGATCCTTTTGTGAACAATGTGTATCTCAAGTTGCAGCTGGATTAATTTAAGAAAAGCAAGCAACTCATAACTTCTGAAGAAACTTTGAGTATTTTTAAGTTACATTAACAATATCTTTGTAATCTAGTGTTTTTGTTCAGATTCCTATTTACAAAAATAAATGAATGATGTTATTTTTAAACTGAATTCAAGTAGAAATTTGAAATTCGGATTGGTGTTTTGTAGAAAGGTATTTCAAAATTGGATACCTAGAGTAAGTTTTCTATGATAGAATTTTCAAAAGTGTCTAAGTGGTTTAGGAACATAAATCCCAATGAAAGTCAATGACTGGTGCTTCTAAGTCACATAGTTTTTTTTTTTTAAATCTTACTCTTAAATCCTTTTGTAAGTGCCTAAATAATAGACCTGATTTCCAAAAGTTCTGAGAAATGAGAGGTAACAAAGCAGGGCACTATCCTGGGACTTCGGAGACCTGAGTACAAGTCCCTGTTCCACCACAGATTTCCTGTGAGAGTTCTGGCAAGTCACTATAGATACTTTTGAAAATCTCATTAGGAATGAACCTACATCATTAGGTGCATAAATATCTTTTTAAAATTGGCCCTTAGTGTCCCTATAATTCAGTTCCTCATCTGTTAGATAGAGATAATAGCATGTGAGGGAGTTGTGAGGGTAAAGACAAAGACTGTGAGATGCTGTGCTCAGATACTATAGTAGTAGGGGGGTATATCAGTATTTTAGATAGGTTTATTATTTTAAACTTTGAAGTAGGTACTGCAAGGAAAATATGTAAAGGTGTTGGTGCCTGGTGCACCTTCATTAACCACATTGTTACAGCACACTATATTTGTTTCCAAAGAAACTGGTCATCAATTAAGAAAGCTCTAAGAAGGGCTCCATGGACACAGTTTATTCAATAATATTGCTCCTACAGCCACATTCCTCTTATATTGTTTTGATTATATATTAACTGAATTATTCAGCATTTCTACGCTTTTGTAGTCCACAAACTACTCCCAACAGATTAACAATTCCCTATATTACAAATTTTGGTACAAAACCAACAGGGAAAATAATAGTACAATGTGAACTCTGGGATGTGTAAAGCTTCATTCCAGAGGCTGTCCATTTTGAATCAATGACCCAAGACTGAAATGCATTGTGAGTCAAGGATAGAGGCACATGGTGTATATTTTATTTTAATTGCTCTAAAAATTCTACATCAATCCATAGCTACCACACTGCACTGAGGCTAGGGGAATAGTTAATCAAGTATGACTCATGTCAAACTACTGAAGGTGAACAGGAAATTGTGGAGTCACTAGCCTGATGCCCCTAGCTAAAATATTAGGTTCACTATCTCATGAATAAACTTGGTTTGCCATATAAATGATACAGGTAGTCAGGACAAAGATGATTTCAAAGCAACTGAGGACAAAAGATTATTTCAAAGCAAATAAGTTAGGCAGAGGGACCAGGACATATTGGATTTTTTTTTTTTTTAAAGTCAGTATACCACACCCCTTTTCAGTGACAGTTAGGTGTCCAGTTGTCTCCTTGATACATGCTTGATGTAAACAGGACTTACTGAAGGGCAAATAGACTCCTAAGAAATGGGGAGTAACAGTTAAGACCTCTAACCAAATATGGCCTTACTTAAATCATGACTCTGCTCCTTTTAATCCTTAGAACGGGAAGGGGGGCGTTGTTATTGTTTGAGATTCTTTGGTGGAGGGGTGACATTTCTTTGGCTTTCTATTTAATAAAAATTCGAATAGAGTTTGTGCAGTGTTTCATGTCTTCAAATTTCCTAGTAAAGCCTAAGAGAGCAGCTGCATAGCCTGTAATTATGTAGCAAGTAATACAGGATTTTTTTTTTCCTGAGGAAGTGAAGAGATTTTCAATTACAAGTTAAAATTTATGACACGCTGTAATAACTGTTTAAACCTTTCACACAGAAGAAGATAGCAGTGCCAGCTCTTCATGAGAGTGAGACTTACTCAGAGAATGTATTTTACAGTTGCCTTAAAAAATGTC
Source organism: Trachemys scripta elegans (assembly GCF_013100865.1). Taxonomy (NCBI): domain Eukaryota; kingdom Metazoa; phylum Chordata; order Testudines; family Emydidae; genus Trachemys; species Trachemys scripta. Next base: position 171,984,614 of record NC_048298.1, on the reverse strand, counting down.
TTAAGTAGCAATCACATGGGTCTTTTTTTTTTTTTTTTTCCGTATTCCAGCCCAGAACAGCTGGTTAAGCTCTGTAAATACATCTTTAATGAAATTACAACCTGCACTTGTAAGTTGCATTTACAGACACTGTCTGATTAGATGAGCATTGTACTAAGGAATGAAAAGTGGCAACTGCACCAGCAGAAAGAGTTATTTATTTTAGATGCCATCCACACAGTGGGAGAAGGTAGACAGGGAAACCTTAAGTTATACTTCAGAATTAAAGTAGTATGCAGTTTACACAAAGTGCATTGCTAAGTGCTATGAGATTGAGGGTTATTATATGAAACAGCAGAGAAAATCATAAAAAGCAGAGGTATGGTTTGTTATTTACTTAAAATTGACAATGTTCATTTTAGAAATTATTTTGGAAAAAAACATGCATTATGTTCTGTTGTTAAAGGATAATCTCTTGTGCTTATATGTAAAAAAAAGTCATTATTCAAACCTCTGATTTTATATTTAATTTGATTAACCAATTGTTGCAGTGAGAGCAATATGAGCACCAACTTCAGTCACAAGTGAGAATTTAGACATAATTAGAAGTTCTCTTTTTGTTCAAGTATGAATTTGGCTACATTTTCGCCTCAACTATAAGGCCCATGCAGCAGAGGTATCCATAACACATTTTTAAATCTAGTATCTTTTTTTAGTGCTTGCACGTAATTTCATACACATTCTGTGGGCATAAATTCCATCAATTAGATTTCTGATTTGCATGCATTGTCAGGTAGAGATCTAGTTTCCAGGATTAACACTGGTAATTTCTGTGGGCACAAAACTGCAGGTACAAGATTGGATTTTAAAAATCAGCCCTTTAGTGTCCAAAATAGTAGGACTCTTTGGAAAGAGTTTCAGATAAGACTTGTATCAGTTCTTTTAAATGAATAAAAGTCAGAAACTTTCATTTTTAAAAAGGATTTAGGTCGGGCCTGATCCCGAGCACTTATCCCTTTGACTCCAACGTCTCTCAGGATTAGGCTTTAAAAGCTGTTTCCGTAAGTAAGTAACAAACTGTGTAATTGTGAATTCTGTTGTACAAAAGAAGCACTACATAACAACATTTATATTTTGTGGATGGAACAGTGAGGTATTTAACTGCAGTCTCCTCTAGATACAACCAAGGGGAGAATGACCTTTCAATGAAATATGAGTTAATAACCCTACAGTGCTGAGTGCTTTGGTCAAGTTAATCTTAGTACAGATTGTAACAAAATGTAGTCTAATGTGTACTGAAAATTAATTAGAGGAAAGACTGTGTTTTAATGGTGTGATGGATCTAATCTTTGATTACATCAGCAAATTTCTATTGCAATTAATAACAATTAATTGTACTAAATAAAGGAATCAGGGGGGAAAGGTTTGTCATATTAACTGTAGCACTCAGACTATATCACCTTACATCCATTGTGTTTTCCATTCTCAGCATTTTACTTCCTAAACTAACCATCAAGGAGAGACTGACTCCCTTTATGAGGAGCATAGGGGAGAAAACAGGATGTTTTTAATAGCTTGTCAAGGAGAGATAGTAAAAGAAAGAAATTGAATGTGCTATTTGTATACTTATGTGCAACTGGAAAGACTAGAGGCAGTTTCCAGAGGATACTGTTGTCCAGTGTTAAATGCAGCACATGGCTGGTATATGTTGGTCTATAATATAACTTGTGGATATTTCATACAACTTAACAGATCAAAAGTAGAGGTCCAAGACCTGCAATACAAACATGTTTATTTGCTGCTATCCTAAAACAGATGAAGTCATTTAAAACTGCGGAGAGGGGGGTCTTGATTATTAGCAGGAGTGGGTGGGTGAGATTCTGTGGCCTGCGTTGTGCAGGTCAGACTAGATAATCATAATGGTCCCTTCTGATCTTAAAGTCTATGAGTCTTGTATATAATTCTTATCAAGTATCAAAGTGGTGCCCCATTCACCATGATTCTCTCCTGTTGGCCCTTCCATTTCACCTGAGGATTGATTCCCCCTCTCCTTTGTACTGTATTGGAAAATTTTGGATATACCAAATAAAAAAGCTTGGTAATTGTATTGTTTGTAACATTTGCTTCTAAAATTCAGAAATGTTGAGCAGGTTCTCAGAGTTCATGCTAAGGAAGCCTGCCTTTTTGACATGTTCTACACTCTTTTAAGGACATGAAGTAATTTGGGTTTCTGATAAATAATTACACTGCTTCGGTTGACTAATAAGACCATATACTTTTTTTAAAAATGGTGTGGAAAAAAAATTGCATGGAAACCCTTTCAGAAGAGAAAGAGAAATAAGAGGGATTCTCACAAACAGGAATTAGGACCAGTAACCACTAGCTCATTAGTACTGTTCGGAAGGTGGGACACAGGGAGACGTCCTTTCTTATTTTAAGTATGTTCCCTCCCAGTAAAGGATATGAAGGATGAGCATTTCATTAGAAGAAATCAAAGGTTGCCCATGAAACCACTGCAGAAGAATTTTTGTACTGTAAGAACCAACAAACCTCTGACATGTGCCAGCTCCTCTTCTTAGGTCTTGTGCTGAGACCAATTCAACAATAGTGAAACAACTGATTTTAATAACATGATTTTGAGTTCAACTGTAACACCAAAAATGCTTGAATTAGAACATTAACATACTTTCCTCTTTAGTGGCCACTTTATGCTTTGTTCTTGATTTACAATAGAGATTAGAAAATATTGCAGTTAATTTCACTGACAAGACTACCATAGTTAATCATCACACTTAAGGCAAAGAAGCATAGACCAGCCAACACAAATTCTGTTAATTTCAGAATGTTAACAAGCAGCATGTTCAGACTTCCAAAAAATGCTTCTTTTAACTGTATAAAAGCATGTTTAGTGAATTCAAGATGCTGATGTTGGCTCAGACTTGGTTATTGGATTCCAGCCATTGCTGTATCCTTTTTTTTTTTTTTAATTTATAAGCAGAAATGGACATGAAGTAGTATTTCCCCCCTTCTTTAAAGTGAATTTTGTGGCTGTGAAAAGTGCTAGATTGACAGCCCTGAGACTTGAGAGTCCTCTGTTGACAGATGAATTACGACATGGGCAGCAGTAATGTCCCCAGTGCCTGACAAATACATTTCAACTCTGATGTAAAGAACCATTTCAGAGCTAGGAGGATAGGTCTCCAGGCCAATTCATTATGGGTATATCTAGGCTGCAGCTGAGAGCGAGCCTCCCAGCCCGGGTAGACAGACTTGTGGTAGTGGGGCTCATGCTAGTGCACTAAAAATAATGGTGTGGATGTTGCAGCACCTGGGGAAGCATGGGCCACCCCCGGGTCTGAGCACGGGTAGCTAGGCTGAGCCACTGCCAGTGCCACAATGTCCATTCAGCTATTTTTAATATGATAGTGTGAGCCCCGCTACCACAAGTCTGGCTCACTCCAAGCTGCAGTGTGCGCATGCCCATAATGAACTGGCGTGGAGACCTACCCTCCTTTAAATCAATGGTCCTTTACATCAGCGTTGAAGTATATTTGTCAGGCACTGGGGACATTTGTATCACTGCTGCCCATGTGGCCTCTTATATCAGACTGCCAACAAGGGTGACAATTGGTTCTGATTTTTGTGGCACGGAGAACTGTCTGTCAGGAGCTGAAGTGAGACCACAAAGCTATTTCACGTAGTCATCAGGTGGTAATAATTTCCAGTCAATACTGATTTTGTCTGTAATTGAAAAGGTAATGTAGAGGTGAGGTGAATGATTCCATATCCTTTTAATAAGCCCTTCAGCCCTTTAGTCAAACACAAAATTTGGTCCTTTGTATGTATTTTGGTGTTACAGATTTACTTCACTGTCTGTGAGAGAACTTCTTTGCAGAAAAGAATGGCATCCTGAATCTCTTCTTCTTCACATCCCTTCTGAGCACCTAAACTTTATGGCTAGCTTTCCAGCATTGACCATGTCTCTTACCAGTCACTGTAACTTTTAAAGAAAGAAAACTTAACACACTTCATTTGTCTTTTGCTATGGATTATCCTTCCCATTCTTTACCCTTTTTTATCTATAACCATCACTTTTGAATTTTGTCTTATTTAGATTTTGAGCTGTCAATGATGTGTACATACATACATGTGTGTGTGTGTGTGTGTGTGTGACTTATGGCACTGTATAAATATTAATAACAAAAGAATGCATAGCTTTCGGAGAAAAATCACGTGTTACTTCGGAACTTGAAGCAATTTTGCACAATGAATGTAACTGTTAGAGCTTTATATTATTTTAACGTATTTCAGGCCACTCTATCAAATGCCAGAAGCATATGTTGGTTTAAGGAATAGTGAGCATGTGGTTTTGTACTTTATATTGCTGCAATTAATAGTGGAAATGGTAGTTTAATTATAAAAATGTGCTGATAGCAAACCATAAATGTTTTCAGATGAAGCCAAAAAAATTTTTCCACGTGTTTAATGTGCCAATAGCAGATGTGAATAATAACTTATGCCACTTAGCTCTGTCCCTGGTCCAGATCCTGGGCCCTACCGTGGCCATGTCATTTGGTCTGCAAGTGAAAAACCACCAGGAAGCCATTTTAAAAAGCTACCTGAGGATTTCCATGGCATGGTGAATTCCAGGGTGATACAGGGAAAGCATATTAGACCCTATACTGTGCATCTACCCTGCTGCTGGTGTAGGAGGCATGCCCAGGGAAAAGGGAGTGTACTGGAAACCACTATGTGCAACAGACTGCCACAATCCACCTGCTCTAATGCTGCGTTGGGGGCTATTATCAGCTGGCTCAATTTAGAATGGTCCTGAGTTGACTCTGATGCATCTCAAAACCACACCAACGCGTGGGATCCCCAGGCTCAAGGTTACATAAAGGTTATTCAAAGCTGTGTGTGTGTGTTATTTTTATACACACACACACACAAATAAAGGTAATTTAAAGTATATATAAACTGTCAGCACACTATTATACAACTGTCATTTATCAAAACCAGCAATGAGTGCATTCATATATGCCAGAGACTGCCAAATTTCACAATCAGAATCACCCAATTTCTATTAGAATTTCCTCACCAGCAATGTTTTTTTTATCTGCTCGCTTTCTCTTTATTTCTCATTTATTAAAGCCAGACCCATTCTAACTGTGATTTGTAGAACAGGAATAATTTTATGTGATGTTTTAAAGTGGCTGGTTTGTATCCACACATATATCTTATATATAACTCACTTCTGTGCTGCCTTCAGAACTGAGCTCCCAGCCAGCAGACGCAGAGCTTCCTGCAACCAGTGGAGGTTCCCGGAGGTGGGTCTGACCCAGCCCCGGGAACGGCCCAGGGCATGATAGGAACCCCCTGCAGGGGTGTCCCCAGACTGCCCCTCCCTGGTTCCGGATCCAGCGTTCAGGGATTAAAGGGGACCTGGGCTGGCTGTGGGGGGGACCAAGCTCTGCCCCCCCAAAAGTGATGACCACCCCATATCACTTCTGCGCTGCTGCCGGCACCATTTAGCTGCCGAGCTTTGAAGGCAGCACCACCGCCAGCAGCAGCACAGAAATAAGGGTGGCGATCCTGCGACCTCTCACGACTCCCTTTTGGGTCGGGACTCCCACGGTTACAGCACTGTGAAATTTTAAATGTAAACAGCTGAAGTGGTCAGGCATTATGGTGTGCGCCTGTAATCCCAGCTTTCCATTATAAAATAACTTCATTTTCTTGGAACTTTTCTTTTTTACTTGTTAATTAGCCTGACAAAAAAATTAAGCGTAGGCTTATAAAACGGAGCAAAATATCTCACGTTTTGTAGTAGCTACAAGAAGTCTGCACACAAACTCTCTTTTTAATAAAGATAAGGTCACAAACATACTTTGGAGAAAAATGTGCAGATAGTATAAACTGTCGTGACTTCATTTAAGTCAGTTTCACCAATTTGCACCAGTGAAAGATCTGGTCCTTCCTCTTGTAAACTGCTTTCTGCAGAGACCATGACTTTCTATGGGCCACATTTGGAGAACTGTCTGAATGCTAAAATTCATGCCCATTGATGTGTCTTATCTGCATTCACAATTGTAATGATTGAATACACAGTCAAAGGAAATGCACGCTCACATCACTAGTTAGACATTTACCAGGCCATCTATGAGTGTAATGACTGCAGCTGCAGACACAATTGTGCTAATTGTGCATGCAAAGTAGGCACGTAAGTACATGTGTATTTTCTATGCTTAATTATATGGACATTTCTGGAAATCTTGCCTTCAATGCATTTTGTAAAGCACTGTGTAAATGTATTACACTCTAATGAAATAGAAGATAGCAAATCCCAAAACCTTCATTTTAACAGTCACCTACACAGCATTTGAATTATCAAAAGTTTTATAATTTCAGTACATTATCTTTTTTTATTTGTTAAGTGCAGACAGATGATTGGGTGCTGAACAATGGACAAATAAAGTTTTAGAAATGGGGCAAAATCATTAGCAGCGGAGAAGAAAAATAATTTAACCATTTTTTTATAAATCCAAACTAGTGCATGACAGTAACCTCAATATATTAACTATTTTTAAGCATTGTAGATTAATTTGTTTTGTTTTATTCATTATTTGGTGAAACAGATGGTAATGGTTTTGTCACAGTTTTCTTTTCTTTTTCTTTTCTTTTCATTTCCCCACTTTGTCACAGCTGGTTACCAATCAATCTCAATTCACGGTACAGTGATGATAGCACATGTTGTCCGGGGGCCAAATCTGATTGGGTTGCATTTTTTCAGCAGTGTTTCATATCAGAAAAAAACATGTCTGCATGGCAGGGACTGTCAGCACACTATTGTACAACTGTCATTAATCAAAACCAGCAACAATGAGTGCATTCATATATGCCAGAGACTGCCAAATTTCACAATCAGAATCACCCAATTTCTATTAGAATTTCCTCACCAGCAATGTTTTTTCATCTGCTCGCTTTCTCTTTTTTTTTCTCATTTATTAAAGCCAGACCCATTCTAACTGTTACTTGTAGAACAGGAATAATTTTATATGATGTTTTAAAGTGGCTGTTTTGTATCCACACATATAATGACTGCTTATTTAAAAATCCTCTCTCAACTCAGTACTGATGGCTGAAGAGTAAGCTAGAGTGAAAGGTTAAGTACCTTAAACTCTTTAACAAAAGAACTATTTAAAAGCTATTAGATGATAGTAAATACATATAACTACACATTAGGGGCTACACGTTATAGTTAATTTTGGCATCAGCTTGGGCAACAGCCAGTAATATTCAGGTAGTATATTGAAAGGTGTTTCTTGACATTATGCATATTGTACAAGCGTTGGTTGTGACTTCATAGTTAATTAAGATTGAGCTGATTTTTTCCCCTTAACACTGAGATTCAGCCTTTTTGCTATACATGAGTACAATGTATCATCCCCAAATTTACCCTACTTATTCTCTGAGTACAGAATGAATGTTCTAACGCTTTAGAAGTTCATCCCTTAATAAGTTTGAGTTACAATTAATTTTAAAATGGGTTCTGGAAGAAATGTAGCATTCACTATCAGACCTTTTTCTGCCCTGAATGATCTTAATAATGGAGTAACCCAGGCCCTGCAAACTTTCCATAAAGTTAAAGCTCCTTGAAATCTTATGTATGGGCTACATTTGAAGAAATTATGTTGTAATTAAGCTAAGTTATTACTTGTTGTATTTAATTAGATAGGGTTGGGTCAGTGACTGAGGTCATTCTTAACTGGTGCCATGATGGAATCAATCATCATTGCTTGCTAATATTCTATTGGTAGAAATGGGTCAGTGACATGAGGAAGTCTGTGCATGTGTCAAGAGTTTTCACTGATAAATTACTTGGCTGCTAGTTGTCACTGCTCTTAAAAGTTATGTCGCTGTATGCTAACAAATGAAGGACCAAATTACCCAGTCTGTGCTGTCTTCTTTGCATTGCTCTAGTTTTTTTTTACACACACACACACACACACACACACACACACACACACACACACAGCTTTAAAATTGATGCTACATATCTTCAGTTCACTAGAGGTATCACATGGTAGCATTCTCTTTGGGGCTCTAGGTTATTGTTCATATATGACATTTTTAATATTTAAATACTAATTATATACCATTCATCAATAGTAAGAGACAGAGGTCCAGTTCTCATGTGTTAAAATAGACTAGCCCAGAGCCTTCAGAACCTCCAGATCTCAGCATGGCCATAATTTGGTCAGGTGTGATACTCCAGAGGGTCAGTGACATTAATCCAGATGCAGGAGATCTTGCCTGCAAAGTTAAATAATGCAAGCTTTTAATAATAGGAGATACTGGACTTTGGTATTGGGAGAAGGCAGTTTGAATTGGTTAGATTGTTCACCATCCACAACAGTTCTGCGGGATGTGACTTTACAAAGACCATGGTGGAGGAGAAGAAAGATTCAGTGTCACCACCCCTTATTGCACAGGGTCATTTGTGCTGCTGTGATCAGATTCAGAGCCAATTTTCCTTCACTCTTCTTACCGCCTGCTTCATCTGTCAAAGTTTATCATTTAACCGTGGTGACTTATATGGACAGTGTGGATGGAACAGATGACTTGAGGGGCATTGCATCAATGTTTTAGGACACCAGATGGTTGTAATGTCCCACGAGTGCCTCCATGCACTGGTCTAGTTGCTAGATGGCATGCTCTTTCAGGATGGTCCAGAAACCCACTGAGGCCCTGGTGGCTGTGCAGGCAAGAAGGCCTGGACCTCAATTTGAAGTACCGGTAATTGATGATTGGACCTTGATAGAGAGATGTTTACTCTACCCTCCATGTCAATACCCAAGTGGGTGATTAAGGTTGTGCTCTAGTTCTGCATTCTGGCATGCCAGGCGGTTGGCTTTTTCACCTAGTAGCCTTTTCACAATCTGCATGATGGACAGGAAAAAGCATAAAGGCTGCTGAGGCTTAAAAGGCAGCTGGCTGGCATGCCAGGACCAACACATCCGTGAGACGAAGAGGAGCAAGTCAGCTGCAGCCCACAGCAAACTGCAGAGTTGTGTCCCAGACTGCCTGAATTAAAGTCCAAACAGTCAGTCAGGCACAGTCCTGCTGCCGTCTGGTTTTAGCCCAGCAGTGGTCAGAGTGCCATTTGGATGTTATCTTTCCTTAAAAAATAAACAAACAGAAACATTTCAGCAAAATAAACGGCCAGTTGCTGCCCTGCGTTTTAGGTTTTTTTCTACCCTCACCTAATCTCTATGTGGTAGCAAGTCTTAATTTCAGAATATTTTATAGGAACCAAATCTGGCCCCACGTGTCTTACTCCTCTAGAGCTGGCCCTGTGTCAAGGAAATACGCATTCTCTCTTGTTCGTAGCAGTTTGTTTGCCAAAGACAGTAGCTTCTCCATCAGTATGGGAAATGGGTGTTGTATTCTTGTGATTTTTATGGAAGTTATTGCTTCCATTTGCCTTTCTCTTCTATGAAAACGGTGATTTCAATTTATCATTGACTGGTGCAGCACAGTGTGCAAAATTACATAATTCAGTGCAACACCCCAGAAGAAATGTGCCATAATAACTGCATATGGCTTTTAAATGCATATTTACAATAGCTTAGTGCTGCTCAAGGAACGGCGGGCCAGATTCTCTGCTCAATGGAATTAAGCCAACAGTAAATATGGCCCTAAATTTCTGGAATACACTGTAGCACCCTCCCGCTTTTCCCTCTGGCATACCATTTATGCATTAGATAAATGTGACAAACGGAATAAAAGTACACCTAAATATGATTCCTAAATACATAAGTGACAAGTATTTATGCACCATCCTGCACACCACTAGTAGAATGGTTAGCCTCAGTTGTTCTTTTTGTTAATTTTTATATGGCTTCTTACCTAATGAATTTATTGAATATGAAAGGGAACGATCTCCGATCACAATAAAAGGTCTGCAGAATATGAAATAAGAGGATTCTGATTTTTAATTATCCCTGCAACTATTAATTTTAATTGATAATTTGAGCTTTACTTAGCAAAACTGATCTTTTTACAGTATTTCAGCATGTAGAACTCATGGGTTAATGTTCCAGAAATTTTGTTAGTACACTAGCATCCCAGTATCTTTACTATATATTGACTGCATCTATTACAAGTACAAAATAAAAAAGTAATAACAATACATAATAATTAGCACAGAAATTAACATCTGGGGTTCTGAAATGGTTTACAAGTATTAATAACTTCAGCCTCACACTACACAATCTCACAACACTCCGGAGGGAAGTAGCTGAATTATGCTCTGATTCAGCAAAAGATTTTCACATGTGCTTAAATCCCATTTAAATTATGCAAGTGCTTAATTTCTTTACTGAATTGGGACCATAATCTCCATTCTACAGATAAGTAAAAGAAGGCAGAATGCAGTTGAATCACTTACTCAGGGTCACACAGAGCGTCTTTGAAGATCTAGGTATAAGACTCAGCTCCCTCGAGGTCCAGTCTGGTACGTTAGCCTCAAGAGCATCCTTCCCCCTTAGAGTTGACAAATCTGCAACTAAATATTATGGTCAAGATCAGTTAATTTCAGGTATAGTAGGGTTGTTACCTCCAAACAGAATGTTTATCCAAGTTCTGTAAAGGGGAATATTTCAGGAGTAAAATATACCTCATAAAAACCTTTGTGGGACTTAGAGTGCCCATTGAAATCATTAAAAGACAAAGCCTCCCATTGACTTCAATGGATCGGTCCTTAAAACAGCCATAATATTTTATCAAGAGAGTGTTTTTCAGGATGACAGCAATTGAAATCTGAATATCTTTCAGAATTTAAGTTAAAATTTTTTTACAAATGAATGTTCACTGCATAGTGAAGTATGCACACTATGCAGATACATTCTGAATATCTTTAGCCCTAGCATAAGAGTAAGTATCAAGAAAGGGGGAGAAAAATGCAGTGAAAATGTTTCTTCTTTGTTAAAAAAAAAAGTAAAGCTCCTCTCCCTATTCTGTTAAATTCGTACATTGTGCTACTGGGAAACTGATGTGTGCCTTGCGTCTAAACTGTCACTTTGCAAAGCCTGTGTTTACAATGTACATTGTGCATAAATGAGTGCAATGTAATTTCCTGCTCCACCCTCCTACAGAGGCTGACAATTTTACTAGGGACCTGTTAGGGGAAAACTGTTTTCAAAGCAGCAGATGTAAAATATGAAGCTCATGCAGTTAAAGCCATGATAAACCCCGAGCTGTCATATATTGATAACTGATGCCTGATAGCTTAATTTTATCATATTGCTCTAGATCAAGGGCAGAGTGAGTGATATTATTAATAAAGCCCTAATACTGAGTGAACATAGCAATACTAATTTTATGGCTGTAAAGTTTTTAACTAATGCATAGTGCAATAAAAATGTCATGAAGATTAATGCCTGGTGGAATTATCTAACTCTAGGTAATAAATTATCTTCCTGAGATGTATCCAAGATAGAATCAGATTGGTAAACTCCAGGTGAGAAATTTTGCCATGTATATTGTCAGCTACATAACGTCTTTCCTTTCCCTTCCCTTACTTCTGTAATGCAGATATGACATCAAAGATGATTACACCTTACGCATTAAAAAGGCCACGAGCACAGACGAGGGAACCTACACATGCATTGCTGAGAATCGAGTTGGAAAAGTGGAAGCCTCTGCTACCCTCACAGTTCGGGGTGAGTGCTACAGTACTTGAGAGAGTGTCATGTTTCAGTGTCACATTCTGACACAGTGGGCCATATCCTCACCTGGAAGTGATGCAGGCCGGGCCACCACTTCCTGCAGCTCCCATTGGCTGGGAATGGCAAACTGCGGCCACTGGGAGCTGCGAGGGGCCATACCTGCAGATGCTCAGGTAAACAAAGCGTCTCACGGCCAGCCAGGGGCTTACCCTGAACTAGCCGCGAACCAAGTTTGGGAACCCCGGCCTAGATCCATCACAGCCAATGGCACTATACTGATTTTCACCAACAGTGAAATCCTGGCCCCATTGAAGTCAAGGGCAAAACTCCTAGAATGGGACAAAAATTTCACCCCAGCTGAGGATCTGTCCCAGTATTTGTAACTGAAAGCACAAATTCATATGTATGTATGTGTCTAGTTGTAGGTTTTATTGTCTCCGTTAGTAGACTGTTTTTTCATGTTCCTTTCTGTAATAAAATTAGGAACAATTTAAGTCAATGTATATTTATTTTATTTTTTAAATTTTGAACATTTCATAATGGAGCCTTCTGCCATTTTTTTTCACTTGACAGACTAGCACCATCCCAAGAAATAAGAGACTTGGTTAAGTATAATAGTTAAAGCATAACCTTTTCCTCTGAAAATGTCTTTGGACACTGGTACCCACCTATCGTTTACATAGTGTAGTTGGATGTAGTGAGGAGGTTTAAAATCCCAGCAGCCTAATGAGTTTTTAGATAGTACTTTGTGACAGTACATACGGAGATGTTAAATATGGCGAGAGAGAAAAAATATGAAAATGTATTTCCATAAGATTAAATAAAATATAGTAGTTAACATATTTTGTTATTTTGTTCAAAAAAGATAAGCCGCAATTTTGATACAATGGGTATCACACAGACACTATTTCACAGTTTATTGGTGCATGATGAAGGTTTTCAGTAGAGCTGTGAAAGGTTAATAAAAACATTTTTAGCTTCATCTTCTCCTTTTTTTCTCCCCCCCCCCCATATCCATTAAATCAAATGTTCAAAATCTCTCTGGATTGCTTTATTAGAACAGGGGTCAACTGACCCAAGAGGCCGACTTCCATTTCCATCCATTTAATGCATGGACACAGTTCAGTTTAATTTGCTGAATTCAAAGAAAAAAAGTCACCCAGTGGCTTTGCAAGGGGGGAGATGTTAGGTCAGTATATAACAAAGAAAAGAGAGTATTGTGATAATCCATCTGCTAAAATATTGCCATAATGTCACTTTAGATAATAAGTGATAATGTGGCTTTCTTGATGTAATCTGAAAATGGCTTTACTTGCTATTTGTTTGTGATGAGGATTATTCTTCCATTTTGTAATTTGATAAAAATAGGCACAAGAATTAACTCTCAAAAAGTGTACACTTCCTTTGTCACGAAAAGAATCAAATACCCAATAAATCTGGCCATTAGTTTAGTGGCCTTAAATTCTCCTAGAACTGTGTCCACTGTATACATTATTGAGTCAAGCCTTTCTTTTTACTAGCCTAGCCTTGTGATACGAGCAATGACTAGAACAAAGCAAAAATCCTTTGAACTCACTGGAGCCTGAACTTGACCAAATTAAGGTGGAAAAAGGAAATATATAATTTAATCGATTTTCCTACACTCAAGAAGATTTCCCATTATCTTTTTCCTTGGCTTTATAATCTAAAGGCCATAAGCAGAGTGTTTATTCAATACAAAAGAAGCCACTATATTACAAGCGTATTAAACATTCAGGATGTGACAGAAAATGAGAAAAGCTAAGAAATTCAATGTTGAATGCTTGGCACTCTAGGCTCTTTGGAAACAAGGAACCCGTAGGTAAACTTCCTTTGACTTCAAAGGGATCAGGATTTGGAACTATTTTAATTAATGAAGGTCTTAACCCTGAATTACCAAACTTTTGTTAACTTTATATTCAATACAGTAATGACACAAGCTATTATTTGAAATTACCTTACTTTCATCATATTCACTTTGTCCCATGAAAAGGGGGGAAACAACTCACATGCTTTAGAATTCACTGTGTGGGGTGGCCCTAGTCCTGTGTAACTTACATGTCCATTGAAAACCCAGTTCTGAAGTTACATGTGCATGTGCACACACATACACAACCTGCCTGCCACAGCTTAATACCCCGCTCGCATCCATGGCTCCATTTGACCTCATTAGCCACAGCTGATGGCAGAGTTTGAATTCCCTGACTGAACCCTCAGCCCTGTGGTTGGGAAGTTGCAGTTCTGTCCTACCTCTTGTCTTTCCAGTCCATGAAAGGGGAAGATATTTCATATTACCAAAAGTCATGGAACCTAACAAAGAGCGGAGGGGATGGAGGTTGCTATGCGCTGAAGTGTGTAGCAGATAGGAAATAGTTAAAAAGAATGGTTGTTATGACAGTGCAGGGCTCAGGTCATAGGAGGGGTGAAAACTGAATAGGCCCTGAACATGTTACTTTACATGGGGGCTCTTCAAAACATAGGTTTGACCCTGGTCTCTGAGCCTAAATGAACAAATGAAACTAGTTGCTAATAAAGTCTTGTAGCTCCTCGGTTGGTAGCACTCATTCTATTGCTAAAATAAGGTAAGTTTCATCTTCCCAGGTTTTAACCTCAAGTGAATTTTCTGTCCAAATGTTAAGCTCCTCTAAAAGGGATGTCTGTATTTTAATAATAGCAGCCCTGACAGCCCTGTCCCCCAACTCAAGTGCAATGAAGGGCTACTGCTATAATCAAGAAATCACTTGTTGCAGCAACTGCTTTCAATCTCAATATCAGTCTGAAGCAGAATTAACCTGTCAATCATCCAGGAGCAATTTTTTAGGAAGTAGAAGTTTATCTAAGCAGTAATTTGGGAGGCTCTGAATTGAAATCCCTGTGGCCATTCCAACCTATTTGTTATATTTTCATCAGCCCTGTCAGTGAAGAAAAAGTGATGTGCTGTAAGCTTTCGTGGATAGGAAAAATGGTGTCTTGGGCTTTTCTCCAGCTCCTACTGCAGTACTGACTGGCCATGCTTAAAATTCAATTGGTATTTAAATCAGACAGTGATGCCTTTCATTTATTGGCATGACATTTGCCAGTCTGTGGCTTGAATGGATGTATTCATCTGGGCCTAGAACTTTGTGCTAATGCAAAGCTATTTTACTTCAATCAAGCATTAACAGTGATACTTGATGACGACATATGAACCTATCAAAAATGTTTCTCAGATGATTGGTTCCAGCCAGCTTATTCAGAAGCTGTGTAACTACTGTCTCCAAAAAAATGTAATAACAATAACTCTCAATTAAACAATAAAGCCGGGCATCTTACTTTCACTGACATTTGTGAGTTTAGAGATCGCTGGAGTGTCCATAGTTAAATGTAACATTACACGTCATGCATTCTGACAGATTTTTTCTTTTTTTTTAATGTCTTTTTTATGTTCTCACCACACCATTGTAATGTCTACAGCTCGCCCTGTTGGTAAGTAACCATCCTTCTATCCATTTTCGCACGGCTTCATGCAATGCTTCATCTTTCATTTGCAGCAGCATTTAACTGACTTAAACACAATTATTAATGACCAATGCTTAATAGTGCTAACTTTCTAATGCTAG
Source organism: Trachemys scripta elegans (assembly GCF_013100865.1). NCBI lineage: Eukaryota > Metazoa > Chordata > Testudines > Emydidae > Trachemys > Trachemys scripta. Next base: position 171,969,289 of record NC_048298.1, on the reverse strand, counting down.
CCAACTGATTTTGACTGGGCAAGACGTGCTATCTCTGAATTTGTTATTACTTCTAGAATATCATATGTAATGGCATTTGCCAAATCACTAACAAATAAGCAATTATATCACGGAGGGGTGGGGTGTTAATAAGCCAAAATTACTAATAGGATCATTCTTAACAGTTTGTGGATGTGTGTTAAGGGCTTGGTACAAAGGCCATTGAAGTCAATGAAAAACTCCTATTGACTTCAAATGGCTTTGGATCAGGCTCTAAATGAGCAGCCCATTATGTTTTTTTTCCTGATGTAAGAAAAGAAGCACACACTTTGCACATCCTGTGTCTTTTGTACCTGTGTAAAATCTTTGAAACAATATAGTCGATTATGCCCCGTTCTTGAATTGAAGAGAGGATAGAATGGACTCCCCTTCCTGTTGGGGCAGTTCATCGTCCTTCTGTATAAAGCCTGCCATAATTGGTTTTGATTCCTGGATCATAATTCTTCTTTTAGAGTGTAAGTTTTGCCTTTGGAGTGCACAAGATGGCCGCAAATGAAAATATTGTGCATGCTAATATAAGGTGCATAGGAAAGCTGGCCCTGGATCACCATCTGCACTTTGAATCCCCCTTCAGAAAATTCAAATCCTGGTAATTTCTTTCAAAACTTTGGTTAAATTTGAAAGATTGAGCAAAAAGAAAAGGAAGCTTGTCACTCACTGAAACTTATTCTTGTACTGAAAACGATTCCAAGGAAATACATTTTCTTTTTGTTATTTTCATTAATGGCTGTGCACTCCATGCTCAGGGGGATTTGCTAGATATTTTTTTCCAGATAAATTACTATTGTGAATGTCATTGTTTGCAGCTCTGTTGTTTTTTAGAATAATGATTTCATTGTTTTAGCCTTTTATATAAAGAATTGTCTTCACTGCAGTGTCAGCTCGAGTTATCTATACTCAAGTGTAGCTCAAGTGAGAGTGGTGAGACAGCAATGGAGTGTTTGTATTAGCAGCACAGAGTAGTTGAGTCCCCACTGCACTCAGCAGCACTCGAGCTTCCACCAACACCCCTTGACGGGCCAGCGAGCTTAAGGTTAAAGCACCACTTCGCTTGAGCTACATGGGCGTCGGTTAGGGATGACACTTGAGTTATATCTTGAGCTAATGCTGTGGTGAAGACAAACCCTTAGCATCAGAAATTAGGGTTTAGTTAATAAACACTCCTGAAAGGTACAATCCTTTACTCAGGCAAAATTCTCATTAGCATTGCGCCTGAGTAAGGTGTGTAGGGTTTGACATTAAGTTTGTATACACAATTTGGACTGTCTCTGAGCCTGATTTACACAAATGATGTCAATTAAAATAAATTAAAATAAATGGAATTACACCACTGTGAAAATGGAGTAAAGTTGCTGTGAACTGGGCCCTTTGTTTGAATGTGACTCAGGCCTTGTCTACACTAAAAAATTAGGTTTACCCTGCTATGTCACTCAGGGGTGTGAAAAATTCACAACTATGAGCAATAGTTAAGCTGATCTAACCCCCCCTGTGAAGACAGCGCTAGGTTGATGGAGGTTAGAAAAGCTCTACTAATAAACAATAAACACCCACATTTTAGTTCAGTGGGAAAGCCAGTACAAGAAAACAAACATTTTGTTTTGGAAAGCTTTCTTTTTTCTCGCCCTTAAAAGAGAAGGAAGAAAAAATTCATAAGCTAAGGCTCTTTGGGCTCTATAAAAGCCACATTAAAAAAAAATTACAACGAAAGTAATAGACTTTTGCTGTGTCGATGCTTCATATTATTTCAATGCGTTGATCCTCTGCTTTTGAATTCTTTAGATCCTAGTGTGACAATTCCAGCTCATAAGCTTGTACTGAATCTCCTGATCTTAAGTTATTCTATTTCCAAGCACATGACTCCTTCATAAGGGTGCACTCCTGTCATCTTTGTGTTTACCATACTAAAATTGTTTTATTTTGTTACAAGTAATCATGTGGTACAAAGAAAATGTCTCCCTTATTTGACGTACTGAGATGGGCCATAAAATAGAGTGGGTTATTTTAAAAGAATTATTGTTTAGTACAGTATTTGTCATATTATTTAATTTGCTGAGAATAATGTACAAATATCAGCCCTAATCATCAGGGGTGGTGAGTTGTATGGACCCATGCTGCCCAGGCTCCAGCAATATTCAGGGCCCAGGGGCCCTGCTCCACCAATGTTTGGGGCCAGGTCTCATCCCCGGCCCCACCTGCCGCCCCTCTGCACCTCCCCTGAGTGACCCCCGGCCCCCACTTGCTGCCCCCTCACCTCCCCCAGACCCAGAGCCTGCAGCTCATGCTGACTCTGCTCTGCCGGCTCCTGGCATCAACTGCTGCCGCAGGGTCCTAGTGCCCCCCATCCACTAATGGCAGGGCAGACTGCCCTGAGCCTCTCCAACGCCCCAAACCCCTCAACCCCAGCCCCAGCCAGAGCCCTCATCCCCCCCACACCCTAATCCGCTACCCCAGTCCTGAGCCCCCTCCTGCATCATGAACCCCTCATCCCCAGCCCCACCCCACAGCCCTCGCCCCACTCCCCAACCCTCTGCCCTAGCCCTGAGCCCCCTCCCACACCCCAAACCCCTCATCCTCAGCCCCACAGCCTTCACCGCTGCACCCCCACCTATCCCCAAACTCCCTCCCAAAGCCTGCATCCCCTCCCCCTTCCCACACACCCCTCCTGCCCCCAAACTCCCTCCCAGAGCCTGCACCCCTCACCCCCACCCCAGCCCAGAGCCTGCACCCAAACTCCCTCCCAGAGCCTGCACCCCAGCCTTCCGCACTCCCTCCCAGAGCCTGACCCCTCACCCCCTCCTGCACCCCCACCCCTAACCCCAGCCCAGAGCCTACACCCAAACTCCATCCCAGAGCCTACACCCCCCACCCTCTGCCCCATCCCAGAGCCTGCAACCCAGACCCCCTCCCAGAGCCTGCACCCTGCACCTCTCTGCACCCTAATCCCCAGCCCCAGCCTAGGGCCTGCACCCCAGACTTCCTCCCCCCCACTCAAACTCCCTCCCAGAGCCTTTGACAGGTGGGGGGCAGAGTTTGGGCTGGGCAGAGTTGGGGGGGGGGTCTGGGCAACACCAAAATTTCTACAAACCTGCCACCGCTGCTAATCATAGCAGATGTAAGGAACTACCAAGCAAATTTACTGTAGTAGTGGTTGTATATTGCTTGATTTTTATCATTCATATATAACTGAATAACTTTACAAGAAGTCTCAACAACAACAACAAAATACTTTCCCCACAATACAATATATGCAATTACTGTTCTGGAGGTGGGCCAGATTCACATGGTTCAGATCTCCATTTCACCAAGTTTAGTAAATTCACATCAGGGATTTGGGTCAATCCAATCTCTACCAACTGTCAGTAAGATTATAGGTTCTGATAAAAGGTAATGGTACTGTTGATTTCTTAATGTTAAAATACCTAGACCTCTCCTACAAACATATGCCTATTTTAATAGTGATATATTTGCATGTAAAAGAACAATAACAGCTGCATGCAGTGTAGAATTTGAAGGATTTTGTTCCTTCATCCCATTCATGTACCAGAAGAGGTCCTAGCACTCTTTATTCCTGCTTATGCTTCAGGAGAAAAGCATCTTTTTTAAAAAAACCTGGACAACAAAACCAGGATATTATTTAATGGAATGTTCCTTGAAATGCAAAAGAGGAGGAATTTTAATGTTCAAAGACAATGTAATTCTTATTGCAAAATGAGTACTTTTAATTTTCAATTCAGTTTTTTCCATGACAGTTTCAAATATTTATTTATTGAATTTATTTTTACAGTTTTGTTTAAACTTCAGATGGAGTAGAAAAATTCAGAGCTGAATTATTTTTGTTGCTCACCATCTTTTGTTCAAGCAGCTAGTAGCATATAGTATACAAAAATGAAGCATGGTACTGCCTGAGGTGGATGGCAGCTTGTGAATTTTTAACAGTTCTTTACCAGATTACTCATCATGTTGTGATTTGCTGCTTGAAATAAATGTGTTGTCAATCTCCCAAATAGATGTTCTCTTTATTTATAAGCTTTTGAAAGATTTCCTATAGGAGTTACAACAGATGGGTTTAGGAAGCAGGATATTTATCCCTATTTAGGCCATTTACTTCTGTTATTTCACTCATCAGATGCATTTTCCAGATGAACAAGTTAATATTTTCACACATTTTAATTTTTGCTGTCTTTCTTATGGCAATCACACATTAGAATAACTATGAAAAGCCACCACCAAAGTTGGGTGGAGCCAAAAAGATTCATCAATCCTACAAAAAACTATCATTGGCCCAGTCTTCAAAAGTAACTGCTAAACTGTTTTGCCTGAGATGGAAAACTTAAAATTAAGTTCAAAAAGAAGAAAATCAACTATGTGTCTGATGCTTCTGGTTACCAGCCTTTTTTTCCTGATCACTCAGTAAGTCACTTCAGATCAAAAACAGTACTCAGTTTTCAAATTAATTGCCTATATCCAGTTGAAAGTACAGTTCTTTGCATTTCAGTTCCATTGTAATAAGTTAAGCCAACTTGATTTATGATATGACTCGACTTCCCAGAAAAGAATGCATCAAGAAGTTGGATTTCATTTTCAACTTGTATAAAAAATATTAACTGCAATTAACTAAAAATGGAGGGTTCCTTCTAACATGGGGTAGGCAGATACATATAGATAAGTTGCCTACTTTCCATTTGCCATGTGTAATACTAATTAGATACAATCTATTCAAATTTAAGTGAAATGTAACTTTTTGATGCATTGTATCCTGTTCTGGGAAGTTGTCACATCGTAAATCAACCTGGCACAACTTAATGGCCTATCTGAAATGTTGCAGCACAATACATCTGAAATGCAAAGAACTGTATTTTAAACTAAGTTCACTTTGTGGTTGAAATGTCTTTGGTTAGATAATAAGTGAAGAAGATATTTCTCTCTCTGCAGCAAACCCTATATACTGTGAACGCTGTTATATTTGAGTGCCAGTCATGGAAATATCACAGTTCACATTGGACTTTCAGGAATTATACATCATTATCAGAAATGCTGATTGGTGAGATCCCACTTGCCAGGATTGTGCCATCTCTCGGAGGTAGAAATTCTGATAACTACATCAAAGGGCGACATGTCTGCTGCTGTTGTCTATAGAGATTTGGCGGTTAACCAAGGCAACAACAGACATTTTGCAGCTATCTCTTCCCTAAATGGAAAGTGAGTGAGCTAGAATGATTCTTCATTATTTATTAACTGGTGAACACTTTAGACAGATCAGTGATGAAATCAGAAAATAGAGTAAACCTAATCACAGGGCAACATACACATTTCCTTGGGTTTTAGTAAGAAAACAAAACACTGAGGCAGTTTGTCCAGGCAGTTGTTAGCCTTTTTAGATCTACTGGCCAAACCTTCATGTCCAGTTCTGTGCTGAGGCAAAACTCCCATTGCCTTTCAGGGAAGTTTTGCCTGAGCGAGTGTTAAGTGAGGACTTGAGGATTTGGCCTTGCAGCAATACAGCATTTATGTGTCCAAACTGGATTTTGCTGCAACTTTATTGGTTAGTAGTTGCATAGAGACCCAAATGGCTCAGGTAAGATTAGCACAGGGATCGGCAACCTTTGGCATGTGGCTCGCCGGGGTAAGCCTCCTGGTGGGCCAGGCCGGTTTGTTTACCTGCCGTGATCGCAGGTTCGGCTGATCGCAGCTCCCACTGGCTGCAGTTTGCCGCTCCAGGCCAATGGGAGCTGCGGGAAGCGGCGCGGGCCGAGGGATGTGCTGGCCGCCACTTCCCACAGCCCCCATTGGCCTGCAGTGGTGAACCGCGGCCAGTGGGAGCCGCAATCAGCTGAACCTGTGGATGCGGCAGGTAAACAAACCGGCCTGGCCTGCCAGGGGGCTTACCCTGGCGAGCCGCATGCCAAAGGTTGCTGATCCCTGGATTAGCACTTTCAGCTGGAGGAACAATAAGCTGACCACCAAACAGTAAAATGCTGGACCACAAACTTCTCCACCTCAAAATCTCCCAAACTCATCTGTTTTCTCTGTTCAGGCTTCCACAAGTGTTTGCCAAATTTGTGCCAAAATCATGATGTACCATTACAGATTCCCAGATTGCTACAAGTACAAGTATTCATGGAGAGCTTCATTAATGATTGTTCGACTCCACAAGGATTTTATACTTTCTGCTTGGATCCACAATTTGGGATGCTTATTGTCTGATGCCTATTTGAACTTATTTGAACTCCATTGTGGACATTGAAATCAATGGGTGTCTTTCCCCTGACTTCAGTGGGCTTTGAGTCAGTCTACACAAACTGGGGCTTGTCCACACAACCATGAAATTCACAGCAATCTGGTGTATGAATCTACCATGCATTAGCCTTTCACAGACTAACTGTCTATATGGACCCTGCAGATTGATCTGCTCTTATTTGACCTTCTCTCTGTTCCTTCAAAGAGAGAGTGATTTGTGTGTGTTTCTCCAAATTTTTCAGAGACTGTCTACGTTTTGAACCACATAAAATCACAGAACAAGATAAGAATAAATATTTTATTATTTATGAACTTCAGACTCTGAAGTTAAATTGAAGATAAAAACAATTAGTCTTGGAATGAAGATGCTTCTGATGTGATAATAGAAGTCTGATCTTTTCCAAATAATTCCTTTTATTCTTACTATAAAATCCTAATTGTGGAAAAATCCAACCAAAATATCAGTTTGAGTTCCATCATCTATGCCTGGGGCTTTACTACCTTTTCTAAGTAAGAACCCTAGTCCAGTGTAAGACAGTATGCATCAGCTACCGTCTTCCCCATCTGAAGAAGAAAAACTGGGAGACAAATAATACATACAAGCTCATTGTTATTCAGGAAACAAATTGTGCCCAGAAAATCCATGGAATTGCTTCAAAGTCAAGATGTACCAACACAGGCTACTGACTGCAAGCATAGCTCCCTGTGCAAACCCAACACACTTCCCCATCCAGGCAGAACAACAAGAGTATGGATATTCCAAACAATGCCATTAGTACTGATTGTGGTGCAGCAAGAGGATCTGCACAACAATACTAGTTGCTTCCCTACCCCAACCTGGGACTGTATCAAATCCAGTATCAGATTGGGAAACACTCTTCATTTTAAAGCTAAACGTTAATGAGATGGGTTCACCATCTCCTCCACCCTCCCTTGTTTCATGCTGAACAGAGTAACCAGTCAACGATATTTGAGTTAATAATAAATCTGCAGTGTCATCCCTTCAGTTCTCTGTTATGTCTCCAAAGTGAGGGCTTCATCTGTGATCATATCACGGTTGACAGTGATTATGTTTCACAAGAAGCGGTGAATAGAGTCACTGTCAACCAGCTCTGTATTCCTGAGAAAATACAGCTGCCTCAGCCAATGTATCCAGTATTTAATACTTCATTCTCAGTGTATATGTTGTTAGTCTGTATCTGCCCATTTCCTCTACTCACAACAATACAGCTCAAAGGGACCGATTCCCCCTCAACTAGTCTCCTGGATTGCCATATCCATAGCTCATAGCAGCATTGTTTGACACTCTCCACCTTGTAATGGACACAGTGCAACAGCCAGATCGTAAATAGGCATTTCAGTCTCCTTTTAAACATACAGTATGTGGTATAAGCCTCCAAAAATGCCGATGCAATCCACACACAATGGTGGGTGAGAACCCAGTTTATTTCCCTCCTTCCAACAATTCCTATGCCACCCTCAAAAGTGCTCTCGCCTCCCTGAAATGGGACAGTCAACATCCTTCCCAATCCCATTACCACCAAAATCAGAAGTGCAGGATTAATCACAGTACAACCCTCCAAGAAAGCAGTCATCAAAAATAATTAGTACTAATCCATAAATCCTCCCTATTTCCTTTGTTCTCCCCCACTTTCCATATCATAATCCCCATTTCAACGTCAATGTAAATATATAGAAAAAGAGGTTGGAAATGCCCATCACCATAGTATCTGAGTGGCCTTACATATATTTGTTTTAATAGGTAATGGATTCCATGCAACAGGAATCATCTCTGCTCACTTTCCTGAACATTTAGACTCTTATTTGAATTGCCTGACTCCAAGCTTTGCACACTGCAAAGACCTACAAAAGGATCTCTCAAAACTGGGTGACTGGGCAACAAAATGGCAAATGAAATTCAGTGTTGATAAATGCAAAGTAATGCACATTGGAAAACATAATCCCAACTATACATATAAAATGATGGGGGTCTAAATTAGCTGTTACCATTCAAAAAAGAGATCTTGGAGTCATTGTGGATAGTTCTCTGAAAACATCACTCAATGTGCAGCGGCAGTCAAAAAAGCAAATAGAATGTTCTGAATCATTAAGAAAGGGATAGATAATATCATATTGCCTATATATAAATCCATGGTATGCTCACATCTTGAATACTGCGTGCAGATGTGGTCACCCCATCTCAAAAAAGATGTATCGGAATTGGAAAATACACCTCTACCTCGATATAACGCTGTCCTCGGGAGCCAAAAAATCTTACCACGTTATAACCTATATATATATATATATAGGTGAAACCGCGTTATATTGAACTTGCTTTGATCCACCAAAGTGCGCAGCCCCGCCCCCCCCTCCCCCGGAGCACTGCTTTACCGCGTTATATCCGAATTCGTGTTATATCGGGTCGTGTTATATCGAGGTAGTGGTGTATTCAAAAAAGGCAACAAAAATGATTAGGGGTATGGAATGGCTGCCATATGAGGAGAGCTTAATAAGACCTGGACTTTTCAGCTTGGAAAAGAGACGACTAAGGGGGGATATGATAGAGGTCTATAAAATCATGACTGGTGTGGAGAAAGTAAATAAGGAAGTGTTATTTACTCCTTCTCATAACACAAGAACTAGGGGCCACCAAATGAAATTAATAGGCATCAGGTTTAAAACAAACAAAAGGAAGTATTTTTTCACACAGTCAACCTGTGGAACTCCTTGCCAGAGGATGTTGTGAAGGCCAAGACTATAACAGGGTTCAAAAAAGAACTAGAGGATAGGTTCATCAATGGCTATTAGGGATGGTGTCCGTAGCCTCTGTTTGCCAGAAGCTGGGAATGGGCAACAGGGTATGGGTCACTTGATGATTACCTGTTCTGTTCATTCCTACTGGGGCACCTGGCATTGGCCACTGTCAGAAGACAGAAGACAGGATGCTGGGCTAGATGGACCTTTGGTCTGACCCAGTATGGCCATTCTTATATACTTAAATGGAGCTAGAGAATCCTGCCATCCTTCAGGAAACACCTCTATGTAGACGTGAGTCTTGTCATGTGACCTACAAATTCCAAAGGCCATCCACTGACAATGTCATGATCTCCCCACCAACAAACTGTGCACCTAAATCCACTGAAATATTCAGAATGAATGACACTAGTGTCCTGGGAGTGGAGAAAGAAGTGGTCACTGAGAGCCAGATCCAAACCCCTGTGTGCTCTACTGATGAAGACCAGGACCTTGAATTGGACCTGGACCTAGACAGACATCCAGTGGAAAGCACAGTTATGATATGTCCTTACCAGATCATCCTGTACTGTAGCATGTTGTATGAGAAATAACCCCGAGGAGGCCTTCATATGTCATCTTTGAGACAGCACATTTCAATGGATTGTGCTGGAGGTGCTGATAGGAATGATTCACTATAATTTGGTAATAATTTGTTGGAAAAGACTGCAATGTTTTGACCAGTCATCCTGTAGACAGAAAAAAATAATAATTTTGCCCACTGCTACAGCTAGAAGTTCAGTAGCAGTATTTGTAGGCTGTGGCATCACTTTGACAGCTAGGTGAACCAAATGATCTCAGCTGAGGGAGTGGTCACAGACCTGTAAATTAGCAGCGCCTGTTTTGCCCAGAATGAGTCTCTCACCTGCTGCAGTTCTATATCTCTGTTTCACCCAGTTACAGGAGAATCAGGGAAATTTATCCTTGTCAAGTGTTAAGTGTACAAAGAGTCATCTTATTCTTCAGCGTCATCCAATCCCTACTTCCAAAGAAATAAAAAAAGACGATGATGACAGTTAGTAATAATATTACCTAACAGAAGAGCAGGTCTGATCTTTGTAGATCTATAGTACATCCCAGCAGTTAATAGAACTTTGAGTGTTGGACAGAGGCTAAGCACACAACCCGTATCGTATGGGTTATGAAAATGATGCATCTTAAAGGTGAAAAGATTTTAGAAATTAAACTTTCATGCCGCTTGCAGACAGTAGACCATAAATTAATGAAGTGCAACTGGAAAAAGGCCTTCAGAATGAATTTGTTTTTGATCTCACAGCCTAAAGGCACATATGTTCCATCATGAATTAGAGATTTCATTTGATACACCATTTCCTTTTGAGGTAAACGTGTTAATAAATCATTGAAGTTTCAAATGAGCTCCTATTTTTAGAACTTAAAGGTATCCAAAGTAATTTTCATGCTGTATGTCACTGACCATGGATATAAAATAGCTGAAATTAGATGTTATGAAATCATTAATTCAAATTGTACTCTACAAATAGTAAGTGAATACATTTTAATGATAAATAAGCCCTTTTAATTTTGTTACTGTCACGCTTCTCTTGTGAAATTTAATTTCATCGGGAGCCTGATCCAAACTGCATCAAAGTCAATGGAAAGTCCCCCTTTGGATCAGGGCCTAGATGTTATGGTGTATTTAAACATTCTTATCTAAGTATGCATAATTAACAAATTAATTAGGTTGTCACCGTTTGACGCATCGTTTGGTGGACTATGTACAATGAGTTAGATTTGCATAATAGATCCTAGTGGAGAAGTGTGGACATAACTCCCACAGCAGTATTATTTGCACTGATTTTATTTCAGTTTAAGTTTCCAAAAGTGATTATACAGTATATATTACTACAGAATTTACTTTTAATTAAAATCAAAGTATATATTATGTAGACCTAATAGCACCTAGTTTGGGGCTGTTGCCAGTGAGGAGGTAATGACAATACAAGTCCCTTAGGATCATTGATTTCAGTGGGAACTGTTAGTACACAGCACCTCTTGGGAGAAGGCCAATAATTCCATTGTGATATTACTTCCTATAGGGTCACTACACTTTTTACTATAAAATTGTACATTTTACCTTGATAATTTGCCTCAGCTCCTGCCATATACAATTCATATTCTGCCACATTTCGTATAAGGTGACTAGCATTCAGCTGGGAGGAATGAACTAATTCAGTCAAAATTTTCTACAGCTGATGCTTTATAAGCCCCATGTGACTCAGCATAGCCTTAGAATTCAGTAACACCCCTGGGTGGAAAAATGAATGGCTTGCAATCTATCCCAATGGGCTCATTCTGCTAGCTATTAGGCTATGATAAATGCTGAGGAATTCCTTTGAAATACTTTGCAATATTCATTTCTCCCCCCTTATTAAGGCTCTTTAACACATAAGCACAGGCTACCTTTTATATACCTTTATTAATATAACATAAAGGAGTCATTCACTCAGGCATGAAAAGATCCAAAAAGACAGGGTGCAACAGAATGCCACTATTAGCATCTTGAATAACATACCAATGCTCACAACTGCATCTTCGCTATCTTCATTTTAATTCATGCCATAGAATACCATCCTGTGCTGTAAAAACAACTCCAAACATGATGTGATTAACCTTAGGGTCCCCCAGACCCTCATCTCAAAGCCCACTCGTACATGGCCTGTGCTTTCTATTCATGTTCAACCATCTGATTTCCATATCATCCTACTCGCCCTCACAAGCTGCTATTAGCATAACAGAGCTTTAGCATGACATTGATTGAAGCCAGTGCTTGCTGAATGTAGTATCAAAGCATAATTTGCCAGAAATCAAATCTAATTTACAGTGTACCATATTAAAATTTCTCAAACACTGTTTCAAGAAAACTGTCCTAGACCTCTAATCTTAATTGTTCTTCTTTATATTCTTGTCTAGTTCTCTGAAATTCGGGCAATATATTTTGTTTTAGAGCCATTGTCTTTGACTTGCGAATGTCAATTAAACAAGAGTTTTTCCACTCCATTTACTCCAACCCCGTTAATGTTACAGCTGAAACAGTGAAGGGTGTTTGGTTGATGGGCAAAACACTTGGTTTATTACATCACAACAGGTTCTTTGGACAGGTTTCCTAATGTGTTGGGTTTTTAGGTAAGTGCAACGATGTGTTATAGCAGTGCATGCTAGGGCTGAAATGAATGTATTTGATTAACATTTGTTTTAAGGCTTTATAACTTATGGTCCAATTACCAGGGAACTGAAGGGGGAGCTGAGAGACCAAGCTTCTGTTCCCAGCTCTGCCACTGACCTGCTGACTTTAAGCAGTCACTTAACTGTTCTGTGCCTCAGTTATGTAATCTGTACAATGGGGATAACGGTGACTACCCATCTTTGGAAACTGCTTCTATATCTGTGGTTGACAAGGAGCCCCCTTTCCAATAAATTCAAAAAAGCCCTAGAGTCATCTGAAAGAGGACAAGGTTGAACCAGTCCCTGCTTTAGGGCACACTCTGCACTCTGTAAAAGTAGTAGTGCTACCACTTTGGTGCCCTGAAGGTGACACTCCACCAGAATTCCTTCTGTTGTAAGTGCTAAATTTTATTATCAAGTCTCAATTATGGTTGGGCAGCCTGGCTGTGATAGGTAAATCTGTTCCAGTATTGTGAAGTCATGGTTTTCATCCTGTGAACACCATTAAAATCCGAAGTTCCCTATTAACAGAGCTGCAGTTCCACACTGCAGTGCATTGGGACAAATTGGGGCACTCTTTGATTTCCCTATAAAAAGTTTCATTACATCCTGTAGAGAGGTTACCCTGTATAGGGACATTGGAAAAGTATGGTTTAGTCATTTTAGATGCTTTTCATATGTTCCCTAAAAGTTGGCTGGAGGGGATGGTTTTGTGCTCTAATGACAAGTACCAGATCAAGGCATAGATACTATAGGCCAACTCCTGACATCATGTGATTACCTCAAAACCTCATCATTTATATATTTTTAAATTATATTTCTAGCCCTCATAACTGCAAAGAAAAGCTTGGAAACATGAGCATAATCAGTGCAACAATGTCTGCCTGAGTCTGCAGAAAGCCTGAAATGCTTGCTGTGAGGGTGTGAGCTGCCCTGTTCATCTCAATGCATGATATGCTGCGGTAGCCTTTTCAGTACCACTCTGGGAGAGGACTTTGTTTATGGCACAATAAGAATAGCACAGAAGGCCCAGCCCTCCCACTCAAGCAGGTACCCCAGCAGCTGGGGTGTAAGTACTAACCCCCATCTCCCACAATTAGCACCCTTGCCACTCATTGATGAAGGCAAGCCCTCTGCTTCTTCCAAGGGTTGGGGGACTTCTTCTGATGCTCCTGGAGGTGAAAGTCCACAATTGCCACTGCCTCTGTGAGAGATGAGTGGGATCCCTGCCGCCCTCACTCCAAGTGGGGTAAGGTGGAGTCATGGGGTAATCTTTGTGTTATATTGTCCCTTGTGCCCTGGATTGCCTTAATTCAGCCCTGCTAATCATCGGCCTTGAAATATCCATTACAACCAAATCTGAAATAGGTCTATCACATCTCTCCCTTTAAATATAGCAGACGGATTTATCTATAGTGTGCTGTGTGTGAGGGTGTTTCAGATTAATCTGGAAAAACCTGCCTGCTGTGTGTAGACATTATGGCACCTTTTGTAGAGCGAGGGTTTGCTTTCCCTTGCTATTCATCAGGTTGCTGCTCTTGCACCCTGGAAACAGTTGTGTGAATGTGCATTGGGTTCATAGAAGTATGGTGGGGAGGGAATCATGCTGCAGCTAAGGGCCCTAGGAGGCTGTAAGCTGAGTTAGAGTTTAGGGGCTGTACATCAAAGCAGTACCATCGCTGTCAATACAGAGGCCACTCAGAGATGATTGATGGAAGTTGAGGGAAATTCCAAGGCACAACCTCAATCCCTCCCTCCCCATCCCTGTCGGATAGCTAGCGACGTGCTGTGCACTAACAGGAGACACAAACTGCATTCCTCAGTGGGAGCTGGAAAATTCACACTCAGGAGTATGAGAGAGAAGGGGAGGCTCCTTGTGCTGCTCTGCACCTGGCACATAAACAGAGCAGCTGGGAATATTTGAAGTATGGTCTAGGATCCCTTGGGAGAGACCCTTTGGAAATGTAAAATACTGAGAGTCCAATCATAAAATGCCTAAGGAACACCAGTTATTTTCAAAGTGGGGAGATTTTGCTTGCCATGCGTTTTAAATGTGTCACTTCCTTTATTACCCCCTGCTTATCATACCTAAATTCAGCTGCCTTGTTTCCACCTTCCTCCTCCATTCTATCTTCATCACCTCCCATCTCCACATCATCATTTCTCTTTCACTCATTTCCCCAGCCCTTCCTCCTCTTCCTATGCTCCCCTTTCCCCTGGTCAATTCACACTACACTGCTCCATTCTCCATTGCCTTCAACTGCTCACCTCTGACAACATTTCCCCTGGTCTTGGTCTTCCATGTATCTCCTCCCTCACCACCAACTGCAGCCCTCCCTGACAGCTCTCACGTCTCTTTGGCATCACAATCCTCCCTTTGTCCCTTCTTTCCCCGTTTTCTCTCCCCTCTCCTCTTTCTGTTCTGTCTGGGATGCCTGCTCCTTCTCAACATAGATCACTGCCATCCACAGACTTTTAGCTCCTGCTGCCTTCATCTCCTTGCACTCATTGAAACCTGGACAATATCTCACACTGCCATTCTCCTTCATAGCTACTTCTCCTTCCCACGCACATTCTGCTCCCACTCATCCCTAAAGGACAACAGGGGAGACATTGGACTTTTCCTCTCCTGCCTCTGTCACTTCCAGACCCCGCCCTTCCATTCATTTTTAAAAGTGTGATGAGATGGATTGAAAAGGATGTTGGGGACATGCCAGTTCCATACCCTGGGGCTCACCACAGCAAAGCACAGTTGTCTCTAGATTTAAAGCACAACAGTGAGCTCTCTAAAGTGCAGATGGTATGGGAGTATCACTATTGGTCCAGGGGAGGCTTGAGGACAAGATTAGAACATAACCAGCTCCTACACCATAAAGGGCCGATTGTTGCCCCACATCTTTTATTGACATCAGAGCTTAAACAAATATGTGTGATTGTAATGCTTTCCTTCTTACAGCTGATGGAGGTCATACATGGAGGTGCTTGCTTTTCTGTCTTTTTTTTTTTTTTTTGTATTTACTAATTGTGTATATGCTAATTAATGAATGTCCTCTGGCATGAAAATACATCTACATAATGCTGTCTTTTCTCTTTGATATTATTCATCCATTCTTTGAGAAATCTCCCTCAATTTTACATCATGTTTTTTCTTACATTGTAGCTCCCCCGCAGTTTGTGATAAGACCACGAGACCAGATTGTAGCCCAGGGTCGAACAGTGACCTTTCCCTGTGAAACTAAAGGAAATCCCCAGCCTGCTGTTTTTTGGCAAAAGGAAGGCAGCCAGGTGAGTCCAAACCCTTCATCTGAACGCTTACCTCTTTTTTGAAATTGCACATTATTCAATATTTTAAGTCACTTAATTAACTCTCTTTCACATGCTCTATGCACGTTATAAAGAGATCTTGTCTGCTTCATTACACTCTATAAATATCCTTTAATAATGTTGTTGTTGATGCACATTTATATTGTGAAGCGCCCAGAAGCCAACTAGGGTGGGGTCCTATTGTGCTAAGTGTTGTACAGACATACAGAAAATCCCAGTCTGTATCCCTAAAAAGTTTTCAGTCTGAAACACAAGACAACAGGTGGATGGGATAAATATGGTATGGCGCTTAGGAGACAGGGTAACAAAAATAAGAGGATGTACACAATTCTTAGCCAATCAGGGACAGTAATTACAACAGGGCACCTGTGTTGTCATAATCAGGTAGTTATAGATCTAACTGCCTGATTTGCACTGACGTGTGCCACAGTGCATGCAAATGCAGGTTTTGAGCATGCAGCTGTTTGCCTCCATAAAACTAGCATGCACAATTTCTGAGGCTCATTTTGGAAAAATTTCCCCTGGGTATTTAGTGTCATTTTAATGACTGAGTTTCTGACACCACCCTGAGCCAATACTGATTTCCTTAGCTTTAGATTTGAATGTGATGCTGTCACAGATAAATCTTTGTGTAAATTTTCAGTGTTGTTGCTTTGCCAAGACTAGTTATTTCAGAAGACAGGCTGTCTCACTGTCTGGATGGTTTTCCTTTTGGTGGGTAAAGTTTGGATGTTGCAAACCATGACCCAGATTCTCTCCTGCACATGAGCTCTGCTAAGGGCAGGAGAGGAGAGCATCAGGGAGCTGGCTATTGTTACACCCATGTGAGATGCATTGCACTGGTGGAATTCTCTGCTGCCCATTTCTGGATAGTTGCTTGCCCTTTGTGGCACCTGAATTGTACAAATGGCCTAGATCTAAATAGAGACTGTAGCCCTGGATGTTAATATAATTTTTCTCCTGGAGTCAACTGGATATATTTTCATATGTAACCCTTCTGCCAGGTGGTTAATGGTAGTTAGAAGGGCCAGATTCAAAATGTCAAGAGTTCCTTTTGGAGAATATTAAAATTGACTTTAGCCCCCACCTAGAATTCTGGGAAAAATAAATAAATCCTCTTCCAGTTGCCCTACGCAGGCAGAACTTCACCACCACCACCACCCCCAAGCACTCAGGTTATGTCTACACTTATGGCAGCATGTACAGTACGTACACTGCTCTCCCACCTAGCCTGGGTATAAATAGCAGTGTAGACGGCAAGGCATGGCTTAGGCAAGTAAAGACATGCCAGAACCCTAGGGTATGTACCCTACGCAGTTCTCTTCACGCCCAAGCAGTGCCTCCCCCATCTACACTGTCCC
Source organism: Trachemys scripta elegans (assembly GCF_013100865.1). Lineage (NCBI taxonomy): Eukaryota > Metazoa > Chordata > Testudines > Emydidae > Trachemys > Trachemys scripta. Next base: position 171,952,352 of record NC_048298.1, on the reverse strand, counting down.
ACTGCCTACCCATTGCTGGAGCCTTTCCCCACCACAGGGAAGCACACTATAGTGTGGATACAGCCTGTTTTTCACTCTGGCGTGTAGCTACACTTGTCCTACATTCTGCCACCAATGTAGACAAGGCATTATTTTTATAGGGACATAAATTCTTGGAAAATGCAGCAATCCAGTAATATTCAAATAAAGTTTAAAGCAATCAGGAAACCTGCAGTAATCCATTCAAATCTTTCCCACCACTCTCAGTGAATAACCAGTAGCCCTAGGCAAGAGTTCTCTGATCACATCACTCCACCCACAACAAAACTCGCTCTTGGTTTGGGTCAGTGAATATTAGTAGCCCAGTGTTCTCTGCAGATGTGTGTCTGGGCCTGTTAAAGCTGATTGTCTAGTCCCACCTTGAGCTGCCACCACCTGACCTCATTGAAGTCCCATCAGTTTAGTCACTATTCCTCAGGTGTTTGCTGAGGAGTCTGCTCTGCACCATCTAATTGTGCCTTTATAACAAGAAGGTGAGTTAAGAATGGAGAAAGTCTGCATCCTGTATAAAAGCTCATCTTCTTAGAATGTTAGAATGTGGGCTGGTATGGCTGTGCACCAAGGTGTCCACAGACATCTTTATTACTGCACATATTATTTGAGGCCCCAGTCGTGCAGTCAGAAGATCTACATGAGTGGAGCCTCGGACCTGTGCAAAGGTGCACCCACACGGAACCACAATGAAATTAATGGAGCGCTGCATGGGGCACAACAGTCCAGTCACAGGATCGAGACCAGACTCAATACGCTATGTTCTCTGGGGTTGTGCAGCTACAGGAGTACATACTTGTGCAATTGTTAAGTTGTTTAAGTTGATTCTTCACTCAATTTGATTCATCTGATTATGCAACGTGTAAGGAGGCTCAGATCTAACCATCAAATACGTGGTTCTGATTCTTGCAAAGTGCAGTATTGTGGGCCTCACTAAGGAGCAAATTGTTCCAGGAGGAAAATATAATAGCATTTTGAAATTAAACCAGGAAGTGCTGATGTGCTAGCAAACATTTCAAAAAGCCTTCTTGTAGAGGGTTTTAATAACATGGTAATGTTTATGTAAAGTGGGCTTATAGTGTCACGCTTGAATCTAATAAAGTGGACATCCATCATGTTGTAATAAAGAGAAGAGCTTCTAATTAAAGTAGGGCATCATTTGCAGGATTAAAGTCATTTAGTGTAATTGAAAAGTGTTAATACTCTATTTTATCCTCTTCCATTGGTATCACTTCAAGGGTAAAAACATTTTAAGGTGAAAATGTGTCTTCTGTCTTTAATTGAATGTTATTACCTACTGATGGTACCATGTTGAAGCTGTTTAATTACAAACCTGGAAAATTAATTACAATATTGAGAACCAGATCCCGTAGGGTTAGAATGTTCTTTTTTGGCAAATAAAGGCAACATAAAAATTGATATCTTGATGTTTATAATCAAACCTTGAAACATAGCTCAATGTGATTCATTATACCCGCATGTTCTTAATTGAGCAACAATGAAATAACACAGGTTAAGCAGGTTAATGTTACCATCCTAAAATAAATTTTCCAGGATTTGAAGTAAGACATTGTTCCATTAAATAGCAGAGTCTCCACTTACTATATTTTATCATTGAAATGAAGAGTACAATACTTTGGCCACACCTAAGGTTAACATGCAGAGTATGGGGACACTGTATCTCTGAGTATTTACTCCTTGTCATTTGGACTTGCAATGCTTTCTTTGTCTCCGAGAAAATGTCCTCACTGAATTTAAAATCCTGTGGTCGGCCCATGCCAGCTGACTCAGGCACCAAAGGCTCAAGCTAAGGGGCTGTTTAATTGTGGTGTAGTCGTTCAGGTTCGGCCTGCAGCCCGAGATCTGGGACTCTTGCACCTTGCAGGTTCCTAGAGCCCAGGCTCCAGCCTGCAATTAAACAGCCTCTTAGCCTGAGCCTGGCGGGCCTGAGTCAGCCTGCACAGTCGGGCCAGACACAGGTTTTTAATTGCACCGTAGACATACCCTTAGTCAAGAAACTATCTTCCTTGCAATGCTGCTGTTCATGTTTATTGTAATATTGTGTAGAGCTAGTCAAGCTAGCCCATTCCATACAGGGAAATCTTCATCCTGGACCTGTTCCTCCATCCTGTTTCACTAAGCACAGCCAGCTGGAAGGGAGGGGAATAGTTCCCTCTGGAACGATCCTTGTGCCAACTTGTGCATCAGCAGCTGGTTCTTTGTATTTGGTAGCCTTTTCCCCCAAAGCTTGACAGCAGCACTCCAATGAAACGCAGCAGCTTAAGGCAGTGAATTTACTCTTACTAGTCTCTAGTTCCTAAACACTGTGGGCAAAATTAATCCCTGGTGTAACTCAATTACAATTAATGGACATAAAGCCATTGAAGTCAGTGGAGTTATGCCAGGGATGACTGTGGCACTCTGTGGCCCAGCATGTCACCATTAGGCCTGAATGAGCGAACAGGTTAATTGAATCCACTTACTTTATTTTACATTCTTTTAAATTCACCTCTGCGGTCAATTTATGGCAATTTATAATCCATGGGCTCTGATCCTGAAGGGTGCTAAGCCTCATCAGTTCCCACTCAAGTGTAGAATTCACTGGAGCCCAAGGCCCCTCAGGATCTGGCCCATGCTGAAGAATCAAAAAAGGATGGTCACATAATCAGAAATTAATATTTTGAATGCAACAGTGAAAATGATTATAAACCCTGATTTGTACTACCTTGTGATGCCATCTACAAATCCTCAAGATGGGTGATGAATGGCTGCAAAACTCTGCCACATCAAAATTCTCACACAAGTGGGCTTTTATGCTCATTCTTCATTCAGCGCTTGCTTACACTACAGATCCTTGACCAGTATAGCTATTCCAGCAGAGCCCCGTAATGTAGACACAGTATAAGCCGGCAGAAAGAGTTCTGCTGGCATTGTTACACCACCTCTCTGAATGACATTAGCTAAGCCGACAGAAGCACTCTTCTGTTGGCACAGTTGAATCTACATTGCCAACAAAGCCAAGTCAGGTGTGATTTTTAGGAGGTGTGATTTTTTCCAAAACTACTCAGCATTACCCTAACTTTGCTCACATGGAAGTCAATGGTAAAACTCCCATTAGCTCCATTTGGAACAGTTTTAGTCAACACTCAGCGCTTTTAAAAATCCCATCCTGCATATTTAGGCAAACTTCGAAATCTTAACTGAACTTTTCCAAACTCCCATTATTAGAAAGCCAAACAAAACTACCTTATCCTAAAGTAGTGCTTTTCTAACTATGGAGCGGGCCTCCCAAAGGAGGCATGGGAATGTGTCAAGCAAGGGGAGACCTGAGCTGTGTGCTATTTTTTCTTTTAAGAGTTCTGGCTGTCAGTCCCAGGTGGCTGGGGCTTGTGCAAAAGGGTCATGCACATCCAGGAGGTGGGGGGATAGGATACAGAGGACAGCCGGAGCCCCACCGCACAACCCCCGGGGTGACAGCTGGATCCCAAGCACTAGCTGGCTCCGGCTCTCCTTCCCATCCACATCCCTCACCTGGTAGCGGCGGGACTCCAGCTATCAGCGCCGGGGTGGCAGCAGCAGCACAGAAGTAAGGGTGGTAATGGGGTGCTAAGTCTGCTGTGAAAAGTGATATTGCATAATCACATTGCCACCCTCACTTCTGAGCTGCTGCCGGCACAGCACTACCTATACAGCTGAGTGCCCAGCCAGCAGCCTCTGGTTTCCACTCTCCCTTCAGAGCTGGACAGTGGTATATATACTTGTGAGGGGCAGGGGGAGAACATAAGCAACTATAGAAACAAAGGAGGGGCACGATCAAATAAGTGTGAGACCCACTGCCCTAGAGTACTGATCAATAGCTTACAGTAGTGTTGCTGCAGTGTTTGGGTATGTCACTGGTATTAACAATTGTAATATTTTTATAGGGGTTTGTTCAGTGCTTGTTTTATTTAAGCTGGCTCATAAATCGATAAATCATCGTGCCATAACTCTTATGGAATTAGTTAATTCAGGCAGTTTTCCTCCTTTAAGTACTGACGTCTCATCATAACTCCTAAACCCTCTCCCCTATTCCCCTTTTTCATCCCCCTCCGTCACTTTCACTAACCTGTCTTTCCCCAAGTGCTGTCTCTCACTCTTCTCAACCCTTCTTTCCTCGCATCAAAGCCACTGTCAAATGTTATCACTTTTCCCTGGAAAATTTGCCCCCAGCTGCTAAAGCCCTGGTTCCTGCCTTGATTATCTTTTTGCATTGATTACTGAATCTCCTCCACTCTATTTTCCCCAGTTCTCATCTCTCCCCCTCCAGTCCATTAAAAGGGCTTCACTAAAATAACCCACCCCCAATCTAAGTGTGCCACCCCCTCCTCAAAACTATCATCTCCTTGCTAATTTTCACATTAAATGTATACTCCTTGTCCTCACCTTCAAGGTTCCACACTGTCTGCCTCTTGTCTATGTCTCAGTTTTAATTTCCTTCTACTCCTCCTTTCACCTCCCATGCTCTGCCAACCCCTCTTTCTTTATGATCCTTTTGTGTCCTCCTGCCACTTCTGCTTCTATGCCTTGTTCATGCTGCCCCCTTTGCCAGGAACAGTATTCATTGCCAAACAATCTCACTCTGCTGTTTCAGAACACTACTCATAATTCATTCCTTTTAGATAGCTTTCTAATGTGCACTCTAGTGTTAGCTCCTCCTGATGTAACACCCAGATATGTATGTTATTAAAATAAAGTTCAGAGTTATCAAGGTACATATGAAACAAATTCAGAACTAATGAGATACATATGAAACAAATCACCCGCATGTATTTGTTGAAATTTCTTACAAACCTCAACCCCTACTGGCAACACAATTGTCTGTCATCATTCTCAATAGTGCTGTGTCTAATTTAAACTGCAAGCTTCTCCAGGCAGGGAACATTAGCTTATTATGTGTCTGTAAAGCCCTATGCACACCTATGATACTATATAAACAGTAGTGTTTTTTGATTTGTTTATACATAATGCTTGTAAAGAAAATTATTGTACCCTTGACTGAGGGAAAAGCAATATTCTTGTATTTGCACTGATGGGATTTGAATTGTCTCCACAGAATCTACTCTTTCCAAACCAGCCTCTCCAACCCAACAGTAGGTATTCAGTATCACCAACAGGCGACCTCACTATTACCAACATTCAACGATCTGATGCAGGCTACTACATCTGTCAAGCGCTGACGGTTGCTGGGAGCATTTTAGCAAAAGCTCAACTGGAAGTTACTGATGGTGAGAAATCAGGATTTCTATTGTTTGTTTTTTTTAACCAATACCACCGAAGAATTAAAATATAATTTGTAAATATAGACATGTCAGATCATGTAATTCATATTGGCAAACATATAGGATTCTACAAATTATGAATAATGCAAAAAGGACCTCGGTGCAGAGTCTTCTCCATGAACACAAAAACATGGAATACAGGTTTGCATATTATATGAAATTTTGTACCTCTTTAAAACGATCAGTGAAAAGGGAGGGATACACCAGCTCAAAATATAATTTGTGTTAAGGGACAGTGTTCAATACAGTGGAACTGAAATCTAAGATGCCCGTATTCTAATCCAGAATGAGCAATGGATGGTTTTGTAGTAAAGCACTGAATAGCAACTCAGGAAAACTCGGTTCCATTCCCAGCTCCACAACAGACTTCTCGTGTTACCTTAGGGAAGTCACTTTGAGACATATCGTCATCTCATGAAAATTGGAATAACTCCATTTAAATCTAGGGAGCTATGTCTGCGCACATCAACTGAGGACCCTGGCCCTTAGTTTCTCTGTGTCTCAAATCTCCAAATCTCAAATACTTCCTTACCCTCACAGGAGTGTTTTAAGGATAATTAATATGCGTGATGTGCTCAGATACTGCAGTGATGGGAATCCGACAGATTGACAAATACTACAACACAGTGTGATTTGTCACTAGTCATTTCCACACTTTGTTTTAGGAAAATACCTTAAATGCATTCTTTCCTACATAGCACATGTATCTCCTTTCATTTGAGCCCATGAATCCTGTTAACATCAGTATGAGTTCTGTTCATGGATCTAGGGCAGAATAATGCCTTTATATTACTAGAGAAAATGGAGCTGAAATTCCTATTTGCCTAGCAGGTCATCACATTCCCAGGCCTTATTATTCCCTATCTTAACTGACTCATTAAATATCTCCTGACAGACTTTGATGAATTTTTGCTGTTAAAACTGTTGTTACATGCACAGATCCACTATTACAGCTCCCTCAGAGACCTGCCTACATCATGAAAGTTTGAAAAGATGTCTAATTCTGAATAATCTGGCTTTTCACAAAAGCATATTCATCGCGAGTGACAGGTAGAGAGGTTCAGACACACGCTATAGAGGTTTGAGCATGAATTTAATGCCTTTTTTTTCTGTTGTTTTCCAAAAGCCGTCTATATTTTTATGACAAGGAAAGATAATTTCTTCCTTATCCTTGCATCTTTACAAGCACGCACTGCATTTCCTTAAAATAGTTTCTAGGAGATTAAAGCCTAACCTTCGCTCTGTGACCTCTTTAAGTCTTCTCTTTCTCTTACTCTCTATGACAAAATGATGCATTTTCATACAATTCAAATTTACATGTAGATTAAAAGGTCATTTAAAATTAATGGAAAGGCAGTATTTTTTAATATCTGTCCACGACGCTGTCTGATTCAATGCCATGGCTATGATTGGAATAAATAGAACATACAAACATTGGCTGATAGGACATTGAGCTGTTAATGGTTGCACCTGCTGTTGCTGCAGAGATTTACTGCAACAGGGGCCGAAAGGAGCAAGTCAGGTTCAAGGATATCAGTGATGAGAAATTCTTCCTTTAGACAGACAAGGCCTCTGGTCCTTCTTAATCTTTATTTATTTCTCTGTATGAAAAAAGAAATCAGAATTGACCTCTTCTGCATCTGCATCAGCTTATGCAGCCAGTCAACAGAAAAAGCTCATTAAGGTGTCCATAGCAAAAAGCAAACTCAGCTTGAACTAATTACATTCAAAGGTACTTAGTATTCTCCATTCCTTAAGAAAGCATTCAATGGTGCCTGTATGACTAAAGGAATGAAAAACCTGCATTCTTCAAATATCTCCCAGAACCTGAAAGTCAGGACACTCACTGTAATATAATACAAGATTATTTTATAGAAATATGAATTCATTATTGAGTTGAGGGGTGGATGAAGGTCATGAAGAATGTGCAAAAAGAGTATTTTGCAATTGTGATTGTATAAATAAAGGTACTACTGTATCAGATAATTTTTGACATTGCCTTTAGTTAGGGAATTAAGCATAAATATCTAAATATTCTTTGTCAGCTCATGCTGAGTATAGGTTATAGAAGTTAATGTTTTTAAAAGTAGAGAAATCTAATTTCAGGGTTTAAAAATATATTAAAATATAAACATTTCAAATATTAGCCATATATTTAAGCATTAGCTTTCCAGTTTTTGGCTGGTGATTTCAGTTTTACTTCATAGCCCAGAATTTTTCTGTTTGGTTAATGATTTAATAATAGTGGCAAGCCATCATTTTCATTTTGAACACATTTTTGTTTGATCCCAGAGTAATTTGGATTCAATTGAAATTCCAATACAGAATGAAAACATATGTCATGTGCAGAAAAACAAGTGCTTAATTATACCATATATAGCAGTGTTTCAGTTGTTACATTTTTGCACTTAGACGTCTTCACTGGAAATATTTTTAACTCAAGTGTTCCTATGAGAAAAGATTACTTGCTGTGATGAAATGTGCTGAGTTGAGTGATAATTTTGCTGATTATGGACTGTGCTGAGAGCTTGCAATATATTTGAAATTCAAATCTTGTACTATCTTGAAAGATCATCACATAAATCCAGAGTCTAACTCACATCTGGAAAAGTAACATAATTTAAAAAAAAAAAATGAGACACTCTTTGCAATCTTTCAAAAGCAAAGGTAAGCATGCAGCTCACAGTCTTATAACAGCAGGTCATGCAAATAAACTAAAAGCTTCCATTTAACTGTGTGTCTGTGTGATATAGAGAGAATAATTCACAATTAGTAATTTATTCCATAAATTTAGCCTCTTTTTTTGTGCACAGAATATTCAGAAGTAAATTTCAATTTCCTCTAATCAATTCATTATTTATATTTATTGATTGATCTTTTTGGCCACTGTGTATGTTTTTTTACTCTATGGATTAGTCACAAATTGTTCTCTGTAAGTATCCAGCTCTCTCTACTTGAAATTCAAGTTGTATTGCTTAGTTGTGACTGGTCAGATAAGGCACATGATCTTGTTTCCATCACTAGATTACATGCGTATGTGAATGCTTGCAGATACTCATTTTAAATTCAGTTTTCATGACTGTGTGCACGTTGAAGTTCACTTTTCATGAATATTCATACCAGTATAGCTCAATCACACACGTTTGTAGAAAATGAACACAAAATGGTTTGAGCTTGGACAAAACAAATTCACCTAAAAATTAGAGCAACCATTCATGGACCTTTTACTGTATTTGTCCATTTTTGAGATAGATAGACCCTCATGCATATACAAACATCTTTCCAAAGTGCTGCTCAAGTGTTGGTTCCTGATTCACTGAGAGACCTATATCATGGGAATCCTGTTTATATATTTAAATAACTGACAAAAACAGGAGAATTTAGAAACATTTTACAGAAGATTTACAAGTCATAGAAGTGAAGACAATACAGTTGTTCACAGATCACTGGAAATCCTAAGTGTTCATTTAACCTTTAGCCTTAGTGTCATGGAAACCTGTAGTAGTCTTTCACCCATAACACCCTTGAAAATGAAGATTCCTTCTGGCCAGGAGACTTTCAATTACTTTATTGATCAAACCCATTTAAAAGATTATGAGCTACTCATTTGGGCAGTAAAAAAACTAATTAGATGCCAAAGAGCAATATCTAAAAAACAATAAGCTTTTAAAATACCTATATTGCTACCCATAAAATAAGGCAATGAGTTGCTACAAATAACTAAAGACGTATAGTTCTCAACCTAAGCAATTATATGTTTTCATTCTTTTAATCTATACCTATTCCCCTAGAAAACTGAAAACTCATTGATCTGCATTAAATGTAAATGAAAACTTATGTGGCCTAGTTGTCACCTGAATATATTTTTGCTGTAGATATAGTACTTTGATGGGCCATACACATGTTTCTTTAATTACAGCATAAAATTGAGATTGAGTTTTTATTTCTTAAAATGACAGGGCAGTACTCTCTCTTCAACAGTTGTGTGTAACTGTGCTTAACCCTAGTGAGATGTAAACATGTGCTTTGAGGTGAAAATACATCCCATTGTGTTTTTCTTGTGTCCTACTGGTTCCTGTGTAATAGCTGAATTCAGTGTATGGTATTTCAGAATTTCCAAGGCAGTTTTCATTTCCTGTGACAAATGTTCTAAATTAGCTTTCAATGCACACTTTAAATTTTTAGTTACAATAAGTTTGTTGAAATCACAGCCCAAGGTATTATTACAGCAAGTAGATTCATCAGCCTTATTTCCCAGATTAAGAGAAGGTTTTAGGGTGGTTGCGATGTTACAGTTCCAAAAACAAACATTTTGAATAAAAAAACAGATGCTTACATCAGCCCTCCTCTTTCCTATATATTAAACAGTATGCCGAAAGCACTTTGGAGCCTTGACAATGCTGTGGGCTCATGTCTTGAACAGTTCAACACAATACAAGCCACATTTCTTTAAGACACACTTCAATTTATTTTGGTTTCATTCAAAGGCATGTATGTATACTAAATACATTGGGCCAGATCCTCAGCTGGAGTAAACTGATGTAACTCAATTGACATCAGTTGAGCTATGCGAACCAACACTAGCTCAGGAGCTAATCCTGTTTATCAGAATATTTTCATTCAGATGCCAAACATACTATTCAGAGATTTAAAGTTATAACAGTATGGAAGCTAAACATCTGAGAACTGTTTCTCAATTCTGTTAGACTGGTGTTGTGACGGTATAACTCCATTTCCATTAATGAAGAATCCAGCTCCTTGTTTATTTTACTCTCTCTCTCTCTCCATAAACAAGTCTTATAGAAACAACAAAGCTATGTTTTTCTCCTTCACAGATGGCATGGAATAGGTTCAACATCAGAATTATTTATGAAAAAATTTTCTTGCAAGAAAATTTAACATGAGCATTTACCTCATCTTCACGATATCCCACTGGTAGCAGAATAAGGCTCAGATGCAGCTAGGCACTCACTAGTTAAGAATCTTTTATGAACTATTTTAAGCATGCAAATGTAAAATATTAGAATAATAACAGAGTTCATGGTTTCAAAAGGTGATAACATGATTTGATAGGTAAACAGACAGCTTGATTAAATCTGAACTGTTCCTCACTGAAGAGCATGATGCAATCAGTTAGATCAGTTAGGGAAAGATTTTGTGTTATTGTTAGATGTTATTTCCTAATGATGAACATTTGCACATTGAACATGAATGGGAAACATGATCAAATGCACACTTTTAACTAACCGTTATGGTTGGTAGACAACTGTCTTAGCTTTTATCTAAGGCCCTGATTCAGGAGACCATCTGTTTTCAGGAAAGCATTTAAACATATGCTTAACTTTGAAACCAATGAGATTGAAACACCTGCTTAAACTTAAGCATGTGCTCTAGGGTGCTGGAACAATTTGTATAGTGGGGTGCTGAGAGCCATTGAATCAAAATGTAAACCTGATATTACGATAGAAACTACTTTAAGCCAAAAGGCGCTGCTGCCATAGGCACCATCTTTCTGAGTGTGTTCGACCCCCTGCCCTCATTCCACCCTTTCCCCTAAGTCCTCACCCCGCCTCACCTCTTCCCATCCCTTCTCTGCCCTGACCCGCCTCTTCCTGCCCCCACTCCACCCCCTCTCCTGAGTGGCCCCACCTTCACTCCGCCCCCAACCCCCCAGTGCCTCCTGCCCACTGCTGAATAGGTGATTGCTGCAGGTGGGAGGCACTGGGAGTGGGGGGAGGAACTGATTGGGGAAGGTTGCTGGTGGATGTTGAGCACCCACTAGTTTTTTTTCCATAGGGTGTTCTAGCCTCGGAACACCCATGTAGTCAGCACCTATGCATGTGCTTGAGTGCTTTCCTGAACCAGGGCCTTACCTATTAGCTAATCTTAAGCAATGCCTACACTGCAATAAAAACCAACCGCGGCTGGCCTGTGTCTGGTGACTCCTGCTTGCAGGGCTCAGGCTGCAGGACTATACAATATTGCAGTGTAGACATACCTTTACTCAAATAAGTGTGATAAGCTTTCAATGTTTGTTAATAGCAAACTCACATCTAGGTACCATTTCATTGTAACTAAGCACAACCCTTTTAAATATGTCAATCCTCTCAGTTGTTGGTGCATGAATGCATAGTGAGCATTGCAGAAATTAGCATTTTCAACCTCCCTGGATATCGTATACGATTTTCTTAAAATCTATATTCTGTTATACCAGATACTAACTGCTAAACATGATTTTTAAAAGTAGAGAGGTTCAGTAATTGTTGTGTTTTCATTTAGTTTTGACAGATAGGCCTCCACCCATCATTCTCCAAGGTCCAGCCAATCAGACGTTGGCAGTAGATGGGACAGCTTTGTTGAAGTGTAAGGCCACTGGTGACCCACTTCCTGTTATTAGTTGGTTAAAAGAAGGATTCACGTTCCTGGGCAGAGATCCTAGAACATCAATACAGGAGCAGGGGACCTTGCAGATTAAAAGTCTACGGGTGAGTACTAATACGAATGAATCTTTGTTGGGGCTGGGTCATTACTGAGCTGGTGAGGAGCCCCCATCAACAGTTAGGCATCCTTATCTTCAAAGTTGACATGTGTCCCTCCATTTAGAATAATGCCTTTCAACAACAAGCTTTCATTGAGCAAAATTCTCTGCTAGAGAAATGAAAAAGGGAGATATGATTTAACGTTTCTGTAGAGGCTTCAGGTAACACATTAGGATATAGACAAAATGTGTTAGAACATATTACCCAGCAGTGGGGGCTGGTCGAGCTTCACTCGATGCAGGAGATGGGAGGGGGGACTAGTCACCATCTCCATCTCATTTGATCCTGAGGCTGGATGCCAGTTCATTCAAAGTTGCAAATCTGAGCAGCCTCATTTGTTGCAGCTGATAATTGTCTCCGTGGAGCTGTTACTGCAACCAGGGATTCCTAGGGCTTTGGCTACTCCCTCCCTTACCAGATCCACTACACGAGGGACTGGGAGAGGGAGATACCCTGGAGCTGGCTACGCTAGTTCTGTCCTATGTGTGTTGGTGTTTCCCCTGCTGCTTGGTTAGGGCAATATTTCATCCCTCTTTGGCACAGGGCATGGAACACTGTCTGGCCAGTGTGGTTTTGAGGTATCTGAAAATCAGATGCCCTGAATTTTAGAAGGGTGGAATTCAGATAGGGAGAAGAGACAAAATGGAAAGTTGTCAATGTGAAATTTGAATGAAATAAAATTCTGGTTCCCTTGATCGCCTCTCGTCAAACATTTTAAATGAATTTTTAGCTAAAATAAAATAAAATAAAAACACCATATATTTGAAGCATGTTTATTTTCCAAAGAGGATTTAGAATTTAGTTAATAGGCCATTTTCCTATATAATTGGGTCCATTCCTGTAGTCTTGCCTGTGCTCCTTACACGTGCAGATTGTCACACTGAAATCATTGGCACTCCTTTCTTAAATAAAGGAGGCCTGTGTTCAAAATCTGCTGGTTATTAGCTGGGTACAAGGCTTTGTAAGAAAGCAAAATAAAACAAAATAAATAATCGTGAATGAAGAGACAAAGTGTAGTTTTGTGTGCATACACAGGCTCAATTCTGGAATCAGATACATGTGGCAGATCTAAGTTATGCCACTTGCAGTGGTCCCAGCATGTACTATGTGCTCCAGCCTGTCCCTTCCCCACTCGGGTAATGCCCTCTGTGGGAAGTGACAGGAGCCAAGTGGCATGGGGTAATTCTCAGTCGCTCATTTAAAGTAGCTTTCTGGCTGCTTTATGCTGCTGTGCAGATCATGGATAGAGGACTGATTCTTTGATATATCTATACTCTCACAGAGTGGTTGCCATTCAAAAGGCAAAAGTTACCAATAATTTAACACATTGATATCTGAGATAACACTATTATGTCTTATTTAGAGTACAAACAAAATCTGCAATACCTTGTTAGTAAATGTTATCTTGCTAATGACAACCTCTGTATAGATGTATGTATTTATGTATAAAGTATAGAGATACTCATTATAGATATCCAACTATGTAATACATATGATGCAGAAAGGTAAATATAGTTATAGTATACATTAGTTGTTTAAAAACAATTTTAGGAAATATTTAATTTCATCAGCACTAATGCTTGTACTTAGTTTTATCAAGATAATCTGCAGAACTGTAAAGAACAAGAAATGAGCAGCCGTTTAGTTTTCTGCCAACATCTCATCAGTGATCGTAAATGAATTGTTAACCTCCTTGGAACAAAATGGAATTTATTACAAAATTTATGCTAGCTTTCCTTGAGTAAACAATTTATCCTCCCTCTCTGGGCTAAAGGCGGGCTTGGGCCATGAAGGTTAATGCATTTTTACTGTAGAGCTGGATTAAACAGTGCGGTTGAATAGTCAAGATTCCCCAGTAGTGTTAGAAAGCAGCAATTAAAGGTGGGAGCTTGGTGATTTCAAACAAACTTTCAGAGCATTGATGATGGTCTTCTGTGGAGTGTCCATGAGGCAGAAGCTCATGGGATGCCTGCCTGCATGCGGTTATGCAAACAGTAAAATACTTGTTGAATCGTGCCAGCACATTAATGTCTTTGTTAGAGGCACGTGATCTCTAAAGGAGAAAAGAAATACCGGCAGGGTAAAGGAAAATCTGGCATTAAGTGTGACTTTAAAAGACATGGAGCTTTTATTGATCCTTGAGTGGCTCATTCTTTAATACCCATTTTCCTTTAAGGCTCAGAAAGATACTCCTTAAACCTTCCCAATGCAGTAACATGCATTATTTGAATCAGACACACTGGGAAGAAAGACTCAACACCATAAATTGGTTTAAACTAGGGTTGTTGATTAATTGCAGTTAACTCATGCAATTAACTAAAAAAAATTGATCATGATTAAAAAAATTTATCGTGATTAATCATAGTTTTAATTGCACTGTTGAACAATAGAATCCCAATAGAATTTTATTACATATTTTTGGATGTTTTTCTACATTTTCAAATATATTGACTTGAATTACCGAACAGAATACAAAGTGTACAGTGCTCACTTTATATTATTATTATTGATTACAAATATTTGCACTCTAAAAAAGATAAACAAAATAAATAGTATTTTTCAATTCACCTCAGACAAGTACGGAAGTGCAATCTCGTTATTGTGAAAGTGCAACTTACAAATATAGATTTTTTTTGTTATATAACTGCACTCAAAAAGAAAAGAGTGTAAAACTTTAGAGCATACAAGTCCAGTGAGTCCTACTTCTTGTTCAGCCAACTGCTAAGACAAACAAGTTTGTTTACATTTATAGGAGATAATGCTGCCCACTTCTTATTTACAATTCCATCTGAAAGTGAGAACAGGTGTTTGCATGGCACTTTTGTAGCCGGCATTGCAAGGTATTTATGTGCCAACTATGATAAATATTTGTATGTTCCTTTATGCTTCAGCCACCATTCCAGAGGACATGCTTCCATGCTGATGATGCTCGTTAAAAAAATTATGTATTAATTAAATTTATGTCTGAACTCCTTGGGGGAGAATTGTATGTCTCCTGGTCTGTTTTACCCCCATTCTGCCATATATTTCATGTTATTGTAGTCTTGGATGATGACCCAGCACGTTAGATTTAAGAACACTTTCACTGCAGATTTGACAAAACACAAAGAAGGTACCAATGTGAGATTTCTAAAGATAGATACAGCACTTGGTTTAAGAATCTGAAATGCCTTCCAAAATCTGAGATGGACGACGTGTGGAGCATGCTTTCAGATGTCTTAAAAGAGCAACACTCCAGTGCGGAAACTACAGAACCTGAAGCACCAAAAAAGAAAATCCACCTTCTGCTGGTGGCATCTGAGTCATGTTGATGAAAATGAACATGTGTTGGTCCACACCGCTTTGGATCATTATCGAGCAGAACACATCATCAGAATGGACGCATGTCCTCTGGAATGGTGGTTGACATGAAGGGACATATGAATCTTTAGCGCATCTGGCACATAAATATCTTGCAACGTCGGCAACGACAGTGCCATTAGGATGCCTTTTCTCACTTTCAGGTGACATTGTAAACAAGAAGTGGGCAGCAGTTTTCTCCTGCTAATGTAAATAAACTTGTTTGTCTGAGCAATTGGCTGAACAAGAAGCAGGACTGAGTGGACTTGTAGGCTCTAAACTTTACATTGTTTTATTTTTGAATGCAGTTTTTTTGGTACATAATTCTACATTTGTAAGTTCAACTTTCATGATAAAGAGATTGCACTACAGTACTTGTAATGTGGGTATTGAAAAATACTATTTCTTTTGTTTTTTTACAGTGCAAATATTTGTAATCAAAAATAAATATAAAGTGAGTACTGTACACTTTTTATTCTGTGTTGTAGTTGAAATCAATATATTTGAAAATGTAGAAAACGTTCAAAAATATTTAAATAAATGGTATTTTATTATTATTTAACAGCGCGATTAATCATGATTCATTTTTTTAATCGCTTGACAGCCCTAGTTTAAATGGGAAGCTGCAACTGTTATGAATTAATGTAAACTGGAAGGTTTAAGTCTTCCGTTAAGGCTACCACATCAACAAAGAGTCCAGTGGAGGTCCAAACTGAAGTCCTTTAGACAGGACCAATCTCAGGGCAAGCTACAATTAGATCCCCTTCACAATAACCAACCAATAGGGATTTTAGCATCTTACCAAAATAATTGTCACTGCCCTTATTGCATACAAGGGTTCAATGTATATGTCAAAGTAGCTCATTGAAGTACATCTAATGGGTATGGTCCTTCTTCTTAGCTCAATGCTGACATTTACTCTGGAGCCCCTACACCACCTTGCCCATGCTCCATACCAACCACACTGGACCCCAGGCCAAAGTTGTGATAAATCTTGAATGTGAATCTACACAGTTCCCCTATGTGCCAAGTATCCTGGTTGCTGTGAGGAAGTGAAAACAAATTCCATACCCAAGTCAATGGTGACAGGAAAATTCCTTCTCTGCTCCAAAAAAGCTGCTTACTTATTATTCATAGCATGCCCAGAAACCCAGTGCTAACCAGGGAAAGTGCTTAATGATGATTATAATCCATCCATATATTCAAATTTTCAGTTGTCTCCCTGCATGTCCTTAAAAGCAGCCAGTTGGCCACAGTCGTTGGGGGGGGGCTGGCTGATATACAAACTATGTAGAGCAGGGGTGGGCAAACATTGTGGTCTGAGGGCCACATCGGGTTTCTGAAATTGTATGGAGGGCCGGTTAGGGGAGGCTGTGCCTCCCCAAACAGCCAGGCGTGGCCCGGCCCCCACCCCCTATCCTACCCCCTCTGCTTCTCAACCCCTGACGGCCCCCCGGGATTCCTGCCCCATCCAACCCCCCCCCCCATTCTCTGACAGCCCCCTGGGACTGCTGCCCCATCAACCCCTACCCTGACTGGCCCCCGCCACCCCAGCTAACCCCCCCTCTTGGCTGCTCCCCCAGGACCCTGCCCCAATTCAACCCCCTTGTTCCCCACCCTCTGACCACCCCGCCCCCATCCACACCCCCGCCCCTGACCACCACCGCGAACTTCCCTGCCCTCTATCCAACTCCCCCTTCTCCCTGCCCTCTTACCGCACTGCCTGGAGCACCGGTGGCTGGCGGCGCTATGGCCGTGCTGCCCAGAGCACCAGGACAGTCCACAGCTCTGCAAGGGCTCCGGCACCCAGAGCATTGCGCTGGCGGCACGGCGAGCTGAGGCTGCGGGGGAGCAGAGGGGCCGGGCAGGAGGGTCCCGTGGGCCAGATGTGACCTGTAGTTTTCCCACCTCTGATGTAGAAGTTAGGTTTTAGTCTCTCTGCCAGTGGCATGATCTGTCCTCCCACATGGAACACCTATCTTCCATGGTATGGGACGCTGAAAAACAATGAATTGCCATTGACTGTCTGATTTCTCTCCTTTTTTGTGTGTTTTAATAGCACAAAAGATTAAAAGGCAAACAATATTGTCATGCGGATATGAAATTCACTAGGTACACATGTAATCTGTTCATAATCTGCTAGTTGATTTCATGGCCTGGAAGAAGTGGAATACCCTGAGTATTCTTTATATGGAGATATACCTATCTCATAAAACTGGAAGGGACCCTGAAAGGTCATTGAATCCAGCTCCCTGCGTTCACTAGCAGGACCAGGTACTGATTTTGCCCCAGATCCCTAAGTGGCCCCCTCAAGTACTGATTTCACAACCCTGGGTTTAGCAGACCAATGCTCAAACCACTGAGCTCTCCCTCCCCCCATATAGTATTTTCCTTCTAAGTATACCAGCAGTGTCCAGTGCCATACCCCACTTTGCAACAGCAATGCTCAAATGCACTTAAGAAACTTTGCCTTAAAAAAGAGTTTCCACTACCAGATAACACTGGTCTACAATTTTTGAGAAGTCGTCTGCTTCAGAGATAAAATGTGCTATTTATTATGTATTTTGATGTGCTGAATTCAAATATGACAATTAAAACAACTGATTGGCTACTGTTTCTAAGATATTTAAGTTTTTACATTTTATGTCTATGTATATTGTGTAGATAGTAGAGTTTTAATCATAAATTGTAAACCTAGGTCTTTTCATGTAAACACATGGTTGCTTTACATGATAATATTTCACCTGTTCTGTTTATGTAACACTTTAAAAATCAGCAGAAGGGTTATAAAAATAAAATGTATTATGAAACAAAAGGCAAAAAACTATTATGTACATAGTTTAGTCCTATTCAGTGTCTACTCGGCGCTTCTTGGCTTGTCTCTTGTATTCATTAAATGGAGTATCTCTTGTCACTGTCCAGCAATAGTCTGCAAGCATTGATGGGCTCCATTTGCCCTGATAGCATTTCTCCATTGTTGCAATGTCCTGGTGAAATCGCTCGCCGTGCTCGTCACTCACTGTTCCGCAGTTTGGTGGAAAAAAATCTAGATGAGAGTGCAAAAAATGTATCTTTAGTGACATGTTGCAACCAAGGCTTTTGTATGCCTTGAGGAGGTTTTCCACCAACAACCTGTAGTTGTCTGCCTTGTTGTTTCCGAGAAAATTTATTGCCACTAACTGGAAGGCTTTCCATGCCGTCTTTTCCTTGCCACACAGTGCATTGTCAAATGCATCATTTCGAAGAAGTTCACGAATCTGAGGACCAACAAAGACACCTTCCTTTATCTTAGCTTCACTTAACCTTGGAAATTTTCCACGGAGGTACTTGAAAGCTGCTTGTGTTTTGTCAATGGCCTTGACAAAGTTCTTCATCAGACCCAGCTTGATGTGTAAGGATGGTAACAAAATCTTCCTTAATACAACAAGTGGTGGATGCTGAACACTTTTCCTCTCAGGATCCAATGACTGTCGGAGTGGCCAAGCTTTCTTGATGTAGTGGGAATCTCTTGCACGACTATCCCATTTGCAGAGAAAACAGCAGTACTTTGTGTATCCAGTCTGCAGACCAAGCAAGAGAGCAACAACCTTCAAATCGCCACAAAGCTGCCACTGATGTTGGTCATATCTTGAAAACTAGAGCCAATCAACAATTTTAAGCATCATTTTCGTTCTCAGTGACCCAGAATTAGTAAAGTTTGACTACATTTATTTCAGAAGCATTTTGGCTGTAGAGTAATGAGGAGGTACCTTTTCCCAACCAACAGCTCAGAAAACACAAAGTAAAACAGTACAGCAGAGAATGCTCTGCTGCTCCCCTTCCCTGCTGATAAGGCTATCTCCCGTCAAGTGCCTTTGTCTTTCCCCAGCAACTGGTTCACATTTTGAATATTTCAGCTTTTATCAGAGAGCCTTTCTGACTCAAGGCAGCTGCATCTTTTTAAAATTCAGGCCTTGCTTATACAAATCTACTAAACAGTTACATCACTAATTACCTGTCGTGCCCTGTCCATAACAATAGTATACTGCAGCGATAATATGTCAGAAGCAGAAAGTGCCAACACGATTCAAACGTGATAAACTTCAAAATCAATTAAAATATATATCAGCAGATATTGTAAAGAGCATCTTGCTGATTTGCCTCAACAGCCATCTGGAAAATCAAGCTATGAGCACATTGATTTCAGTTCCAATTTAATATAGTTCAGAGCACGCATATACTATTCCCTTACAGTCCAATAAACCATTTTGGATTTAGTCCTATATCCATTGAGATGTTCCAATGCAGCCTTCCCCCAGTGAATATAATTCTTCTCTCATATCATCAGAGTCAGCACTTTCCCCACTCCATTTCCATCTCTAAGCTAACATGCTTTACACACAGCAGGTTGGGGGCTTCTCAGTAGACTACACACTGTTGGCCAACTGCGGTATTCCATTGATCTCAGTAGATTTCCCCAGACCAAACATCAGGTCTCATTCACAGCATCCCTTAGCCTTCAAAATGAGAAATAACAAAACATCAGGGGAAATCAGTCAGTGTGACAGAAAAAAATAAAAAGAAGTGGGGGGAAATAACTCTAATAGTGTCAATGTGACCACAAACAATTTCCCCAAATAAACTCTGCATATCTGGATCATTTATTTGAATATAATGCTTTTTCATCCCCAAACACGTCTCAAACTCCAGACATACAGCACCACTGAAACGCACATACAGCACTGAATCACTGAAACCCCTCTCGTGTGGAAGGCAGCTGCCAGCTCATCAACAAGCTCACTCCACTCTGCATAAAAGTGGAGAGAGAAGAGGGAAATTTGGCCTAGTCCACTGACCCAGCCTTACCCTTTAGAAAATGTTATGCCTGAGGACTTTAATATCCATACTAACTAGACAGGACTGGTTTTAAAGTCTTATCTAAAAAGACCCATACATGATAAACTGCATAGTAATACTTCCTCTACAACAGAAGAATAAAAGCAGGTGAGACAACCCTGCTGGGATTGGAAACTGTAAATCAAGGCAGGGATTATGAAACTGAATCTTAATCTCCTCTGAAAAATGAAATCTGTACCCATTTCACAATTTAGACACACTTTAAATTATAATTTCAGTCACATCTAAGTTATATTATATTTTTACTGGAATTCACCTGGATCTTCCTTCATATATAAAAAAACATTGGTGACATGTTTTAAATTAACCATTCTGTAATACCCATACCCTGTACCAATGGCATTAACAATATGAGAATTAGAATAATGGGCGGGGGGGGGAGAAAACAGAGTTAAACTATTAAGAGCAAGTAATCTTATTATAGTTCGCTAAAAGTAAGCCACCATTAAATGATTATTTGAGAAATGTCTGGTGTTCTTTAGTGATGTACAATGTAGACTAAGTCCTTCTTATTTTACATCAAGAAATATTCAGAAAAAAATTGAGAGAATTGTGCCACCTGATGTTAAAGGTTTGTCAAAAATGCCCTTAACCATTTTTGTATGACTAGATATCTGACACTGGCACTTACACATGTGTGGCCACAAGTTCAAGTGGGGAGACATCTTGGAGCGCTGTGCTAGAGGTGACAGGTAAGTCATGTCAGAGGCTTGTTGTTCTCTTAGCTTGTGTTCACTATATCATAGCATAGGGGTCGGCAACATTCGGCACGCGGCTCGCCAGGGTAAGAAGTGGCGCGGGTGAGCGATGTGCTGGCCGTGGCTTCTCACCGCCGCCATTGGCCCGGGACGGCAAACTGCGGCCACTGGGGGCCACGATCGGCCGAACCTGCCGCGTCAGCAGGTAAATAAACTGGTCCGGCCCGCCAGGGTGCTTACCCTGGCGAGCTGCGTGCCAAACGTTGCCGACCTCTGTTATAGCAGATCTGTTTTAAAGGGAACCAGGATTGAGACTAATATATTTTTGGTAGAAAGGCTGGATATCTTCACATGACTTAGATTTTGGTATTATTATCTCTAAATCTCCATTGATAGTAAACCAGTTGTATTAGTATCAAGGTACGTTAGAGAGCTATATCTAGTCTAAACTGGAGTACCAACAAACTAACTGTTTCCATGCAGGAAGGCCCTTATGGCCATGAAGAATCCCACTGAAGTCACTGGGGCTTCATGTGGGGTGAAAGAGTCTACCTAATTGGAGATCTTTTTGTAGGGTTGGGGGCTTTCTCATGCCTTCTGTTGACTGATGTGTTGACATTTTAGGTGAATCTATTCCAGTTATTAAAAAATAAATAAAGTAGATCAGGCTGTCTGCCTCCTCCCCTCCTTTTTCTTTTATTGTTGTTGCTTTCTTTGGTTTGTTTTATGAGCAAAAGTTTCTATAAAGACCGACAGCCAAGCATCCAGTAACATAAGCCTCTAAATGTAAACCTGACTCTCTGTTGTTATTGTTAAGTTAGGTCAGTAAGCATTGGGGCCATTGTGCTGACTATTGTAAATTATTTTTATAGTTTTTTATCTTTGCTCTCCTTTTTTTAAATCAAATTGTGCAGTCAAGGATAAAAGTTAACTATTTTTTATTTACCCCTTACAGAGTCTGGTGGAGCAACAATCAGTAAAAATTATGATTTGAATGACCTTCCTGGGCCACCATCCAAACCCCAGGTCACTGATGTTACTAAGAACAGTGTCACCTTGTCCTGGCAGCCAGGCACCCCTGGAAGCTTACCAGCTAGTGCATATATCATTGAGGCTTTTAGGTATGTGAAAATTTCCACTTCTAATCTCTTTCCTTTCTAATTTTGTTTTAACCCTAGTGTTAACTGTGCTCCTGGTACGATGGTATCTGTGTGGACATCTGCAAATCAATTAACTCATTAAAGGCCTTCTCTTTGATGGCATGGAGTTCATTCTTAATCTTCAAGAATTTCTCCTTTTTATTATTAACTGCCTATTTCTTAATAGAACTTTTAGACAAGCACTAGACTATTTCTTCAGGTCAGCAGAAGTATAGCTTGACTATGCATTCACTCATCTGTTACTTTTTTCTTAATCCTGATCATCACTGAGGGTTTAAGATGAGAATGTTGACATTCAAATTGGACAGCTTCAGAGGAGGTAGTTTAATTAGGGTCGGGCAAAACAGATTAAAAAAAAGGTAATAATAGAATTCCCTAAACCTTGGACATGTTGGGATGTTTGGTCTTAAAGCAGAACCTAAAAAAAAAACTTTTGAAATTCCAGTATGTGTATACCATATGGAATAAAATATAGCATTTAAAAAACAAACATCTGATTATTTAGAGCTTGATCCTGCAAGTGTGAAGTCGATCAGAGTTGAGGAGCTGAGCACCTCACAGATGCACACAGTGTTTTGCAGGATTCAGCCCTTAGGCCACAATTCAGCAAGTTACTAAATCAATGGGTTATTTGTGTGCTTCAAATTAGGGTCATATTTAAGGACCTTCCTGAATCAGAGTCTTAAAATGAAAGAAAAGGAGTAAATATATTTTGCCTTTTAGTTGGCATGGTAGTCTATGGTCATCTAAAATATGTTCAGTAAAAACTCAAAAGGCTACAATGATGACTACTCATCCTTCTACATAAATATCTATGTGCCATTTCTAAAATATGCAAATAATTGTTTTCCGTAAAAATGGTAACTTCCAATATGTCTTTTGACTCATATGAAAATAATGACTACCTTTAATAAGCCCAAATGGAAAAGATAGAAAAACTTTCTTATGAATAATATACAACCGACAGCTATGAAATGAAATTCTCTCTTTATCCTTAGCAAAAGTTCCCATTTGACTTTACATAAGCTGCAGTGACATCCCATCGATGACTCTAAAAATCACCATGTATTCATAGGGAGTTATTTTTAACAATCACACTTGAGATCATTACAGATGCAAGATGCTGTATTCTGTTTATAGGACAGTCCAACTGAAAACTTAAGCACAAGAAAATATATTCATGCATTTTTCTTCTTTTACAGATGTGTTTTTGAAAGGGTCTATAGTAATTTTACATATGGATTTAATTCAAGGAGAACACATTCTTTTAGCAAGACAATTTATTGGCATAATTTACCCTGTAGTATAGAAAGTTATTCTTTTAACAGGTTTATTATTTTTATACATTTGTTCAAGAGGGCCCCATTTATCATTCAAATTTACTTTTCCACTTTTCTATATCTGTTCCTTTTGCAGGTTTTTATTTTAGTGGACTATAATATATTAGGAAAGGTTTTAACTTCAGCTGGGTTGAAATATTTTTATGGTACTATTGTTTTGTTTCATAATGTGGTCTACTCTCTTGATGAATTAACTAAAACCAGCAGAACTGTTTCATTTTTTTTGTTATTGATCTTGCTATTTTTCCCCCCCAGTGGTTAACCTTGGCAAGGAAATGAAACCCAACTTCTTTTACAAATCCTTTCTCTCCCCAGTATGTAAAATTTTGTTATAAAGAGGAGGGTGATGAATTGTTCTTCTTAATCACTGAGGAAAGGATAAGAAGTAATGGGCTTAAATTGCAGCAATAGAGATTCAGACTTCAGGAAAAACTTCCTAACTGAAAGGATAGTTAAGCACTGGACCAAATTACCTAGGGAGATTGTAAAATCTCTGTCAGTGGAAGTTTTTAAGAACAGGTTAGACAAACACCCGTCAGAGATAAACTTAGTCCTGCATTGATGCAGGAAACTGGACTATCAGGGACCCTTCCAATTCTATATTTCTATGATTTCTTTTTGCTTTAATCTGTAGTCTTCAACCATGTTTTTTTTTTCATTGCAGCCAATCTGTGAGCAATAGCTGGCAAACAGTTGCTAATCATGTAAAGACAACACTCTACACTTTAAGAGGATTGCGACCCAATACAATCTACCTGTTTATGGTCAGAGCAATCAACTCACAAGGTCTGAGTGACCCCAGCCCTATGTCAGATCCTGTCCGCACACAAGGTAATGTCAATCATTAATTGTTCACGTGATCTTCAGCTGTATCCAGGACTTCTGCTTGAATGACTTGATAATAGAAAGAAGGGTAGGAAATCTCTGAAAATTGAGCCAGTTTAGTTCAGCTGCTTTGCACCATTCTGGTAACTCAAAACACTGTAAACCCACCTCAACCAGCGGGGAGGTGATAAATCCCAATTTAATTCCCTGCTGCACTACAGACTTTTTGTATAACCTTAGACAAGTCACTTAAGGCCAGATCTGTAAAGGTTTTGAGGTGCCTAAAGATAAAGATAGATGTCTAGTGGAATTTTCAAAAGCACCTAGATGCCCAACTCACATTGGGTTCCACTCAGGGCCGGCTCTAGGCACCAGCAAAACAAGCTGGTGCTTGGGGCGGCACATTTTTAGGGGCGGCATGGCCGGCGCCAGAATGCCGCCCCTAAAAATGTGCGCCGGCCGCCCTAGCTCACCTCCGCTGCTGCTGCCACGGCGCGCGAAACAGCTGATTCACGCACTGCTGCTCCCCCTCGCTCCCAGGCTCTCAAACCTGGGAGGGAGGGGGAGATCCCGAGCAGCCATTTCGTGCGCCGCTGCTCCCCCTCCCTCCCAGGCTTGAGAGCCTGGGGGGAGTAGGCAGGGCTGGGGATTTGGGGAAGGGACGGAGTTGAGGCGGGGCCGGGGGTGGGGTAATTAAATAAGGGGGGGGGGGCGGCCAAAATTGTTTTTGCTTTGGGCAGCAAAAATCCTAGAGCCGGCCCTGGTTCCACTAGATTCCTATCTTCAACTTTAGGTGCCTTAATACCATACTTAGTCTCTCTGTGCCTCAGTTCACCATCTGTAAAATGGGGATAGTAGCACTTCCCTTCCTCAGAGGGTTTTCATGAGGATACATATGTTCAAGATCATGAGGCACTAAACACTGTGTTAATGGGGGATATATAAGTATGATACAAAGATAGAAGCCAGGTTTACAGCTAGTTTTCATCACCAGAGTGGCACAAAGCAGCCAGAGTGTATGAATCAGTCAGGCCCAATATTTTTGCAGAGAATCAATGTGAATCTAATTCATGCTGAGAATTATTTTAAAAGATATTCTGAGACACGTGCGTGTGTGTATGTACATATTTTATGTTCTCTACATTCATCCACTGAATACTAAACTAAAAAGGGTGGCCTAAATAGGACTTCTCAACTGTAGGACAGCTAGTGCAATAAGATGAAGATAGCCTGATCCTCCATTGCCTCCCATCTCTTATACCTGTACAGAAAGAATGTGAAATGCTGACAAACCAGAATGGTTGTTTTATACCCAATTTACTCTCTCTATGCTCAGTCTAAATGAAAATGGACACGCTTCTCTGTGGAGCACAGGGTGTGGCATAGCTTTGTCAATGCATTGACCAAATTCTGCACCCCACAGCATAACTCTTCATTGAACAGATTGGAAAACAGTTATGAACAATTGTTTAATCAGACTTATTCCTGTTCACGGATGATGCAGAGTAATCTCCTATGATTCATTTACAGAAAGGTCTTTTCCTTGCCTTGTATGGTTGTGCAGTGAGGCAAGGAAGGTGTACACAGCTTATCCACCCCTGCAGAGTCACCCAGAGTAGTAGCCACAGCACTGGTAGGAGATCCTAGGCTCCTCTCTGCAAAGGGGCAGGGATGGGTGAGAACAGATGAGGAGTGGGCAGAGGCTTGGTTTTGAAAGGTCTGTTGCAAATTTTTGCTTCCCACCCTCACTGCATCAAGGCGACTCCAGGTGGGATTCTGCTTTCCAAAGCAGTATGCTTCCCATCAGTTCCCCTAGGGATGTGCGGCTGTGCACCAGCCCTGACTCTAAGCTCCATGCTCATAGCACAATCTAGCTCTTAAGAACTCTCACGTTCCACATCTTTACATCTGACATACTGACAAGAGATTTGATTTCAGCAAAAACAGTTCTTTTCATTAGCTTCAGGACATATTGTAGTTTCCATTTCCACAAGCTGTTCGCCAGCCACACATGCTGCAACATGTAGAGTATGTATAGCTCTTTGATACCTTACCGTTTAGTAGAATTAAATCATAAAATCAATTGAGAATTAGCATAATGTTTTGATGTGATTTCTAATAATGCTTGGATTCAACTCAGACTCACAAAGGAAGCCGACATGCAGTAAAAAGCCTGTTCATACTAGCCATTACTAGCAAAGTAAAGAAGCAATTAAAGCAATGATACATTATATTAATTCACAACAGGTATTCATGATAACTGTTATGTCTTAAAATTTGGCTTCATTAAATAAAAATATGGCAAATAACATGCAGGGTATACTGGGCAAATTTACACCATTGGATTGCAAATCCTTACACTGAGTAAGAATTCCTCAAGCCACTAAGAGCACTACTGATCGCTTTGTATGTTTAATAACCATATATTCAGAAACACCCTTGAATAATATTGAAATAATAAACTCTAAATAAAACACTTCCAAACATACTAGGTTCATTGGGAGCTAATAGTTGTTGAGGTCATGCTAAAATAAAGTCCTTTGTAACTTCCAAATAAATACATGGTTCTCTCTGGCATGTTGGTCACCGAGAAGATGTCTAGCAAACACAACTTGAGGCTAGCCCTCCCATTCTGAGGAGCTCTCAAACACCATATTGTTGTTTGGCTTCTGTCAGGTGGTCTCTAATCTGGTATATCTTATTTCCGGGCAACCCCAATTGCCATATCTTTCAGGATGGCTTGGGTCTGATCTGTTCTCTCTTTCCTGGACTACCCTGCTGTGGTCTAACTTCTCTATGGCCAGCGCCAAGTTTTTCAATGTCATGAATGTTGTTTTGCATATGTAAACAAAGTTTCAATTTCAGTGGCGCCCCTGGCTCCTGTGCCACCCTCCCCTATCCCAAACTCCTTTTCCCAAGCTCATCCAACCAGCCAAAAGTGTCTCTAGCTGTGAGCCTGCTAAGAAGTACAGAAGTGTAGTGAAGCTCCTAAGATTTGCAGGAGAATAGCTCCCGCCAGCAGATTGTCTTAGCCACATGGCATGGAACAGTCCAATCACATCTAGCCAATAGTTGCACATTATGACATTTTTATTTTCTATTTTTTTCATCATAAAGCCTAGGAAATTCCTTTCAAAACTATGTTAAGAAAGCATTAAAAATGTACAATTAATCACTTGAAATCAAACAATGACTACAGTAAGATTGCCCATACAATCTAACTCTGCCCCTTTGTGGCTCTAGGGTAATTTTTCATAACACCGTCATACCTAATTTCACAAATAATACAACAGAATATCACACAGTATTCTTCTACAGCAGGGGTGGGCAAACTTTTTGGCCCGAGGGCCACATCGGGGTTGTGCAACTGTATGGAGGGCCGGGTAGGGAAGGTTGTGCCTCCCCAAACAACCTGCCCCCCGCCCCCTATCCGCCCCCTCAAACTTCCTGCCCCCGATTGCCCCCCTCAGAATCCCCGATCTATCCAACCCCCACTACTCCTTGTCCCCTGACCGCCCCCTCTCGGGATGCCCACCCTCCATCCAATCCCCCTGCTCCCTGTCCCCTGATTGCCCCAACCCCTATCCACACATCCGCCTCCTGACAGCCCCCCCCCGGGACTCCCACCCCCTATCCAACTGCCCTTTGCTCCTCGTCCCCTGACCACTCTCCCTGGGTTGGATACGGGGTGGGATGGATAGGGGTGGGATCCCGGGACCCCCCGCCCCTAACTGCCCCCCAGGATCCCACCCCCTATTCAACCCCCCCGCGCTCCCTGTCCCCTGACTGCCCTCCTGACCCCTATCCATATCCCCGCCCCCTGACAGGCCCCCCTGGACTCCCACTCCCAATCCTCCCTTTTCCCCATCCCCTGACTGCCCCCCCAGAACCTCCACTGCATCCAACCACCCCCTCTTCCCTGACTGCCCCCCCCCAGTGCCTCCCACTCCCCGCCCCCTTACTAGCAGCAGGAGCTCACAGCCACAACACCCGGCCAGAGCCAGCTGCACTCCCCACACTGCCCAGCAGGAGCGGCGGGCCAGGGTGCAGCCCACGCGGCAGCGTGGCTGCAGGGAAAGGGGGGAGAGCGGGGGAGGGGCCAGGGACTAGGCTCCCTGGCTGGGAGCTCAGGGGCTTGGCAGGACAGTCCCGTGAGCCGGATGTGGCCCATGGGCCGTAGTTTGCCCACATCTGTTCTACAGCTTTATATACAAATGAGTAGCATCTTGTAGGGCAGTGCACTACTTTGCGTAGAACAGAAAAATCGATTAAACAAGTTTACATGAAAATCACATACACAAAGACTACTCCAGAATAATTATACCCACATTCTATGGTGTGATTTGGTTAAAAGCATTATATTGGAATGAGTTTGGAAAAGCTGCCTTACTTATGAGTTGGAAAGCATTTTATTTAGCATCGGCTAGGTATTTTTCAGAAAAAAATATTTGAACATGTTTCAGAGAGAAATATTTATTGGCACTGTATTTCACGTCCCTCATCTGTAAAGGCAAATATGCTTAGTGTCATGAATCCAATGACATAGGGTTCAGTGGCAGAGGAACACAATGTAATTTTAGAAAGTGAAAGAACATTTTCTATACCTAACAATGGCATGATTTGAAGATACAGTATCCTGGGATCTTCCTGGGTCTCGGACTTACTATTTCCTGCCCTGGACATCAGGTGAATGTAATTCTGGGAGAGAAGGACATATTTCTCATTCAGATAGCTGCATTTTTCAAAATCAACCTGAAGTTGCTAGACATTTAGAATGCAGACCTTGGGAAGACGGATAAGTGGGCAGAATGCCGATATGGAAGTTAAAGTTGCATGCAAAATGCAATTAATCACATGGATAACACTAACACATGTAGGTTCTTGTGTTTGGTGTAGTGGTGATATCCTGCTGTAGCTCTAATTAGCAAATTTTTTTAGCTTATGGACATTTGTCCATATTTAAAAAAATACACACTGTATACACAATATATTTTTCCCTCCCAAAGGGGATATAATCATAGCACGCTGTTGGTTCTGTACCATTGGTAGATAATATTTTCTAAGATTTAATCATGGGTAGCTATGGGAATTATTTTATACCAAGTATAATAAAAGTGTTTTTTTTGTAGTTAGTACAAGTTACTTTTCAATAAACAAGTCTGAGTTGCTCTGTTATAGATTTATCTTAATATCTGTCTGTCTTTTTCTTTTTCACTCACTTTGAATAGGCATATTTTGCTGAGCACACCACTTCTGTACCATTGCTAAGGTTTCCATATTTGGATTATATTCCCTTTGGGAGGCCCATAGACTCATCCCACACATTTGAAAGTCAATAGAAAGCCTGTGTAGATAGTGTCTCTTTGGTGACTCAAAACCCATAATATTGCTTGAAATATGAAGCTGAAATCTGGACTATGAAAACTAGATTTTTATCTAAATCCTGAGAACTGAAGTATCTGAGACATGCTTTGAATGTTTTTCTTTCTTAAGAGCAGTATTATCTCTACTTTACAATAATGTTTTTTCCTGTTAAGAGAACAAAGGGCCACATATTACTGTCCCATACCCATCAGACAGAAAATGTGTCACCTTGTTTGAATCTTCCATTTGTGAGGTGAGGAGTTTGCGGCAGCATATATGGGGAAGTAAGTGTGGTCAGTGAAACCAATGGCTCCAGTGGATCATCTGTGAAATCTGAGCCGAACTCATGTATGCTCATCCACTTTGTAGCAGGCCCTTGGGCCCTCTTTCTCCTCTAGGAGCACAACTTTTGTGAAGTAATTGAATCTGAGCACCCTGCCTGTGCCCCAACTCCCTGCCCTTCAAGGAAGAAAGCAGACACCAAGGGAGTTAGTGATGATTTCCAGTAGCAGTAAGTCCTACATGGATTTCCACTGGGAATTCTGTGGTGTGCAGATGGACATGTGCCATGTTCAGTGGCTCCTTTCTGACTCTTAACCCAGAATAACACCTCAAGCTCCCCAGAGTACTAGTGCACCTCTTGGGAGGGATCCTCAATTCTTTCCAAGGGCAAGTTTGTGAAGAATGTGGTAAAGGTGCACTACTCCTTCCATAGCCCTACCAAGGTTTCTATGCTGACTTGCTCCCCTCCATGCTATGTTGTGGAGAGGAACATGAGGCCCAATCTTTGAATATATGGAATTTTGAAAACATTGGGACAGAGAAGTGTTTCTCACAGTGCTGCATACTAGGGAGCCAATTCACCACGCACTAGATCCACGCACAGAAAGCCACTTCTCTGAGCAGAAGGGTGACTCAGTCACCTCTTCAGCACTGACCTAGCAGATCCTTCTCCAGGTAGTCATGGGATGCAGATGGGTAAGCTCAGAGTAAATGTGAACAGGATGGGGAATGAGTGGGTAGACCAGAGGCAAGACTAGAGGGATTCACATTTTGAGGCCACACACAGAAAAGACAATACAATTTCAGATTGCATAACTTTTTCCACATAGCGCCACGGAAATCCTTGAGGACCACCATTGCCAGGGAGCAGAGCCACATTGGTGTGGTGGGATGGAGCAGGAAATTGCTATTTTTAGTATGGTTCCCTGGCTTCTCTCACTTTCTAACTCTAATGGTGTCAAACTGAAAAGGAAAGGAAATCGTAATACATATTGAAAAGGAGGGAAAATTTGAAGAAGCGTAATGAGTATAACATAGACAGTTTAAAAACAAGCAAATGTACATATTCAGCTTCTGCAATATCATTTGCTTAGATTATATGAACTAGTTATACTCTAGATTTGCAGGCACCCTGGCACATCAAGACTATTATCATCTGAATATTTCAAAGCATGTGAATATGGCATCTCACCAATCACTCACTAGGTGCTAGGGAAAAAAATGTTTTCAATGACTATTTGGGCTAGATAGGAACATTTTCTAATTGCCTAAGTAATAGAACATGTGGTGTTTGTTTATGGCAGTGAATGTTTACTTGGTGCTTTTCAGAGTTCATAGGTTAATCTTATCTGCTGCATTGTTTTTGAAAGTGATACAAACTAAGACTATTTTAACCCAGTATATTAAATTTGTCAGTCCTCCTAATGAATTAATGATACAAGTGAGGCTACTTATTAAAATAATCATTTTGTGTCTGTGGTTGGCCTCGCAGATATCAGCCCACCAGCACAAGGAGTGGATCACAGGCAAGTCCAGAAAGAGCTAGGAGACGTCATTGTACGGCTACATAATCCTGTTGTGCTGACACCCACTACAGTTCAAGTCACCTGGACAGTAAGACTTTTCTAATTGCTACCTTTCATTGACAGCTTTAATCTTGTTTACTTGTCCCTGCAATTCTTTCTCAGCCCTGAAAAACCCTAGTCTGACCTGAGTACAAGTGGCCAGATAAGCTAACATTATACAGACAATGAACCATGTGCTAAAGGAATGGATTCTTTCTTTCTTTCTTTCTCGCTTTCATTGTGTCTATCTGTCTTTGTTAAAGTCAATCAGGTTCAGAAGTTTCACATGTAGCACAAAGCATGTTAACTGACTGACAAAGAAGAGCTTTTTAGCAGAATGTGTCTCAACCCATAATGCAAAAATGTGACTGATCCTTACACTATTCTTCGGTGTGTAAACTGAGTGTAATAAGCAAAATGAAGTATCAGAATTAAGGATAAATTGATATTTTCATAATCTCTCTCTACTTCAATCCATGGGGACCTCCCGCCACAATATCCCATTGCCTGGTGACCTTTACTTGCAATAATGATCTTCCTACGAGGCACTTGTGGACAGATGTGCGTGCAGATAATGCATGGTCTAAGTATGTAATGGTATTTCATTCTATAGCACAAGCTCTAACTTCACCTGATGGATTATGGAAGGCTGAATCTCTTTGACATTACCTACAACATCTCTGTTTAAGAGGTCAAACTATAGGGCTAGAGCTCCCGAGGACTAAGTTTATAGTATGTAGCTTTCAAAATGCTACATTTCTTTTCCTGGCACTTCAGGGAAGGGATTTGTAACCATAGAAGCAGAGATTTTCTAGGGCACTACACACCACAAATGAGTGCTTCGTTCTTCAGGCAGTTGGAGGGGAATACCAGAGAGGGGAGAGTGGACTAAGCACCACAGCAGTGCGCAGGGCTTGAAGGATTATTTTATATACGCTACTGCAGGGATCCAGGCAATGGACACAGTATTTTTTGTTTACACATGCAGTCTCACTACAGCCAGCAGCTAATGAGTCATGTAGGCTATAAAAGAGAAGAGGGGACTGAAGATGAAAAGTGTGTATTTGTATGTGTGTGTGTTGGGGGGAAGAGGGTGCGTTGTGAATTTTGCAGCACTGATGTAAGGCTTATTGCCTTTTCACTACAGAGCTTGGCTTGGTAGGGACTCAGACCTAGGTCCTACCAAATTCGCA
The DNA here is from genome assembly GCF_013100865.1 of Trachemys scripta elegans. Taxonomy (NCBI): domain Eukaryota; kingdom Metazoa; phylum Chordata; order Testudines; family Emydidae; genus Trachemys; species Trachemys scripta. Next base: position 171,919,803 of record NC_048298.1, on the reverse strand, counting down.
ACCATGAAAAATGCATCACGGACCATGAAATATTGTCTCCCCCTGTGAAATCTGGTCTTCTGAGTGCTTTTACCCTGTACTATACAGATTTCACAGAGGAGACCAGTGTTTCTCAAACTGGGGATCCTGATTCAAAAAGGGGTTGCTGGCAGGGGGGGTCGGAGGTGTGTGTGTGTGGCAAGGCTATTTTAGGAATGTCGCAGTATTGCCACCCTTGTTTCTGCCCTGCCTTCAGAACTGGGTTGCTGGAGGGTGGTGGCTGTTGTCCGGCTGCCCAGTTCTGAAGGCAGCGTCAACGCCAGCAGCAGCGCAGAAGTAAGGGTAGCAATACTGTAACCCCCTCTACAATAACCTTGCGACACCCCACTCCCCCCACCCCAATCCTTTTTGGATCAGGACCCCCACAATTATAACACTGACATTTTGTATTTAAATAGCTGAAATAATGAAATTTACAATTTTTCAAATCCTGTGACCATGAAATTGACCGTGAATTTGGGAATTCTCTCCTGCCCTCTCTCTCTCCAGCCAGTCCTGCTTACATGTGGTGATGGTTGGTCTCCAACTCATAGCAGCAGCTCTTTTTAAATACAGTCTGTCTCCTTTTGCCACATGCTCAGCTGAAAAGCTCAGCCCCTCCCTCAGTAAGGCACCGGTGCAGAAAACCCTTTGTTCCATGGGGGTGAGTCAGTAGTTAAGAATCATTCAAAGTTGATAGCCCCAGTTTGTAGTCCCCATGGCTTCTCTGTGACAGTCCTTCAGTGAAGCGTCAAGAGCCTTTCCTGGGCAGGATAGCTATCCGGAATGCATTTAAATAGGCTAGCCTTGGGCAAGGTTGTATTGTTCATCAAACAATACAAAATGGAGGTCCTAGTAAAACAGGGCTTCAGAATACATAATGGAGTGCACAGTTTGATCCAGACACACTAATTCTTTCCACCAGGAAGAGATTAAATAATGTGAACAAACTCTCACATTGGTGCCTACCCTGTTTTTCATAAGGAAAATATAAATTGTTATGGTTTATAATATCAGCTTTTTTTGCTAGATCACTTGATGTGAAAAGCAGTCACCCTACACCATCTAACAAGCACACAATGCCCACCAGTGGTACATTAGAATTGCCCGAAGGAAGGAAAAGATGGGGAGGGAGGGGGAAGGTAGCGCTGCTAATTAGAAAGTTTCTAGCAATCAGGACAAAACCATTTAATTAACCACAGTCTCTGGGATAGCAACCACACTATCCAGAGAGTAAAGCCAACTTATGTAGCATAAAGATCCAGCATAGCTAGCATCCAAAAGGAGACAGATGCCAGAAGAATGATGTGACTCTTTCCCTTCTGGAAATTCCTGTTTGGAATTCAAATGCTTTGCTAGATGACAGACCACCTAGATGCCTTTCTACCATTCTGATGGCTGGCAAACTGGCATCAGTCACTCCCCTTCTTTGGGTTCTGTTGTTACAGATTTTTAAAATGATTCTGAAATTGTCTCCTCTGTTCCAAATCAGGACTTGAAATTCCAGAAATATTTTCCAGAAATAATAACTCTGTGATTTGCAAACTTTATATATACACCTCTACCCCAATACAACATGACCCGATATAACACAAATTCAGATATAACATGGTAAGGGATAGCTCAGTGGTTTGAGCACTGGCCTGCTAAACCCAGGATTGTGAGTTCAATCCTTGAGGGGGCCACTTAGGGATCTGGGGCAAAATCAGTACTTGGTCCTGCTAGTGAAGGCAGGTGGCTGGACTCGATGACCTTCTAGGGTCCCTTCCAGTTCTAGGAAATAGGATATCTCCATTATTTAATTTTTTTTAAATGTAAATTTTAAAGCAGTGCTCCAGGCGGAGAGGGGGGCTGCACACTTCATTGGATCAAAGCAAGTTTTATATAACGCGGTTTCACCTATAACGCGGTAAGATTTTTTGGCTCCCGAGGACAGAGTTATATTGGGGTAGAGGTGTATGTATTGACTATAATATTGCATCCAAATATCTATGTCAAAAGAAGTCTGAAATTGCAAAATTAAGCCCTCAAAAGTTAGGTAATGGCAGTATTAAGATTACCATTACAACTTACTTTTCCCCCAATACAGTCTTTAATTACATGGTCACATAGTATTTTTTCCACAGGACCCCTGCCTCATTCAATGAATGGGTAGTTGTTCAATATTTCTTTTTATCTTCTTTATTCCAAGAATGCCCCTAGGCTTTATTTAATGCACACCATCCCAACCCTGTACCGAATACAAAATTATTAATTTCCTCCTGGGTGCTGCTATAGTGCTCTCACCATAGTATCTGAGTGCTTCACAAACGTTAATTAATTTATTTTCACAACATGCCTGTGAGCTTAGATGGTATTGTTATCTCCATTATATACATGAGGAACTGAGACGCAAAAGATATCAATGCCAAAATTATCAAGTGTCCACTAAGTTTGGGTGCTGAACTTGAAACACCTGGTACCTGATTTTTCAGAGTATATATCATCTTTATACATTCAAAGTACAGCTCCAGTTGACTTAAATGTTAGTTGTGAGGGCTCAGCACTTCTACAAATCTGGCCCCATGTGTGGTTGTTTGGGCACCCAGAAATTGAGGAACATGCTGGTAGTGGCCAACTGTGAAAATTCTGGTAAGGTACCTCTCCAACATCACAAAGGAGCTCTATGGCAGAGGCACGGATATAATCCAACCCCCCAGGGCAGCATTCAGCGTTCTTTAACCATGAGACCCTTCTTTCTCTTCATGCAATCCCTTGCCTCGTTCATTACACACCTTCTACCTCAGATAAAGCAGGGGTCCTATAGACAATAGTTTCCTTCACTACAAAACTCTGAATCATCCTCAGAGCAGGTCCATCCTGTGCACTGAATGAGGCAGATGTCATGTGAAAAAAATAGTATGTGATCAAGTAATTAAAGACTGTACCATAATGCATACACATAAGGGGCCCAAATTAAGCTTGCACAGGAGACAACCTTATTTCTGGCTTCTCCTGACTGTGGAGTGCTTGATTTTGGATGTAATCTATTAATTAGTTTTAAAACAAATGCAAACAAAATCTATCATATGGATCTCAATTTAGGGCATCAATAGGGTATCACCTTTACCTCCACAGCACAGACATCTACCATTTGAACTAGGGGAATTACTAGTAGCATTAGAAAAGTCTCTTGTCCTATGTAGGTAGCAGACTCTAGAGAGGAATGAGACACAAACTTGGTCAGTGTATTTCAAAGCTATTTGCTGACAGAAGAAGAATGTGGAAATTCAGGACTCCTGGGTTCAATTCCAGAGTCTGGAGGGGAGTGTGTTCTAATGACTATAGACCCTTCTGCCCTGTGCCTCCAGCCTATCTCTGTTCCTCTCTGCTTCCCCACCCTAGCTCCCTCTGCTCTGCCCTCCACTCTCTGCGCCTATCTAGCAATCCCCAACCATTCACTTCTGCTCCCCACTCCCTCTCCAATCAACCCTCTGATACCACCTCCTTCCACCCTTCCTCTCTACAGCTATCTAGCCTCTCTTCCCTGCCCCCAGCTTCTGCCCTCTTTCTCCTCTGCATCTATCGCATGCTCCATGCCCCGATGACTGCCCCACTCTGCTCTGGCTCCTATTCACTCCCTCCTGGTTCCTGCCTCCCTCTCCCTTTTCTCCTATTTATCCCACCATCCTGGCTCCTACCCTTCATTCACCTCTACTTCAGGCCCCCTTCCCCTCTACTTATGTATATACCCTCCAATCCGTCCCCTTCCTCTCTGCTCCAGTCAACCACTACTATATCCCCCAATGGCTCCTGCCCCCCTCCTCCTTTTATCCTCAGCACTCTCTGTTTCCTGCACCCCTTTCTATCCATTTCAAACCCCTTCCCCCACAAACACCCTGTACACCTCTGCCTTCCTCCATCTCTTCCATGCAGCCTGCAATAGAGAGAGAGAGACAGTCTCTCTGCTCTCCATTCCTGTGGCTAGTGCCACTGCAGCCCCTGCCAGACAGGAAGCCCAATTTCAGGGAAAGTCCTACTCTGCTCTGTAATTCTGGGTTATAGTATGCTCAGTTGCCCTGTAAGGGTGGGCACACATGGTCTTGTCAGCACTCAGGAGGTGGGAAAGGTTGTACAATGCTGAGTACAGTTGGCATCGTCAGAGAACTTAGCTGCCAATCTCTAACAAGTTTTACTGCCCATGTACAAGCTGAGATTTTTTTGAAGTCTTAAAATTTGGCCAAACTTGGGTGGGTCTTTTTGTTTTATTTTTTATGAGAACAGCAAAAGGCACTTCCCTAACATCACGGTAACTCACCTCTCTGCCAAATGTTCAAATCCCTGCTTCATAAGAACGGCCATACTGGGGCAGACCAATTGTCCATCTGATTCACCATCCTGTCTTCCGACTGGTCAAAACCAGGTGCTCCAGAGGGAATGACCAGAACAGGCAATCATCAAGTTGTCCACTCCCAGCTTCTGGCAATCAGAGATTAGGGACACCCAGAGTATGGATTGCATCCCTAACCAGCTTGGCTAATAGCCATTGATGGACCTATATTCCATGAATGTAACTAATTCTTATTTGAACCCCATTACAGTTTTGGCCTTCACAACATCCCCTTGGCAATGAGTTCCACAGATTTGCTGTGCATTGTGTGAAGAAGAGATTGGAAGTTCTCAAATAAGCATTTGTATGAATTTTTAACATGAGCAAAGCACAGTATTTTTTTCCTAATCTCGTTCTTGGAAACAGCTGAACCATTTTAGCTGAAACTTTCAAAAAAATTCAATTTGAGTCAGACATTTGATATGGAGAAATTCATAGAGTATGGCAATATTATAAGCAATTGAAAACAGCATATTGTAGTGGATAGGTAACCTTGACAAAAGCTTACCAGCTCCACCTATAAAGCATCCAAAAGCAAGGGCAATTAAGTTCTGGAATAGGCTTCTTAGGGTACATCTACACTACAGGGGGGAGTCGATTTAAGATACGCAAATTCAGCTACGTGAATAGCGTAGCTGAATTCGACGTATCGCAGCCGACTTACCCCGCTGTGAGGACGGCGGCAAAATCGACTTCTGCGGCTTTCTGTCGGCGGCGCTTACTCCCACCTCCGCTGGTAGAGTAAGAGCGCCGATTCGGGGATCGATTGTCGCGTCCCAACGGGACGCGATAAATCGATCCCCGAGAGGTCGATTTCTACCCGCCGATTCAGGCGGGTAGTGTAGACCTAGCCTAAGGGAGATTGTGGAATCCCCAGCTTTGGAGGTTTTTAATAACAGGATAGACAAACCCCTGTGAGGGATGGTCTGGGTATACTTGGTCCTGCCTCAGCTCAGGTGGATGGACTAGATAACTTCTCGAAGTCCTTTCTAGTCTTACATTTCTATGATTCTATGGGACTTAAAGGAAAACTTGTACTGGAGGAAATTTGGAAATGAAAAATTTAAACAAAGGAATCAGTGTACCTAGGAAGTATTTTTGAGCTTTCTGCTAGGTTTTATTATTACAGATGGGTGAATAGGGAACATTATCTTTCCAATTTTTTTCGTTTGTTATTGTTTAAACTGTTTATTTCCTTTGGTTGTCAAAAAGAAAGTGAAATTACAGGGAATCTGCATGCACATCTTTAACATTTTGAGTCAGGGTTCTTATAAGAAAAAATCTTAGACCTTATCCCACTATGAGCTTCATGCAGATGAATCCCTCAGACCTCTAAAGTCTTCAATGGGGCTCTATATAGGCACTGGGGTCTGTCTATGCAGAGTTAGCAGTAAAATAGGGGCCATATTAAGAAAATTTAGGATATGATGTGCCTAACTGAGGCTGTGAGGAGTCAGATTTATGTCTCTTCCTGTAAACATTTAAGTAACAGAGTTGTACTGGCACAGATATTTGCATAAAGCAAATCTTAAAGTCACAGGCACAAGTATTTGTGGAAACTGAATTTCACATTCCCATGTGTGACAAAGTTGGAATTTTCTGCAATACATTTATGAATGATAAGCATGGCAGTGACTTACTGGACTAGGCAGTGATGAGCTCCCAAAATCCTAATAACCGGTTCACTACTGGCTCCTCGGCGGCACATCGGCGGCTGGGGGGGCCTTCACTCACTCCGGGTTTTCGGCGGCATTTCAGCAGTGGGTCCTTCACCTGGAGCGAGTGAAGACACACACACACACACACACACACACACACACACACACACACACCCGCCGCCGAAGACCCGGTAGGGAAGTGGTCTCCAAATTTTTTTGATCACGCACCCCATCAGTAAAAAATTTTTGAGCATGCACCCCCTGCTCCCAGCCGAACTGTTGAAGCAATAAATACATAAATAAATAAATAGCCGCTCGGACTCCCGGCCGAACTGCCGAGGGGGGGGAGGGGGAGGGGAGAAAGTGGCACTGCTCTAGCGGTGCTCCTCCTGCTGCGCACCCTGAAGGATCCTCTTGCGCACCCCACTTTGGAGACCACTGCGGTAGGGAATCACGCGGTGAGGACAAGCCCCATGTGCCTGGCTCCCCCCTGCCATCTGACTCCAACCCACCCCCGACTGCCTCCCTCAGAACCTGTAACCCATCAACCCCCCCCCCACTCCTTGTCCCCTGACCACCCCCTCCCGAGACCCCCCACCCTAACTGCCCCCCAGGACCCCACCCCCTATCCAACTCGCCCCGCTCCCCCGACTGCCCCAACCCAATCCACCACCATCCTGACAGACTCCCGGAACTCCCACGCCTACCTAACCCTCCCCCAATCCCCTGACTGCCCCCCCCAGAACCTCCACCCCCTCCAACCACTCCCTGCCCCTTATCCAACCCCTCCTCCCAGCCCCAGTCCCCTTACAATGTTGCTCAAAGCGGCAGGAGCTGCAGAGCTGCCCAGAGCACTGGTGCTGGCGGCGCGGCGCACTGGGGCTCTGCGAGAGGGAGGGGAAGCGGGGGAGGTCCTGGGAAGGCAGGGGAGGGGCCGGGGGAGCCTCCCCAGCTGGGAGCTCAGGCGGGTCGGACAGGATGGTCCCGCGGACTGGATGTGGCCCACGGACCGGAGTTTGCCCACCTGCTGTCCCCTTTACAAGTGGTTCTACACCAGCTTATAAATTTAACAACCGGTGAGAACCAGCTCCAGCTCACCACTGGGACTAGGAATTACTATCCTGTTGGTAAAAATGGTTAAAAATCTGCCCTTGGATCAGAGCCGGAGCCACGAGGTATCTGTCTGGGGTATGAATGGGTTGTTAAAGGACTGCCTGAAACTGACCATATCAATTAACGATCTGGAAAGACAGTTGGAACTCCACTGGACATTCACATCTAGCATCCAATAGCCAAGAGGAAGGAGATTTTTTCCCTCACCTCTCTGCAGGGAAGCCAAGCAAAGATCCCAAGTGGTAGAATGAAGGGGAAGGGCACCAGGTGGCTGTGTTAGGAGCTGAGATCAACAAGATACAAGACACATGCATCTCTGGAACAAGAGAGAAAGGGACAGAGAGACAGGCAGCCAAAATTAATTCCACAGCAGCTTTACTGGGTAGAGCCCTGATGTTGGCTAGTCTGAACTCGATCTTCACATTTGCTTCTCTATACTAACCTAGGGGCTTCCCAGTGCTGTTTTCCAGTTGACTAATAAACCCTGCTCTGTTTTGGAAAAGTTGCCTGGTGTCACTGCAAATACTTGCTGAGGTGCATTGATCCCTGAAGAGGAAATAAAAGCTCTTGTTTGGAGACTCAGTAGGCAGAAATAGGAGTGCTGCAGCACAGAGGCTAAGTCTCGGAGGTGCTGAGATTGTGTGGCCTACCCTTAAGGAAGAGAGGGACCCCTTTACACACTGAAGCGATTCCTCCAAAGGACTGTTTAAAATCTAGGAAGTAGCACAGATCCTGTGGATCCATGATATCATGTGTGTGAGAATTCAAATCAGCATGCTTGTGTAATGCCAACAGGCCATGGTTGCTGGTGGGCAGGATCAAACCTGGGACCTCTGAAGTTTAGTGCATGAGCCTCTACTCTACTGCATGAGCTAAAAGCACTATGCCTATTAGCTAAGGCTGTAGAGCAAATTCATTAATCTCTTTCTCTAAGTAGTCTCAGTGCTCCTAGATGGGCCAGAGCACCACACCCAGGAGGTGTGTGGGTTACACTTTCACACTCATATAATAAGAGAACGGAAACTATAGTATGTGACTTGTCTCACTAATCATAACTAGCCAGCACAGCACAAATAAATCATGATTAGAACACATGATTAAAAAATGGCAAGACATTGAATAATTTTGAATAACAAATATATTTGAGAAATGGTTGTCTGCTCGTGGATGTCCTGTGACAAGAAGAAGAGTCTACATGAGTCCAATAAATTTTTTGTTATGAATTATTTGCTCAGATCTAGTCACCACTGAAGGCATTTATGATACCTTCTTTTTAAAATGTTCTTTATTGGGGTTTGATGAAACGCCCAAGTGAGGATGTCATGTACTCCTTGTACATGGCAGGTTGCAAGGCTGCTACTAGCATGTTAGGCTTCTGCAGCAGATATGAACTGGCTACAGAGCTTCCATCATGCTGAGAGAGATACAAGAGATGTGTTCTCTATGAGATACATGAATGCACTGCTGCCTAAAGCCGTTACCAGCTCAAGTGAGGTATGTTATAAGTGGTGTCACCTAGTGGCTGTACATTATAATATAGTTTGAGCATTCCATTACAGAGGATAAATTTCTAAATGTCAGGAAATGATGAGTAAACTCTGCTGTTTGAAAGAATTTGTCTATGTAGGTGAAACACAGGCTGGAAACACTATACAATTCTGAACAAGATCTCTGCTATTTTACTGGGTTAAGACCTATGTTGCTGATTCTTTTTATGTTTCCCTTCATTTTTCTTTGTAATGGTATCAGAGCTCAGCTGATCAATTGGAAAATGGATTTTCCATCCCACAAAAAAAAAAGAGAGACTCCAAAAAAATGTTTCGACTCAAATTGGGACCAAAGGCCCAAATTTTGATTTTATCTTTTTTTTTAAACATATTTCTGCATTTTTGTTTTTTTGTTTCAGGTCAATCAAACTTTTTCATTTTGATGAATTCAGAATGTTTTGTTTCAGTTTTGAACATTTGTAATGTACATTTTTAAAATTTAAAATGAAACTAAAAGTTGTTTCAAAACAAATAATTGAAACCATCTGTTCTAAAAATGGCAACGTGGGACTTTTTACCCTCTCCCCCCCTCCCCCCAGTGAAATTTTGTCAAAATTGATAGCCAATTTTTTTGTGAAACTCTTTCTCTTAATGGCATTTTCCAACAGAAAACTGTTTTGACCAAAAAAAAAAAAAAAACAAAAAAAAAAGTGCCAGTTCTAATGTGGCATTCTCCTGCTGTCACATCACTTCAATACAGCTTAATTATCCTGCCCTGGTCCACTCTGCATTCCAACTCTTTCCCTTTCTCCTCTTCTGTTCCACAATATTGTTTTCCCTCTCAGCCAAGAACTCACCTGGTCCCTATAATGTCTTTTCTTCTCTCTCCAACCCCTGTGCCTTCCAGGGAGTGTTAGAAAGTTGGTTTTGATGATATTAGAGAGGTGGATGAACCAGCTGATTGATTCTAATTCATCTCACTGCCCCTCACTCCTCTGCTTTCAGTCACACACTGTGCACAGTATAAGACACGGACTCACACAGAGCATGGGAGCTGGGAGGCAAGGAACTGAGAGAGTGAGACAGCTGGCTACCCATCCCATAGTTATCCAAGTAAACCCCACAGATTTGAAAGGAGTGTCAGAGATAAGAAATTATGAGCAGCCCTTTAAATATTAGATATATCCCACTTCAAACTTCAGGAGTAGTTACTTTTGAGTGATTTCAGAGCACACTAGGATCCTGCATCTAGCCCTTATGGCTATCCTGGCCAGGCATGAATGCTGGTGAATTTCCAAGGTTATGGTGAGTTCTTACTGCTGAACTTGGCACAGACTGAGATGTACAGTAGCCGTGACCAAACTCACAAGTTATTCCGTCCAGATGGAGAATTGCTATTGGCATAATTATAAGTATCATCTTATTCAGGATATTCTGGGAGGAGAATTTACATACAAAAAAGTGTTCTGCAAAATGTCTTTAGACTGCGGCTTAGTGGGCTTGTCCCCGGGAAGCCATAGCAACAGGCTTGGCTAAGTGATGAATTTCTGTGTCATATTTTTGACACCTGAATAGCCTGATAGTATAATCTAATGGGTTTAGAATCCATACAGCATTTGGTGGTGATGTGCATAGATCTGGAAAAGGCAGTTTCCTGGTCCATAGAAATGTATCTGTAACTAGTGCTAACAGTGCACAAAGTGTCACTAGTGTATTTAACTGGTCCTATTAGTAGGTAAAACAAACATGTTAGCTCAGTACAAAATCTATTGTTTATTGCCTACCCTGTGTAGGAAACTGGTTGGTGTTACAGTTATTTCCTCTACTAAATAGTCATCATGACATCGAGATCAATTGTGCCTTTTAAGGCATCACATGATATTGGGGGCAGTGTAGAGCAGCAGCCCACCCGCAATTATTCTCTGGTACCAGGTTATATGCCCCTTGAAGGCATATGCACCCTCTTATTTGAAGGAAGAAAGGTGCCCTTAGTTCCACCTCCTCTCCAGCTTTTTTGGGTGGATAGCATTGCTATCTGTACTAGCTAGGAGTAGCCTGTGGCTGCATCCTGTGTAGGACAAGAGAAGGGACGCTTTTCCTTGTGTCCTCCCTGATATTCCTTGCATTTGATTGTGGGGCCAGCCACAGTCTGGCCCAAATACATGACATTAACAATATGTCAGGGTGTTTCAGGTGGCAGTGCCTAAGCACACACCACAAGTGAAATGATGACACTATAGATGGTGCTTTATTAGTTACACTATTGAGCGTGTTATAAAATGGTTAGCAAGATCTTCTGTTCTAATATTTAGTAGTATAGTGAAAGCTTGCAATACCTCACACTTCAGAATTGAAGATATTTAATGGCTAAAATCTGGTGATCTGAATTAATAGTTATAGTTTCATTGTATGCAGCTTTATGAGCCTTCATTATTAGATGTACTCTGTGTGGGTGCTTAGGTGCACATATACATGCTGTGACAAAGTTCCTCCTCTATCTTGGTGGGTCCTGTACTTATTGGCGGATTTTCTTGCCTCAGAGATTCACCATGTGGGTTGGGGAACAGCCCAGAGACCTTCCCCTCTGGAAGAACCCACAGTCCAGGTCAATTGGGAGGTTTGGGGGGAACCCAGGCCCGCCCTCTACTCTGGGTTCTAGCCCAGGGCCCTGTGGACTGCAGCTGTCTATAGTGCCTCCTGTAACAGCTGCATGACAGCTACAACTCCCTGGGCTACTTCCCCATGGCCTCCTCCAAACACCTTCCTTAGTCTCACCACAGGACCTTCCTCCTGGTGTCTGATAACACTTGTGCTCCTCAGTCCTCCAGCAGTATACCCTCTCAGCTCCTTGCACCTCTTGCTCCCAGCTCCTCACACTCCCACCACAAACTGGGGTGAGCTCCCCTGCTCTGGTCAATCAGGGAACAGAAAACTACTCATCCAGTGACCAGTATATTTGCCCTCTACCAGACTCCTGTACCCCACTGGTCTGGGTCTGTCACAATGCATATAGTTTGTGTCACAAACCCAAATATACACATATTTTATATACAGCCTACTGATTTTCAGCATAGTATTTTTTAATTTTTCCCTTTTTGACAACTCTTTGTACCCATCAGTTCTTAAAGATTCAGCACAAAAAAAAAAAAAGTCAGATTAAAAGTGACACTGTATTTTTCTGAAGTTTCGAGAGAAATCGAATTTTAAATTAGCTTTGGATTATTAAACAGCTCAGACATATACTATAGTTTAGATGAAAATGATGTATTATGAAGTATGCAAAGGAGTTAATACTGTATTTTGTATTAAACGTGAGGTTCATAAAGTCTTTACGTCTGTAAAACATTTAATTAATGAAAGTCAAACATGGATAAAAACAATTTACCCTGATTTACAGACTCCCTTCATCTGGAAACAGCTGCTTAATGTTCTTCTTAAAAACACAGCTTGATTCTTTCAGTATTAACAAGCTATTATTGTGAGTTATGTCCCTCTTTCAGTGCATAAATTCACTTAAAGTGAATGTAGAAAAGTTTATAAAATGCAGGCTTAATGTTGTTGTAACATATGTTGCAAGGTTTTTAACGGTGACAATTTTGATTAAAGACATTTTTGCTTTGCTCTTGTAAATTAAGATTTCTTCTTGCTTGCTCTGTTTTTTAATGTTATAAGAACTGAAGAACTTAATGACTAGTAAGTGAGGGGTATAGTAAAGGTAGTGGAAGTCAGAAGATCTTGGTTTGTGCCTTCAGTCTTGGACCCACTTATTCTTGACATAGCCCAAACAAGCATAGCTCTAATTCTGGAAAATCTTTGATGAGTTAGCAAGCTGTCAAGAGGGTGAAGGAAATCGTTCTTGTCACAACTCAGCTATAAGACTAGAGTTAACAACCCAGTCAGCTATATGTCCAAACTGACACACAGAACGTGCTACTTGTATTATTTTCTTTGGCTGTTTGCTTGACAACTGCAGAAGTGAAAATCTTCTTTTAGCATGCAACATTTTGACTGTTAGAGATTAAAATACAAATTCGTGCAAATGTTACAGTACAGTATGTTATAATACCTCAACGTTATTTGATATGATACCTTTTTTTCCAGATAAAAATGCTTGTGGTCACTTCAAGATAATACATTTTGAACTATCTTTCTTTCAATTACTGTAATGTTTATTGTTTTGAAAGACAGGGTAGAATTGTTATATTACTGTATACAACCCTGACCTTGAATTCTGTTTGCACGGCAACAAATTAAATACAAACAACAACAACATTCCATCCTCATCTGATGGCATGAGTGCTCTGTAACCTCAGAATGCAAATAGACTGGTTAGTCTAAGAACACAGGAAACAACACATTTTCTTGGTCATTGTTTTTCTGCATCTGTCTATGTTTATTTTGCTTTCCTGAATACCTCATGAAAGGACCAGCCATAAGCCAAGTAATGGACTAACTAAAAGCATATAGTACATCTTCAAAGCTTTGTACTTTTCTGAAAATAAATGGTTTTTCCTTTCTTTCTCATATTTCAGCACATCAGTAGCCAAGTTCATTTTAATTGTTTCACATGCAATACTCATTATGACAAATTGCTAGAAAATTATCTACTTATGATTTTTGTTATTTATTTTATGCTTTGAGATGTAGGTGGGTGTATCATAATATCTAATGGGATAAAGTAAAGGGAACAATGAGAGAGTTACACCACTTTAAAAAAATTAAGTGAAATGACAGTAATCCACAAGAAGCTTTAATTTTAGATTTTGAGGAAGTCAGTAACAGTCAACTGACTAGTTTGCTGTTTGTCATAAACACATGAATATGGTTTCATTATTGGATTATGGATCATGTACTTTAAAATGTATATTAATGTGCCAATTCATACTATTTCCAGGTTGACCGCCAATCCCAGTTTATTCAGGGTTATCGAGTAATGTATCGCCAAACATCAGGCCTGTCTTCTCCAATGGCATGGCAGAATTTGGATGTGAAAGTCCCCACTGAGCGCAGTGCTGTCCTAGTCAACTTGAAAAAAGGGGTTTCTTATGAAATTAAAGTTCGACCCTATTTCAATGAATTCCAAGGAATGGATAGTGAATCAAAGTCTGCCCGTACTACTGAAGAAGGTTAGTATAATTGTCAAAAAATAAGCAACCGGCTTCCCCATCTTGTCTCAAAGGGGAAATCATTGTGTTCATTGTGAAGACTGTGCAAATAATTTTGTTCTAATTAGTTTCCAAAATGTCTGTACATAATTCACTGAAGATTTCTCTGTTTTGCATGAAAAACTGGCTTTAGGATTTCACCTAACAATCTATTTCAGTGGTATAATACTATGTGGTCTGCATTGGCCAGTCCTATGCCTCTCTTCTCCAGAAGAAGAACAGGAGTACTTGTGACACCTTAGAGACTAACAAATTTACCTTTTGTCTCCTCAACGTGTGCAGCAAGCAATTTTGGGTTTCTGACACATGTTCTGCAACAGCATTTCCTTTAAAGTACCCAGGCTGCTGGTGCAGCAGACCCAGTCCATGGTTTGGAAGTAGAGAAACCTTTTGCAGATCACTGAGTAATAATAGGCATTCTTTTCTGAATGGGAAATAACATAGATGGATGGCATGGCTAGGAGAAGAGGATGGGTGAAGGACTCCCAATAATGCCTTTAATTAGTGTGCAAAAAGACTAAGACTAGTCCAAGTAGCACACCATTCTTTTGAAGCAACCTTCTATGGTGCTAAACACAATGAAACCAGTTGTCCGTTTCTCAGTGTCAGGAAAATATCCTTAAAACACAGATCAGAACATGCATACGATACAGAAGTAGCAACCATCTTATAACACCGAAATGAAGAAACAACCTCTGTACATCATGCAACATAGATGTATTGTTCTGCTTAGAAAGAGATGCTTTTAGAGTTGACTGGAGTGTAAAGAGAGAAGAAATTAAGCTGGCTTTGACATAAGTATTCTCTCCCCCCGCACACACACACACACACACACACACAATTATCTAATCATCCCTATTTCCACAGTATCTGAGCCACCATTGGCATCTCTTGGATGGTCTTGTGGCCAAACTACAAACCTGGAGTCAAGAGATATGGGCTATCTTCCTGGCTCTGCCACAGACTTCTTTTGAAGCCTTAGGCAAGAAATGTAGGCCAAGACTTTCAAAATGGGCATCTATTTTATTAAAATCCTGACTGTAATCTTTCTGTGCCTGAGTTTTTTTATCATTCAGATATGGGTCTATGTGATCTCCATTACTCATAGGGTGTTGTGAGGAAGTTTATTCAATAATGATTGCAGCATGCTTTGAGATCTCGGAATGGAACATGTCATCATCATAGTTGTTGACATTGTTGTTATTATTATTATTATACTTTTCACCTTCAAACATGTTATAATTACTTAGTTAGACAACAGTTAAGTAACCAACCCTGGGATCAGTTTTGTGAGTTAGGTAGTTGCTGTCCCTGTTTTACAGATGGAGAAACTGAGGGTCCTATGACTTGCTTGAGATCATACAGGGAGTCATTGACGAAGGCAAGTTAAGAATTTGGGAATGCCTGACTCCCATTGCTTTGATTAGATCATAAATCCTAAATTCTTCAGTAAAGATTAGCTTCACTGTAGTATGAACAAAGCTTGTTTTAAAAGTTTAAAAAAAGAAAATTGGAAAAAAAGCTTACTGAGTTGAAATTGCTTTGCTAGAATTTCATTGTAGGATTTTTCTCCCCCTCACTAGAGGATTTTATCCTTGTCCATTCTCAATTGATTTTTGTTGTTTATTTAGTTCATCTAAGTGTCTCCTGCTAAAGTTAAATTAAGACTCGCTAAAAAAGAGAAAAGGCTTTGTATCTGTAGTCTATTTCTGTAAAGTACTTCAGGAGTGACATTTTCATTTGTAACCCTCACCTCCCAGCAGAACCTGTCAGGTAATTTCCTACTTTAAAGGCCACTTTTTCTTGTGGAATAACTTTCTACACAGTAAAGATTTTTAGAACTTTCCTTGCCTACAGATGTGTTAAAGTCACAGTCCATGTATATATTAGTCTAACCTTCGGCCACTCTGTTGACTAGTGTCTTCTTCAGAAAAACAAATGGTTGCCACTTGTCAAATGTCAATCACTATAAAAGATTCCCCAACCCCCACAGTAATTAACTGCTTGTGTGATAGACTTTTTTTTTCTATCAAAGCACCAATAGGTAACATAAGCTTCCGTAAGAAAATTAGTGATTGTATTTCAATGGCTATTTCCTTTGATTCTTCCAGTTATCTTTGTAATTACCTTGCTGTTCATACTTTTGTAAAGATAGTCCCAAATAAATGTTTGGTGAATATGATTTAGTTCTCATTCATACATAAAAGGAGTAGTATTTTTAAAGGTATCACACTTGTTGCATTGACATCTGATTCTGTTTTGAAAATCAGACTTTTCAGTCCTGACTTTTGAAAAAGTCAGTTATACTATCTTTAGAGAAACAATTTGGAAGAGTGCTGTGAATACTGTATATTTTTGCAACATCAAAATATATAGCTTTGGCAAAGGCAATGTACTACCAGAAAGAAGTTTCAGCTTTTTTACTGGATTTAATTTGACATAGAATGTTACTTCTGAGGCCTACCTCCAAAAATCAATTTCACCACAGTTAGACTTTTCCTCTAGATCAGACATTTGTTACAATTCAGTATCCATTCATCTCCTACCTCTTTGGCCTTGTGAAAGTAACAAATGGAATCCTGTTTGGTTGCGTCTGGAAAAGATGAGCAGTGATTTGGGTTCTTTCATATCTGTAGCAAGAAGCTGAGCACTGGAATAATTGATCTGTCAAGAATCAGGCAAGGTGTTCTCCACAAGCTAGCATCAAGGGAAATGAGAAAACAGTTTTAAAAATGTTATTTTTCAGTGTGGTCTATTTAATAACTACAGCACAGTCAGACAAGTGGTTTAATTTATATCATGGTGCCAGCTGACAGAGCAATATTATCATAGAGAGAGAAGTCAGGACTGTCTATACACACACACACACACACAAGAGAGAACTGGACAAATAATAATGGATCATGTATTTGATAATTTTCAGTTTTTTTGTTCACAAATTATCCTAAAAGCTGAACGTGATTTTTTTTTTTTCAAATTCATTCACTTATTTGAAATTCCTCAGGAAATAATTAATACTTGGTCTGTGTGTTGTTCCAGACCTGTTCATTGCAAATGTATGGTATTCTAAACTTGAGCTCTTTTGTTTAGTGTTCATTGGACACTGTTTTCATAGTGTCCACTTGCTGTTTGGATTAGTCTGACTCAAGGCTTTTATTAATTTCAATTTCACTTTCCATTAATATTATTCTGTATCCTCTTAAAATTCCAGAAAATTAATTCACTGTAATAGTCATAAAATATAAACTCAAAGAAGGAATTAATACAGTTGAACTGAAGGTTTTTTTAAAAAAAATCAAAATGAATATTTTTCAAAAATATCTTGCAGGTATTTGTTCAGTTCTCTTTCTCTACATAGGTTTGTACAGTATGTATATGTGAGGTATTATCTTTCCATATGCATTGTGTATTTTTGTATATAAATGAATGTTCTACACGTTAAGGAGGGAAGTGAATGTATTTCAAGAAAACAGTCCATTATATTTTAATGCAAAGAGGATAAGCAGCTTAGTTTTAATCTCTGCCACTATAATAATAATGCAGGTGCAAGGGTGTGGCTTTAAGTATAGAAGACAGTCCCAGTGTGGTAAGCCCTACCAGTTGGTGGTATTGGGAAGAGAGAAAGGGATTAGGTTCAGGAATGGAGACCCCAATGCAGGATGGTTATAGAGATAGATGTCCTACAGGTTCATGCATTTATTATTAATTTTCTTTTAGAATCAGGTACTTTTATTTACATTTTTGTTGTTAAAGAGAGAATAGATTTTTTTATATTGATACTGTTTTTATTATGTGGCTTAGTTCTGTTTCAAATGCTACAAAACTTAGGCCCTAGTCTTCAACTGCACCAATTTTATACTCAGCATGGTTGAGAAAAGTAGCTTTAGGCCACCTTTCTGCTTCACTGATTTGGGTTGGCCAGGGGCCAATTTGCCCCTGGAGTAACTTAGAGCAATTTAAGTGCTGCACAAGTTACATCAGCTACTGCAGTTCCTTAGAGACCACTACATTGCAATGGGCGAGTAAAGTACTGTGGTACCACACTTAGCTGCTAGGAGGCACTCAAGAGGTGAGGGCCCCATTATGATTTGGTACTAAAAGTGGGATTTTCAGACCAGACCCTGAAAGAAGGGAAAGATGGAGGCACATCTGTTGATCCTGCAGCAACAACAGGCAGCAACCCAAGAGCAGAAGAAGATGACCGCCATAAGAGAAGAGGCTACCGCAGCCAACCTGCTGCTAGTGAATGCTTTCTATCATAATATTTTGAACCATATGGGGGAAGTTAGAGTCCTGAGGGGAGGGCTATGGATAAGAATCCCAGGTCAGAGCAGTCCCTTTGGAGAGGTCAAGCAGGATATTCCTACAGCTAGGAGGTAGGAGGTGGCAGTTAGGAAAGTAGATAAGAGGGGCTTTGTGTGAAGAACCCTAGGTTCTCACACTTGTGGGGGACTCTTCCACCTCGATGCAAGGGTGTGGCATTAAGTATAGAAGACAGTACCAGTAGTGGAGGCCATACCAGTAGGTGGTATTGGGAAGACAGAAAGGTAATAGGTTCTGGAATGAAGACCCCAATAGAGGATGGTTATGGAGGGAGGTGGTCTCCAGGATCATGCATTCAAAGAGCTTGGGGTAGGTCAAGATCCCAAGCAGGGAGACAAAGATATCCCAGACCAGCAGTGAGCTCAGAGGAAAAGAGCAGTGTAGGTGGGTCCTCCAGGCCTGCTTTGAGAGGTTTCACAGAAGTAGCCAATCAGAACCCAGTAGGCTCAAATAAAAGGAGCTGCTAGGCCTTAGCAGGTCAATTCCTGGCTCGGACAAGAGAGGCAAGGCCAGGTTCTCCTCTCTGACCACAGGTGCTCAAGGGATAGCCAGAGTTTGGTGCTGGCTGCATTTGAATAGCTGGGTTTGCAGGGAGAGAGAGAGGACTAAGAACTTTGACCCTGAGATAAGAGTGAAGCAAAAATAAATAAATAAATAAATAGGTGGGGGGGACTAGGTAGGAAGCGCCCCAGGGAAGAAACAACAACAAACTGAAATTAAGCACTATGTGGCTGCTATGCATAAGGTCCCTGAGTTGGAACCCAAAGTAGTCAGAGATCCCAGGTTCCTCTACCAGTCACAGTGGCATAAACCCGAAGAAGGGGACATAGCTTATTTGAGAACCTAAACACAGGGCTGAATTTAAAGGGTCCAGAGCTGGGGCTGAAGACCCTAGTGAGGGCAGTGTTACTGTTCTTTTATTGAACTCTTTACTATCTCAGAAGTGTTTCATTTGGACTTTGTGACTTGGTCGGAGGGGCAAGCCACTGAAGCCCCACCAAGGTCAGCTGGCAGCCTACAGAGGGTTCCAGGCATGAGAAAAAGATTGTGTACCACACCCAGCTACTAGGAGTCTCTCAAGAGGTGAGATCCCCCCATTACAATCATTAAAAGGAGTTGAGTTTAAATTCCTGGATCCAGATTTGTAGGTCATATTCTGCAAAACATCAGGTATAGTTGAGAAGCCATAGGAAAAATTAATGAATCCTGGACTGACTCAGGAAACTTGAGTGATCCTGACACCCCAGCTGTCCCTGAGGCTGCCAGGGCTTTTGGGTAACCCAGGCATTGAAGCCAGGGAAGATCAAAAGGTGAATAGGGAGATGATGGTGACTTTGGGCCCACTTTTCAGGGAACTATGGTCGAAGGGTGTTTAAACAATCAGGAAAACCCAGTAATGAAAGGATTTTTCCACAGTTTTGGTGCCCTCAGAACTAATGGAGCAACAAAGTGAACCAAGTCCTTTATGGACAGGAATACAGAGCTAGAGGAGAAAACTGAGGGAAAGGCTTCAGTTGGAAATCCTGGACCTCAGTGAATTTTTTGTTTAATGTAACAGAAATGTACTAGAAAAAACCCTGGACCTACAGGTTGCTGGGGCTTTCAGAACTTGGCATCACAGCAAGAGTGAGAGGTGCTTGGAATGCCAGTGGGTTCTCTAATGAATGTGCTAATGGTGCTGTGAAATTGATAATGTAGTCTCTACCATAACATCTTTAAAAAATAATTGGGGGACTCTGCAGTTCACACGTTCCCACTTGTGGAATAAAGGTGTCATGCTGAAGGTGATGACATTCTTTCCCAGGGAAATGTCTTAATAACACAAATCACTTTGGTGACTTAGCCTGGAACTGTGGCAACACTTCTGTATTCTTTATCTGGGGCATGGACAAGGGAAGAGAGACTGCAAAAGAATGAGATATCATAAATGTTCAATACCCTCAAGTGATTAAACATACAAAAAGCAGCAGGACAAGAGTGAATGATGGAGCAGAACAGGAACCGCCCAGGGAAAAGAAGAGGTGGATATTTTTTTGGGTTGGGTTCAATATCGTTGAAGCAGAGGGACTCTTAATTGCCACCTTTCATGTAAAATAACTTTAAGATACAATTAAACTTCTTATGGAACCAGGTAGCTGAAACAATAGGGGCCTCAAACAAAACACAGGCACATGTCACCACCTACAACAATGGCACATGTGAGGTCATTTAGAAATTTTAACTGTTTGGGTGGAGAGGTTTTGCTATTTTGAGTGGGGATGCATGTGAGAGAGATGCACACCACAAAGGGTTACAGATGTTCATTTTATCATCCCTTGACCATTCAATTATGTGATGTTATGGTCAGTTCATATGCTATTTCATATATAATTAATATATGCTAAATAGAAATAAATTGTAGGATTATACAAGTATAGGATTGATAAGTATTTAGGAGTGATGAGTGTGTATTATGTGTATAAGTAAAGCATGGCTGGAACGCAAGGCCTGCAGGCTGAGACCTGTAAGATGTTAGTTTAGCCATACTAGGTCCTAGGCTTAAGAACACTTGACAAAAGTGGGTGAACTGGGAATAACTCTGTGCAGTAAAGTCACAAGATTACTGTAAAGATGTGCCAACACGTGATGTTACAGAAAAGTAGATCGTAATGACTGCAGTGTATTGTCCAAAACCACTAGACACCTAATTGTAACATCTTTGAATGTCTGTCTTGACTGCAGGCTACATGTTGTGCGTAGATGCTAATGAGAATAAGAAGAACTAAGAACAGCCTATGAAAAATGGGGCACTCCAATAGTCATGGGGTGTGGAAGAACAGATAAGGAAAAGAGAGCACCTTCATACATATGTATAAGGAGTTAGGTATAGTCAGAATTACAATATAAAAGAGGGTTCCATGATTGGGTAAAAGTAGGAAAACCCAAGGAATGATCTCATCCCTCCAGCAGGAACCATACCTCTAGCAATGATCATCTATTGAGAAGTCCATCAGACCCTAGAATATTTTTTGTGGATGTGTGTATGACTGCAGTTTTAATTATTGCATGTTAATAATTAAACATTAAAGTTACAATTTACAATTGTAATTGTAACTTTACTTATTGCTTTAATAAAACTTGTAGTATGGACAGGACTTTGTACTTGTGATTGTGTATGTGGTCCCTATTCTTGGACTTGGTGTGTTTCTAGAGTCTCCACATTTGAAAAAAGCACCAGAGGCAATTTTCACTCTGTTGAACTTCAAACGGTAGCAACCAGAGCTGAACCCACGGTGGTGTATTATAACATTAAATTCACTTTAAGCAAAATAAAAGGCTATACAGAGGAAGAGCAGAAAGACAGCCTGGATGAGCACTTGGAGCATGGCCCTGAGGAAAAGCAAGGATAGAGAGATCTTTTTGAGCTCAGTGCTGTGTGAAAGAGGCTTCAAACTGTGAGCAAAGAAATTGTCATTTGTCTGATTGTCCTGCTCTATCCCGGAGAGGTCTGAGCACTGATATTCTTTGTAAATAAACAGAATTGCTTCAGAGAAATACCTGACTGCATCATCAATTTATCCTCCTAACTGGGATAACCCACAAAGCCCCAAAATTGTGGCTAATCCCTCAAATCAAAAGGAGTAACAATATATATGACCATTACTCTGGCAATGTGACTGAGATTAAAGCCCCATGTGTTTTAACTCTTTGGCCAGGCAAAAACTGGAATACCCTACATTTAAATACCTTGAGGATACGTGTCTTTAAAAATATCCCCTCTATTCATCACTAGGCAATATTAGATCATGGAGGGACAGTGGGGATAGGGGGATCAGAACAATGTTTAGGGCGGACTGAGTTAGCAGATTTAATTTCTGCATGCAGTCGCAACCATGTGTATAAGAAAATGAATATAAGTCTGAGACTAATTCTAATGTAAACTTGAGACATGCTAAAATAAATAAATAAACAAATAAAATAAGAGTGATTTGCATTGTTTCTGTGTTTCACAACTACTGCATTTTCATTCAATGCTCTGCTTCTCTTCAGAAAGGCATTTTTCATAATTGTCGTTGCCCAAGAATGTATGCATCTCCAAGCCCATGAGAATGCAAACTTCATAGATTCTCTGCTTACTCTTACACTGTTTAAGCAAAATTAATGATCCAGCAACTGGACTAATGTTATTTTTCTATTTGTTCCTTCTACCCGATATAGCTCCAAGTGCCCCTCCGCAGTCTGTTACTGTTCTAACAGTTGGAAACCATAACAGCACAAGCATCAGCATTTCCTGGGACCCTCCCCCACCAGATCACCAAAATGGAATCATCCAGGAGTATAAGGTAGAATTGATGTACAATGGGAGGGATGTGAATTAAACCAAATTGTGTGGTTGAATTATAGAACATCACATTTTTTTGTGGATTTAGATTTTGACATAATGAAATACGCATCTGTATAATAACAAGCAGAGAGGTCTGAGCAGTAATACCTTTTTTTCTCAAGTTAAGCAGCATCAACATTATGTTAAAAACAAAACTGATCTGTGAGGGGGAGAGGAGCCAGCTTGTACTAGGTACTACTCTAGGCTCAGGGTGAATCAGCCAAGCTCTTATCCTAGAGCTCCCACAGCCTGACAGGGAAGCTGGCAGTGGATCAGCCAAAGCTACTCCTTCCTCCCTGCCCTGCAACAAAGCTGACTCAAAACACTTCAGTGTAAAAATCACAGGGCATGACCCTGAGAACACAAGTTCAATTTGTAAACAAATTCAAATCTTCTTCCACGGTCGCCTTTAAGGACCATAATTTAGAGAACTGCAGGCCACAAGCAGCCTCCCTGGAGCAACAGGTTGAACATCACTAGTATGCTGTCTCTGTTTCTTAGTGGGTTAGTAGCTCACTTTACTTATCTCTTGTCCTCCATCATTGATGTGCTGTCTGCAAAGTGTCATCCTCAGAGGCTGTATCAGTCAATGGTCAATCCCATGCTTGGACCACTTATGCATAAATAAATGTTTACAACGTGGATATGTCACAAAATGCTATCCGATGGACTGTTCATCCCACTCCAGTAAATAAATACCCAGCAGCACATAGAATAACAGAAATAGCCCTGCACAGCAGGTGTAATAGTAGTAAAACCCTTTCAGCCCTCATCACATCTTCTACCCAAATGCCAGGGGAAATGATGGGCTTGGCAGCATACATGCTAGAGATCAGAGAATTAACTTGAGAAGCCATCCTCTTGGGGCAGATTCAGCATGGGTTTCTGCCAGTGGAAGCTAGTGGGAATCCAGGAACAAAGCTCCAGAGGCAAAAATAACGGCCAGAGGTTGCATCTGGGGAAAGTGGCCACAACTTCCCTTCTTCAGGGACAAATCCTATTGGGGATGTCAGAAGGTTGTGGATGGGGGATACACTATTTTAGTGAGTATCTTCAATAGCCTGAGATAGTGGGTCTCATATGGAGCCTCTGGTGGAAATGGAAGCTTCCCTGCCCCAACAGAAGTCCCAGAAGAGTGGAAGTGTTGGCATTGCCACTTGTGGATGCAGTTTGGTCATCTCACACAGGAAAGTGTAATTTATACCCCCTGCTCCAATGTGGGTGAATCTGACTCAAAGATGGAGGAGGGAGGCAGGCACTTAGTTTTAAAATCCGTGTAGGCTCTTTTATATTTCGCTCTCTTGAGTAGGTGTTTTAAAGACACACAATATTTATTTGTAATGTATTAGTTTGTTGTTTTGTTTTATTTGGTTTGGTCAACACCACAATTTATTAAACCAACTATGCTGTTGAAACATCATTTTCACATCAATTCATCTTCATACCAACTCCAGTGTGTCAATATTTGCTTCATATAAATTCCATTAAAAAAACTATCTTAAGAGAATGTTATGACTTCGCGGTTAGCATTAAAAACATCAGAAAATGCATAAGAATTATCCACACAACTTTAATTCTTAACTTTTATACATATGCATTGGGACATAGGCCAAGATTTTCAAAACCTAGGAGACTAAATTTGGGCTCTTAATTCCATATTTATGTACCTGATTGACATGATTTTCAAAAGTGACCCAGTAGATGCCATTTACCTCAGTGGCAAGCATTGTATGATCAGCACTTTTAAAAATTAGGTACCTTATTTAGGTACCTAAATAAATGTGAATTTAGGATCCTACCTTTATGCATCTATTTTTGAAAATCTTAATTAATCTGTAATTACTTGCTTATGTGATATTTCTCTTATTAAGTAATATAACAGCTCAGCATTTTCCTACAATCTGAGCTACACACACATCTGCAAATTTTGTTTCTTCCTTCATTTATGCCTACAACAATTCCATTGTCAAAATAGTCTAAAATGCTTTCATTAACTAAGTGCTGGTTTGCAACCTTACAGTTTGCCTTAAATTAGGAGCACCATGTAATACTGTACTTTCCCAGGACCAGATCAGGACAAATCATGATGACTCCTCCCCACTCCCTCATGCACCTGGTCAGGACTCTGGCCAGCAAATAAGCTCTGTTTGACCCTAAGGGAAGCAGGGATTCTTCCATCCCCCACTCCTTGCTTACAGGGAGGTGTATCATATGAGTAGCCCCTGGTACTGTGAAGCTAGAGTCAAAAACTGAGCAGTGCCAAGCATCAGAGCAATGGGGATGTTACTCCTGCTTTCTCTTCTGCTGAGCCAAGTAAGGTCTGTGATAATCCAGCCCTTTGTCAGCAACCACATGTTGTTTTCAACCAGCAGCACCTTCCTTTGGTACAGTAATTACATACATGCATATATGAGATTTTTTATGTATTGGTTCCCTTGAGTGGAATTAGAGTGGTAGTTAATGCTTTCTTTAATATTATAGTAATAGTCTCCACAGATCCCTTCAACTAAAAAAGAGTCCCTGAACATCTCAATGCTAAAATGTCTCAGGAAATGCTCATGAATAAATATAAGAGAGAAAAGCAAAACTGCCTTGAAATAATATACCACTCGCGCCACAAAGTGCTGGTTTGAAATACGGCACATATCAGGATATGTAGGGAGCATTTTTTGTGTTTGTTGAATTACAGGGTAAAATAAGTCAGACCGCAAAATTTAGATTCCTGAACAATTTCAGTTGTGACGGCAACAACATAGAATAGCATTTTAGGAATTGCACACACCCTTTTTCTACCAGGATAGAAAGCCAAAAATACTTAAAAGGAGATTTTGTATAATATTCTTAGGAGTGTTTCAACATGCTTCTTGTTGTAATATTTGATGCGCATTTTCTATTCAATAGGAAAAAAATGAGACTGAAAAAATAATTTTAGGAAACCGTAGATTATAGCCATAGTAACTGAACAAGAGCCGGATCCAGCAAAGATGTATGCATATGCTTAATATCATTAAAGTCAATGGGTGAGATTCTGGGCTGTGCCTCTAAGAATTGAAGCATAGAACTTACAGCTCAGGAACATGGGGAAGGAGGTGATTTTTAAGCCATTTTTGAACTCTACTGATCCTGGGCTGCTTGGGGGCTTTTTTAATCCCATCCCCAGCTGCCTGTGGACAGTAGTACCATGAAGAATGTCTGCCATGCTATGTGCTCCACCTCCAGCATGCCTCTCCACCCCCAGCACTGTTCCCAGCATTCCTCCTATGTCAGGGCTGGTAAGTGGGTCCTTGGAAGATAGTGGCAGTCTTTCTCTATTCCTGCACACTGGTTGGATCTAGGGCTTTAAGATAGCCCCCTTATGCTGCTCTTTTACCTGGTGTAAAGAGGCCAGAGCAAGAATGAGAATTTTAGCCATGTGTAAAGTTAAGCACGTGCATAAGTCTTTGCAGAATCAGGCCTAAAAGTTTAAAGGAATTTAGCAGTTGCATTTCAACATATCAATATATATATTCCCAATGCAGTATATTAATATACAATATTTGTGCACCATTGTTTGCAAGCATGATTATTTTCATATTGTTTTATTTCTCCAATTCCTACCCCAGATCTGGTGCCTAGGTAATGAGACTCGATTTCACATCAACAAAACAGTAGATGCAGCCATTCGCTCTGTAGTGATAGGTGGCCTATACCCTGGTATTCAATATCGAGTGGAAGTTGCAGCAAGTACAAGTGCAGGTGTTGGAGTAAAAAGTGAACCACAACCCATAATAATTGGTAAGTGATTGTCTCCTCTATTTTATTTTACCTGTTTAGTATTTCAGAAAAGCTTTCATAAATCACTTCTGAAAGCATAAAAATCCAGTGGAGCAAAAAAACAAGGTGCAATTCAATTTGAGCTATCTAGTTAACTTTAAATGTACCACTGCCTGCCAACACTGCCTCTTCCTCTTTTGTATAGTTCTCAGAGCTAATAAGATTAAATAGTTCTTCCTTTCCTGAAACATATTAAAAAACATAGATTATCCTGCACAGCTGATTTAATATTTTATTACGAATTTACCACTCCTGCAGGTTGACAGATTTATAGAACTAGCTCTCTTATCCTATTGAGATGCTTGTAATATTGCCTTATTTGAACTACTGCTGCCCAAGGCACTGTTAAAGTTGGTTTTCTGAGCATTTGAAGTTTAGCATTTTTCAGCTATCCCAAGCAGATGGGCTTCCTTCTGCCAAAGAACAAGTGGCCTCTAGTCCAACTAAAGAGAAAAGCTGGTAGTATCATCTCTTTCCTTTGAAATTACTGTTTCTTATAAATGGTTTCCATACTCAATTAATTTCATGACCTGAGGAAAACCTAGAACCTTATCCTTCTGAGAATCTTCTATAACATAAATTGGGGGTGGGGCAGGCAACTGAACAGATCTGAATTGAGCTTTTTTGTTGTGGAGCTGCATTAAAGTGCTTCGAGTATAGGGATTTGTTTATTAATTTGATCTATTTGAACTACGGCTTTGGGCCAACTGTTAATGTTGCTTTAAAAATGTGTTATTTCTAAAAGAGTACTGGGATAAGGTTTTGTAATCTCCTCTTCTATTTCTTATACTGTGCCTTTAGGACTCTTGACAGAGACTACTGAAAATGTGGAAAAGTGGAAAATGTAACTAAAGCAATGTCTCAGACTTAGAATGTTCATTTGAGTTGGGGTGAAATTCACCCTTCAGAGGAAAGCCAGCACGAGACCTAGCTCCCACTTAAGACTTATTTAAGCTTCATTTTAAGTGGTTAATGACATTCACATTACAAATGTATCCTCTCAAAAGTAGGGCAATACAGAAGTTTAGATTTAGGTTTTTTTTCTTGTATTTCTTTTTGGAGGGGGAGTCTGAAAAAGGAGATTAAGATAGATCTACCCTTAGGGTGAGTCTACTCATCGAAGCTTCATGGGAGTATGTATGACAAGGAAAATAATCTTGCAAGACTGAAAATAATGAACTCAGCTATTACAAAAACCTTGGGAAGGGTACTAGATATGAATTTGGGGCCTCTCTTCAAATGATCTCTACCGAGAGACTGACCTTTCACTTTTAGTTCATTTCTTTTGAACAACCTGATTTTTGTATGAGGTGTCTCTTGAAGTACTGCTTTAAGGGTTCAATCCTTCAAGGTGCTGAACACAAATGGTGCTAATCCAGCATAGCATTTAAGCACATGTTTAACTTGAAACATTTGAGTAGTAGTGCCATTACTCATTTGCGTCAAGTTAAACATGTGCGAAAGTGCTTTGCTGGACCAGGGCTAGAGTGCTCAGCACCTTGCAGGACTGAGCCATCAGTCCTTCCCTGACTCTTACAAAAATGGTTAATATACCCCAGAGCTACATGGAAACATATGTTTCCATATTTGTGGTAAGGCGGTGGAAGAGACATGAGAATGTAAGTACATCATAAATCGGAAAATGCCAGTTGGAACTTAGAGACTTTTCATTTATTCATTGTTATACTCATTATGTCATTTAATTCTTACTTTAATGATCCCAGAATATATGTCTCAACAATTTTGTCTGGTAGCACTTTCTGCATATTTAATGCCCTTTAGATGAAAAGTAATGGATAAGGTCTTTTCTGTTTTGATTTTGGTTCCCTTTTTCACTTACATTTTCCCTTTTGTATTCAGAAAGCAAGATACAGTTACTAGCAGTCACACTGTCTGCATCTCACTTTTCTTTAAATCCCATCTTTTTTCTATTGTTTATAGACTATCTTGATTTCCCTAAGATTTCCCTAAGAGATGACATGGTATTACATGATATTTTGATTGAGACACTAGAATAATGAAAAATCAATATAGCACACATTACATGGATTAAAAACTGGCTAACTGACAGGTCTCAAAATGTAATTGTAAACGGGGGATCATTATAGGTTGCAATTCTCAAATACTTATGTAAGTAACTTTACTCATGTAAATAGACTTTCCGGGGGACTTGATAACAGTTGTCAAATATGTGAAGGGATGTTATAAAGAGGATGGTGATCAATTATTCTCTATATCCACTGAAGGTAGGACAAAAAAGGAATCAGCGTAATCTGAGCAAATGTGATTTAGGCTAAATATTAGAAAAGACTTTCTAACTATAAGGATAGTTAGGCACTGGAATAGGCTTCCAAGGGTAGTTGTGGAATCCCCATCATTAGAAGTTTTTAAGAAAAGGTTAGACAATCACCTGTCAGGAATGGTCTACTTAGTCCTGCCTCAGTGCAGAGACTAGATGACCTCTTGAGGTCCCTTCAAGCCCTGTATTTTGGTGATTCTATATTTTATGCCCCTGGGGCTACTCAAGTGAATAAAGTTACTCACATATGTGTGTTTGCAGGATAAAATGTTGATTACATTGGGAAGGAACCATAATGTGATTTTTTTTAAATTATCTGCACAACTATGGTGCAGTATAAATAATACCACAGTGATATCTTACTTTGCCATTCTAATCACATATCCAGATATCTATAATAATTTTTTTTCCCCTAATTACATTAAAATACTTTCTTACTGTGATTTGTAATTACGATCTTGAAACTATACTTTGATTGCTTGGTCTAATACAAAGAAACAGTTATGAATTGTGTTCTTTCCATGAACTGTGCACGTGTCTTCAAACATTGCAAAGCTTCTATAAAGAAACATACGTCAAACTTGTTATTTCTAGGAAAAAAACCTAAAATTTTGCTCACCAGGATTGAGGATGCTAGAGAAGAAAATGTAGTTGGATTATAAGAAGAAATAATTTTAAAATAATATTGATTAATAATATAGCTATTCTTTCAGTAATCAGTTGGCATGTTCATACTTACATTTTATAGTTGGTGTAATAATATGAGGAACAGCTGCAAACTTTCACAGTAATAGGTACAATCGAATCTGATGTGTCTAATTAATTTTTGGTCCAACAAATTAGTTTTGTTCTTCATTACTCTCCAATGGGAGGAAGACATATTTCATTATATTTTTGTCTGCAAGAACAATGGAGCGTTACAGGTCACACACATCCCTCATATGTGTTCTAATTAGTAGAATTGACAGCATTGTTATAGAAACACCTGCAGTATATGAAATAGTACATTGATACCTTGGATGACATATATATTACTTTTGATTAAATATCAGATAAATATATACAAAATTAATGTAATTTGTTCCCCAAACTCCTTACAATTAGATTAATTTTGTTTTACGTCAATAGGAAACATGCATCTGTGTTCATTTACTTTTCAGCTACTGAAATCACAAAGCATATGTTATTTTGACATTTAAATGAATTATTACTTTTGCACATGTAATTGCTAAGCACTGAAGGGTAGAACAAACATCCAGGCTGCTAACTTAGAAGGTAAGTTGACCTAATTTGGAGACAGATTGCATCTTCCTCTGGAAGAGGCTCTGGCCAGGGATAAAGTCGTCTGAAAGCTCCTCTGAGGTTCTCCTCGCAGAGTTTCTTGTGCATCCACTACTCATGGAGGACCTGTTTCTGACCTCATTGTGAAGGCAGAATGTCCAGTCCAGGGCTTAAGGTTTCTATAGGGAAACAAGATTCCTTTCTGTAACCTTTCTACCAGGTGGTGGCGGTAGCAACAAGGGCTATGTTCATATCTAAGGGTTCCTCTTAACATTACAAAACAGAATCAGCTCGAGCCCCCACCCAGAAATCTGGGGAAACTAATCATCATGCCTGGGTGCTTCTCCACTTGCATGCACATTGTCTGTGTATAACAAAATAAAATGTATATTAAAAGGAGAGGGAACACAGTAGTAATTTGGGAAAACACCCCAGTGATGATTCAAGAGCAGGCAAACCATAAGTAAAATACCTTCCCCACAGTGTAGTGGGTGGTAGTCCTTTGTGGTGTAAAAAGTCCAATGGACAAATGTCCCTTTAACACATCTCTCTCCTTTCCCTTCACTGCATCCGCACTCATGATTTGTTGTCTGAGCTCAGCAGAGTCCCAGACTCCAGAGTTGTGATCAGATGAGTTCACCTCCTGCCAGTAGGGATTGGGGAAGATTGGGTTTGAGTGATGCCTCTGCCTGCCCACCACTATCACTACCACAGCTCCTGCCTCACCCTGCTCCCTTTAGCTGGAATGCTGGGTTCTGATGTTCTGCCACTAGCTCAG
The DNA here is from genome assembly GCF_013100865.1 of Trachemys scripta elegans. Lineage (NCBI taxonomy): Eukaryota > Metazoa > Chordata > Testudines > Emydidae > Trachemys > Trachemys scripta. The sequence continues at coordinate 171,889,136 of NC_048298.1, read as the reverse complement.
TCCTCCTGCTTCTAGTGATTTCACCAGGTAATGGAGAACCTCACTGCTGCTGCCTCTTCTGTGTCGTCTTTCACTGCAGCACTGTCCCCTCACCAGGTCTAAGGCTCAGCCATTTAGACCAGCTTATTAATGATTTCAGCTGTAGTGATCACTGGTAAGATCAAGGACTCTGTATGGATAGAAAATCATCTCTTTCTTTAAACACTGGAGGAGAAGGGTAAAATGGTATCTAAGAACCTTTTAACAGAGCCTACACTACCAGATACGAACACCTGTCCCGACCCCTTCTGACTTTCACTTCGATTTGGCATCACTATCCTCCTTAGCAAGTGAGGTTATAGTTAGGGCATATTAAATACAGGATTTTTTTTGCCCTTTAATTATATAATAAAGATAACATTTCATTATCCCTCCATCCAAGACTTAATTTTAACCCAAAACAGCCAAAATTGATCACTTTGGCAGAGCAGGTATTTTTGCTAGTCACACAGTAGATACAGCTATAAAAATATGGTCTGCTCCTGAGGTCTTTCTCCCCATCAGTAGGTGGTAGGGAAGAGCTCATTCAGAGCAGTGCCTTACCTTTCTTTGGATTCCTGGACTTCTATTCAAGGAGCCAGCATGTCCAAAGTGTTCCCCTGGCCTTCCTTTTTCCATGGCTTCTTCAGGAGCAGCGCTTCCATTGCCTCACCACATCCTCTTCTGGCCCTTTGAGTTCTTGAGGTACATAAGGAGAGAGGCTCATTCCTTTCTGGCCCTGGAAGACTTAACTCTATGATGCACCTACAGAAGGGTTCCAAGGGCACCAAAGACGAGGAAAACATCTGATGGAGCCATTACTCCCTCTCATCTTTTCCTTACCCACTGGTTTCCACTGAGTATTTGGCCTTCGTACCATATAATGGGTGGGAAACACCAGGGCTTTGATAATTGGCCGGATAAAATTTAAAAGTTTTGGAAAGCACTGTGGCAGGTTTTGTAGCCTGTGGTTTAAGTTTCAAATGTATATAAAGGAGGGTGCATGTTGCCCTCAGCCATAATCAGTCAAGGGCTTTTCTCCCTTGACTCTACTCTCTGGTGTTTCCTAAAATTCCCTGTTTTTTCTTCTTTATAGTACAATTGTCAGTGATTTTTCAACAAAACTACTAAAACCAAGCCAACATCCAGCATAACATTTGAACTCTTTGTTCACAAAGGCAGACAGTCAAAATTACTAAATATTGATATGAGTAATCAGATAGGGAAAAAGCATAATAAAATCACATGGATTACTAACAGCAGTTCCAGCAACACAATACACTACATCATATTTATTAATAAGTAACTTCAGCCACCTCTGAATGAAGTATAAAGTCTAAACCGAGCTTGTCACTAAGGCATTGCTGCAATTGACATCAATGACTGAGTTAGGGGTGGAGGCTCTGACGGATAGAGTATGGTTAGACAAGTAGACCATAATGAAGTAAAGGGGACTCTTATGTTCTCTGGACTTGAGTCTCATTTATTAAGGCCCCATTACACTGATTTGGCAATGAAAGGGAGCATTAAAGGGGATTTTACATTTACATCCACTGCAAAGCTGCTGGAGTGGTGTAAAGGAGCATTAGTGGGAATAAGAATCAGATCCTTAAAGTCTTTTCTTTCTTGCATTGACTTTAGCAAATGACCTTGTTTGTTTACTTTAGACTACAGCCAGTATGCTGACACAGCAGCAGTTGTGTTCCAAGAAGTGTAGAGTGAATTTAACCATTGCTGAATTATAGAAGAGGAATATATAAATGTTCACAGCAAGGCATAATGCTACAATATTTATAACAATTTGCCTGAAATAACCACTTTATTGCTACAATATTCTACATTTGGGATAGGTTCTTATAATTTGTTAGTTCCTGTAATTAAGAGTCCAAATATTTGCTTTTTATAATACGGTATGTGCAGCACTGAATCGTCTCCTCTACATCTTAAAAACACTGTAAGTAGTTTCACGAATGGGGGCAAGATATGTCTATGCTCTAAATATTAAGGTTGGATAATTTTGGCATCATTTAAAAAACCCCATACCGAGTAAGATGTTCTACACCAAACATGTACAAGGTTACTATTCATATTTTTAGTAGAAAATGTTATCTGATTTTCATATTTTTATAACTGCTGAATTTTTGAGTCTCTGGCTCAGATTGGAGAGGTGTGATATTTTTGAAGAGAGTTTCTAATAACTGAGCAATCACAGTGTTTGTCAGTTCTGGAGCTACACACTTTGGCATTTGTGTGACGTCCATCCATAGATAACAGTTTAGATTAGGGGCTTGTTATCAAGCCAGATACTGAGCTACCAGTTCAGTTTTAAAAGCAGGAGAAAGAAAATGGGACATATGTAGGAAGTCAATAAATTCCAAATCATTAGATACAATCAAGACAGCATATAGTCTGTGTTTCAATCACTTTGTCTCTTTGTCTCTCTTTGTGGTATTCTGCTTATACCCATATCAATAATATTTCACAAAAATTGACTGTGAGCTGCCATCTGTTAGCTTACAGGGACAGTAGTATAGTAGATTTTTTTCAACATATGTTTGAATAACTGCAATGAATTGTAGGTTCTCTTGCAGGAAACGTTGCCTTCAAATCTGTGTTTGAACACCCTATAAATCCACACCCAACTACCTGTATTCTACCATGGAAAATTATTTTGAAGCACAGTACTGTTGTTTCTTTTCCATTTCAGGTCTCTGGTTCTTGGTTGCATTACAAGTACATTATAAACATGTGATATTGACTTTCCTTTGTGCAGGAGGTCGTAACGAAGTTGTCATCACTGAAAATAACAACAGCATAACTGAACAAATCACTGATGTTGTCAAGCAGCCTGCCTTTATTGCTGGCATTGGTGGGGCATGCTGGGTAATTCTGATGGGTTTCAGCATCTGGCTGTATTGGCGAAGAAAGAAGAGGAAGGGGCTGAGCAATTATGCCGGTAAGAACAGTAACTATTTACTACAAACTTGTCAGGTTCTATCATGAACAGGACAGGTGCTATTAGAACTAATTTAAAAAACCCAACCCTAACAATGCTGGTTTTACAAATAAAGGTGGAATGGATGAATGCCGTATGCCTGTTTAACGTGTGCTGTAAAAGTGCCAGTGTATGAGAAGCTTTAAATGCATTGCTCTGGACCACATTTCATCATTACTGTAAGACAGTCTTTTACATCTCCAGCACATCTAGCATAACAAAAGTACAGAAAGACTTAACTGTATCTCTCACCCAACTCTTGTTGCAAAAGGCAGTCTTTCAGTGTTCCCAACTCTAATTATGAGCTAGATTGCGAACCAGACTACATAACCACATGACAGTAAGAGGGAATATGAATCCCCCACTAACTTCACCACTTTACTCCTATGTTTGCCCCAGACTTTGGGTTTAGGAACCAGGGGGACCAGATGTCCTGATTTTATATGGACAGTCCCAATATTCATGGCTTTTTCCATCCCCTGTCCCATTTTTCACACTTGCTATCTGGTCACCTTATTAGGCACATACAAGTAAGCAGAGCTACTCACCCACTCCCTCTTTATCTGGAGCTGGGGGCTGAGGAAGGAAGGAGAGGGGAATGGGCAGAGCATTGGCTCCATCCACCCCAACTCACTGGCGAGAGTAGCTGAGCCTGTACAGGGGAAGTAATAATTTAGTGCTGGTATAGGCAAGCAATAAATTACTTACTTGCAGTGGGTGAGAAGTAGGGTCTCAGATGTGTCTATGAAGAACAATGCCTCCTGGAGCTACCCCAGCAGTATGGTGCAGCTCTCACACACACATTTTGCTCAGTGTTCTGCCTACAGTCACAATCTAGCCTCAGAGAATTACGTTTGGAAGGGGAAAATAAAAATAAAAATTCTAGTATTTTCCCCATTTTGTCAGGACTGGTAACACTCCTATAGCTGATATATCTCAAGTTTCCTGTGGGTTGTGGAGAAGTCAGATAGTTATAATAAAATTACATATGAACCTATTAAAAAAAAACAAAACAAGAAAAAAAACCACCTCCAACTTTTGGCCAATTTTACATGAAAAATAACTCTTAAAATATTGAGGTATTTTCCAGCTAGTTTCCTTGCCCAATATACTAATTAATTTTAGCACATTATTGATTTCAAGGAGGAAAAGACCTTTCATGACTTGGCCCAGGTTAAGCACTGTTGGCAATTCACGCATGTTTATTAGCATGCCAGGCTAAACTCACTCCAAAATCTGGTTGATTTCTTATTAATTCTATAGAGTGTGCCTGAATGACCACAGTAGTGAAGTAACATTATTTGTAGGCTGTGCTGTTTGCACATGATGTTTTCTTTCTTTCCTTGTAATTAATAATGTGTATATACGTGATGACAGTTTCTACTCTAAGAGGATTTGTTAATTCATGCAGATAGATACAGATTTATCTATCTGTCTATCTAATGAGGATAATTAACAGTAGGAGATAGTTACATTATTTTATCACTTTCTTACATTAAACTGATAACACATCAGGATTTTAGTAGTCTCATTTCCTTTTGGAGGTGTCATACCTTTTCATGTACTTCAAATGCACTAACTAAATGCATACTAAGCCTCATTTTTCCAGAAAAGGGATTTTGGCCTATGTCTATGTGAGTTGACATGGCACATTTTTGTGAGCAGTCTTTTATACTTTAGAAATGCAGCTTAAATTGCTGTTGTCTAATGTAGCTCATTCTTTCTCATGACGTTTGCAGCACCTAAACGTTATGTGAACATTGCATCGTGACACAGAATGACCATTATCAGAATTGTGAAATGCTGTATGCTCTTAACAATGAAAGCTTGTACAACATCATATTTCAGAACTCATCCTAATATTTATGATAAGGAGGATAGCATGTCCACCTCAGAACTAACTTCCATCAAATGTAATTGTCAAAATTCACTATTCACCTTTCTTCAACCTTTATTTCTCATTGGCTGCTGGCTGACTAGTGCTTAAAGCTCAATTGTTATAACCTGCTTTCGATTTTAAACTATAGATGAGTGACTTCCAAGGGAACCTTGTGCCCTGCAATTAGTGCTTGTTATCAGGGTCTGTAACTCACGATGTGTTTGCTCTCTTGTTTTGCAGTTCAGTCCTTCACCTTCACCCCTGCAGGTACTGTCCATTAGTCTGTCTCTTACCTCACCAACGTGCCATTGCAATCATTAGCATAAGTGTTTATAATCATAGCAGGTATACAGGTATAAAACCAAGTGCAAGGAGAAACACTCCCATTCCCCATCTGTTATAATAATGTGTTATTGACTCTGCTAGTGATTTCAGAAGAAGGTTACAATCTACCACAATTAACTTCTCTTTCATATAATTCTGCATACTTCTTACTCATCCAACCCTTCTAAATTATGCAATTTTGAAAGGTAATTTTCAGGGCAATGCTTGAACTAACATAACTACGATAGACAGGCATTAGTCACAAAGGGCCAAATTTTGCTCTTGAGGATTTGTGTATTTAACTTGCAAATTTCTGAAGGCCTCTGCACCTGGCCAGAGAAGCAAAACTTATCCCAGATTCCACTCTTCACTTTACATGAATCTGCCTCTGCATGGGGTTTTCAGATCTGCACTTATGTCAAACCTAGCCAGTGATTAACCCATACACACACACTGATACACTAGATAGGTCTTTAAGGCATTTTAAAGCTTTTTATTCATTGAAGCATTTGCCTTTGTTCTGCCTGTCCAATCCACAACCAACTTCATGTTATCGTTTTTTTACAAGGCGTAACATACGGTAGGCCATTATCATGAGTGTGATTAAAGTTATGTGAAGAATAAATGAACTGTGGCTGAAACAGCAGGTTGCAAACAGCTTTGCCAACATATGTATGGTCAAGAGATACAGTGTATCCAGTTAACTGTAATAATTAATACAAATAATTGACCTCAATTCTCATATCTAAGCATGAGTGTCACAATCCCAAAAATTATTACATTATCCCCATGCACTACAGTGTACGTGGCCAATGTATTTCAATCTTTTCCAGTATAAGTGTGCAACATTTTGTGGCATGTAATACACCTCTCAGTCATACCTGCCAAATGCCAAGAATTTTGACAAGGGACATTTTTCCAAATAAGTTGGGGGCTTGTGAGCCACTGGTCTCCCAACTACTAGTAGGCCATGCATGCCTCTCAGGGAATTTTAGGTTATTTTCTCTTCAAAAAGTTGCAATAAAAAGTGGAGTAGAGCAACCTAAAACTCACCAAGAATCCTCCAGCAGCCCCAGACTCCTGGCTTTCTTGAAAACAGACCTTTAAAATGGTGCTTCTGCTTATCCTACCATAATTCCTCCCCTTTTCCCCCGTGCTAATGGGTCCACCCCCTTTCTCCATTGTTCCCTTCTTGCTGCTTCTCTCCAGCTCTGTCTACCTTTCAGCCATCTCTGGAGTTGTATGCAGCTCAGCAGGAGGGCACAGCTGGCTGCTGAGAGAGGTGTGACAAGGAGGAGGAGGAGGTGATACCACCTGCCCACACAATCTTTATATCGTTATTAGGAACAACTGTACCAAAGAGAAGGTTTGAAAACTCATGAATGGCTTAGCCAAAACAGCACTATTGGCATGTTTGTTCAGATAAGAGTAAGGCGTGGCACAGCTTGACAGACAGTGACCACAGCCTGAAATGCTTTTCTCATTTCATTGGGAGGCACAACGTGAATGCTTTAAATCCTAATCACATACTACCGTATATCAGTAACTTAGCTCATGTGTGTTCTGAACACATTGGGCTAGAGGCTGATCTCCCTCATAATGAGTAAATCCAGTTACTTCAATGAAGTCCATTTACACTGGGGGAACGAAGATCAAAATCTGACCCATGGTCTTCAGAAACTGTCACAATTAGCACAAAAGTGCGTTTGGAGATTAGCAAAATCTACTGATTTATGTCCAGGCTCTGAGTTCCCCAAGAAGAGTCTCAAATCCACATCAAGTTCCTGACAGCATGAATTTGGAGTTGGTTATATGATCTACAGTCACAAAATGTTTAAATTTTCACTTAGCCAAACACCTCCCTGTTTGTACAGATCTGAGAAGACTCAAGTCTATAGGTTGTTCCTTCCATAGTCAGTTGTAACCCATGTATGCTAAAATAGATTCCAGGGCTACATTTTTAGGCAGGCTTAGGACCAAATTCACCTTCATCAGAGGTGAATTTCAGTTAAGTTACATTGGAGGTGAATTTATCCTAATATATTTGTTTGTGAAAGAAGCACATTTTTGCTCAGGCCAAACATCTGCTTCCTTCATGAATACATATAACATGAATATCTGAATATGTAATAGTACTGGTCAAACTGTTCATTATGTATATTTGTGATAAATTTAGATTTTTGCTTTGCTTCATACATAGAACTGGTTGGAAAGTTTTGAAAAAAAACAAAAACAAAAGAAGGAAGAATATTTTTTTCATTTTTTTTGTGACCATCTTTTTTTGTTTTCCAACTCTATTTGCAAATTATTCACAAATTGACACTGATTTTTTTTAAATGGTATGTATTCGATATTTGAAAATATTTGCTAAATATATGAACTGATAATTTTCTGACTATGGGAAGTTTGTGAATTGTTCACTTGGACTATTTGCTATTTACGTTGTGTGATTGGCCATCAGAAAGGTATTGTTTCTGCTGCATGACTGAATCACTGACATATTTTAATCAGAAAAATAACAAATAGCAAATGAAATGCTGCTGCTACATAGTTGGGCTGGAGAAGATTAATCTGTTGGGCTAAAACTTAGGTAACTTTCTGGATTTGTGAACATTTTCACATATTCACAAATAATGAATAATATGACCTTATACATGCTTTTTGGTTATTTACAGTGGAACAGCTGTAATATGTATGTAGCCTTCTGGTTGGCTCACAGGCCACCACTTGTAACAACCCCCTCCTTCCCCCCACCCCTGCATGATTCATCAGCAGGGATTAAGCCTGAGACTTAAAGCACTAAAGGTATGAGTGTCTACCATGTGAGTGAAATAAGTGACTCCACTAGCTGGGAAGCAGTAGTGACATAACTGGAACCAGCGGGTTAAATATATATTCTTGGAAGATGGCAGAGTATCAGCAAAGCAAAAGCTGGACTCAGGGGTCTGTCAGAACCACAAATGCATGATTTATTCCTTATTTAGCAATTGGCAGTGCAGATTGTAGAGGACAATTTGGCCTGACATGTCTGTGCACATTTGACACCCTCTAGAAGAGCAAAATTGCTGCTATGCACACTGAAACTGAGTTATACACCAATTTCCTGTTTTTCATGTTCACCCTCTATTCACATTCCCCAGATACAAACATGCAACACAGGTTTGCACATGGCACAAAGAAGGGGAGCTGGCACAAAACAGGTATCCCTTCTAGTACAGTATGTAAGTTCTTTCACTCCCATCCATTACAATTCTGGAACAGAACTGATTCATTTAGCAGGGAAAGTTACAAATGTGTCATCACATTTCTACACAGGTTTCTGTACAGTAAATGCACATAACTCCTTTGCAGAAACAGGAGAGACTCCATATATCCATGTATCTTTCATGTGTCCTCTGACTCATTGGTGTGCCAATAACCACTCACTTGAATACTCAAGGTGTTTTCAAAAATGGACAGGCCATCAGCCATGCAAGGAAAGTAAATGTGTATGTTCAGTTATGAGTAGGTAAGCTTATTTAGTGATTAGTGCCCTAAGGGATTAAAGATTTTGTGAAACTTAATAAATATAAACAAATTAAAAACAGTAAATTATGGGATTCTAAATGTTTCATGCATAATTCGTAAAATTGTTAGAGGAGTATAAATTATTTGACAGAATCATCCAAAGGCAGGCAGAAGAGTTGATGGAATTTTTATACACTGATTATCTGTTCTGAGTTAATGCTTATTAAAAGAGGATTAATCCACATTCATATTTGAGGAACAGCTTATCAGGAAAAGGAATGAGACTTGGCTGGCAACATTAAAGTTTTCATTTGTGGCAGGAAAATGTGTCCTATTAGAGATAGGCACATAGAAAGCTTTCTGAAGCTTCTTGCCTCAAAATGTCAACTTACTATATATTCGTTTTTTTCCAGTTCTAACAGGCATGAAGATTAGGTTTAACCTTGTCAGATAATATTAGTAAATAGCATAGGTACTTCTTTATATATTTAAAAAAACATGCAAAAGCTCTTTTAACATATACTCTTCTTCATACAAATATATACTTTCTTTATATAATATAATTTCTTTATATTGTATGCAGTTTAAATGCACTTTGGAGTATACTCTGAATTTTTGCAGTTCTTGCAGTATAGTCTGGTGAGAATCCCTTAGAAATCACTATTCTTGCTTTCCCCCCATCTTCTTTTGAAAGCCAATCTCCTCCTCGCACCTAATGCAGGACTTCAACCATTCTAAGGACATATATGAGATAGAGATAATGCTGAAAGACCTTTCATGCTTTCTCAATGATAAAAGGCAAGAGAAGATGGGTTGGGTTAGATTTAGAGAGACCCTCCTCTTCCTCCTCCCCCATTGCCCCTTGAGACTGTTCAGCATCGATTTGAAATGGAGACAGCCTGAATAAAGCCAGCTTGTCTGGGCATTTTGTTTTACATTGACATCTACAAGACTGTGTTGCACTAAATATGCTCCTTTTCAGCATTTAGACCTGTTTTGTAATTTCAGAAATCAAACTGCAGGCAAAAAATGCTGACAAAACATATGACAGGAGTGATAAACAAAGTGCTTATTTTGGCAGCCTGACCATGTCTTTTGTGCCATTAGCTGCCTTTTCCTTCTCCTTGTTAACTCTTAGAGAAATGGATGTGCTCCTGCAAATCTGAGAAATACAAAATGATTTTGTGATCTGCCACTAATGTCCTCTGGTTTCAAAAAAAGTTCTACAGCCTTGGATAGGAGAGTTTAGCTGATCAGACGGAGCCTGTCGAACAAGAACAGTGACTGATATTTTCGTGTTCCACATTATGGGAAGGTTGTAGCCATTCCTGCATCAGTGTGCAAAGTGGAAGCAGGCATAAGGAGCATCCTCTTTCCAAGCCACATGCACCTACGCATGCCCAGCCACAACCTGGCCCATAAAAAAACAATAACACTGCCATAGCTGTTTCTCTCTGATGGGTTTCTCTCTTTCAGCCAATATCTAGCGGTATCTCTTCCCTAAAGCACAAGGCTTTTATTGGATGGTCAGAAAGTGAGGTTGTGCGCAAGGACAAGGCAGGGTTACCACTAGATGCTAGTGACCCCAAAGGTGGGGCAAAGTGGTGGCATCCACCTGTCTTCTGTCCCAGCAGACTGCTGGCCTGCGGAGATCAACTACAGCTTAATACAAGTAGTGTAGGAGGCACGTCTTCTCATGATGCACTCCCCAGCATGCTCAGAAGTATCCTGCATACTTCATGGCTCTGCAAGTAGAGCGCCTCTGGGGACAGTTGTAGGTGTGTTCTCCTTCTGTATTCCCCCCTCTAGCTATGGTAGAGAGTTCTACAAATATAAATATGTAGATGACCAAAAATATTATTTTTCCCCATTTGTCATATTTAAAATTTCTCTCTCTCACACACACACACACAGAGTGACAATATTTCTTTTAAAATTAAAATGTTAATATTAGTCTGTAGCCTAAACAAACATATTCATTTCAGGTGTGAAATTAGTTTCAATGTAGACTATGTTATCCTAGAAGCCCCCTATAAAATACCAAACCAAATTCAGAAAGTTCATTATTGAATACATTAGTGGTCTGTTTCTGAGTTTATATCTTTGTTGCCTTGACAGAGATAGAACGTCTGGAAGAAATTGAGGATGTGGAAGAAAAAGAACATTAAATTAGCTTCTACTGATACATTTCTTAACAACATGTTTTGAGACATAGCCAGACAGCACCCATTTATTTGCATATTCACAAATGATATCCACAGCTCTTTAGCATTAGCTTATTCACTTTTTGCAGCAAGCGATACAATCACTTGATAGTCCATTAAAAAGCAACAGAACTGGAAAGTAGTGTCAGATCAAGAGCTAATTAGCTGCAATGTTTTTAGCATGTGGTGTTTTTGTAAGCAGGTTTTTGTTTAATACTTCCCACGCTTTCAATTTTCTTTTCATTAATTGTTTCAGATTAACTCTTTCAAAATACAGCTATTAAATAGTCTGATGTGAAATAGAACTACAGTGGCTTTCCAGTAGAAACAGTAGTCCATTCTGTGGTAATAGATAATTAATCATCAACCCCAAAAGCCCTTCTATATGAGATTCCAAAGGGGTTAGTTTGATCACCATTAAATTTTGTTAAATGTGTATTGCGAAGCCCCTTAGAGAACTGATAAACTGGCAAAATATGAGGTATCACCAATATGCTGCTGATATCCAGATGTATGTCAACTTCTTTGCTAATCATGGCATTTCCATCTTGGTGCTGTATTGTTATCTTGCTGAGAGTGCAGTATCTGACAGAGATGGTTAAAGTCAGCCTAGATACAACAAAGGTATTTCTGTGTTGGTGGGGGTAACAGCTGGAGAACCTTGCAAATGCTTTGGTGACTGTATATATATTGATGAAGATGGCTACCCTAGGAAGGTGATCAGAATTCCTTATTTGGAGGTTATTTTTAACTAAGCTGACCATGGAACTTCTTTCCATTTGAAATTGCAATCTTCATTCATAGATGTGGATTTTGTTCAAGGTCTTCAGGATCTAGGCTGGACCACTAAAATAGTCAGCTGTAGGGCACTTTAATTGGAATGATCTCTGAAAATCATTAATAGATTATTGCCACTGAAGGACCAGGTCTGCTCATTGGCCTTGTTTCATAATACCTAGTGATTTCTACGGTGCATTAATTGCACTTGCTGTTCAGCAAGTGTGCAGCAAAGGTTGGCTTAAAATTAGTATATAAAGGAATTAATAACATAGGACCACAATATAGGACCGCCTATATTGCCCTACATTTGAAAGCAGCTCCTGAGAAATGGGGTTTACAACTGTGGGCCATCCTGAAATATACCCCTGTGAATATACGATGGGGGCAGGGATTTTTCTGTGAAGGGTCCATTTATGGATTTCTAATACGATTCATATACTTCAAAGTGTATCCTTGGCATCCTTCAGTGAAAGACTGAAGGGATTTCCCCCCATGTAATGTTGATGTATTTGCGTTTGTGTGTGTGATGTTTTTATCTTGAATGTGTGAGAGAAGAGAGAGAGGATTTATACTTGTTTTTCCTCCACTATAATTCTAGCGGGACTGCCACCTCTTTGCATTTATCCTATGGGACAAAATATTTGTGTGGTGGCATTATGCTGCTGCATCATGACACCGATGTCATTAACATTCCAGTATAATGTCATTATATACTGAAGCAGAAGCATGCCAGGAAAACACAATTTCACCACCTGATGTAGTCTCACACAACATAGTCATGTCAGAGGACCCATAGTAAATTCAGGATTCTTTAGCCATCCTGCAATTTTAGCTTACAGGCTATAGGGCAGATTGATTTAAATCTGTCCAGTGGATGCTCTCAATGTGGCATGTTTCTCTTTCTTGGAACTGCTGCATTATATTTTGTTATGATGCCCAGAGGTTTTAGTCTTGAGTGATGAAAACTCTGATTTTTTTATTACTAATTATTACTAACTGATTTTATTTTCCTCTCTTGTGTTTTTTTTTTTTAAACCCAAACAGTCACTTTTCAAAGAGGAGATGGAGGACTAATGAGCAATGGAAGGTAGGTTTGTTGTTAAAAAGATCTATTTCCATCCTATTTTCTTTTTGATTAGGAACTTGAACTTTTCTATAGATAAAGGACTATTATAATAAAAGATCATTTATAAGACTGACAAGTCTAGGAGGAATTAAATGGCTTACCACAAGGTTTAATGATCTATCTGTTGGGCACTTTAGAGGAATCAAGTCCAGATGTTTCATATCTCCCAGATGCCCAAGAAGAAATTAGTAGTAAATATCACAAGGAATGTGTTCATTTGTTACCAGGATGTTTATTGCATTAATTAGACATTAGCAAATGAAGTTGCTGTTGTTTAAGACTCCTTATTGGCTCCCACTAAATTGCTGTGAGTGAACAATTACACATAATCGATCACAAAATAAATGATTCATGGATGATAAATAGGTTGTAGATTGATGGGACTGGATTCCACAACTTTGGCTACTCAATTGAAATTGATAAAAGCTGATAACAAACCCATATATCCTCATCTATTTTCTCTTTGCCAATATGGAGATTGTAATTAGGCCCTGGTAATAACTTCCAATCTCCCATTTAATCAATATTTTAGCAAAAAGAGATTAGGCCTAATGAGAGCTAGTGGATGTGGCAAGAAAACTGCTGGATCTTCTTATTGCCGTTTCCATAGAAACCCATGTTTCTCTTAGGGATTGTACCAGAAGGGGTCTATCAGAAAAACTACAATGATTATAAATGTTGCTTCTTCCTCATAAGTGTGCTAATAATCCGGAAAACCTTCAGAACTGTGGTTTTCATGTTAAGAGATTGATTTTCCTTGCAAAACACAAAGCGCTGGCCACATTTGCCATACTGAATTTCAGGATAGGGCCACATTATTTATCCTGTGCTTAGTGAGTGCAGTTTCTTATGGCCAAAGTTCTCTTCCCTTTTTGAGATATCCAACAGCTCTCGAAGTTTAATATTACAAAACTATGAAAGCATGCTGTAGTCACAGATAAAAATACTGTTGTGAACTTTCCATTAATCCCACTCAAACCTATTTTCCTCTAAACTATACAAGAGTACTCAAAGAAAGAGCTACCAGCCTATAGATGACAGATGTACATTTGGGATTCAAGGAGTGAAGAAATAGTAGCCCAAAGTCCTGGAAATGGCTGATACAGAGCAGTCATTTTGAGTGATTGTTCCCTTGAAGTGGCAATTTATCATTCAACCCTTGTTTAGAATCCTTCCGTGATACAGCCTACTCCCTGTTTTAGACAGACAACAGAGTTCATTTGGATTCTGGCAGAATCACGACTGATGCCTAGTTCCATTTCAACTGCCAAAGTTATTTTGTATACAGCCTTAATTAACTGCTGAAGGTCTTTAAATCATGAAAGCCTACACAATTTTAATTTGAAATATATTGAAGTCTCCTAAACTGTTTCTTACATACTGTGGCAGGAGAAAAATGATACAATCTCTTCGATCACAATCTTGTCCAGAGTTGTCCAACAGACATATTTTCATGTTCATTTCCTTTTTTTTTCATCCTGCTTCAGTCGACCAGGTCTGTTGAATGCAAGTGACCCCAGTTATCCTTGGCTTGCAGACTCTTGGCCTGCCACCAGTCTGCCAGTAAACAACAGCACTAGTGGACCCAACGATCTTGGGAATTTTGGTCGTGGAGGTGGGTTTTACTGAGTCATGTCATCATGCAGTGAATAACGCATTTTATTTTCACTTTAGTTTGTTTTTCATATTGGGTTCTGTTTTGTGCACGTGCATATATATATATTGTGGGGAGGTTATTCATCAAAGAGCCTTAGCAGTGCTGTAAAATTGCTACCTAGTACAATACATTAAAGCATAACAACACTGCTAATTAGCAATGTTTGGGTTTTATCAGCATTTTAGATCACTATTTCCAGTCCTTATATGTCCTACTCATATTGTTAAATCTATCATAGAAACACCAATAGTAGAGAAAGGGGAGAGAGGTGAGGTGTGGTCTGTCAGTCTGAGTGTAGCACTTGGAGCCGAGAGCTCCTGACTCCCACCCCAGAACTGCAACGGACTGTGTTGCCAGAAGCAAGTCATTACAGCCAAAACTTTCAGAACAAGTCTCTTATTTTGGCTACCTCGATATTTGGGTGTTCAACGTAGACTTGATTTTTAGAAGTGCTCAGCTGCCTCGGGTTCCGTTGGCTTCATCTGAAGTTGTGGGTACTCTGCAGTTCTAAAACTCAGGCCCAATGTGTCAATTTAGCATCCAAAATCAGAGACTGCTCTTGAAAATATTGACTTTCACCTCTCTCACTTCCCCAGTCAGTAAAATCATTGTTGTTATTACTTTAATTTCAGTATTACTTCTTACTGTGGCAAATTAGGCACTTCAGTCATAGAGATTAAAACGCTAAGTGGGAATATAACAATTCCTATCAAACCAGAGTGTTGAGGATTAATTAGTTATTTCATGTTTGTTAAGCTCTGTGATAAGCACTATATACAAATTATTTTTATGTCAGGGTGGTAAAAAGCACAGTTCTTTCTGTGTACTATGGTTGACTCAAAATGAAATGTTCATCTGCTTTAAAGGTGACTTGTAAAGAAAATAGAATTATGTTTGTGCCCATTTTCTACCTCTTTAAATATGGGGCTAGATAGTGACTTAAGCTATAGCCCGGAGGGCAGCATCACCTCAGAGGAAGCACACAAGATATTCTTTAAATGTGTAAAAGAGGGCATGTCTATAGATAATATTAAGAGGACAGTGGTAGTATTATACACACATCTGCCAGCTTCTTGACTGCAGAGGCCCTGAAACTATGATTCTTCATCATTTCCACATCTTTACATAAGCACCCATAGTACAAAAAATTAACATTTTCTCACAGCATTTGGCTCTATAGGCCCCAAGACTGGAAGTAGCTTTTAGAGATTTTTGCCTTCAATGGTGATGGAGCTGAAGGCCAGATTCATCAGAAGGACATAACATTTATTCTTTCAATTTTAGCAGCTACATTGCATTCATAACTGGATGCTTCTGGTAGCAGTCCCTTGATTTGAACCCTAGAGGCTGAAGTCAGAGGATGATACTCACTCCCCCACTCTGGCGTGGCATGAAGGGTCTCTAGACATCTTGGATGTGGCCAGAGGAGGGTTCCATGTGTAGGAACTGTGAAGGATGGCTTTAAGGCTGCCTTACAAGAATCCCCTTGCAATCTCTGGTGTAGCAGGTGTGCCAGGGCCAGGTGCCAAGTGGGAGGGATATATTGGGGGCGGGCCCATATCACAGAGTGCTGCAAATATTTGCTTTGGCCCCATACGGCAGGCTGAAGAGGCTGCTGTAACTCAGACAGGACTCCAAGACTGTCTCAATTACATGAGGATCTGCAGTGCAGATTAGGATTTGGAATGTTTTCAACAGAGAAACCTTGATTCTGGAATATGCTTTCCTCTTTGAGTATAACAACATGGAGCAAAATTCATTTCTTTTTTTAGGCTTTTCCACAAGAGGTATAGTTGAATGATATGAGTCTTGCTGTGATAGTGCTTGATTTTTTACTATATAATTACTTTGTGAGTTGACAATTTAATAATTCATGTGCTCAGCATGTGCATTTTATTGAACTAAAACAATCAATTTAAAAGAAATAGTTCTATTGAAAATTCCCAATATTTATGGGAAACTTTTGCTTCACTGGTAGTAAGACAAAGTGACAATTTCCAAGTACCAGGGAGGTGTGCACACTGACCCCCATATTATAAAATTTGCAGTGAAGTGCAATTCTACTTTGAAAAGTGACTGTATAAAAATGGTACCACCTTATTCATCAGTGATCTGCTCTGTGCATATATTTAGAGTCATTTCTGATTATGTCAGAGATAAGTATATTTTGCTGTTTTTTACTCCTAACATCCCTGCAGCAGAGCCAACACAGGCTGATTAAGCTGGATCCTATTATTGTTGTACATCTTTAACAAAATTGTTTACTAATTTTTAATCCATTGCACCTTCATGGAACCATCTGAGGCAAGGTAGACTCTTTATTATTGGAAAAAGCAACAGAGGGTCCTGTGGCACCTTTAAGACTAACAGAAGTATTGCAGCATGAGCTTTCGTGGGTGAATGCCCACTTCATTCAGACTAACACGGCTACCCCTCTGATCTTTATTATTGGTGATGGTACACAAGCCAGCTTGACTCTCAGATCTTCAGGCTGAGTTTGCAGGGCTGGTAGTTATAAAAAAAAATCTTTATAGCTGTAAACTGAACACTGAAAGTACATTAGACCCATGTAAGTAGATGCTAACTGCCTGATTTTTGAAAAATTAACTCTCGTTTTGCAATATGTGCTCTTCGTTGATTATATCTCACTTCTGTGCCCATAATTAATCTGTAGTCATGGTAGAATTTAAGCCATTTTATATACCTGATTGTGCCTCACCAAATAGATCATTTGACATCTAAATCCTTTCACTGGTGCCTGCAAAAGTTGAAAATACAGATGAGCCCAAACCAAATCCTCATTTCCAAAATCTCCTCAATTTGTCCATATTTGACATTTGAACCCAGAATAGTAGATGTTAGTTATGTTATGTTAGTGTCTAGAGGCTGTAACCAAAGTCAGGGTCCCATTGTGGTAGTTGCTGTATAGACATACACATAGTAGGAAATAGTCCCAAAAAACAACAAATGACCCTGATTTTTACAATGCGTTGAACCAAAACCCCAGATCTGAGCATTTTGAATTTAGGAGTATTCATAATTATTATGATTCAAATTGTATAGTCAGAGTCCATGTCCAGTAGCTGGTAGTCATGTTATAAAGCAGAAGGGTGCTCGCATGTTTTCCATCAGTTGGATTCCACACTGAGTACCACTTTTTTGATCTTAAACTAATTAGAAAAAGAGCCATTTTTTAAATACTTGGCTCTGAGAGAGTATCATAAACTGAGCATGTTGCTGCCTATGCCATTGTACCAGTCACCTTCCAGGCACTTTTTCATACTTCAGAGGTGTTCACATTTAAACCTAGTACAGCAACTCCTCACTTAAAGTCATCCCCGGTTAATGTTGTTTCGTTGTTACGTTGTTACATTGCTGATCAATTAGAGAACATGCTCGTTTAGAGTTGCGCAATGCTCCCTTATAACATTGTTTGGCAGCTGCCTGCTTTGTCCATTGCTTGCAGAAAGATCAGCCCGTTGGAGATAGCTGGTGGGGGCTTGGAACCAGGGGGACCGGAAGCCCCCCATCAGCTCCCCGCTCCCCTAAGTTCCCTGTGCGGCAGCCTCCCAGAAGGCTATCAATTGCCAGCAGTTCAGCTGTCCCTCCCCCCACTGCCGTGTGCTGCTCCTGCCCTCTGCCTTGGAGCTGCTCCCGGGAGCCTCCTGCTTGCTGTACAAGGGGGAGGGGAAGAGGGTGCTTCTGCACCCTGCTAACTCCATCTCCATAGAGCAGGGGGAGACACAACTTGCTGATCTTTAAAAGGCAATGTACTTAGAGTGGGGTCAGCGTACTTAAAGGGATAATGCACATCTCTCTCTCACACACATACAGGTGAGAGTCTCTGTCTCTGTCTGCCATGCTGTCTCTCCTCCCTCCATTTGTGCTGCCTTGTAGAGTGTGAGGCTACATTAACAACAATGTGTTAACCCTTGAGGGCTCAGCTATTCTAGTTCATCATTTAGCAGTAAGGCATTCCCTGGGAAATATCCCACTCTCTTCCACCCTCTGACTTCACCACCACAACCAACCTTCACAATCACCATTGCTGTGTACAGTATTAAATTGTTTGTTTCAAACTTATGCTGTGTGTGTGTGTGTGTGTGTGTGTGTGTATATATATATATATATATATAATATATAGTCTTTTGTCTGATGAAAAATATTTCCCTGGAACCTAACCCCTCCCCCCCATTTGCATTAATTCTTATGGGGAAATTGGATTCGCGTAACATCATTTCACTTAAAGTCACATTTTTTAGGAACATAACTACAATGTTAAGTGAGGAGTTACTGTATTCTGCTAGTAAGTGTCACTGTGAAATTTCGGAAGGAGAAAGAATTTAGATATAAATGATTAAAATTATAATTCTGCAATATGTAAAATGATTCAGCATGTGGAAAAGTGAGCAGATATTTTGTTTCCAAGGTTTAATTTCAATCTATACATAGTACAGTGTTTGAACTGAGTTGTTCTCCATTTCCAGCAGTGTACTGTATCATTATAATTGATTGATCACCTGAATCTCTAAAGTCTGGCTGAAATCTTGTCACATTCTGAAATGACTTATTCATGTCAGTTTTCCTGTATTGTTGAGATGAAATGTCTTGTTTAGGTTCTAAAATCAAACCAGATAAAGTGATGGATAAAACTTTAGAAAAATGCACTTTGTGCCCTGAAAAGAATTACTTTGAGAAGCCTGGGCATTCATTCAGTAGTTTTGTTAGATATTTGCAGGGAGATGGTTTCCTCTGTGATTTGTAGATTAACTTCCATCATTTCCCTAAAGCCCAGATAGTTTCATTGGTTCTGACATAGAACGAACAATTGAAAACATTCTTCAGTAGTGAAATATTCCAAACTTCACTTTCACAGTTGAAGGTATGGAAGAAAAAAGATGGTTTTAGGCAGTGAAACGTGAAGGACAAGTGGTAGGCCTGTCACAGATGCTGATAGCTTGGCAATGGTTGTACATCATCTTCCCTTCGTTGGCTCATGGACCCTGTCTCAGCTGAAATGCAAACGTGCAGAATGACACATTTATTTTTCATCTTAAACCTTGATAGTTTCAGGCTTCCTGTGCGTCACTGATTTGTTCCATTTCCCTGTGCTCACCACAGATGTGCTGCCACCAGTGCCAGGCCAAGGGGATAAAACTGCCACTATGCTTTCTGATGGAGCCATTTACAGCAGCATTGACTTCACCACCAAAACTAGTTACAACAGTTCCAGCCAAATCACACAAGCTACACCATATGCCACCACGCAGATTCTGCATTCCAACAGCATCCATGAGTTGGCAGTCGACTTACCTGATCCTCAGTGGAAAAGCTCAATTCAGCAAAAAACTGACCTCATGGGATTCGGTTACTCTCTGCCAGACCAAAGCAAAGGCAACAACGGTGATTCCTGCTTTTATTTTCCTGAGTCTGTTTATACTGGATCTTCTATGCATGAATTAGAAAACTGTAGTTTGATTTATTATTCATATTTACCTTAACTAATAACATGCATACTGTTCTTTACACCATCTCAAAATAAATTGTTCTGTGCTTTAGTCCTCTTTGTCTGACCATAATCTGCAGCCCATCTGTATTTCCATTAGGACAGGCTAGGTAAAACATTTCCCACAGTCCCACCACATCTGCTTCTGACTTGCTAACTGCATGTTCTGCATGTGCTTATGCTGTAAACTAATCACATAATGCCACTATGACCTTTGCCCTTTAACCCTTAGCCTTACTTTACATCCCTGACTACCGATTGGCTGAGGGATTGTCTAATAGAATGCCACACAACCAGTCACAGGATTTCAGCACCACCAGCTCTCACAACAGCTCAGAAAGAAGTGGCAGCCTCTCAGGTTGGTTTCGTTACAATGTGTGTAAAGAGAAGTATTTGTGTTTGTAAGCAGCTTGCTCTGTGGTCCTGATTATAACCATGAAAGAGAGATTACTTCAATCACAATTTACAGTTAAATGTTGTGTCTGTCCATTTAGACTTCACTGAACATGTCATTGTAGTCTATAAAAACATGCTTTTACAAAAAAAAACATCTCATTTGTCCAGGCTGCACAAGAAACCTATTTAGAGATAATAGGAAAATCTTTCTAGACTTTGTATCTTTCAATATGATTGGAAATCTTACTTTGTAACATTCTCACCCTTCTAATACAATATTGAATTTATTCTCAAATCAGTCTTCACTTTACAGTACAGATTATCTCTGTTGAGCCTCATGAAGAGGTTAATATTTTTGTTGAATCATTATTGGATCCCAACTCCTGTGAGCCAGGTTATAAATTTTATATAAACAGAGCCACCAGAAACAGCAAAATTCTCAGGTCCATACAAATCCTCAAGATGGTTGGTATTTCAAAAATTGTTTCAAGTCTGCATACAAACATAAGGTAAATAGTATATGTGTGCTGCATGCTATATTGGAAACATAACACATTTTCACTGAACAACAATGAATGTTGTTTCTTTATAAATACTCTTTAATTTTGACTTTGTTAAAATAGTATTATTGTAAAATTATGCCATTTTTAAAGTAAAAACAAAACCAAAAAACTTGCACTTAAAGTGAAAGTATGTCATTACATTTAAGCACAAAAGGAAAGAGTTCCAGGGATTTTAACTAGAGGTACATATTTTTTCTGAACCTTTGAAATTCTGTTATAAACTGAAGCAACCATAACAATACAGATCAACTTTAGAAATGGTTTCTGTAGGTCAGTTTTAATGATGATTCAAAATAAATGTTGAGCTCATACAGATATAACTGTTGGCCTGTAATTTAAGTAGCCAAAAGTATTCTCACATTTTACGGGAAACAATAACTGATTCTAGTTAGATGGGGAAATAAGCTTATTGTGTTGGCAAAAAGAGACTGTGGTATTTTACATGTTTGTACTTGCTCTCTAATCTGAGATGCATTGACACGTATCTTAGAAAATTAGCTCCTCTCCATGCATATTTTCAAGTGCAGACATTTCTATGCTGAGATATGAGTCAGTATGTGCTAGGTATCAGAAGACAGTATAAAGCTTTTAGATGTGTTGTTGGTACTGAAATCAGTCCAACTGGCAGATTCTGTTCAAGGGCTGGATTCATTCAAATATTTGATTGTAGAATCACTGAAATTCGAGGTAAAGAGACCTTTGAATTTCTGGCCTGACTAGCATGGAGAAATAAGATTTGTAAGGAACAATATTCAAACATAGACTAGACATTACATTCTAGTTCTCTGTTCCTGTGATCAGGCACTGGAGTACTTTTGCTTATAAAGAATGAGGAGAGGACAAATCCCTTTCCACAAAGAACCATGTGGCCCATATCCACAAGGATCACAGTAATACAAGTTCCCTCCCCACACTCTCCTTCTCTCTCCCCAAACATCCTCCCTTTCTCCATACAAGTCATATTCTCCTCAAAGCCTCATATTATTTCTCTCCCTCCCCCACTTTTTCCCACCAACCTTGTATTTCTCTCCTTATTTCCCATTCTGTCCTCCATTCATTTCTTGAAGTTCCTTGTCTCTTCTCAAAATCATTCAAGTCTTCCCTCCCTGCATGTATGCCCCTTTAGTTTGCTATCCAGGTCCCCGGCTTTTATCTCACTAATCTCTTTTCTTCTCCCAGATCTCTCTCCCCCAAAGGACTCGCCTAGAATTTTGTCCCCCTCTTCCCAAATCTCTCCTCTCAAACAGTCCCCCAAGTTTCTGCCTCCCCTTCCCAGTATCCTCAAGGTCTCCCAGTACTTGTCATTTCTCCCCAAGGTCCAGCTGTCACAGCATCCCACACTCCCCAGCTCTCCTTGCCCCAGGTCCTCTTCTTGTACTTGTGTCCAAGGTGCCCACTTTCCCGGGATCCCCATCACATTCTGGGGTGCAATCCAGACTGATGAGGGGTTGTGTCATTACCTGCCCTGTAACCCTGAGTGCCTCAAAATGCTTTGCTTCATCCTTGGCTGGAGGCTGCCAGTTGGCATACAAGCCTGCACTGAGAGTGCCTGTGTGTTAAGCAGCTCTGACTAAGCAAATCTGATTCCAGGAGCCTACTTGTTACACCACTGCCACACTCTGTCCTCCACCAGCCGTAATTACATCTGGCAAGATGACCCCAACCCCTACCCTCAGTCCCAAATTTTCTCAAAACTCTGTGCTCTGCAATGTCCTGCCCTTTCCTGCACCACTCAGCAAGAGATTAAGATTTGTTAGTTCTTTCAATAAAGTAAGAAATAAAATTTTTTAAAAAATGTTCGAGGTAGTTTCCTTACCAATCTACCTTCCAGAAAGATGGCTAAGTGCCCCGTTGGTCAGGATCTCCCACAAAGTCCAAAGTGCTCAGTTCCTTTGTCATCTTAGGTGAAAGATCCCTTGTCATTCTTTGCCCATCTCTTTTATAGTCCAGTGCACCTTGGAAATGGATTTTTCTGAAGGTTACCCCTTCTTCCCCAGGGTAAAGTTCATTTAAGGCAACATGGAGTCTGGTGGTGAAGGAAGTTCCATGCTGGTTTCTTCCCCGCTTGTGTTTGCTAAAATGCTAAATTGATTTGTTTACTGCAATCTTCTCCCCTGCTGTGATGCTCAGTAGTGCTCCCCTTGTTGGCTTAATGGTCCTGAGCACCATCTATGTAAATTACATTCATGTTGTCTTTTATTGTATTTTAAAAGCACCTACAAAGTGGCAGAACTATATTCCTTTGTAGGGTAACTTTAGCCCTGCCTGGCAGACACACTTTGATAACACAGTATCCAATATGTTTGTAATTTTGAATTTGTCCTCCGTACATACACCATGAAACAATATTAATGATCAGTATGTTATTAGTGTTTTATTGATATCTTACATGACACCTTTTAGATACAGGTTATGACATTAGCAGATAACAATGAACATCTTGCATTGGTATGTTATTAGGGTCACACACACACACCATGCCTATCCTCAATGTTCAACGTCTCCCCTGTCTTTCCTTGCCCCAACTTCCTTCCTTGTTCTTGTCTTCCACAGATTCCTTCCTCCCTATTGTGCACCTTATATCTGCCTTCCCCAAGCTCTTCCTTTTACTTGTCCCCACTGCCTTCCCAAAGTTACCCCTTTTACTGGTTCCCCTTTTCTCTAAGGTGCCTCAGGTGCCCCAGTTTATGTCCATCTCCTGTCCTTGCAAGGTTCCATGTCCCTCCAGCCTCATTTCTATCCTCTCCTTCCCAAGGATGCATTTAATCTATTCCCTGGAAGTTCCTTTTTCCTTAAGCTGCTCCAGGATGCTGCTACCCCATTTTCCTTCCTGCCCCCCACTAAGATTCTCCAAAGTCTTCCTTTCCTACACTTTCCCCTTCCTTTGAAAGTTCCTCCTAATCTGTCTCCAAAGAGGGGAAGAAGAAAAGAGACTGCTGTGCCAGTCTCATAGCTAGAACTCCTTCTAACCAGCTCAGATCCCACCCAGCTCTACCAGACTCCTACCTCTTACCAGCTCTCAGACCCTCCCAGAGAGAAGAGGAGGAACCCTGGCAGAGAAGGCACAGAAATGAGCTAGCTACAATGGGGAGTCTCAGCTGCAGCATCCCTCCAGCTGGGGTGAAATGAACCCCAGCTTGGCAGCCTGCAGGAGAGGGACGAGGTGACTGAGCACTTCAGTATAAAGAAGCAGCCCTATTGCTGTGGCAGTCTCTACTGCCTCTTCACTCCTTAGCTATCAAAAGGGGCTGTTGTCCCTCACAAGTGAAAAGTTCTGGTGTACCTGAGCGGCACTCACCCTGCCTCTATCATTATGCCCCTTGCTGGTTTTCTGCTCATATTGCTGGGATGAGACAAGCACGCTTGATGCATGGTTGGCAGCACCACCTACAGTTCAATCATGGCTTAGAAATCCTGTCTTGCTTGTGGTATTGTGACCTTTGACCCTATTTTGGCTGGTATTTGCCTAACTGCATACTCAGATCAGCATAACATGAGAGTAGAATGGACAGGCTGGATTAGGCTGTGCTTTCTGAAGCTAGTCTTTGCTGTAGGAGATGCTTCATCCCAAATATGAACTCATGTGGGTTGGTCCACTTAATTTTTTCCTGTAGAATCAAGAAACTAACATGGGAATTATTACTCCCCTGGATTCCTCCACAAGATGACTGACTACTTGAAGAATCCAGTACTGGAATCATATAGACTTACTGTTCTGGTTGATGCTTCTGGGTTTTGCTCAGGATCTCATGACTTCCACAATAACCACCGGTTTTTCCAAGTGGTTGAAGACTAGCTTGCATCTTCTCTTTGCGCTGCGATAGCAAAATATATCGTGACTTTATTTATCTTAGTCATGGTCATTGCCACTCCTCCTCTTGGCTAGGATTCAGAGGAGCTATCTGAAATTTTGTTGATTTGGGGTGGTGGCAAATATGTGTGGGAAATATTTTAATGATGGGCCTAGAAATGCTAATGGCTTCAGCTGTGTTGTAGGCTTCTCGGATGGATGCTGCTGATTACACATTGATGAAAAACTATTCGGGTTGTTTGGTAGACTATTATGACAATCTTTAATCCACCTCCACTGACAGACTGACACCCCCACATTATCTAGCCCCTGAATTGCCCCCTGAAAACACCCCAGTTTAAGGATGACAAGTAATAGTTGATGTTCCAAGGGAGGATGCTGGCACACCAGTCCTAGAAAATTCACTCTGAGTAGGACTGATCAGAACATAGAGGGTGGTTGTTTTTTGGCTCTGCCAGGGGCATGGAAATCTTGCCATGATGTTGGTTGCATCTCACCCAGTGCAGGTACAGGAGACAAGAGGCTTGAGTGATGACTGATTTACCTCTCTTGTAATCTCATAGGAATGGGAACATCAGACAACATAGTGGCATGGGATAGGAGGGGGGGTGGAATGACAGGGGGATTGGAACAACCATCTCTTTTGTACATGTCCTACCTCCCAAAATTGCATTTGCCAAAGGAAAAGAGAGAATAAAATGCAGAAGAACCTCAGAGTTACGGACACCTCAGGAATGGACGTTGTCTGTAACTCTGAAATGTTCATGACTCTGACAAGCCATTATGGGATGCTCCTCAGGACGGACTGCTCGGAGTGGGGATCACAGCTCTGCAGTAGCTGCCTGGCGAGTGGGAGTGGGAGCAGGCAGCTGGTTGTAGCTCCCTGGCTGAAAGGGTGATGAGTGAGGCAACCTAGGGCACCACAGTGTCAATCGGTGCATGGTGCAGGCTGTAGCCCTTTAAAACTGAGCTGCTCCTCCAGAGCTCAGCGTGCAGGCAGGAGCTCGGGCTCCAGCTCCAGCAGCTTGCACTCCAGGCCATGTTTCAGTAGCAGCTCAGGAAGTTTCTTTCCCAGGCTCTGAGCTTGCCAGCTTGTTCCCCTCCCAGACAGGGGTGAGCGGGAGAGGGAGGGAAAAACAACATTCACCACCTCCAACCTATAAGTGGCTGCTCCGCATTGTGATGAATAGGGCGTGAGGGTACCTCCCTTTAAGATGCAATACAGTACAGCACTGTATTTGCTGGTTTGTTTGTTTTTGTCTCTGCTGCTGCCTGATAGCTTATTTTCGGTTCCCCATGTTGTCCGGTTGACTGGTCAGTCCCTATCTCTGGTGTTCGTATCTTTGAGGTTGTACTATAAAGAGAGGACAAAGGAAAGAAAAAGGGTAGAGAGGAAGGAGGAAGTAAAGAAGAGATGTGTAGAAACGGATTGGTTTCCACCGAACAAGGAGTGATTCAAATGGAAGTAGCACAAAAAGATTGAAAAGAGCAAAGGAAAGTGTGGATGAAAGAGGGTACAAGACAAGGAACAAAAAGGGGAAAAAGAGGGAGAAAAGCAAGGAATATTACCCACCTCATTTCCAGCTGCATCTTCCCAGTTCTGAATTGCACATCCAATTGTAGTGCCCATTGTCCACAAGCTATTTGCATGCTTTCTACAAAATAAGCCGTGTGAAGCATACTCTCCTAAAACATTTTGAAAGGCTCATTGATACTTTTTTTTAATTGAACTTGGTAATACTGTTTCAGCAGAAACCCAATTACTTTTACCTTACGTTTTGACAACCATGCTTGTCATTCTGTCTGAAAGAAATTGACTCTAATGGCAAAGTTTTAGGTTGTGTCCTTAACCTCTCTGTTTTCCACAGAAAGAGATTATGCAAAACAGTCTTATAAATACACTGAAATCTGACATTTGAAAGAATATGCTGTGGTCTATTATTTTTTCCAACAATGAATGCACGGAGGCTTAAAGCAGACATGAATAAATCAATACATATATTTTTGATAAAGAAAAACTATGTTTCTACCTTATTCAGTTTATGCACCATTGTGATGAGGTTTTATGGGGTTCAGATTTTTAAAAGAAGCAATTTTCAGCAATTATGTAGAATATTTTCCCATTTCATCTTATTATTATTTAGAACCTTAAAACAACCTTAGCATGTCGATGCTGATGTTGCTAAGATATAAATACATCTTCTTTTTTTTGGATATGCCATCTGGAATCAGAATTCGTCCAAAGTGTACAAAGCCAACATATTTTTTTCCATTATATTTCTGTAACGTTTGTTGATTTTGCAGGTGGGAAAGGAGGAAAAAAGAAGAAAAACAAAAATACTTCCAAGCCCCAGAAAAATAATGGGTCTAACTGGGCCAATGTTCCTCTACCACCTCCTCCTGTGCAGCCGCTACCAGGCACAGAGCTAGAGCACTATGGAGAGGACCAGCAAGAAGCAGGGTGAGGCCTTTTCTTCTTTTGACACAATCAGTAGTTCTTTATCACAGTCAATTTTGTCTTAGTGTGAATAAAACATCCTTATCTTAGACTGTCTGCAAGTCATGGCAACGCATTCCCAGTTATTATATTGCTTATTGTTTGGTAGAAAATATACCATCTCTGTGAAATAAGGGCCTTATCCTGCAACCTTTCATCATGTAAATTGTCTTAATGAAGTCCAGGGTCTCTGCTTCCATGAGTAATGGTTACATGATCAAGTCTCATTGATTCTCTTCAGAGTGTCTCAAAAGGGCACCAAGTATAACCTTGCTTCATAATAATTTAGAGCTGATTCTGCTGCCCTTACTCATGCGAAGCAGTACCTTACTCTGCAAGTAGCTCCAATGAAGTCAATTGGGCTTCTTGCAGAGGAAGGGTGGCAGAATCTGGCTTTTCGACTTTTCTAAAGTCTGGCAACAGATTAATCACCAAAGAGACACCAAAATGGAATAATTTTAGAAGACCTGCCAGTCGATGATACTCAACTTGCAGAGCTGAAAAAGGAGCTCAAGTTATAGACACGCTATATGTGTGAGTTTCCGGAGTTTAAACATGCATCTTGACACTTTAAACCTCTTTGGATTGCTAAAACTCATTCCCAGGGACAGAAAAGCATGCCACAAACATTTTTTAAATGGGAGTGAACATTTTATGTAAAGAAACAACCCTGTGATTTGTTTTCATAACTGATGTATTTAACATTTTTGAGGAGAACAATCACAATATAACAAAAAATAAATTATAACAAATGTGGGAAAACAGATGGAAATGGTCAAATTCATCTCTGGTGGAGCTTGTGGAAGTCAACGGAGCACCATCAGGTTCATATTTTTCTTTCTCACCTCACAGTTTTTCTTTTCTCTGACTGTCCAACACATTTCCTTAATTTTCCTTCCTACCTGTTCCCCCTTTTTTCCCCACACACTGTTCTCTACCACCAGCATCTTTAGTCAACACTTATTATTGATACAACCTCTTATTGTGTGGCAAAACTGTTCTGGACCCTTCTCTCTAGGGCACTAGTCCCAAAAGAAGAATTCGCATTGCCATATTCTGGGTTATGTAACTCAGAATAGGAATACTGAATATGGATGTGACTGTGGCCTAATAGAGAGACTGCCACAGAGCTGTGCCCCCTAAGTCCAGAAATGGACTCTGCACCTTTAGAGGGGGATGTGGGAGTTGTCTGGCTGGCTGAATAAAGGGAACAGTGCTTTATGGCTGGGGTGGGGGTGGAGAGGAAAACTGCTGTAAAAGGGGCAAGGGGCAAGCGTGGTGACACTGACTCATCCCCTGGGAACCGGATAGGTGGAAGAGTTTAAAAGGGGTAGCCCTGTGTGTGAAGCCCCCCGCCACACTTTTACACAGAGCAGGCTGGGGCAGTGCAATCAGTGAATTCCAGATAGGTGGGTGGAAAAGGAGGCTACTGGAGATTAATATGTTGTGCAGGAGCTGGAGCCTATTAGAATGTCATGGGAAAGGAAAAAAATTGTTAGTTACTGAAATGGAAAGAAATGTTATTTACACTATTTTGATATGGGCACAAAAGTTTTGATATGGTTCCTTTCAGAAAATGAGCAAAGGCTCAGATCCATGCTTATGTTTCCCCCCACAATCTGGCATAAACAGTATACTGTTAGTTAATCTCTATCATGCTTACAAAGATCTACATGTCCCTTTAAACCACCCTCCTTCCAAAATACCAAAATGTAGGTGATCAAATAAATCTAAAATATTGCCTTTAAGCCAGGTTCTGCTACCCTTATTCACATTGAATAGTATCCAGCTCCATGAATTTATGGGATGACTTCCAGAGTAAGACTCCATTCAGCCTGAGTAAGCATGCCAGAATCAGTAATACTCCTTACTAGAGCTATTCAAATATATTTTCCAGCCAAACAAATTTGGTCAATTCAACTGAAATTCTTTAAACATTTCAGTCAACCTAAAAATGCATTTTTCAGGGAAAAAGTTTTTACCCCAAATTTCATGCAGCTCTATTTCCTATATATATTTTGGACTTCAAAGTACAGTCTATATTTAAGGATTTTTTTCCAAAAATGCAATCTACTTTAATAGACTACTATACAAATTTAAGATATGATAAATAATAATAATTCTCTAGATCAGCTTGGTGTTTTAATTATTTTTTAAAATCAATGTGTGCTAATATTTAACTAAATTAATTCCGCAATAATAGGCAAACCACTTCCATCTTCTTTAAAGATGACAAACTGATAAATAAGACAAGTGAATTGAAGTACCATCTAGAGAAAGCCTTTGTGACACAGGGCTTGACTTCTTAGTTGCATAAAATATCTGTTATCTAGATGGAAGAAATTATATTAGTCACCAAAACAACACTGGTTACACTGCTCTACAGCCAAAATGCTTCTGAAATAAATGTAGTCAAACGTTACTAATTCTGGGTCACTGAGAAAGAAAATGATGCTTAAAATTGTTGATTGTCTCTAGTTTTCAAGATATGCTATTGGGTCAGTATATACGACCCTTGACTTGGGAATGGCAGAGGATAAGTGAGTTATAAAGGGAAGGGATCTCAATTTAAACCAGAAATGACTAAAATACATCTTTGACTGGATCTATGAATAAAGCTATGACTGGGTTTGGACAGTACTTGCTTTTTAGGCAAAACAATGAATGATGCAATCTGAAGCTGTTATTGCGTCATACCATGATATGAATTGCATCATGTTATTCCTAGAAGTCATGGATGATGCAATCATAACGAAGCTTACATCACCCTGCTGAACAAATTGCCTTATATCAGCTCTAGAAATCATACAGTGTTGTGCTCTCTTATTTATCAGTGTTTGATTTTGCAAAGGGACACATTTCTGTTTAGCCAAAGTGAGCAGAGATGCCTCGTACTTGTGTGAACAGTGCAGATAACTTCTGCTATGTTTGTGGTGAAGTGACTTTTGCATCACAAAAGCGCAGTATAACCACTATGGTTAAGAAAGCCTATCACCTTTATTTTGGCTGCAAAATTGGAGATCAGGACAAGAGGTGGGTCCCACACATATGCTGCAACACTTGTGCAACAAATCTTCGCCAGTGGTTGAACAGGAAAAGGAAATCTATGCCTTTTGCAGTGCCAATGATTTGGAGAGAGCCAACAGATCATACCAGCACTTGTTACTTCTGCATGGTGCCTCCAGTTGGGAAAGATGTGTCAAAGAAGAAAAAGTGGACTGTGCATTATCCAAACATTCCATCAGCTATACGCCCAGTACCCCACGGAGAAGGACTGCCGGTTCCTGATGCACCAGAATCATTCTCACTTGAGTCAGACGAGGAAGAGGAAGAGGATGAAACTTCTGGTCCTGAACCATCAATGTCACAGGACCCACATTTTCTCCCATCCTCCTCCTCTGAACCACACCTCATAACACAAGGTGAATTGAATGACCTTGTCAGGGATTTGGACTACCCAAGAGTAAGGCAGAGCTGTTGGGCTCCAGACTACAGCAGTGGAATCTCCTGGCAGGTAATGTTAGGGTTTCCATGTTCCGTGACCGTCAAAAGGATCTTGTCCCATTCTTCTTCATGGAAGGTGATCTTGTAGCCTGCAACAACATCGATGATGTGATGGCAGCCCTCAACATCGTTCATGATCCAGATGAGTGGAGACTGTTCATTGATTCATCGAAGACAAGTCTTAAAGCTGTTTTACTGCATAATGGCAATGTTTTGCCATCAATTCCAGTTGGTCATGCAGTCCATATGAAGGAAACCTATAACAACATGAAACAACTTTTGAGGTGCATAAACTATGACCAACATCAGTGGCAGCTTTGTGGCGATTTGAAGGTTGTTGCTCTCTTGCTTGGTCTGCAGACTAGATACACAAAGTACTGCTATTTTCTCTGCGAATGGGATAGTCATGCAAGAGATTCCCACTTCATCAAGAAAGCTTGGCCACTCTGACAGTCATTGGAGCCTGGGAGGAAAAGTGTTCAGCATCCACCACTTGTTGAATCAAGGAAGATTTTGTTACCACCCTTACACATCAAGCTGGGTCTGATGAAGAACTTTGCCAAGGCCATTGACAAAACACAAGCAGCTTTCAAGTACCTCCATGGAAAATTTCCAAGGTTAAGTGAAGCTAAGATAAAGGAAGGTGTCTTTGTTGGTTCTCAGATTCGTGAACTTCTTCAAGATGATGCATTTGACCATGCACTGCGTGGCAAGGAAAAGACGGCATGGAAAGCCTTCCAGTTAGTGGCAATAAATATTCTCGGAAACAACAAGGCAGACAACTACAGGTTGTTGGTGGAAAACCTCCTCAAGGCATACAAAAGCCTTGGTTGCAACATGTCACTAAAGATACATTTTTTGCACTCTCATCTAGATTTTTTTCCACCCAACTGCGGAGCAGTGAGCGACGAGCACGGCGAGCGATTTGACCAGGACATTGCAACAATGGAGAAACACTATCAGGGCAAATGGAGCCCATCAATGCTTGCAGACTATTGCTGGGCAGTAACAAGAGATGCTCCATTTAATGAATACAAGAGGCAAGCCAAGAAGCGCCGAGTAGACACTGAATAGGACTAAACTATGTACATAATAGTTTTTTGCCTTTTGTTTCATAATAAATTTTATTTATATAATCCTTTTGCTGATTTTTAAAGTGTTACATAAACAGGAAAGGTGAAATATTATCATGTAAAGCAACCATAAACACATGAAAAGACCTAGGTTTACAATTTATGATTAAAACTCTACTATCTACACAATATACATAGACATAAAATGTAAAAACTTAAATATCTTAGAAACAGTAGCCAATCAGTTGTTTTAATTGTCATATTTGAATTCAGCACATCAAAATACATAATAAATAGCACATTTTATCTCTGAAGCAGACGACTTCTCAAAAATTGTAGACCAGTGTTATTTAAGGGTAGAGTAATCAGGGATATTGACAACACACTTCCAAGTTGCACACAATTCAGGCTCAGTTTTTGCTGTGTTTATCTTTCAAATTACACTTTTCAGTTACTTATAATGTCACATTGATAGTAATGGCAACCAGACTTTCTAAAATACATCAAAATGACAAAAAAATAATAATAATAAATTAAATGTATAGACCAGATCTGCAGCTGGAAGAAATAGACACAGCTCCATTTAAATTAGTAGAGTTACGCTGATTTATACCAGCTGAGGATTTAGCCAGTACATTTTTGGCCTTTTGCATCTTTTTTCTTTCAACCTCTAGAGTCAAATGAAAGTGCAAAATCAAGATTGTATTTCCTATGTCAGCTTTAATATTGACATGTTGGAAAAAAGTTGCTTAGATTTTTATTTTTATATTTTTATTCATCGTAATTCATTTGATTTCTAACATAAATACCCACCATAACATTACATTTTAACTTTTAAAATCACATATTTGGAAATACCCATGTTGCACAGGAAAACTGAATCCATTCAGACAGGCCTTGCAATGTGATCTGAAGATGAACAAACTTATACCAGCAGGACAGTGTCCTGGAGAATGTTCAACTTCCAACCCTCTCCTCTCCCTAATCCCTGAGTTTCCATTTATGGACTCTTACTGTGAGCATCCTAACTAAACTCAATTGCAAAGGATTTTATACATCAAAGTTAACACATTAAATTGCACCTGGAGACCTATACGTAGGCAGCAGCCTGTGAAGCACAGGTATATTACAATCTGCATTAGCCTCGTCATTAAATTAGCAGGCAGCAACCTTGTGCACCAGATTAAGTTTCCAGATTGTTTTCAAGCGTAGCATCAGATGAAGTGCATTATAGTAATCCAGTCCAGAACTAACTGTTGTGATGTCTGCAACCAAGAACAATGGTCATGGTCATCTAGCCAAACTCTTAGCTCTTTACTGTTCTCCAGATGTGTACAAGGGCCTAAAATCAGTCCCATGCTCCCCCCAAACCCTTGTAACATAAGATGGATATATTGGGCCAAATTCTCCAGGTCACTAAGACCATTTTGTGCCACTAAGGCACTTTGCACAAATGGCCTTAAAATGGCCAAAGATAGCCAGTGGAGAATTCCCCCTGTACAGGGGAACTCCCTGATCATGGAGATGATTGCCACCTGCTGTGCCAGGCACCTGCCACAGAAATGGATAAAGGAATGGGGTGAGGAACCAGTGTGGCATAGCAGAGCTCCATGATGCCATATTCTCCAGTGACCTAACTTAGTGCTGTTCCTGTGTGGCTCCAACTTGCACTGGAGTTGAGTGGCTAAGGATTATAAAATAGTTTCAACTGACTACCTGTGGCTGCCCCCCCCAGCCTTTCCTTTTGCCTCAGCTATGCTGGATGAGCTAAAGAATCTGTCCTATTCTCTCAATTGAGGGAGGAGACATCATCTCCAAATCAAAGCAGACTTTTGTATGGCATGGGCTGTTGGGTAAGATATTCAGAAAGTCAATGTGTGTGGATATTTCCAGCTCTCTTTCCTGATCTTCCGCTAACACCATCTCCATTCCCTTTTGTCTTCCCTAACTTTTCATAGTTCCCCCACATGCCCTTTGTACCTTCTCTCCTTTCCCTGAGTTATTGTCAGTCAAGCACCCTCCCAATTCCCCTTCTCAAGAAACTGTATTTTTCTCCTTGTTTTAGTTAATAATCTGGATAGTGGCTGTATTGAACATTGATTGTTTAATTATTATTACCTTTTATTTTTAGTATTTTTTTCAGTGTTTAATTTTATCATTAATAATATACATCATTCCACCCGACCCCAGTAATGAAACCTTTCATGCAGACAGGTAGTTATAAGACACGTTTAATTATTGCTATTGATTATTCCTAACGAGAAATAAAAAGGAAAAATTAATTAGTTGCGATATTAATGTAATTGTTAATCATATTGCTTCTTGAGGAAAAAGTAATGAAGGTAATAATATGATACTCTTTTAGTTCAAATACATCCTTTTGGACAACTCCTGAAGAAAGGGACCTTCCCTGCTTGAAAGATTGTTTATTATAACAAAGCTGCGGTATAAAGACCAATCTATCACATTGTTTATCTTATCTAATTCATATTGTAAGGAGAAGGCAACATGTCAATGGAGTATATATTAGTTCGTTAACAGCCAAATATAAATAGATTAAAAAACATAAGACTATAAAGTGACAACAGTAATGGGAACATACAGATTTTGGGTTTTCCAGGACAAGTTTCAGACATGGACTATAAGTGAATTTCTGTGGAATCATTGCCAGAAATCCCTGGTGATATTAAACACTCATATTTTATAGATAGCTACTATGAAAGTGTAAAATTGTATTTTACTCAGAAAAATGGATGTTAACAATATTTACT
The DNA here is from genome assembly GCF_013100865.1 of Trachemys scripta elegans. NCBI lineage: Eukaryota > Metazoa > Chordata > Testudines > Emydidae > Trachemys > Trachemys scripta. Next base: position 171,854,525 of record NC_048298.1, on the reverse strand, counting down.
GTGCTACAGTTTCATCAGCTCCAAAAACTAAGCAAGGTATATCAGATGAAATGAGTTAGCTGTGAAGGTCATCACAGATAAGTGCTAGCAATGCCCTGATACTATATCACTCCATCAGGTATTCCGTACATGTTACATTACATAAAACATTTTAAAAGAACATTAAGGTTTCAAAAGCAATCATTCAAAGGTTAGGATTAAGTTTGCCTGTGCATATGCATTATGATATTGTCTTTAATTACATGATCCTTTCCACCAAACTTCTGTCTGTAAAGTCAAGCTCTTTTAACAATTATGTATCTAAACTGTATAGACTTCTACACAGGGAGAGGGAAATTGTACTTTCATTCATTTTAGAAGTCTCTAAATATTGGGTAAAATAGCTTTTCTGTTCATAATGTAACTTTAATGTTCTCTCTCTCATGATATGTCAGGACTAGAAACAATAGCTTTATTGGAATGGAAAATACAACTTCAGTTTCTAGCCTTGTTGAGTCACAATATATTAGACCCTAAACTTTTCTTTGGGCCAGGACTGAGTATTACTCTCAGACCAACGTAATTCTAGCTGAGAATTCCTTATATGAGAAGAATGAAAGAAGGAAATATTTTTTGGCATTTTTTTTAAATTTGTGGCAACTGTGTTGAAGATATTTAGAAATTTAGAATGTCATCTAAGCAGTCCCAACAGAGATTAATTAGTAGGTGAGGTGCTGGCAGAGAGGCCCAGGTGCATGATAAATGCAATTTATCAGATGGCTCTGTAATTTATCATGTGTATATAACCTCCCATTGTGCTTGGGGTGAATTGGGTGTGTTGCTGTTGTATGCATTTAATACTTTTTCTAGGTTACATAAAATACAGAAAGGCAATGTACGCAGTTTACAATCTTTGTGGAAACCATAACTTTTGAATTCACTACATATAGTGCACTGAAAGCCAAAGATGTAATAATGTATTAATGAACACTAGTATTTTACATTTAGAGCCATATTCCCTCCCCTGTTTCTGGCTCCTTTGTAATGAGCATGCAGCAAAAAGGGGGTAGAATGTGGACCGAAGGGCAAAATTTAAAAAAATATTTAGATGCCTAAAGATGCAGATAGGCACCTACTGGAAGTTTCAGAAACACCTAGGTATCCAGCTCCAATGGGAGCTGGGCATCTAGGCACTATTGAAAATCCTGCTGCGTGCCTAAATACCCTTTTTTAAATATGGCCCTAAGAGTATGTCCACACTGCACTCTAAATCCCATGGCAGCTCCAGCCTGAGCTCTACACTGCCATTTTTAATGGCTGTAGCATGAGCTTGAGTTTGTAGGCCCAGGCACTGAGACTTGCTGCCAGGGGTTTTAAAACCCAGTGTAGACATATCCTAAGTGTCCAACTGAGAATTTCCTCAATTTAGAGATTTTTGTTTACATCACACCAGAATAGACATCTCCTGTGCCAACCACCCTCCCTTACCCCTACATCTGGGCTATATTAGGGTAGTGTGGAGTGGAGCAGGCTATAGAACAGCATGTGAAAAGGCTGCTTGCCTTTCCAGTTACGATTAATTTACCGACTGTGTGGGAGTAATGATTGGGTTATGTGTGGAATAATGGTAACAACAAATCTTCCAAACCTCTCTTGGTATGGTCACTGCTTTGGGGATGCAAGAAGAGATCTAACATATGCTTGTTAGAAGGAAGGTGGAAGTACGAAAATGCTATGCCTAAATATTTGAGTTTATTCACTGTCTTTTAATCAGTAGTCTGGGTTTTCATGTCTAGATGCAGGTAAATCTTTAATTCATTCTCTTAGTTTAATAGTCCAGAGAGTGAGTTAGTTCATTTCCTTTGGTAATTGTGAGGTAATGTTATCTGATTAATATTAAAAAACATGATAAAGGACATGTGGTTTGTTGTAGAAAATTTTGTTCAAATTGCTTAGCTATTATGAGCCAAAGGAACAAAGAAACAAAACCAATGTGACAAATTTCAGCAATTATTGCCTTACTTATATTTAAAATAATAATTAAGACTCAAACTACATGTCAGGGTAGGCATGTCCCATAAACATCTACACAGCAACCTCATTATCCACCTTCAAATCCCTCCTCAAAAGTCACCTTTTCTGAGTTTGTACAACACCTAGCACAATGGGGTCTAGCCTATAACTAGGGCTCTATAGTAATGTGAATAATAAATAGTAATAATAAAGATGCCTGTCTTTCCCTTTAGTATAGAGAAGAGGTTAGTTTTGGTTGATACTAAATTTATATGATCTTGATTTCAGATATGACAGTGATGGTTGGTGTCCTCCTTTACCAGTTCAGACGTACTTACACCAGGGCCTGGAGGATGAGCTTGAAGAAGATGATGACAGAGTGCCTACACCACCTGTCCGAGGGGTGGCCTCCTCACCAGCAATCTCCTTTGGGCAACAGTCCACTGCAACTCTCACACCTTCTCCACGAGAGGAGATGCAGCCAATGCTTCAAGCCCACCTTGATGAATTAACCAGGGCCTACCAGTTTGACATAGCAAAGCAAACATGGTAAATGTTTGAGTTAGACACATGTAATTTTAGAAAATGATACTGTAATAATACAGTATCCAGTGCCAAAATCCTTTTTACTACACAACAACTGAAACTGTTAATTGAAAAAACATATATATTAAAAAGAGTATCTCTATGGTATGAAAATGGAACCTAAAAATAGGTATTGTATTAAATTTGTGTTAAAAATACATCTAAACACGATATTCATCTGGAATGCTGGTATATGCCAATTGATTAACCACATCAACAGGTAACTTTTATCCACATACTTCAGGATAGCAAATAAATTGAATTTTTCAGGGCTTTGGAAATAACGAGACTCTAAATCACTGTTTAAACTTCAGGTCAGTCACCTTCAGTATCAATACAACCATTATTTTTCTGGACAATTAGCTTCATTCACATTTACATGAGACTGAAGTATCCACACAGCTAAGAGTTTTGATAGTATGTTGAAATAGCACCTCTAATTTTAATAAGAAGATAATAGAAACAGCAGGAAGAAAGTTGTTAAATTACACAGACTGGATCTAGTCTGTTAGAATGTTTTTTGCTTATTCAAAGGAAGAAGAAGCAAATATCACTGTAACATTTTCACTATAAAACAAACATTAGAAGCAATCTCTTCAGGGACTAAAAAAGAACTTTTCAGCTGCACAAGACAAGAACTGAAGGCCAGTTGCTTTCTAGTTGTCCCCTAAGTAGTAGTTGTCCTTTTAAAACTTTTCCATCTAGAGAAAATAAAAAAAGAGCCTGAGAATCTCAGAAGATAAAGTACAACTAGTTGCTGAATGACACTCCACCAGTGAAGAAGCAGACATGCTTCATTGGCAAACAAAGGTCACAACTATATTCAACATTTGCTATCGTAAATAGAACAGACAGGTAGACAATCCATGCCAAATCAAATCCAGCTGTTTTCTCTTGGAAGCCTCTAGGCTCATTTGCAAGCTGCATTCAATCCACAAGGTAATTAGGCCCTACTGCAGTGCCACAGTGCCTAGTATAGGCCTTAGCCTGCCCAGGGGACTGGCCCAAATCTGAGGCAGCAGCTAATCCTGGCCCATTCCAGTATCTGATTTGATCCAGCATACAAATGTGTGCCCTGCCTGTGAAGGCTGTAATTTGCAGGTGTTATGCTTCCAATGGCCTGCAAACTGCAGGTGCCATTTTGGTGTCAGATGACACTGTGAATCTCATCATGCTTTTTTGGGGAGGGCTATCCACCTGATTTTAGATTATAAAAACACACCTGTATAAATATACATAATACCAATAATTCATATACACTAACCAAAGTTAATTCTCTCTTGCCACCTAAAGCCCTTTTATACCAGCAGGCAGGCAAAATTGCTCAGTAAGTGCCCTTCTCAACTTCCAAATAAGGGGTAGGGAGGCCATTTTGGAATGTTGCTATCCGGTGACCACACCTGCTTTACATAGCCCTGTTCAACTGCAGTCAGATGACCCAATGTGGCCTACTGCTGGTGCAAGTAAAATGTTCCAAGTCCTAGCCTCCCTATCCAGTTCACTGTGGGATCTATTTCTTTGATAATAAGAAGACCAACATTCTGGGCTTTCTACCATGCTGACCAATCATGAATAAGGATCCACTTTACAGATTGCAAACTGTCAAGCAAAGTCATAACTGGCTTCGGAGAACCCCCTACTTGCCTGTCACAGCGCCCACTCAAACAGATTGCTCAAGAAAGCAGCTCACAGCTAAGAGACTGAATCCTGCTCCCCTTATTAGAGTTGCTGCAGAGTTAGGATCCACATTGTTAGGATCCACAGATTTCAAAATCAGTGTTGTGAAGGGCCACAATAATGACCTCATTTTGGTCTAGTTAAATTAGTTCTAGTTGGGCAAACTAAATACATGCGTGCTGAAGATGAGCTACAATCCATGCTACCAGAAAACTATTCTCCTGGAGAACACTGCCTGGTCTTCAGGCTGAATTCCATGTAATAACATCTAGTTTGGGTGGGAAAAATGTCCTCTTCCTGCAGTACAAGTTGAATTTGAAAGCTTTTGGCTTCTATTGAGAGGAAGGATGTTCTAACAGTTTGGGCACTAGCCTGGAACCCAAGTGATCCTGCTCTGCCATAGACTTCTTATGTGACTTTGGGCAACTCACAAATTCTCTCTGTGCCTCAGTTTTCCATCTGTAATATGGGGGTAATAGCAATTCTCCACATCACTGAGGTTGTAGTAAGGAGAAATACATTAAAAGGTAGCACTCAGATACTATGGTAATAGGTACCATATACATACCTGAGATAGATATCTGAGTCACCTCTTCTTGGGTAAATAACTTACAAACAATTTTGTAAATACATTCAGGGTATACTGGAAGATTTGTCTCTTTTCTCATTGGCCCAGCAGACCAATGTCTTCCGCTCAGCCCAACAGCATTTCTGTTTATCTGTTTGTATAGGCACATCCAAAGCAATACTCAACCTCCTCTGGCCCCAGTTCCACCACTTGGATATGTAGCTGGAACCCTTATTTCAGATTTGGAAACAGATATTCCAGATGATGATGAGGATGATATTGAAGAAGAAGCTATAGAAATCACTAGGCCACTAAGAGGTCTAGAGCATACTCCGGGATCCAGTATGGACAATTTAGACAGCTCTGTGACAGGTAACCGAACACATTTAAGAGTGAACCAATATGTTTGTAATATTAAAATACATCATAAATCAAATACCTTTTAAGCAAAAATGTATTCCATTCTATTTCTGTGATATTTAAAATATGTTAATATTAAACACTAAAGTTAAAGAAGGATTTGAAAATACTTTTGCTTTGCTGCAAAATGATAAGAAAATTCATGAATTTTAAAAAGCTTTAAGACATGAAAGAAAACTCAATTATATCCTGTCTTTCATGAAAAGTTCAGACTGTTGGGGAAGCAAGTCTATTACATAAAAAGGGTGTGGGGGGGAAGCCCTTAACTTTGAAATGATATACTGTATTTTGTATATTGGGAGCAGCATAAAAAGTAAATGTTATCTTAAAATGTTTCTAGATATTTGGCTGTGTAAAAGCATGCACTGATGAACACAGGGAGGTAAAAAGACTTTTCAGAATAAACTTGGCTAGATTAGCACAAAATGTATTTGTAGACTGAAGAAAATATATATGTAGGTGAAACATATATTTTATACCCACTTCATATTGCTGTATTTAATAATTGTTCCCTTTCAGTGAAGATATTTAATTATTCTGTCATCTTTTCCTTCACTGTTTCTTATTCCTGGGATGTCTAGAAAAGTAACAACTGGGATCAACAAAGAAAGGCCTGAAAATGCATGCTAAACTATTCCAACGAATCTGAATTAGTAAAATTGCTGTCAAAGAAAGCCAGAAAGCCATGGAGTTTTCTGAGAAAAATCTGTTTTTACATGAACATTATGAACCCTTTCTGAGGCATCAGTAAACTTTCCTTTAAACTGAAGGTGGACCTGTACGTAACGTACTGCATCCATGATGATTTAGCTTTAGTGATGACTCAAATGTGCGTGGTCTTACATAGCTCATTAAAAATACTGTTTGTCTCTTCAGTCATTGATCTTTATGTGAAAGCACTAATTTCTAGATATGCCTGCACAGTACACTTGCTCACTGGGGACATATTAATGTAGCACCACTTAATTTTATTTCACCTCTCTGTGCCTTACAAGTTCTAAGAATTTTACTCCCTTATCTAAACATTGCAGCTCTGAAAACACATTGCAGTTCCCACTGATGGAGGCAGGACTGTGACAGTGATGAAGCATCAGTACCTATAATTTTCCTCTTCTTCCCTTGTTGAATTAAACAGTGTACTGCTCTATCCCACTTTCTGGTTTTTCCCTTACCCTGGGCCAGACTGCTTGCCAAGCTAATTAAGATTTAAGAACTGTAGCTCTAGTGTTGTGATTTGAAATCCAGATCCAAATGAAAGCTGTAGAGTTATAGTTTAAATTTTTGAATTCAGAAGGCTGACTTATTAGTGCACGAATATGGTAAGCTACTTTGCCTGAATTTCTAGCATAAGCTCCTTCAGGCTATAATTCTGCATATTTTTGCATATCTCACTAATGGCTTTCCATTAGGAATGCAGCAAAGGTTTTACAGTGATAATACAGGACTAAATAAAAAAAATCAGCTTACTATATATTGTCCCTTCAGTCTGTATTAATATGTCAATATTGGTATATCTGTATATCAGAAAATGAGCATTTCACACATTTACATTTTCAACTGTTATTAGTATCCTACTTTACCTAATGTCAATGAAATAAGGACAGGTGCATTTCTGCTGCAGTTAACATACTTCTGGGTTCATTACAATTGATGCTTTTATTAATAAAAATAAAACCTGCTTTCCTAGATAGAAATACTGCTTAATTATTGGTGTGTTAAAAATCTCAGTCTGTGAAGTTGTATATTGCAGGAAGAAGTTGTGCTTTACCTCATAACCTATAAATAATACATATGTTTAGTAAAATGATCTACAAAATCTCAGGCATCTAGATAACAAATTGTCTTCTGCCTCCTTCGATGACTGTATGGGGAAATACGATAAAAGCCTTCATTTTCTCTCTTGGATTTGAGTCTCTTAGCAATAGTATAATTTTCACATGAGGCAGTGCATATTATATTTGTGGGGGATGTTTCAAAGGATAATATTTTGAGATGTTTATGATCCCATTAACCCCCATAGGCTTGATGTTCAGCAATAAGCACAGTATGTAGAACCCATTGTTTCAAAGGTTTCTCAAATTGCCTGATTTGCTTATCTTTGATATGTTAGGCATTCCTGAGGTCTCCCCATATCCTGCAAACAAAATAACTGATGAGTTAAAATACAAGCTCATTATTTGCATAGGGCTTCAGATACATTAGAACGGCGATTTCCTGGGACTTTTATAATGTTGTTTCATTTCTCTAAAGCTATTGAATATTTTAGAAAATTGAGCAAAAATATAGTACCTGGTCCTTAAGAACTCAGAAGCCAACATTTATTGTTAAAAAGAGGTGTTTCTGTGAGGTTAGTACTTATGGAAAAATATTGGCTCACATCCCCAGATACTGAAGGCCTCAGAACAGAGAGACAACAAAGATAGAAGCACTGCTCTGAGGTCAGCCTGCCTCAGCACTGACCTGGAGATATCATCTCTAGGAGTGAGAGGGTAGTTTGGTCTTCATAGCAGAGTCAATCCTTGTGCTTTCTGCTGAGGCTGCCAACTAGTTTTACATCCAGCACCCACTAAGGGGGAGATTTTTGTGCTATGCAGACTGGTTCAGTGGAAACAGAATTCCAACTTCCAAATGCATCTGACATGAGGCATGTTTAAGTGATGGAATTTATTGATGGTGTTTCCCCAGGAAGTCTCCCATTGTGGCAGTTATAAAATAGAAGTTGCTAGAAAAGTCCTAATAACATCCAAGACCATGATTAAGCAGAGCTGTTGGAGATGCCGTCAGATTTTAGTGCATTCTGAGTGGTCTCTCAGTGGTAGTGGATCTTTTTATCTGAAAGTGGAGGAATTACTTTGATCATACCATATAATTTGATAGATGGAAAATCCGATACAATTCCAAAAGATCGAGGTTGAGGCGCAAAATGGAAAGTCACCATCAGGATATTTTTCCAGAGGCTATTTTATTAGGGTCAGTAGGATCATATGTCAACTGAATTAGGAAATGTTAGATTTAGAAATTATAGTAGGGTCCCCTCATTGTCAAAAAGTCTTTATTTCCCAGCCCCTCTTGATTTAGTTAGTGCTGATGGAGGATGCAGACAGAGATTTTCCTCTATGTGTTTAAGCTTTCCTGTTTGTGGGTGAGAGAGCAAATGCTGACATGTATAAAAAAAAAAGGGAGGGAGGGAAAGAGGAGTTCACAGTAAACACATCTTAATGGTCTCTAGGTATTATAAAGGAAACCCAAGCTGGGAAAATTCTGTTTAAACTTTTGAATAATGAATTTTATAAATCTAAAAGCTGAAGCGTTAATTTGTTTCCAGCAAAATTCTAAGTAATAGTAAATGGAAAGAAGGACTTATTTTAACGCTATGATGTTTTTTCCCAGCATCTAAATCATCCATAGTTTATTAGATGATTAAGTTGCTGGTTTTCTTAAAAATATTGAGCTGATATAGAACTCCTGCTTTCTTAACTTTCAGTTAATTGGTCATTTATGTCTCCTTTTCTTTTAACAGGTTCATTGAAATATTGGTAATGGGAAATTTGGGAGACAGGATTGCATTGGTTTAATGTAATGTTTGTATTTTTGATGCAATTTTGTGCCATAATTTTGACCAGAATTCTTGTTGTTCTGCTTTAATAGTACATAAGGACTTAATTGTCTAAGATTACTGTATGGGATTTGATCCACTTTTCATTGAAGTCAATTGAAAATCTCCTAGGCCTTGACCAACCCCCTTAAAACTTCATAGCCTTGCCACCAGCAGTGTAGAAACAGTGAGCACTCTAGTTACAAATAAGGTACAGACATTTTAAGAACTTTCATCCTTTGACATCTGTGATAGACCTGCTCTTGGCAGGGTAGACCATCCAGGTGTTCTAACATCAGTGACCATTCTAAATAATGGTTCATGCCATTCCCCCCATTAGTGCATCGGTACTTATGTGAAAGCTGAGGAGAAAAGAGTTTAGTGTAGATGCAACCCTGTTAACTACAGGGTTTATGGAAGTTTAATAAAACCCATCATTTGCTCAAGTGAAACAGGATACATCCATCAATGGCTATTAGCCAAGACCCATGCTCTGGTGTCCTTTGGCCTTTGACTGCCAGATGCTGGGACTGGACGACAGGGGATGGATCACTCGATGACTGCCCTGTTCTCTACATTTGCTTTGAAGCATCTGGCACTGGCCACTGTCAGAGACAGGATACTGGGCTAGATGGACCATTGGTCTGACACAGTATGGCCATTCTTATGTTCTTATGACTGAAAATAGTACACAGTTATTCTTGCACATGGGTAACAAAATTGAAATAATCTAAAATTCTAATAAAGATGCCAACAAGAAGTATAGCACAGAGAAAATAACAGCCTTCTTTTGCATATTTTCAACCTAATTTAAAAAAAACCCAAACACTCTGCTTGTTAGCTATGTGGTAAAAGCTGTTTATTCAGTGTGTCTGAGCACAAATGTCATAACTCTGGAAAATTATACAACATCAGTTACTTAACCAATATTTTACCAAGGCAGAGGTCAATATTTGTATTGATTTGTTCAGGGATACATATTGCTAAAGATTTTATTTTATAGGCAGTTAGGCAGATTGCATTTAATAGGAAGAATGTGGTTCATGGATTAAATATGTGCTTAGAAAATAGGGAACTGCTAGTTTTTGTATCTCATAAAAATGGTAATACAACAATTAGCAGGGTCATACTATAAAGCATAGGCTTTATCCTAGCTTAATGGATCTGGGGATACGCATTCATCAGCAAGGATGGATTTAGCATAAAATGACATGTAAATGAATTGATGACTGATCATAAATTAATTTTAGTGCTGAAGATGTAGTAGAGACACAGCAAGATGCCACTTTATCATAGTATTTTACTGCTCGGCAACATTTGAGCAACTACTTAATGTTCTATGTGCATTTCTTCTCTAACAGCTTGAATAAATTAGAAAAAATGTTGGGCCTTTCAGCAATATGGAAACCAAAACATCTAGAAAGATTGAAAATAAAAACACAAATAAATTTGGCTAAGTGGCATAAATTCATTTTTCATTAAATGTTTATAGATGCCTTGATTATGTGTGGACCTATAAAGTGTCAAACTTGTATGAATGGCTTGTATTCTTTTATTAAAGATTCCCTGGCCACAAGAGACAATTTTAAGAACATACAAATTTCATTTCATACTTATAAGTTTCAATATTTGGTAGGGGAGGAAATCACTGTTGTATAATATACAGGATATGTCAAGGTCTTATTTTCAGAGTGGATAGATAGAGCACTTTTTTATTCACTATTCAGCACTTCCCATGATTTTCTGTTACCCAGCATAGCCATAGCCTCCCACTGTTGCATGATACCCCACTAAGGTCAATGATCATGCTTTGTATTAATAAATAAATGTAAAGGGCCAGATGTGCTCCTAGGAGTGTAAAGGGCTGCTCCTGCACAATATAGGCAATGAGCGTTTTGCCATTCACTTCAGTGGAAGCAGGATCAGGCTCATAGAATTAGATCCTGCAAAAGCACTGGACACTCTGGCCCTGATCAAGCAAAGTACTTAAGCATGAACTTAACTTGAAGCATGTGTATAATCCCCATGTTTAAAGATAAGCATGTGCTTAAGATGGGGAAGCACTTAAGCACTTACTTAAGTTCTGTTGGCTTCAATGCTTAAAGTTAAGCATGTGCTTATAAGTGCTTTACTGAATAGGGATTCTTTGCTAGATCAGTACATAAGGGCCAGTTTTTAAAGGTATTTAGGCACCAAAATATGTAGATAGGTGCCTAGCCGAATTTTCAAAAGGGAATTTTCAATGGGAATTCGGCACCTGGGCCCTTTGGAAAATCCCAATAGGCACCTATCTGCATCTTTAGGCACCTAAATGCCTTTGTAAAGCTAGGTCTAAGTGCTTTGCCACATTGGGGCCAGAGTGCTCAGCATGTTGAAGGATCAAGCCTTAAATCGATACACCTGGACTAGTACTAGTCAATAGCTAAGAACTTGTTTTGAAGGCATCTGGACCAACGGTCAGCTTTCTATGAAAAGAGAGGTTGGTTGTGTTTCACAGGCAGGATAGACTTAAAAACAGTACAGAGTTGTACTGAAAGATTCAGTTTGCACAAAGAAGTAGCTTTTTCATTGCCTGTAAAATGTCAGGAAATAATAAAATCAGTAGCAAGCAATCTACTAGCAATTCTATCCTCCTAACCTTTCTGTAAGAGCAAAACAACTTCCTGTGTGCCTTAGCATCCAAAAATGTTTTATGGAGCAAGAAAACAGAGTTCAACTTTTCAGATAGTTGATTTTGTTTTGCATAATGCATTTACTGCTGCTGTCTGCAAAAGTAAAATTTATGGTTGCCAGAAAACATAAAAACTCCGATGTACACAGAGTAAGCTACTGCATGTAAAGAGGTAAACCTACTAAAAACCCGTTTGGAAAATGCACAGTTGATCTGAGAGGGACACCAGTACCTTTTATTCTACCTTTATTCAGATAACAATTGTTTATCTGGTTTGGGAAACAGTGCCAGTGGGCACCATTAAAAAACAGTCATCATTTACTAAGCGTGTTAGATTAACCCAGCTGAATTATGGCCTAAGGGTGTCTGTACAACAAAACAAGGTTCAGTCTTTAGTGGTGAGGGTCCACACATTTGTAAGATAAACAAAGGAACATTTTTATTTTTACAGATTGTGGTGGAAAAAAAAATGTTTAAGCAGTTGGCCAGAATAGCTCAGGAGATTGGTAGTAATGTCTGGATATCTTCATCCCTAGTTCCCAGTTCAATTATATCCCAAGTCAGTGGATACCAAAAACTCCCTACAATTTGATAGCAGTTTGCTGATCTATGTGAAATGAGCTGCGAATCTCAGTTCAGCTACCAAAGTACAGGAAGCCATAATACCAAAAATTTCATCAGTAGTTGGCAACCAGGTTGACAGATTCAGCAACTAAAGATCAAATCAGCAAGAGGATTGAGCTACCCTTTCACTTCTAGAGATGGTGCTTCCACAACACAGCTGAAGTATGACAGATTAAGGGAAAGAGGTATGTGCGCGCATGTGTGTTTAGGAGCGCACTGCTACTCACCATGCTACAACTTGTTCTGTACTTAAAAGTGAGACTTCAGTCTCCAGGGCTTTCCAACACTTTCAGAAAGAATACATGTGAAAAATAGGTACTCTTGTAATAATAGTTTGGCAATAATTAAAGTTTAGGTATTGCTAAGTAAACCTGGTCTGTGTGCGTGTGTAGTTTGTGTATGCATGTGTAGTACATACTGTATAACAACTGCTTCAGAAAATTGCATGACTGGTATGCAAGTAGATGGAATGCTGTATGCAAATGGAAGTATGTTTTCATTTTCTTCCTTAAAACATACTTAGACTTATTCCTTTTGTTCCATTTATATTGTTAAAATCGTAGGCCCCAATTCAGCAAGGTAACTAAGCAAATTCTGAACTTTAAGATCATAGGAAGCAATTTTTTTAAAGTGTCTTCACCTATAGCATCTCATTTTCTTTTGTCCTTTTCATTGTTTTTATAGCTGTTTATATCATTGTTTTTCATATTTCATATCAATACCTATTGCCAAGCTACTGCTCTCCTTTTTGTATGATGTTCTGTGACCCCTTGATTGTTGTTTAAGAAATTGTCTTCTTTAAGGAGGCTCAGTTTCAGCCTTCTCTTGCTGTTATCTTAGAATCCTTACATCTGTCTATGTCAAGTGGAGTCTATTTGGAAAGTAATAATTTTGTGTGCGCTCTTGGCAAGCAGAATCAAACTCTGTCACTTTCTGTTGCGCTTAACACACCTTCTGCCTGTCAGACCTCCATAGACCTCTTCAGTTTCTGTTCTTGTATCTTTGGAGTGCGTGAACCTGTGTTATTACAGCCTGCCACTTTGCTGATGTTAAAAGATTTGGTCACTGCAGCAAAGTAATCCATTGTTTTCAAAAAGTTAGTGGCACAGAAACTTCTCCCTCTTCCTCTCTTTTTGTAGTACAGTGTATGTCTGTGGCTTTCAACCTTCCCAGACTACTGTGCCCCTTTCAGGAGTCTGATTTGTCTTGCATACCCCCAAGTTACACCTCAGTTAAAATCTAAATCTAAAATTGCTTACAAAATCAGACCTAAAAATACAAAAATGTCACAGCACGCTATTACTGAAAAATTGCTGACTTTCTAATTTTTACCATATAATTATAAAATAAATCAATTGAAATATAAATATTGTACATACATTTCAGTATATAGAGCACTATAAACACGTCATTGTCTGTATGAAATTTTAGTTTGTACTGACTTCACTAGTGCTTTCTATGTAGCCTATTGTAAAACCAGGCAAATATCTAGATGAGTTGATGTACCCATAGAAGACCTCTGGGAACCCCCAAGACTATGCGTATTCCTGGTTGAAAACCACTGGTGTATGTTATTGATTGAATTCCTGATTTCAATTATATTTTTCCTTTACTTTTTCCAGATAGCTTTTAATAATCTACAATACCACAAATATCTATCCTAGCAACTTGGGCCTAATAAGCAATCCATAATTTAAAGGTTTTCTTTTAGACATTAGGCTTTAAATAACTCCCTTGTACATGTAATGAAAAAGAGGGTTTGCAGGTCAGGTATTAAAATTTCACTACAACATTTGTACATCATCACTAAGTGTATAGTAAATCTAAGGGATGATTTATCACTCCACATGTGTCCATTCATATCTTGAAAAAATCAGCATTTCTGCTGCTGCACATGTGCTCACTTGCTTATTTGCAATGTATGCAGTGATGTAGGCCACAGTGTGATTTTGAGTATCTCAGTTTTTGGAAATCTGAGACATGTTGGGACTGATTTTCAAAAGTACACACATTTATAACCCCAGTTGAAGTCAATGGGTAATATGGGTGTCTAGCAACTTTAAAAATCTCAAACTCAGTGATAACGTTTGAAAATGTAGTACATACTATACTGTACACTGTATTATCAACACCATGCTTCAGATACTAAAAACTACAGATAACTGGGGGGCCAAAAGGATGTATCCTTCCATCAGTATTAAGTATTATACTTATGTTTGTTCTCTTTCTCTCTCTCAAGTGATTTGATCCGTTGTATTTCTAAATACGTTTTTGTCACTGTAGTTGCACTTTTTTCTTACAATAGTGGTAACCCATTAGCAGGGCAGGAAGGCAGCATTTGAATGTGTAAGTGACTCAATATTAAATTCAGAATTTAGTCACATATTTCCTGCAAATCTATTCCCAACAAAACTTTAAGACCGAAACTCTTTGAATTTGCTCAAGGAATTACAATGAACTGCAGTATGTATGTGTTACTCTCTAGTTTTGTCTTAAAGATCACATAACGATGTTAAGGCCTCAATTAAAGAAAGCATTTACATAGTTCCTTAACTCCATCTCTGTTCAGGACAATATGTAAGCATGCGTTCAATGTTCAATTTAAATAAGTTCATTGAGACTTATGCACGTTCATGGTCTCCTAAATTAAGGCCTTACATTGTAAATGTCAGGCTATGTACTACTTTACAACATATGGAGTCAGATCATGTGGCAATAGATTTCCTTTACATTGCTGTAAATTTGCAGTAAACACATAGACTTTGGTGGAGTTTTCACAGAATTTTCATAAGTATAGATGATACCAGAATTTGGCCCATTTTGTACATATGTTCAAATGATCAAGGGACAACCTATGAATGTAATTCCATCTACTCCCGAAAGATTTCTTGTACACAGATACTGCTTTGATGCCAGACTCTCCCAGATAAACTTGTTTTCTTGATGAGAGAAAATAAACTTGGTGGGCCTTTGAGCTTTAGATAAACAGATACGATATTCAATGTATACAACTCACTAGACCCCTACATTTGTTTTTAGGTTCAATGGTAAATGGATGGGGTTCTGCGTCTGATGAGGACCGTAACTTTTCTAGTCATAGATCTAGTGTAGGTAGCTCCTCAGATGACTCGATCTTTACCAGCGGCAGTTTTGCACAAGCACTGGTTGCAGCAGCAGATAAAGCTGGGTTTAGGCTGGATGGAACCAGCCTGACAAGAACAGGTTTGTAGACTCAAAGTTGATGCTTTCTGCATGGCCTCTTCCTTTTCTTTCTCTTCTTCTTTTCAGAGAACTCAAGTCTCACTCAGAATTTGTTTAACCTGCATGGAATAAGGAGGTTGGACAGTTTTTTTCTGCATAGCTTTAATCAAAACCTTCCACTGTGTTTTAATTTTAGTACTCCGAAGCAATGAATAGCACAAGCTTTTAATCACCAGCTTCAGTCTGCTATTTCCCTTTACTCTGACTCCACTATGGATTTACTGACATGTGCTCCCTTTTATATTGCCCAAAGAGACTACTAATTTTGCCATGCAATTTTTGATGATTTATTTTTTGCAAAATCTTCTCACAATCAATAATATTTCTAGTGATGAAGAGCACACTTAGTCATTACCTCCATTACTGCTGTTCTAGTGCATCTCTTTTGCACAATGTGTTTTCTGGGAAGGCTCTCTAAGCATGGGATGAGCTGGTGTAAGTTTATCACTAACAGCCTTATTAATCAGTTGCTTTAATGGCACTTATTGGAATAACTTATTATATTTGGATTTCAGGATATTAATTAAAAATATATCAACTGCATCTACAAGTTAAATGTAAGAGTGGCAAAATCAGTATTGCTTTTGAAAACAACACACTCTTTCCTTCTGAAACAAATGAGGACTAAATATAATTTACTTTATGTAATTTATAATTCACAAGCCTCTTATGTGTCATGTTTCACGTTTCATTTCTAGCAACAAAAAAAAAGAGATAAGTAAAATGTAATAAAATGTTCTGGACACAGCGAGAATTGATTTGTGTATCCTGACTTTTATCAAAACTGCAAAACAACCTTTGCTTTTTAATTAAACTGACATAAACTAATAGCACAATATTAATTAGGGAACTTTTTTTTTTGTTACACACTCATTTCACATTTCTGCCTGCAAGTACCACTCTGTTCCCATAACTTTGGAACTTTTAGTACTATTCTCATATAAAGTTTGCCCTTTAGTACATTATTTGCATTTAGGAAAGTTGCCCATAAACATAGAGGCTGATCCTGCAGTCTTTATGCATGCAAAATTACCTCAGTGACTAGATGGCAAATGCTATACCTTAGAAATGGAGAAAAGGTTTTTGGCACTCACCCAAGCCACTCACAAAGACAGAGGGTAAAAAATCCTGGCTCCATTGGCATCAATGGTAGTTTTGCCATTGACTTCAGGAGAGCTGGGATTTCACCCCGACTCTTTAGTTAAATTCATCAATCTTTAAAACCAATTATTTCACTTTTAAAAACAGACAAAGCTCTCCAATTGCTCCCCTGCAGTAGTGAAACATTGATTTGTTCAGTCTGTCTTTTCATAGGGAAATAAATAGACTGCCTGCCTTCAGACGTGCCAAAATTTGGGGAGAATTTGGCCAAAATATCATTTAACACTGATTATTTTGCTTGAAGAGACTCTTTGAAAAGCCTTGTGTGAGAGCATCGAAACTTTTGCACCCTTTCTAGTTTTTGTGCGCTCTCACTGGGACTTATTCAAAGTCCATTGAAGTCAATGTTGATTTAATGTTGTGTGGATCAGGCCATTAAGAGGTACAGGCCCTCTTCCCTTCCACACACACAAACTTTAAAATGTATTATTTTGTAGCATATCCATGCAAGAAAGGTGCATCTTTCTGGTCAAGTATAGGGAGTGTCCAGCTTGAAAAACACCCAATTATTTGATGGTTGTGTTATGGTTTATCAAGCGATTGATGTGCATTTTTAAAATTGCATGCTGACATATTACCTATTTGATGAACCATTACAGTTTAGAACATGCCAAAGTATCCCTTGTCATCATAGGACCATTAAAATGCATATTACCTGATGCACCATAATGACTCTTCACAGGGCATTTCTCTAGCTGAGAAGAGGCAATATTCTTTATGACTGTCATTCAGGGATGATATCTCAAGGCCTGATTCTCCACTACCTTATACCCTGTGTAGTCATTAACACCATCACTGGTGCGATTGGAGCCTTCTGATTTGGTAGCATCTAACACTCACTTTTCATGGGTGCCTGTGACTATGCAGGGAACAAGGCACTGGTGAATCGGGACCAAAGTATCTCTCCTTCATGACACACTCATTCAGGTTTCCATGTGCCACTGTGCTAATTATCATATAGCTCAATGATTTAGAGTATTGTTTTCTTTTCATTTTTATAAAACCCTATAACGGGATGATTATATCACCAATACAGACAGTCTGGCACAACTGAGCAGATTTTACTAGAGACAAGAATAACAGATATGCTACAGGTCAGATCTGAGGTGCACTGAAAGAATTGTGCTGGGAAGATTGCACATCACCTGCCTGCCCTATGTATGACTCAAGTCAGTACTATTGTTAGCCCCTCTCTTTCATAGGTACTTAAGTCAATCACAAACATGTCATATATTTTTTCCAAAGCCTGCATGCTGAATTAAGGGTTAGACTTATATCCATGAAAGCAAAAGAATTCACTTAAAGATGAAATTTCATCCTAGATTCAAGGCTTGTCTACAAAGTGCTTTAGTCTGCACCAAATTTTAGTCCTCACTAGCATCTCATGCATTGACTGACCAGTCTGGACCGTACTGGTGTACACTAAAAGTTCCCAAGTGCTCATTAATGTAGTCCCATTTCAAACAGTGCTACATTAACGCGCACTAGGAAACTTTGACTTTAATCTCCTCTGGTGCAGATTAAAGTTCCACGGAGGAGGTTATTTTTACACTCCATGGTGTCTACGTGCTGGCAGGGTTTATTTTTACAAAACATCTGTGCTGCAATATGGAGTGACTTAATGATGGGATTTCAGACTCATCTCTGAATTTCTTTTCCTTACAATTTTTAAATCAAATCCTCACTATTTTGGCATGTATTTGTTTCTGGTTGAATCTATAACTAGGAAAAATAAGAAATCAAATGCTGAAAAAGCAATTCTTGCATGTACGAATTACTAAAAATCAATCTTTGGGAGATTGTGGGAGAGATCTTGATTCCTTTGCACCACTCTGGCAGTGCAAAGGGCTGTAACACTCTACCAATTGGCAGATAAAGATTCCCTTGTCACGGAGGAAACCCCAGATGACAGAAAGCCAACATAGCTATCTCCAACCCTAAAAGACCCCTCCAGAGTAGGGTATGTGCTAGGGCATGTCTAAAAGAAGGGGGTGTATTTAGAACACTACTGTACTCCAGTGACCCCCTGCAAGCATACTGGCTCTTTGAGGGATTTTAACAGCCAGTTTAGGTTAGAGCAGCCCACAGTCTTCACCAGACACCAAAACCATGCCCAAGCAGCCTGGGGAGCACAAAGATGTCATACAGCCATCTTATCTCTCCTATCAAGTCCTGTGCAGTTTGGCTTAAGCATTGGTCCTTCTGGGTTTAAAAGAAAAACAAGATGTTTGGTTGCCTTAACACATTCAACTCTGGATACAATTAAAGAAAATCAGAATAACCACCAGTTCAAAACAAAGTACAGTGTTAAAATTCCTAAGATACTTGTTACAGATGTCAAACAAATGAAACAAGAATAAAACATTCTGAAAAGATTCCAAAGGGCTCATCCAGTCTTAATAGAAAATAAGCTAATGTATTCAAAAGACTTTGGAGAATTTGATTGAATTAATATATACACGTAAAAATAGAAATGAAAAAAGCAACTGAATTGTCATCAAACAAGCCCTGCTGTGATACTCTTGAATGCCCCATTAGAACAGAGTCAAGCAGAGGAGGGGTGTTTTTTTAGAGGAAGTGTTTTCAGTGTAAACAGAACTCTGAGTAATCAATTCAGTTAGCCAACATGTGTCCAGAATAAGTTTTTACATACACGTGCATACTCACAAAATAATAAATAAAATAATGGGGAAATCTTTACAAAAATAAATGTTCTTGCTCTTTGTTTGGGTCCATAGATCTACAGGCATAAGTTAGTATATATTTTGTAAAATCAGCTACATTACTGTCATTGGCGTTACACCACATATACAGTACACTGGAGTCACAAAGATAAGAATCTGACCCAGTATATGTTTGCTATACACAGAGAAAGAGATGGTATATGGTGAATAAATATTATACAATTGCAAAACTATTTTATCCCCCTGCAAGTGTAAGAAATTATTCTGAACACATCTGTTTAGTATAAAAAGTAGACATGAGTTAAACAACATATAATAGTTTTAACATAATGGTTTTAGTTAAATATAATGCTGAGTTTCCCACTTGGCTTATTGTGGAATATTTTAAAATGATTGTCATCAGCGGATATTTCAGCAGGGCACTTACTTTATCTTCATCATCATCATTAATAATATTAGTATTACCAGAGAGCCTAGGAACTCTAGTCATAGACAACGACCCCACTGTGCTAGGTGCTGTACAAACACAGAACAAAAAGATGGTCCCCGCCCCAAAAGGCTGACAATTTTCACGTGAGCACTGAAAGGAAAGATATGCAGTACTTCAGATCAGACACATGAGAGCACAGCCTACTTCATTGCAATAATGTTTTCCATTTTGATTTCCTTTTTTTTCCCCTCTAGGCAAAGCATACCCTTCCTCTCAGCGACCTCGGCCAAGCAGCCCATTTTCAACTGACAGTAACACCAGTGCAGCCCTGAATCAGAGTCAGAGGCCTAGGCCTACTAAAAAACACAAGGGGGGTAGATTGGACCAACCCCCATTGCCTCATCGCAGGGAGGGAATGACAGATGGTAAGTTCTTTGGTTTGAAGTCAGCTCTGTAGTAATACTGATATGTTCCATGCATGCAGGACTGAAAAAAATGTAGTGTTCCCTTAAAGTATGTGTGCTCCAATGAGCTATTTGTTCCACGATGTAAGCTCTCTAAGTTGTCAAGTGAATAATGTTGAAATGAGAGCTGTGCAAAACTTGGTTGATTCATCATTGAGCAGGACTTCAAGCAAACCTTTCTTTGGTTCGTCTATGGATGGGTTAACTCCTCTCAGGTTTCCAGAAATTTCACTGCAAGTCACATCTAAAACGACTGAATTTCATCTGGTTTCACTCCAAAACCATGACTTTAGCCAATGCATGGAGGTAACAATATTCAAATGAATTTCCCAAAAACAAATTCAAAGTGTGCCATGCTGTGTTCTGCTTTGCTCATGCTCTTTGTGCCACCCATACCAAAGGTCCATATTAACCCATGCCATGCTTTCCTTGCCCACCTATCCCACTGCTTGGTAATGCTATCCCATTCCTGAATTCCATTCACCTCCACGCCCTAGTGGCTCTGTCTTTCTCTTCAATTCTCTGACACCCCTGTTTCTCTCTAGTCCCCTCTTCCAACCTGCAAATCCTTGGTGGATCTGTTCCTTCTAATCACCTGAACAACCACCTCTCCTGTTATTCCTACCTCACTTACACTTGTGATTAGCAAAAGAAGCAACCACCATCTGCTACTCCTATGTGTGGCTGTCTTACCACTTTTGCTGCTCTCATAGCTGGCTACGGTAAACACGGAAGGATTTGAAGAGAGCAGCGGGCAAACAATCAGCTTTAAAAGAGCCATCAGCCATTTTCACCACTCCTGTAATGAGGGTGGGGATGTGGATGCTCTCCTCATTGTTCTGGTCAACCCTTCAGTGCCCCCTGATGCTTTGCAGCTGCCCTCTCTTCCAAACAGGCAAATCAGAGACGGAAAGAAGGGCATCCCCTGGGGCTGCATTTTTCCCTACTTCAGTTGGTACCATAGGATCCTCTGAACTTTGTGATCCCTCAAACAATGCTTGGGTGGGATTTATACCTGTGAGTCTGTGTTCACTCAGAAATGAGTCTCTTGCTCTTTCTAATGGTTAGTGAGCCTTGACAAATCTTCCAGCAAATGCAGAAGTCAGGTGGTGTGTGGTGTCAGTTTCCATTATGAACATTTCTCGGCGCTCTAAATTCATTAGTAAACTCTTCCATTACTTATTTATTTAATAAACTTGTAAATTGCAGAGCACTGCAAGCTACATATTTTAACTATAATATACCCTTCTGGCTGATTTTAAATTTACATCTTTAGTGGAACATAATGCTTGACAAACCCATAGAAGAAGAATCAGAGAGGAAGTACGTCTAGTGCAGGGGTCGGCAATGTTTGGCACGCAGCTCGCCAGGGTAAGCACCCTGGTGGGCTGGGCCAGTTTATGTACCTGCTGACGCGGCATGTTCGGCCGATCGTAGCCCCCACTGGCCGCGGTTCACCGTCCTGGGCCAATGGGGGCGGCGAGAAGCCGCGGCCAGCACATCGCTCACCTGCGCCGCTTCCCGCCGCCCCCATTGGCCCGGGACGGCGAACCGCGGGCAGTGGGGGCCGCGATCGGCCGAACCTGCCATGTCAGCAGGTAAATAAATCTGGCCCGGCCCACCAGGGTGCTTACCCTGGTGAGCCGCGTGCCAAACATTGCCGACCCCTGGTCTAGTGACTAAAGCAGTGGAGCTGGAGTTAGCACTTCAGTTACTTCCTCATCTTTGCCACTGACTTGCCCAGTCTTTGCCTCTGCTCACCTTTGCCTATGCCACTGTAAGGAGGATACTCACACTCTGATTGCAAAGAACAGCTCATAGGCTGCAGCTTTATAATAATCACTCCTGGGAAACCAATGAATGGCCAGATCTTGCAGAAAGGGGTGCCTCTAGCCTACCTTCCAACCATATGCTATGCCTTCCTCCAGTTGATGACAGCCCAAGAGCCTGTTTGACTTGGCCATGCAAGGCAGCCAGAACTTTACACTCATAAGGAGGGCTAGACTAAGCCCAAGCCAACCCTCCATCTCTGCTTGGGGTTTGTGCTAAAGCATCTGAATCCCAGTCCCTCAATTAGGCAATCAGAAGACAAGGCCTTCGTCCCCACCATCCACCATTTCAGTTATAAATTGGCTTGCAAATTTATGATCCAGCCATTAGATATTGCTAGTGGTGGCTGGCATCAGTACCTGACATCAGAAAGATGAATCCCATTGGGATAGAACAACTAAGATACTAGACAATACCATCATGTACCAGGGTCTCCCCTCTGAAATCCCCTCATTTCTTGGTTTACAATTTTCTTGGAGCTATTGACCTTAGGAAACGAGTTGACTCCCCTCCATGTGTGCTATGGAAATGCATCTAACCATACTAGCATGGCCATAGGGAAGTGGGATTGTAAATCCATCCAGTCGCTCTTATCCTTTGCTGGTAGCCCAAATCCCAACCTGTTGACTGATCACTATGAGGTGATTTTATATTATGTGCGGTGCTGCCACCACCACTGATTTACACACAGAACAGAGTGTGTGGGCGGGAGAGATTAGCCTGCTGTGAAATGGGAACGGGCTCATCGTGGTTCCAGATGCAGTGAGATCTTTATATAGGCTCAGGGAAGACAGCAGAGTGTGTCTGGTGAGCTTAACTAAGGCTAAAGGTACGGGGGAGGGATAATTAATGCTGCAGACACAGGAAAAGAAGGGAGGCAAAAGGGTACCACTAATGCAAAACTTCTTTTAGAAAAGGGAGGAAAGGGTTTTGCTTTCCCAGCCAATCCTGAGACAGAGAGCAAGCAATTAGACAGCTCAACACTAAATCCGACCATGACTGGCTAGTAGGGCCATCAGTGCTTACAGTCCTCCCCTGCCAGCCTTTGTACAACATGGGCTCCACAACCCTCGATTCACGGTGAAACCAGCCTAGATAGATTCTCTAAGACAGACCTACCCTACTTCCAAAAAAGTGTGAGACTGCCTTCAAAAATAACTTGTTTAACTTGCTGATATCATCCAAGCATTTCAAAGTCCTTTACAAACATTAATATTCACATCACTGCTGTGCAGTAGGCAACGATATCCATTTTACAGATGGAATTGCAGGAAAGGTGAGGATGAGTGATTTCCCAAGGTCACAGAGGAAATCTGCTGCAGGTCCAGGAGTTGTGTCCAGATCTCCTGATTCCCAAGCTGTACCTTAACAACAAGGCTTTCTTCCTCTCGAGTGTTTGATTAATGAAAGTTTGCTAAGTGCATTGGGATAGTCAGATGAAAGGCACTGTATACAGTAAAATATTAATACTGAAACAATTTTTGAATTTAATGTTCTTTTTCTGTGCTACTGTCTGTTGCAGATTTAAAACTTACACATTTGTTGCTCCCTATTATTTTATTTTATTTTGTTCATGTGAAATTGTAATAGTTCTGTGTTAGAGAATCAGATTCCATATGACAGACTGCCTTTACTGAATTCCATGGACGTTCAAATAGAGGTTGTAAGTTACAACTTCAATAATCTGAATTTCAAATTGCATAAGCAGATGCCAGTGTCGTGGTTCTGTAAAGTAACTGGTTATGATTGCAGTAAAATCAATTATAAGGAATGCCATTTTGGAAGCCAACACTATAAAGCAATTTTAACATTGGCAGGCTCCCATACCCCTCCCGTCGTCCACCTACAATAATTCAAACACAGTCGTTGGCATGGAAGGTCACATTTATATTCATAACTAAAAAAAATCAAATAAATTAGCACTGAACATAAAGTATACACCAAGCCCACTGACAGATTATTATAATATTGTGCTAGCCAGAAGAGAGAGAGATCTCAATCTGGGGATTGGCACCTCATTCAAGAACAAAGGTACAGTGCTGCTACCAGATATAATTCTCCTGTCCCATACATTGACCTGTTGTCCGAAATAACCAGCATTTTCTCATTTAACTATGCAAGACAGAAGTGCTGACTGGAAAGATGTTTCATCAACTTTGGAGAAAACACTGCCCCACACGTAGGAAATGCAAGTATCACTTCTACTATCAAGGACATGAAAATGAGGAATCATACCCCATATAAAACTGAAACACTGTCATCCTTTTAAAATAAATCTGTTGACCAAGACCTCCTCATCAATATGTAAAAATTGCTTCAGTCCCTTCATAGCTACAACCCTGAGACTCCACTGCAGGTTCCAAAAGCAGAGGAATACTCCTTCATACTATCCACTGTTCTTGGTCAAGTTCCAATTAAAAGTTTTCAAATGCTGTAATTTCTGAAGGGTAAAAAACAAAAGGATAGAGCTTCAGCTGGTATAAACAGGCATAACTCCACTGGGCTACACAATCTGAGGATCTCTCCCAACATATCTGTAAAATTTTCCCAATACAATTAGTTGAACCATAATATAGTACATAACAATGATGAGCTACAGGCTGTTCCTCATACACTATAGATAGGCAGCATGGGCAGCTTCTCAGGGGAATGTCAGAGACACCTCAATTTTTTTTCAATTCCTCACAATCTGAGTTTGAGGCATAAAGAGCCACGGCCTCTTGTTTTCCTATTGTATAATTTCAATCAAAATTTCACTTTTTTGAGCTATAATTTTCCAACTTTGATCACTATCTCACTATAATGAGAAAAGTATGCTTATCTAGTTCAAAAAAGAACTAGATAACTCCATGAAGGATAGGTCCATCAATGGCTATAAGCCAGGATGGACAGGGATGGTGTCCCTAACCTCTGACCTCTGTTTGCCAGAAGCTGGGAATGGGTGACAGGGGATGGATCACTTGGTGATTATCTGTTCTGTTCATTCCCTCTGGAGCACCTGACATTGGCCACTGTCGGAAGACAGGATACTGGGCTAGATGGACCTTTGGTCTGACCCAGTATGGCCGCTGTTATGTGCTTATGCTTTTGTCATCACAAACATACTTTGAAACCTCTTTTTTTGAACAGTACTACCACTTTAGTGGTTTAGTGTATAAACTTTGAAATGTAGCATACAAGTTATTCTGAACATCGTGTGACTTTCATGTTCAGTTGAGCATTTGTTTTGATGGGTAAACTATATGTTCTTTAAACTTATGAAGTCGCTGAAATTTTTCCAAAATAGCAAGTTTTGACTGAACTTTTTTTCTGAAAAAGTGAGATTTTTTTTTTGCAAAAAATATTCGTCTTATTAAATAGCTCTGTTTAAAATATATTTTGAACACTTATAATAATATATTGTCAGTGGTGACATATTTTTAAAATAACTTGATCTTTGAAATTTGGTGGGATTTGATTGAATTTTACTTTTAGATTTTGAGTTCATTCAAAACTGAAACTGAAAAGTGAAACTCAAGGATGGGGCAGAGAAGTATGTCCCAAACAGACTGAAACAGAAGAAACTGAATCAAATAAAATGAATTAATTTTTCACAACTTGACAAAATTCCTTGACTGTTGCTGAATGAGACAAATGCAGTAGTATACATTATGTATACATCAAGGAACACAAATTGTAGCTCATATTCTTTTGATTTCATAGAAGACGTTAGTAGCACAATTGCTGGAGGTAGAGGCTAGTAGTGAGGGTAAATAAACTGCATTTCTGACTAACATGAATTTCCTTTTTTTTAAAAAGTCATAATAAGTGACTCAGATCCTTTTATTAGGGGAATTTTTTTTCTCTGCGATTTCAAACAAAACATGTTTCAATTAAATATTAGCTTGTTCTAAATCTTATTCACATTTTTTAGATCTTCCACCACCACCAGATCCGCCCCCTGGTCAGGGTTTAAGGCAGCAAATAGGCCCTGGCCAGCGCGGAGGCTCGGCAGAGAGAAAAGGAAGCTCTCTTGAGAGGCAGCATACTTCCAACATAGATGAAACAAAGAGCTCATTGGATCGTCAAGCTAGAACATCATTAGAGTGGCAGCGACAAACCCAGGAATGGATAAGCTCCACAGAACGTCAAGAAGATTTCAGGAAAGCCCAACATAAACAAGCATTTGGATCAGGTGTGTGTGCTGCACAAGTCAAAGAAGTGTAGACAGCTTCTTGAAACATTTCCAGTAGAGGTTTATAACTCACTAGAATATAAGATCACCTTAAACCAATAGTCCCCAGCATTGCCAAGACTTATATTAGAAGAATAAATACATTCACCCCCTAAGCCAGTGCATTCATTACACTATTTAGGGAATTAATAATATTGTCAAACGTAGCAGCAAAAAAACAAAATCTGAACTCTATTCTTGGTGGGCAGGGCAAGAGGAACAGCCTTTTAATTATTCCCCTTTATAAAATGTATTTAATTGTACATGTAAGGCCACATATACCAGTATCTTCAACCAGCAACTGAATTGGCACTAGCTGTTTTGCATGCTTACAGAGGGCTGACCCTCCTTAGCCTAAGCCATTTTTTCCCAGCTATATTTATAGCATCCTTTCCTCTCTACTCAAGTATATGACCAAATAACCTTCCTCAGTAAGGCTTCGATTGATGATAGTATAGACCAGGGGTCGGCAATGTTTGGCACGTGGCTCGCCAGGGTAAGCACCCTGGCAGGCCGGGCCAGTTTTATTTACCTGCTGACACGGCAGGTTTGGCCAATCGCAGCCCCCACTGGCCGCGGTTCGCCGTCCCGGGCCAATGGGGGCTGTGGGAAGCGGCGCGGGCTGAGGGATGTGCTGGCCGCCTCTTCTCGCTGCCCCCATTGGCCCAGGATGGTGAACCACAGCCAGTGGGGGCCGCGATCGGCCGAACCTGCCACGTCAGCAGGTAAATAAACTGGCCCGGCCCGCCAGGGTGCTTACCCTGGTGAGCCGCGCGCCGAATGTTGCCGACCCCTGGTATAGACTTTAACTGGGAATTTGTCTTTGCTGATTACTGAGCTTGACTTCTAAATGGATCTCAGGCCTGTAAAGACATGTACAGGAAGTGAGATTGGACTGGAGATTCAGCTCTACAACATTCACAGATTCCTTCAGTTTAGCCACTCACAGCTTCTGTTTCCGGACACCTAACTATTTTCCATAGCCTTCGTCTCACATCTTAGTCCAGTGCTGATAAAATAGAATGATGCAAGGGGACAACTGCACAAGGAACATACAGCATAGAAGCAAGGCATATACAGTTCTTTTTTCTAGGGCCATGCTGGACCCTCATGCGTGTATTAAACTTACACAATGACACTGGCAATAAAGATTTAAATCTAATTCTCATAGCTCATCTCATATCTGTAAAAACAATGGTATAGGTAGGTGCACCTGTCCTGGAGCAAGGATTTCTGAATGGTCCTTCTCTGATACCTGTATGTTATCCTCCTTTATCTGCTTCTCAGGACAGCCTCAGAAGAAAAATGACTGATGTCTTCAGTTCTAGACAAAAGCAAAAAAAATGTTAATGTTTGGTTACAGTTGCTACAATAAATACTATAACCCATATTTTAATAAATAACAGGAATATGCCATTAAAAACAAACCAAAACAATCCTTCAATAGTATGGACAAGTGAAAGGTCATTTATATGTCTGTTCTACCACCTTTACAGTACAGATGTTTGTTTAAAAACAATATTAATATGTGAGATTTCACCTGGTACAGTCCAATAACAACCTTAACTCTGACCCACAAGACATACTTACAAACTTTTTCTACATATACACCTCTAATATACTGTATGTATATTTGTTATGTGAAGCTATATTCAGGGAAGCTCCTCTGCTACCAAACTCAAAATTCCCCATCTCTATGTCTAGTAAGTGCGCAGGAAGGGCTGATGAGGATGTTAACTATTATGTAACTTAGGGGGGTCTACAGTTGTAAGGCTCTCATACCTCACACCTGAGTCAGAGCCAAAACCCATTGAGTACAAAGGACTGATTCCCACTGACTTCAGTGAGTGTTGAATCAGGCCCCTCAGGGGTTAGAATGATTGCAGAGTTCCTGTCCTGTGAACCTTTACAGATCCAAGGCAGTTGGCTTTCCCTCATGCATACCTTAGGAGGTGCACTGGGAGCTGCTGCAGCCCTCTCCTTCAGTGTGGGACATACAGAACTCTGTCTTCAAATGCTTTCCGTGATGTCCAGTAGTTGAATGCTTCACTGAAGCTGTGCCAGCATTTTTCAGTGTGTGTGTGTTTCTTTTCTACTCCAGCTTCTTGTATTGAAGCATTCTTCCTCCATATTATTTTCTCTATTAGGTTTAACGATGGATACTCATGCATCATTTTTGTAATGTTAATTATGAGTATATTTTTTTCTTGAAATCTGTCCTGAACTATTTTCCCAATTAATGATGAAGTTCACTGGGAATCCATTCACCAGATAACAGGGTTAGACACTTAACAAATATTTTCAAAAGAAGGCATTTTTAATTGTTGTCTTTCTGAAAAACCATTTGCTCAATTGCCTTGATATCATTCAAAACAATGACTATTGTTACTGAGTGTTAGCCTTAATATTTTGAAAGCATGACTTTTAGTTTGAAAGTCAGTAGTCATAATCTGCTTTACAATAGAAAGCTAATTGCAACCCATTTGCAAACACTTGCGTATAGCTATATATATATATATCAGAAGAATAAAAAAACATGCATAAGAAACCACAGTAGCTGCATCCTCCCTTCCATTCTTCCCTCATCCTACCTTCCCCATTTCATTGCTTTGACTCCGTGTATCATGTCTACATTTGGACCTGCGTCTTACACACACCTGCATCTGGGACAAATTGTGTTGCTGAGTAGTGTCATTGATTTGGTTCAGAAATGAAGTCAGTGGGAGTACTCACATGAGTAAAGTTGTGCACACGCATAAGTGTTTGCAGGATCAGAGCTTGAGATTGTAAATTCTTTGGGGTAGAGGCCATACGTACTTTACCTATGAAACACCAAGCCCACTTTGGGTGCTGTATATATAAAACAATAAGGAGTTTGGCTGAGTCCTGAATACATTATTCTTTTTAACATCGATTGACCTATGCAATGAAAATTTTGCAGTGTTTGTCAGATCATTTATTCAATGAATAACAGTTACATTTGTTAACAAATATTTTAAAGTACTGTACTAGCTGTAATAATAACCCTAATTATGTATAAAGATATTATTATTCTTTCTATTGTAGGGTCCCACCTAGGACGTGGTCAAGCTGCCACTGATATCAAGGGCATAGACCCCATTGACTTCAATTGTGCAGAACTAAGCCCCTAATTTCATGTATTTTTCAAAAGAGCATGAGTAGTCTAGTACTGGAAACCATATTTTCACTGATGACTTTTGAGCATGCTCAGGATCACTAAGTGGAGTAACAGCAGCAACATACCTAAATGTGATATACTCAGCTACCCCAATAATAGACACACTATGCAAATCAGATTAGAGTAGTTCTGAGAACAAGGAGAACATTGTGGTTGTCCAGCGCAAGTGGGTCATACAAACACCTGTCTGGACAAACAAACACTAGTTTTGTAGATGCAAATTAAGGCCTTGGTTCTGCAAAGAGAACCACATAGGCAGATACTGAAGTCTTTGCAGGATCAGGGCCTAAGAAGCTGTTTTTCGGGTGGAGAAATGTCCTTCAGAGCTGTTTTGGGGATTTAGACAAATATCTTCCAAGTTCTAGAATGTTTGAAAAATCTGATTGTTATTTTATATTGTTATTGTTTATTTTATGAATTACACATTTCTCAGGCCACATCATAACAGCATATATTCTATTAAATTATTGTAACAGTATAATAGGGCATGAGGGGTTTGGTGGTGGTTGTTTCTAAATATTTCATTTCACCCTTAAAAGTGCTAAAGAATGGACTATTCATCGAAACCTTAGTCTTCATCCCAAAACTGGGAAAACAAACCAGTTTATAGTATATTTCATTCTCCTAAACTTCTCCATTCTATATTCTAGAAATGTGTCCAGCTTCTGCTAAACTGATTTCCTCTACTTGTGTTTATTGCTGCCTTTGCAGGTTGCTGCATATTTCATCCAACTGTTGGAATGAGTTTCCCTCTGATTCTATTGTTAGGGTTTGCTGTGAAAAGAACTGCTAATAAAATTTAAAAGTCTTTGATAGCTAAATGCCATCTTGCTCTGTCTTTTAAATGTTTGCTTACATTTCAAAAAGGACAGCACAATTATAGCATATGAAGCGGATATCCTGCAGTGCTAGTATTCTAGACCTATGGGTGTTAAGATTACGGAAGAGAGTCAAATATAATCTCTTATCTCCCTCTTCCATTTCCACTACTCCCTCTCTACTTTTCCCTCCCTGTCTCTGCCCGCCATTAAATAAGATACGTCTCACCCAGTTAAATGGTTTAGCAATAGGTAGAGGGAAAAAATCTTAACCCTAATTCAGGAAAGTTCTTAAGCAAGTGCATACTTTAAGCTTGTGAGTTGTCCCATTGACTTTAGTGGGGGCTACTCATTTAAAGTTAGACATATGCTTAAGTACCTTGCTGAATTGGTGCTCTAGTTATCAAGTTCTCTTCCTTAAGATCAAGACGGCTAGAGTGCTGTCTAAAAAATAAAAATAGTTCCACAAAATAAACAGCTAAACTCCTCAGTTTGGGAATCAAACCAATTCTGTGGTTTGCTGCTGCTACTACTATTATTACCATAATGCCCAGAGGACCCAATCAGGTTTGAGGCCCTGTTTTGCTAAGTGCTGTACAAACACAAAGGTGCAACCTATCCCCCCAAGACTTTCTGTCTCTCAAGACACCTATTCTTACAATCCTTCATCTGTGCAAGAGGAGGGGTAAACTGAGAGGGACGTAATCCTTTGTTCAAAGAGGACCATGTAGTGCCCCTGAAACAGTGTCACAGAAAGATTTATTCCCCCACAAATATTTATGTAATAGGATTATTTGTAAAATGAGATTTTTCCAATGTACCTTCTATGGTTGGAAATTACTGAGCTCCAGGAAGCTAATTAAATTAGCTGATACCACAGTTCTTTATCTAAATTGATTGAAGCAGTGTTACCATAAGTTAAACTAAAGAAGAGGAGAAAAAACACACTCCTAGAAGCTTAAAGGAAAATATAATCATTACATTATTCTGGAAATTGTATGTGCAGCTATTTCTATTAAGCAATCTGTAATTCATCTGCTATTTGTTCACAATGAATCTCATTTTATAATTAATGCAAACTAGTTTATAAAATTACATGCAAACACATTGGTTTCATTATCTGTGGAAGCAGTTTAGGATGCACATGGAGGCTTTTTGGTATCACTGCCATATCATAAGGCAAAAGAAAAGAAAAAAAAAACCCTTTCTAAATGTAATACACACTGGGTGAGTTTGATATCCACACCTGGATAATGCTGTTAATAATATGTTTATGATTTTGTGTTTTCTAGAAGAGGCACTGGTGCCATATAGTAAGCCCAGTTTCCCATCCCCAGGTGGTCACAGCTCTTCAGGAACAGCTTCTTCTAAAGGTTCGACTGGACCCAGAAAAGGCGAAGCCTTGCGAGGAGGTCACCAACGCAATGCTAGTGACCTTCTTGATGTAGGATATATGGGATCAAGTAATGCAGGACAGTTTACTGGTGAATTATGTAAGTGTCTTTCTTGCTGCAATTCAAATGTAAAAAAAAAAAAAGAACAAATTTATAATAAAATTTTCACTGACGCAAGATTGGACTCCAGAGAGTGAGAAGCTCAGTTTGTCAGTCAGCTATGATTCTGACCCAGATCTCTGTCATCTCTGAGAGGTCACTTCCTTGTGAAAAAAGTGAATAATTGAAATGTATCTTTCTGTGCCTTTAGATTTATCTTCGCCTTCACCCTACAACATGATTTTTAATCTGTGTTAGTACTGTGACTCGGGTCATCTATTTAACACATCCTTGAATCTGTGATGCTAGTGTAAAGGGAACCACATCAGGTCAGCTGGTTAGAATTACTCGTTATCCTTTAGAATTTTTTAGCCAAATTCAAGTTACTTGACCTGAAAGTGGCATTGGTGATGGTGTTACAGAAGTGCATTAAAAAGAGGCCTTTGTTCTATTCTTGTCTGGTTACAGCAGACAAACTTATCACTCCCCTTCTTTACCCCCTCTCTTTCCCATTCAGCTTTGTCTCTCTTCTCTGCCCCCTGATTCAGTCTCCCTTTTGCTCATCCCAAAGAAAGTGGTGCCTCCCTTTTTCTCAAGTTTCCCAGCCCAGCAGAACTCCTTCCCAAATTTGTTACCACTATGTATGTCATACCTGGTACTATGCCATGTATATGTCAGCTAGATGACACTCACATGAGACCTCAAAGACTGTTAGGTCATAGAAGCTGACCTTTTAGTAACAGGGACAACAAATACTGTGGTGTTCTGGCTGCCTGAGAAACACAGTGAGAACACACTTGGGCCCAGAATTCTTGGAGGAGGTTCTGGAACTTTCTCACCACACCAGCAGCTCCTTTAGAGAAGGCTGATACCCGACCCCTGCTGATGTTTGTCAGTGCAAAGCAACGTCAATATTGGATTACCCAGTGCCAGAAGGCTCTCCTATACATAGGGTATCTCAGGCTAGGCCTCCATGTATGGTGGCATGTAGATTACATATATTGTACACCCTCCAGCACAGGTATAAATAACAGTGAAGACAGTAAGACACTGCTTAGGCGAGTAGAATAAAGACACACCAAAACCTCAGGGTATGTATCCTACATGGCTTTATTCATGCCCAAGAAGTGCTTTCCCCAAACTACACTCCTGTTTTTAGCTGTGTAGTGTCCCTCTGCCTCCCCACTGCAGGAGCTTTTCCCCACCACTGGGAAAGACTTTGGCAGTAGGGAAAGGCTGTGGAAACTCTCTGCTGCTGGAGTCTTTCGCCAAGGCCTTCCCCTTGCCAGAGCCTTTTACTGATGCATGTAGCTATACACCATAGTATGAATGCAGCCTGCTTTTCATAGCGGCATGTAGTTACACCTATGCTACATGCTGTTGCCAGTGTAGACAAGGCCTTAGGGTGAACCGTCATGCAACCAATGCAGGGAATGTGGCCAGAGGAAGAGGGATGTGGCTTGGACTTTGCTACTATTCTATGGGTCCCAGTTTCCATGACGGTGCCATAGGCAGCTAGGAGTACAACCCATCACAGAGTGACCCCAGGATCAGAGGAGTGCAAAGGTGCCTTTAAGACATCTTTGCATCTCTCTTTCTGAGCTCTGCCAAGCATGCCTCCACTGTGGATCTGAGCCATAAAATTGGTATCTCACTCTGGTAAAGAATATGTTAATTTCCACATGCAGTGCAATTTAAAAGTGACACAATTAGAGAACACTTGAAGTACATAACTAAATAACCAGGTTTTACTTGATATCCAATCTGAGCCCCAGGTCTGACTTCAGCACAGATGTTCCATTTGAAAAAGATATAGAGGTCATTTAAAAATACTAAGTATGTTGCTCTTCCCACTTATGTATTTCTTTCACTTCTGGTCACTGTTTCTCTCTCTTGTAAAAGCAATAAATAGGGTACTATTGCAGTACCTGCATAACAGATATTACCTGGACAGCAATTGCAATGTGCTAACAGAATATTCTTTTCAGACCTATTCAAATAAATGTTTTTTAGATACAATCAACCCTGTAACTATTCCTAATCCTGCTTAACTGTACCTACACCAGATTCCTCCGGTAATATCTGAGCAGGACATAGGTTCACTACAAGGAGTCCCTTTGTCAGTGGATCTCTGCAGACATTGTGTCTACCTATGTGGATCAGTCTGAAGAAGTAAGGCCTTAGTGTCTGGTCCAAAGCCTGGTATGTCAATGGATAGACTTTCACTGACTTCAGTGAGCTTTGGATCAAGCCCTAGGTTAGCATTTACACTAGTCCCATTAATCAGTTAGGTAAGGATTCCCTCCGTCCCATTCACACACACACACATCCCAGTGGACTCTCAGCACAGGCACTTCACTCCATGAGGGACAGCAGAGAACCAGACCCTCTGTATTTACTTGCAGTTACCACACAGTGGTAACGCAGAGACTGCAGTTGTCTCCTGACCTACATGCACACAGGAAGACATATTTGGTATCTTTACTACAACTGGTGGTAACTGTGGAATTTTTAAAGTCAACCACTTGCAATTTTAAAAGCAATTTTAAAAAATCCAATATGTTTATGAGATGTGCTGTGGTAATGTGGCCAGAGGATTTGTTTTATTTAGTGCATTTTTTTTCTCTTTTTCTTTCTATAGAGTAGTTGAGAAGAGACATCCCAAGCTGCTCTGAAGGACCATCAGGTCTGAACTCATGGAAGTGATGACACTAAACAGTGCAATGAACATTTTCTTTATTTATGTACTATTAAAAGAACTGTAAATGCAATGTAAAGACACACAGCCACACATATCCCACAGATACTTGTGTTCGTCTCTTTAATACACCATCCACCTTAAACTATTTCTTGTCAGGAGTATATAAAAAAGAAAGAAAAAAAAAGTCACCCTCCAGGATGAAAATGATTTCCCTCTGTATATAATTTCTTTTGTTGCATTGCTATGCAAGCTCACCTTCTTTTTAGCTATGTTCATATTATTGTCTGTTCTTATTGGTCTGTTGTACTATATGTGAATTAATAGGCTGTGGTGCCATATATTAACTTTTAATTGTGTAACTTTTATGTTTAAAGTTTGCACTGCAATTTTATTTGGTGATAAGCACAAAACTCTACTCCTTGTGACATGAAGAAGAAGAAGACTGAATGTGTGAAGAACGTTTTACGTGCTGTAAGCTGTGTTGGATAATGCTGGATGTAACGGAGTATGGTAAATGGTTTTCCATTGGGGTGTAGAAATAGGAAGATGACAGGCAAAACTGATGTTAGCAAAGATGTCAGGGACAGAATTAAATCTTTTAATAACAAGCAACATGGTTGCTCTTACTATTTAAAAAAAAGGGGGGTGTCAAAAGATGAAAATGTGAGTTTCAAGAGAGAATATGAAAAAAGAGACTACAGAGTTGAACTGTGACCTCTGAATAGAACGCTAAGCTTCTCAACTCTTAGGATCAGTTTTTACCTGCCCAATAGAATTAAATAATGGAGGGCAGGAGAGTGGGGGAAAACTTGCTACAAACAAAAGAAATTAAGGTGTTTCACTAAAGCTGTTTTTATGTTACATTTTAAAAAGAATTACCATAATTAATCTCTCAAAGCCAGCATGTAATGCAGAAATCCCCCCAGGAAAAAGAAACAATATAAACTCTGGGATTACCTAGCAAATAGTTAAAGAGGCAATTTATTATTGAGACATATTCAAGATGCTTCTGAAAAATGAAATATGTTGAAATATCTTAGTTCATCTTTCCAATACATGTACAGTAAAATAGAAGATAGAGCTGCACCACTGAAATTCATTTACATGAGTTGTTTTTATGCAGTCTAGAAACTTTTGTGTTTTATTAACTGAAGTCTTCAATAACTGAAGTTGATTCCACGGAATTTGTAGCAAAATTCTTAGTGTTTGAAAAAGAAAGCAATGGTAAAATTATGTTCAGTTTGCAGTAAATATTTTTCTTTCAATGCAATATGTTCTCAGAAATTGGATACAAACAAAAAAATCTTTGACCTACTTTTAACGTGTGAATTTAAACCCTACTATAATAACAAAGTAACGCATGTTTATACACTTTTTGAATAAACCAAACTCTGTAAGTGGACATTAATAACAGCATCCTGTCTCATCATTAGTTTTCATGACTTTCTCTAGACTTTCTGCACCTCCAAAATCCCTATGAGTAAATTTTTCAAACATTTGTTAGAATACTCTACATGTATTGTATACCACATTCATTCAATACTTAATTTAAATATTACACTCTACAGCTTTTTTTCTATTAATCACCTAATCATGAATGCAAGTTTGCATTTAAACACCCTTTAAGTATATCCTGTCTATGTTGTTTTGTATATCGCCTTGGAGTTCACCAGTATTAAGTGAAGTACACTTTTAGTGATGGCAAAGTCCTAGGACAAGTAAATTACACTGCTAAATATATGTGTTTCTTTTCATTTTATTTAATTGTTCCATTATACAATAAAACACTACAGTTTTCAATTGTATTCAGAACTGTCAAATATCAAAAACTGGTATTTAAACTTTACTTAAGGTCAAATCTGTTATTTAGCAGTTACAAGACAAAAACAAAATGTATGAATTTATTTATATATGTAACCAATGAATATATGTAATTTTCCTGCTGATTAAATGGATATAGTTAAAGCCATTGTCTATAAACGTACAGAAATATTCAACAAAGGTAAAAAGGGCATCCGATTTTTGCTGACTCTGATATGTGAAGATACAGATTCTTCAGCACACTTCTCAAATTTTGGTTCTCTGGAAACATTTCAATATGACTAGAGAAGATTTTGATTTGAACACTTGTGCTGAGCTTTGGTGGAACACCTTTCTCATTATGTTCTATTTTAAAATTGGAATAATGAGAAGTTGACAAAAGCCATCCCGATTACTTTCAGATATGTTTTATCTATTCCACTGGAAAGTAAATGTGTGTCAGTATTAAAGCTGTGCAGTATCATGATATTCACTACCTTGTCCATCTGCTTCTGTATGTTTTTGTTCATTAATAATTTGCTTACAATATTACATAACAAATTGTCCGTGTGTATCGCCAAGTGTCTCCATTATCTTACAGGTGATCTTTTTTTTCTCTTTTCTATAAGTGTACTTCCAACAAATCACAATACATATTTTTTAAAATGCAGTTTAATTTACTATTTAAAAAAAATATTATTTCTGTTTTTTTAAACCGAAAACATTTATTGTGCTTAATGTGCTTTTAAACGGGGATGTTGTGGTGGCACTTAGTTTTCCAATTTGTTTTTTTAATTTGTTTATTGGCTACATCTTGTTCATGAAAAAGTATGATCTCTTAATGTGTTTCATTGGTATTGTTAGTGCAGCAAAGTTTAATTGCCATAAGAAGTTGGTTAATAGTATTGTCGAGCTGTGTATTGTATATTTACTGGGGAAAAAAATAAAACGCATTCACATTTCAAATTTATGTTAAAATAATGTGAGTAAGGAGTCAATATGTGAAAAGAGTAAATAAACGTAAATAACCTAAAAAAAAAAACTAAATAAATCAATCCAATGGCTAGAAGTTGATGCCAGACAAATTCAAGACTGGAAATAATATGTAAAATTTTAACTGTGAGAGTAATCAGCCATTGGAACAATTTACCAAGGGCTATGGTGGATTCTCCTCCATCTCTGACAAATTTTAAATCACAATTGGATGTTTTTTAAAAGATATGTTCTAGGAATTATTTTGGGAAAGTTCTGTGCCCTGAGTTATACAAGAGGTCAAATTAGATTATCACAATAGTCCCTTCTGGCCTTGGAATCTATAAAATGGGAACAAACAGTGAATTATAACATATACTGAGCTATAATGTTCACTGTCTACTTACAGGTACCAAGTACTGCTGAACACTGCTACTAACTTTCTTAGGAACTCTGGGACAAATTTACCACCAGTGTCAGTGGCATGACATCATTGAAATCAACTCTGCTGTGGCCTGTTTAGGCTAGTGGTAAATATTGCTTATCATGGGGGACTTGTGTCTAAGATCTCATCTAGAGTGCGAATAGTTGTACAAATGTAACTTCACCAATTTAGCAATGTTGGTGCCACACTCCCCAGTGTAGATGTGCTGAATCAATGTAATACAAGGCTTGCAGTTGTATGGCTTACCCTGGATTGAAACTGTTTTACATTGATGCAGCACATCTACCCTGGGGAT
Source organism: Trachemys scripta elegans (assembly GCF_013100865.1). Taxonomy (NCBI): domain Eukaryota; kingdom Metazoa; phylum Chordata; order Testudines; family Emydidae; genus Trachemys; species Trachemys scripta. Next base: position 171,816,627 of record NC_048298.1, on the reverse strand, counting down.
TTGCACCCGTGTAGGTACACGGGTACAAATATCCCCAGTATAAACAGGCCCTAAACCAGTTTTCCCTGATGTTTGAATAGAGTAAATAATAAGGAAAAGACAGTTGAAATAATAAAAAAAAATTGTACTTGCTCTTCAGATACTGTTTGGGCAGCTACTTCAACGATACATACAGAAATACTAATGGCAACCTGAAACAGAATATTTATTAAACATTAACATTAAGGTCCTGATCCAAAGCCCATTCTATTGAATGAGCCTTTCCATTGATTCAAAGGTTATTAAACCAGGGCCAAAGTGCCCTGCTCTGCATCTTTAATACACCCCCAAATCATCATTAATTTCAATAGGGCTTTGAAGTGTTTAAGAAATGCAGGACCCAGGTTACAAATATCTCCCTAAGATCCTTAAATACAACATAAACAGTTTTTGTACATTCTTTGTGGTACACAAATGCTGGGGGCGGAGGAAAGAGAATTCTTTAAAAAAGCATGGATTGTTTTAATGTATTTATTAAACTATACTGAGAGCTAGAAAATTATGAATCAGTCCGACATAACTCTAGCTTGTGTTTGCCTCCAACCTGTATGTTGCCTGACAATGGAAAAGTTCAGCAGCAGCGTTGAGGAAGAGTCCTGAGAATTGAAAAGCAATGGGCAGAAACTGTTGGTTTTTTTTAAACTTCACATTAACTTTATTTTAAGCCATGTCCATTGTTTTTGTTCTTGTTTTTCATATTAGTGGAGATTGAGCCGAGGAGTGAAGGCAAAAAAGGATGGGTTTTTTTTAAGTACTATTCTGTTCTGTAATAGACGTTTGAATTCACTTGCAAGCTTTGTCCACAAGTTAGACATATGTAGTTCTCATGGTCTTAAAAAATAGTTGATTTTTATTCATCACATCTGGAACCCTTTAAATAAAAATAAGTTCTCTTTGAAAACCAAATGGGACATGGACATGGATTCATTCAAGATTTCTATTAAAACTTGGAAGAAGTGTAGCAAGCAATAAATAAAAATATAAAGGCTATCAGATTGATTGATATAGTTACATTAATCTTAAACGTCACTAAAATGGGTTATGACAGGATAACACTGGAAAAATCCTTGACGGGAGCACAAACCCAGGAATGAGAGGGATTCCTGAGTGTAACGAATAGTTAAAATTTTGAGTAATGTGATGAAATCAGAAAATATAGTTTCATCAGGAAAATTATTTTATTGCAATCTGTAATTCCTCTCCTTCCTGGGTGTTTATACCCTTCAAAGACTTTTTAAGTGTTTTCCTATCACGCCACCACACCCTTCCTTTATCCTTGCTCTTATAAGGGCTGCTTCCCCAAGGCAATGTTCAACAATGGAGGTGAGGGAAGGGGTCCACTGCCCCAGAAAGGTCTCTGGAAAGTATGATGTTCCCATAGGGCACTGTTGCCTAGTGCAGAGGGTGATGTGGAGCTGTGACTCCACCTGCTCTCTTACCCATTTACTGTGTCTAGCATTCCTCATATTTGTAGCCTCGCACAGTTATTTGTGTTTGACAGTGGACTATAAAGATCAAGATGTCTTGTGATCTTCCCTCCTCTTTTGCACTCACACAGGGCAGAGTTCAATATACCTCATCGTTTTTAGCTCTTTATTCTTATGTCAGTTCTTCTAGCCTGAAGCTTTCTTGCTGCTCTTTTCTGGTTTGTTTTTGTTTTGTTTTGTTTTATTGTCAAAAGCTTCATAGTAGTGAGGTGCCTGGAGTTGTAGACAATATTCCAGGTGTATAATGAGGCTGGTGCCAAAATACCTAGTGCAGCCGCAAAATGCCTCACACGCACTGTCTCTCTCTCTCCATGTTAACACCCTCCCCGTCACATACACACACTCAAAGCCATACAGGTTTAGAAACCTATGCCCACTCTTAGACTTAACCTCTGGGCAGAACCCCAGCTTTGCTCAGAACCCCCCTGTCAAAGTTACAGGGTGAGTTGTATTTGAGACCCCATTTACAGTTCCTCTCAAGGGCACCCTTCATGTGACAGGCTTCACTTCCTTCACTCAGAGATGGAACTCTATGGAACACTCTTAGCCTGGCTTTCTGGGTCAGAGCACCTGTACAAGGGTATCATTTGCTATAGGGCAGGGGGAGGGGGGACAGCTTCCCCGCAGCCATTTTATACATCTATTTACTCAATTATGGCTTCCACTTCTTTTTGCTCTTCCATCACTTAACTTTGCAGGCTATAATATAAGCATATATCATCCTATATGCTGACACAACTATATGCCTCCTGCCTCCTCAATTTTTCTTAAATGATATCTCTGCCTCAGCTTGTTCACCCAAAGGCACATAAAAGCCCCAAATAGGGTTAAAACAATAAATGGCTACCCACCTGGGATTTACACCTTCCTTTTTCCTTACAAATTTGGGTATGTGCCATTCAGTCAAAGCACACACTTCTGGGCTGGCAGGAACAGACTGCCCTGCTGCAATTTCTCACAGTGTTTCCCCCTGAGCAGTTGATATCCATTCAACCCCCCTCCACACATCCTCTCTGGATAGGGTTTTTTAATGGTTTAGTGTGCTTAGTGCTCCCAGCCTTGGCATTACCTGGCTGGCATCAGGCAGCTAGGCATGTCCCAATTAGTAGCCTACCCACTGGTCTCTTAAGGACCCTTTGAGTATTTTCTACCAAGCTAGCTAATCTCTAGCCACTGTTTCAGTTCTTACTTGTTTCCCAACAGCTCTCTATAAAACTGAACCAGTCCATTCACACATCCCAATATGGCTATGCAGTGACTATCTTAATAACTAGGTCATATATTCATAATATTAATACAGATTAACTCTACATTCAGCCTACTTAGTGCTAGACCTGGAGCAGCATTAATAGAGGCTGCATGGAACAACTGCAAAGACCTATATTTTGCCTCTGTGGGGCTACTGTGCAACAATTCCACAATGGCCTATTTTCCCTGCCCTAGGTCACCTCCCACTGCTGCCTATAGTCTGTTTGCTGGAAGGCCAGAAGGCCTATGGTGGCAGCCAGTTGTACTGCATCAGCCAAAGCCACAGAGGACCTGAATCTCAGTTATTTTGTGGCTGCTGCTCCATCAGTTTAAGGGGGGAAGGGGGTCATAAAGACAACTAATCCAGGCAATACCACATCTGTGATTTGTCTATTCTTGGCTGCTGAATGAGCCCCTTAGGGAATACTGGAGACTAGTGTAAATTAGCACATCCTTGAGGCTTCAAGTGTGCTCTAATTTATGCCAAACACTTGACCCAGAATACTGGGAAACACAAAGGTGAATTAACATAGTCTTTGTCCTCTCCTCATCCTCCACCCCTTGGTCCCTGTGCTGATCATATCTTGGTCAGAAATAGCAGTCAGAACCATGGAGGGGCACATGGTATCCCAGATGCAGCACAAAAATGCCTTGGTTTCGCTGTGTGTGTTGGGCAGGGTGATTTTGGTGGTTTTTGTTTTGTTGCTTTTGCTACCATTTCTCATTACAATTTGCAGCTAATGACTGTGTTTAGGTGCAAAACTAGACTTTTGAAATCTATGGGGATTAGATGCCTTCATACTTTTGAGGAGCTGGACATAGCAACATCGCTGCTATCCAGGTTTCATCCTCCCATTGGCTGTCTCTTTCTGAGTCTTTCTCCAGTTCTATTAACCTGATTTTTAGAATGGATCTAATGTTCTGTTTTGTAACTTTGCTATATTCAGTGGTAGTCACTACTTCTTCAAGTTTAATGTCATCTATGAGTTTAATTCACATGCTAACTACTCTTTTTTCTGTTAATGACTATATTACTATGAGGCCTAACGTGGCAATTACCCACTAGAGTGCCCACTCCATCTCATTACCAGTTCCTTTTGTTTAGCCTCTTTTAAGCAAAGGTCAAATCTACTTGATTATGTTCCTATCCATGATACTGGACTCACGGTAAAGAATTGTCACTGAAAAAAATGATGTTTTAATATGTATTCTGTTTAACGTGCTTTTTTGCTAACTTCCATAGTTCATCTCTTTCTAATGTATAAAAATTAATCAGCCCATAGGATGCATCTTGTGAGCCTAAACAAATTACCACCATTCAGAAGAATTATAGCAAGTGTTTTCCTTTCCATGTTGAAAGTATCAACAATTTGCACACTTGCATTTATTTTACTGATGAAATGCAGAATAAGGCTTACATTTTGTTTTTCTAAAAGTCAGTTGCCATTTATGTGGGTTAGCCGTCATTTATGCTGATCAATGCAGTTTTCACTTCAAGGATCACATTAGTATTTCTATGCTGTGTTGAAAAGCAGGAAACCGATGTGCACCAATTTGAGAGCCACTCGGATGCAGGTAAAGAATATAACAGCTTGAGCAAGTGCTAATTAGAGCCAATTAAACTTAATTGACCTCCTTTGGCAGTAAAATGCATACTAGAACTCTGTCCTTGCAGAGTGGAGATATTGCCTCTAAGCGTATGTGTTATGCATAGTTTCATGTAGCAGCCTGTAATGATGTGGATTTAACAACTAAAAAAAGGCTTGCCCCACTTTGTCCTTATAACTGAGTTCCACTGTATTTGGGCAGTACAATGTAAGTGAGAGCTCTGCCCTGAGAGATTTAAAAATCAATGTCTATAGTGCCGATGAGTATCCCTAGATATTAATTTATTGCTGTACTAAGCTGTCGTTTCCAGGAGTGAATGAGGAAGAAAAATACAGCTTCCCTGCTACAGGTAAATTAGTGACATAGGCAGCCCCTCTCCCACATATTGGACAGGACTCCAATATGCAGAGGTACCAAAATAATGGTGAGAAAACAGGGAAATGAGGATGGGAATTGTAAAATTCCATACATGCCTAAGTATGTCAGTGGTGACCTGTTAACTACACATCCCTGGAATGAGCTCGAGCAATTCCCACATGGGGGCCACATTTATTATCAAACAATAGTTGGTCCAAGTGCCAGTTAATGTGCTTTACTGATTTTCTTAGCAGGAACAAAGTGCAATTGACTTACTAGCTAGGCCTTGCTAATGACAGCAGAAAAGATGCTAGTCACCCTGGGGGCAGGGGGAGGAGAGGACAGGAGGGGGGTGTTAGATGTGCAGGGTACAACACAAACAAACATGAATTGAGTCCAACTGCAATAGAAAAGAAAAAGAATTTACAAACAAGTCAAAATTACTTTCTACTCAAGCACAGCACAACCAGCTACCAGCCTTCATATAGGAATTTTTTTAGGGGGAAATTAAGAGCAATATGCAGTGATGGCAAAGCATGCAACAATAATTTACAGAATGATCAAGTGCCAACAGGAAAAGAAACGAATAGAGTTATAACCTGAAGAGGGAGAATGCCAGGAATTAAATGGACCCAAACAAAGAAAAGGCTATGTCATAAAATGTGACAAAAAAACCTAGTGGGGGGGAGGGGAGAAAGAAGGTTTTCTTTTATTTCCAACAGACCTTAATTGTTGTTGGCATAGAAATTACCTACTTACATTCAAGACAAAAGGCAAAGCTGAAAAAAACAAAAACAATTAGCAAACAGATCTTAGAATTAAGAGAGAGAGATGCAATGTAGAAAAAGCACAACTAGTCATTAATCGTTTGAAAACCTTATATTCTTGAGTGAATGGAGATATTTTTCTCTTAAAAAGACAATTTGTTCAATTTTGTATTGAAAATAAATCCCTCAAATGCTTTTGCCTCATCACCTCCCCCAGCATAAATACTGGGTTCTGGCAAATAAATCCTGCAGTGCAAATCTGGTGTCAGAGACTTAAAAATAGTTTTGCTAGATTAGCCCACCAACAATTCTCCTGTACTGTTTCTTCTTTGCCACTGGGTCTTTACTGTGGAAATTGGTATTTTTCCTTATTTTGCCCCCCAATGCCGGTATAACTTTCTTTCTAAGATATTTCAGGTTTTGCTTTTTTGTTATGTTTCCATTTATAAAATTTCAGTTGTATATTTGTGCTGTCTGGAAAATAAGATTAGATAGCCTAGGCTGCAGGGTGGAGGAGCAGGGGCAGGCGAGAGACCGCTAGATGTCTTTGAAAAACAGTGGGGTCCCTTGTTAAGCATATTTAAAAGACAGATCAATAGTATCACCCAGTCAGGGAATGGTCTCTCTCTTAGGTTTCCAAGCCCAGCTACAGTATTTTTTTCTTAAGTGTTGTTGAGTGTTTCAACCATACTTCTAGAGAGAAAATTGGAGAAAATGAAAGAGCTCGATTTAATTTTAACAGCAACAAATTTAAGGGCATGTGCAGTAGTGTCTTTTGTACCATACTTTGAGCCCTTGAAGCATTGCTCATGAATTTGGGTGAATCCATAGCAATTTAGGAGCTATGTACAGAAATATAATTTGATACATCTGGTCTAATACCCTGCTTCCAGCAATGGCAAAATACCTGGGGTGACATCCTGGCAAATGATTGACAACACTCCCATTGATTTCAGTGGGGCCAATATTTCACCCCGACTATAAAGGAAGTTGAAACACATAAAGTAACTAATGAATGATATTCATGGAGGGAAGAAAGGAAATTTTAGGTACTGCTTTTCAGCCAGTTAGTATGAGATGACATTATCCTTGTCTCTGCTTGTAGTAAAGAGGGATCCATTCTCTTGTTTAAATCCAGCTAAAGTGTTTTTTTTTAAATGACAGCAGCAGGCATAAAATGTGGTTTGTCATGCCTACTAGATGGCATGGTTCTGTCTTCTGTGTACTCTCATAACTCACTGGGATTAGCTATGGCGCTCTTTCTACCATTCCCTAGATTTGTGTATATGCATAAGGAAGTTTCAGGGAACTCTTCCTTCACTGGTCCAATAATACTTTTTGACCTTTAGGGACTAGCCCAAGTCCCAGGTGTTCTCCCAGGAATTTTGACATTATATTACCATAGACCTCATTTCTTCCTCTGCTGCTGCTGACGTATAGTAGTCCAGTTCCTCCAATGATTATGGTCACTCACTAATTATGGTACTTCTTCCCAGGTGATGCCAGCACATTCAATATCCACTATACTGTCTTCTGCAAGTTTTTCCTCACTTTCTCTTTCCTTCCTTGGTACCCATTTCAATGCTTGCTTAACATGACACCCATCTTCCTTATGGTGCACATGTCCCAGCCACCTGAGCCATCTTTCTTTGATGATATTTTCTAACATGTGCTGTTCTGTCAACAGCCTTACTCTTGCCTGTGTTATTTTTCGTCTTTCCATAAAATGTGTAATATTTCCCCCAACTATCTATTCTATAGAGCTGCTTGAAGTCTCCCCTTTGTACTGGAACAGGGGCTAAGTGCAATCTGGAACCTGAACTACATTTCTTTGTCTATTGGTATAACACTCTTCCCCTCCCCCCCCCAATGTTTGTGATCTCTTTTGAGTTTGTTAAAATGTGGCTACAAACAGAAAATTATCACAGTCACCATCAGTTAGCAACAGTGCCAATCCCAATCCCAGATAAAAGATAAGGTTTCTGCAGTTGGGTTTGCATCCAACTCAGGTAAAACTTTATTGCAACAGAAACTGTTCAGTTAAATCAAAAATGGAGAATGGTTGGTGCAGATGGAGCTCAAAACTTAAGTAGGACAGATCTCCGCGAAAGGCAAAAGAAGCTGAGATCTTGAGACATTGAATTCTGATGACCAAATCTGTAACAACAGTCGGCATGTGGATGTATGTACTTTGTATATTATGGGAAAGCTGGCACAGGTTACATGAGAAATGAAAAAATGCCACCTGAACATGCTTGGCATCCGTGAGATGAAATGGACAGGGAGTGGCAAGATGGGCTTTGATGGTCTTACAATCTTATACTCAGCAGGAGGAATGCATGAAAGAGGTATAGGAATTTAACACCACAGCAAACTGTCTTGGGAGCCAGTGAATGACCGAATAACAACAGAGGGGCTGCAAACAAGACATTTCAAGTGTACAATAATCCAAGTAAATGCTCCAACAAATGCAGTAGGCAACAGTGAGCAGGTATGAGCAGATGCAGCAAGTATTGGATGATGGGCCTAACCCTGACATCAAGTTGATGACAAATGACTTCAATGCACAAATTGGCAACAACTGTACTGGCTCGAAAGGAGTCCTGGGTTCAGCAACAGAAGGCATTCCAACTGATAATGACTGACAGTTCTTGAAACGCTGCAGCACATGCACCCTAAGATAGAAGTTCATCTCTTCAAGAACAAGAGGATTCACATGGAGATCACCAAACAACACAACTGTCAACCAAATAGCACATATGTGTGTATATCTAGGAGATGGGCATCTTCTTTGAGGGATGTCAGAGTCCGTAGAGGATTTGGACATTGCTAACCATAAATGTTCTGTGTTCTCTTAAGCAAAAAACATCTCTCCGAAATCTCATGTCTATTTTATACAGTCTATGGAGGAAAATGCTACACTGGAAAATTAAATTGAGGCAAAATTGCTTCTATTTCAATTTCATGTAGCTATTTCAGTTTCTAGTTACCCATATGTTAGCCAGTTGATTTCAGCAGGGTTCGTTTCAGAGAGGAAGGGTGGCCCAGAATTTAGAGGGGTAGACTCTCTAGGGCTGCTGTGAGAATAAATATGTTAAAAACTGTGAAATGCTCAAAGACTGCTGTAATGGGGCCAAATAGATAGCTTTTTGTGTACTGAGACAATCTATCTGTCCCTTTAATATTATTAGGAATATTTTTTTCAATATCAGTACCATGTAACTATTACTATTATACCATTCTGTACTATCTAGAGTGAAATTGCCCAGATTCTAAAACCTCCCAGCATATGAAAATAATTTGACCTATCAAAAAATTAGTCAGATGTTCCCATCCGGGACAGCATACCACCTTGGTAAGGTATTCGGTTGATAAAGCACTGCTGGGTGACAGCGCTGTATAAATGTTCTTTTAGAAGATACCGTTAATAGAAAAAACAGGACATTTTCCCCATTCCCTCTGTAATTCTGCTGTAACTCACCTTGTAAACTCAATGCAGGAGATTTAAGGTTCTAATTTTTTTGTAAACAGTACAGTACTTTTATACTTGCATTCTGTATGGGACCAGTCCGACAAGCCTGAGCACTCCCGCTGATTTTATTGGCACTTGGTAGTTAGCAACCCGCAGGAAGTGCTCAGCACTGCAGCTGATCAGAAAATGTTGACAAAAAATACAAACAAAATATTTCCATTTTCCTATCAGGCTCATTGGCCCCTTTCAGGTTCAGGTGGAGAGAACACTAAGAAAATATTATTTCTTTGATTTTAGAACACTTCTTACACTTCCTTTTAGAAACTGAGTAGTGGGCTTACTAAAACAAACCTTGAAAATTAGATTAGAGAAAAACCACGGTTATCTGCCAAAAGAAGATAGTTACACTTAATTCAGTACTCTGCCTGTCACCTCTTTTAGGTAATGTTAGTAAACAGATTATAAGTAGTGAAATATTCTTAGTGCTTAAAACACTGACAATACAGCACTCTAATGATGGTCAACATTATAGCGGGGAATGTGCTTCTCAGCTCAGGTAGCCCAACATGCAATAGCTCTGCTCAAGCTAACGAGCTAAAAATAGTATGGGTAGTAGTACGGACTAGGTTCCTGAGTACAACCCTGCTCAGGCTCCCTAAGTATATGTTCAGGAAGTTAGCCCAAAACACCACTCATGATAGCTCAAGCAGAGCTAGGAGTATCTGAGGTTCTGTGCTGGGAAGCACACACCCACCTGCAGAGTAAATTTACCCTAAATGAATCCCCTGAAACAAGACCAATGAGAGTCAAAATGCTCTGTGGTAAATAGTTCCTTTTCTCTTGCTAACAGTTGGTGTTGTCAGCATGGTCTTTAGACTGCTTCACAGTGGTTTGAACATTGGCCTGTTAAACTTGGGGTTGTAAGTTCAATCCTTGAGGGGGGCACTTAGAAATCTGGGGCAAAATCAGTACTTGGTCCTGCTAGTGAAAGCAGGGGGCTGGACTCAATGATCTTTCAGGTTCCCTTCCAGTTCTAGGAGATAGGTATATCTCCATATATTATTTTTTTTCCCAGAGTCTAAATCTATTATAAAGTTGAATGTTGTTTAAAAGGATGCTGACATTAGGTTATTCTTTTAATAGCTTCAGGGTACTTATTTTTGGAAGTAATGTTATAATGCTGCAATGTGTCCCCTCTCCTTTTGCTGGTATTCCTACCATATAGCTCAGGAAGGACTGTCAGAACAGCACATCTTTATTTAGGCAGACCATTGTTTATTGCTGAAATGATATTCTGGGAGATTTTTCAACTCTAGCACGGCTGCCAGCGGTTAAGGTTTTAAAACTTCATAAATGTCTGTGCTTAGATGGATCAGTCCAACTGGCAAACTGACAACATTTAAAATTTTGAGGGAAATCATCAACAGGACTGAAGCGAGCCAATAATTTTCACTGTATGATGAAGTCTTCATTATGGCAAACTGAAACCTTTATGTATTGTAAATGTCTGTGACATTAAGAAAAGGCAGAGGGCAAGGGGCACCTAGATAGTGGGTAATGAATTGCAGCAGGCTTAAGCAGTTCAAGTGTACCCCAATTCTTTAATGCCATGAAATGTGGCTAAGTGTCAGGCAAGGTGTCAATGAAAAGTTCATGTGTAATGTAGGTGCAAGCAACTGAAACACAGCTATGGACATAAACTGAAATTATAATTATTATGATGTGGTTGCCAGCCAAACAGGAATTACCCCACCCTGTGAAAGACATGTGGTTTCACCACCGGGGCAGTTACTTCCAAAGTACTTTGAAAGACAATGAAAATGTATTTACATATCATATAAACAGGCCCATCAAGCTAACAAGGGGCAGAGTCAAGTCTCACACTATCACAGCAGAGAGGAGATGGACAATCACATGTCTAATGTTCATTCAATTGCACTAGAGGAAGCAGGAACTAAAAAAAATCATTTTAGCAGAAACAAGTTAAGTGGGGAAGACATAGTAGGAAACTTCCTTCAAGACAGACTCTATGTTGACTACCTCCTCACTGGAAATAGACTTTTATCTGGAGGCATCCTTCAGAAGAATCCATTTCAAAGATTCATTGAACTATAAAAGAAAGGGGCCAAGAAATCCCATATTATCTACCATTCACCTAACATGACAAAGGTACCAGCCCTTTAACTTTTGGGGGACAGATCGTGACCCACGAATTTGGTCAGCCATCTTGATGGAAACATGTGAGGATTTTGCCTTGAATCAAGTCTAGCTTATTACATTTTAGTTACAAGATAAATAAAGATTTCTAGTAACCATTTATGATTTTAATTCTTATAATTGTACTCCTTTAAAATCTGTCTCTTTGGAATTAAACAAACTTGTTTTATTTTTAATCTAAACCAATCCAGTGCTGTGTTTAAACCGAACTGTTTTGTAACTCCAGTTAAAACAAAAAACTGTTGAATACTGACTCTTTAAAGGAGCAATGAACCTTACATTTTTTCTGATTGTCCCAGGACAGGGTTAGAACACAGGTTTTGGGGGAAATTAAAGGTTGACAAGAGTGTGGAATCATTTTACCAGTTGTTACCCAAGGTTGATTGAAACCAGTGGAAGTCTGTGGTATTGTTGGCGGGCTCTGAGATCCACTACGTAGACATAGAGTGTAAGTTTGCTGCTGACGGTGGGCATCCCAGCTCCTTTTAATGTTAATTTCCTAGCATATAAAAGCTGTTGAATGTCAGATAAGATAACTATCAACTTGCAATCAACACACACCACAGGAATGTATGTCTTATAGAACTCTGAACAGAGCAGATCATTCTGTAATAAGCGAGTGCTGAGGGAGGACAAGTTAACTCAAAATGCTTTATGTGTTTGTCAGATTTAATTTGAGGGTTTGACTGTTTGCAGCTTCAGAAACACTTGTCAGAGATGGTCAAGACATGCTGAAAGGTACTGCAGTGAATAATAAAGCTATCCTGCTATAATCTTCAAAATTGCTTGTATAATACTGAAATGAAATTATATGACTTAGACCTGCTTGTGGATTCTGTGAAGGAGAATCGACATCACTAACACTTGTGGGTGTTGTTTTTTCCTCCTGACTATGCTCAGTTTCGTCTCACTAGCTGGTACATTAAAAAGAATGTAGTAGTCCATTATCATCATGGCACTATTAATAAAGCTCTACTGGATGACAGCGCTGTATAAAAGATGTTCCCTTAGAAAATATTGTTAAAAACAGAAACAGTATATTTTCCCTAATGTCTGTGTAGCTCTTTTATGGCTTGTCTACATGACGCGCTAGTACATGGCGAGCCAGGATGTGAATCTACAGCACACCAGTTTACCAGCAGTAATGTCCCATGTGGACATGCTACAGTGCAATGAAAATGCCAGAGTGCAGCTTGGTGTACTACACTTTCAAATAGGAGTAGGGTCAGTGCAAATTGAATTAGTGCACACTGTTGTTTGTGTACATGCAATGTTTCTGCACACTATTTGGGCAATCCTCCATCTGCTATCCCGCACTGCTTTGCCTATATGTCCCTTTTCCCCCATTTAAGCCTGGCACAGGGCCAAGGTCATCCCATTTGCTCCCGGAATCAAATATGTCAGTCTTACAGAGATGTTCTCCATCACACCACATCTCATGAACCTATTTGGCATCACACAGAGATCCCTGATCTCCTTGCCATCTGGGGAGAAGTGCTGGTATACCAAGCTCTTGTGACCGACCACCCATTAAGCAACGTTTCAAGGATATCACTAAGAAGATGGCCAAGAAGGGTCTCAGCCAGGACACTGACCAGCGCCATATAAAGAGTGACGAGCTCAGGAAAACTTACAAGGAAACAAGAAACAAGTTTGGAGGTGCTCATTGGACCTGTCCATTTTGTGAGGAGCTGGACAGGATTTTTGCCAGCATGCTACTATGGACCCAGAGGTAGATTACAGTTTTGTGGGGCCCTGGACCAGAGCAAGTGGGAACCCCTCCCCACCGCTTCCGCCTGCAACCCCTCTTCCCCCAGCTCGTCCCCTGCACTTCTGCTGTAGAAATGGAGTTGGGGCGCAGGGGCTTCCTCTGCTCGGCCCACCCAACGCTCCTGCTGGGGAGTGGGATCTGGATGTGGGGGCTTGCCCCTCTCCACCCGCCTGGTGCTCCTGCTGGGGAGTGGGGTCTGGGTGTGGGGGCTTGCCCCGCGCAGTGCTCCTGCTGGGGAGTGGGGTCTGGGTATGGGGGGTTGCCCCGCCCAGTGCTCCTGCTGGGGAGTGGGGTCTGGGTGTGGGGGCTTGCCCCGCTCCACCCGCGCAGCACTCCTGCTGGAGAGTGGAGGAAGCCCCCATGCCCACTCCCCGGCAGGAGTGCCGTGCAGGCAGGCAGAATGGGTTAGGGCACAAGAGCACCCATTTTTCTGGATCCCCCCCAATTAGCCAGGGCCCCTGGTCACGGACCCCATTGACCCAGTGGCTAATCTACCACTGTACAGACCCAGTGACATTGGGGAGTGTGGTACACTGCCACTGCCACCACCAAGGAGACTGTGGCCCCTGAAAACAAGCATGAATCATCGCAAGAGGACAATGAAGAGCTCTCCCCACACCAGGATCTCTTCAGAACTTGGGACCTTGAGAGTGGCTGTGTATGAAGTCATCCCTATTCCCAGACCCCAACCCAGCCTGGGACACAAGAATAAGATCATCTTGTGGGGAGCTCAGCAGATAAGTATCTATATTTTCAATTTATGATGATGGTGAGATACTGCTGTGGTAACTTCTGCTCCAGGTGCCTGAGGGCCACTGTTTTTTTAGGTGGATATGAGCTAGGAGCCTTCCTAGTCACCAGATCCCACCTCCCTGTGTCCTTCCCTTACCCTGTTTTGTCACCCTTCCTTCCACCCCCAGGAATATGTTTTCAAAATGGCAGTTGGGATGGTTAATCAGCTTCTAAGGCCATGTCTACACTAGCAAGCTTACAGCAGCATAGTTATACTGCTGTAAGATCGCTCATGTAGCCACCTATGCCGACGGGAGAGAGCACTCCTGTCAACATAATAAAACCACCTTAGTGAGCGGTGGTAACTATGCCAGCAGGAGAAGCTCTCCCACCACCATAGCGCTGTGCATACTACCATTTATGAGAGCGAAACTTATGTCATTCAGTGTTCTTTTCACATCCCTGAGCGACAGAAGTGTTGCTGGCATAAGTGGTAGTATAGACATGGCCTAATTCATGCTCCTGCACTGACCATTGACTGTTGAGAAGCCTATGCCATCAAGGGCACATACCCACCTACTGATTTCCTTTTCCCTTCCCCATCTGTCCTGCCCAGCAGATGCCTACCCCCACCAATAACAAACCCATCTGTGTGCTTAAAATGGCATCTGCATGGCGCAGCCACAACCTCCCCTGCCCTTCTCCTTGCACGGTGGATTCAAATAATGAAGCATTGCCATTGTGCCAGATTCAAAAGTTTACTGAGACAGTCATTACAGAAGAAAATAAGGTTATTTTAGATTTCACAGTTTCCATGTAAGCATTACACATTGCATGCAAGTACACATAATAAGGCTAATGTTCCCAGATGAGGAATATATAGCTGTATGGCATGGCAAACAGGGTTTTGTACAGGAAAAGAAGATTAGCTTAGGGATTGCATAGCCATGCAGCTTTTAAGACTCTCAGCTGAGGTATATCAAATACCATTTTCATCATTATTGCAATCAAATAGACAAAGGTGGCATAATGGCTTTTCACGGGCTTACATATTTCATAGAAAAAGCCTGGGAGCCATTAAGGTTTTAAACAATCAGCACACAACCTGATCTATTTTTCAATGTACTTTCTGCATGTCTGCAGAAGAGATAAAGCGGAATCTAAGGCTAAGAAATTGCTTGGTTTCAGTATAGACATTCAGTAGCCTTGCAGCATGATCATTGCCCCTGGTATAGCTAACAACGCCTTACTCCCCCTGCAGCACTTCTGGGGGAGGACCATCTTGGTGAACAATATCACAGCATAGCTTGCTAGTCTGTCCTATGCTTTTTTGAATAAAGCCCACAAAAACACCAATTTTATACTTAACAGTTGTGTCATGGGTGTTTCCCAAAGTATAAAAGCTTTCACACAATATAAAATAAAGACTACCACAATGTGCCACTTTCAAATCAACTTCAGGGCACATTTTCAGGTGCCAGCCTTAAAATGAGAACAAAAGGCATCCCTGACAGCACTGAGTCCTGGCGGTTTACACTTTGCAAGCGGAAACTCTACCGGCTGCTCATGCCACTAAGAACAGTCGCTGCACTTCAGCCTCCCACCTAGCGTTAAGATTTTCTCCTTTAATCTCGCAAATACTGTGTCAAATACAACATGCAGCTAGAATCCTAGGTAAATATCCCTCTGCAGTTTGTAAACTAGCCATAACACAGCACCGCCTTATTTCAAATGGCCAAATGCACACACCACTGTCATTCTGCGACTGCTAAGGTCAGAGTTAAAAACAGTTCCTTCCTTCTGACCAGTATGCTGTAAATAGCTTCTTTAGCCAGGAAAGGGTAGGATAAACCTTGTGTCCCAGAATGACCAGGGCATTCTCTACATTCTCAATGTCCAACGCCAGTGCCAAAGATACCCTGTGTTGATAGCTCAAATAAGGCCCTGAAAGCTGCTATATATTTGAAGTTGCCAGTATTGTGACACGGAGCATTGTTGTGGCTGAGAGCAATTTGAAAATGACATGTTCTGTCAAAATGGTCCTAGTCTGCCCAGAAGGAGAAGAACCATAGGATGGAGGAAGCATGGGATTTTTGAGGTTTGACCCTCCAAGTCCCAGAATTCCAAAATGTGCAGTAAGAAAAATCCCAGAATGCACACAATGCTGCAGCAAAGTGAAGCAAAGGGTATGGGGGAGAGGATACCCGCCCAGAATGCCGTATGTTTAGTGTGGACCAAGTCCCTGTCCCGTGTAAGCAATTATGCAAATTGAAACAGGGTACAGCTGTCCTGTGTGCACTCTGTTACTCCAGCATACATACTGAACACCAGGTAGTGTACATCAACTCATTGTGCAGTAAACTTCCTGTGTACACAAGCCCTTAGAGGTACATTCATCCACTGACGTGTAGTGACAAATTCTGATATCCTTACTATGATGAGTAGCAACTTATTCCACAACAGCCCCATTGAACTCAAAGTGTCTACTTGTGGAGTAAGGTGCTACTCAGTGTAACGAAGCGGAGCAGCATCTGGTCCATAGTGACTCATACAATACAGGTCAATTTGACCCTCCTTCTGTGTGTGCCTTCATTTTTTACACATGAATGTGGATATCTGTAGATTGCTGAAGTCCCTCCCCTTTTAATTTTTTTTGGAAAAGTTGGATTTTTGCTTTTGGTTCCACTAAAACTCATTTGCTAACTGTTTGTTTATTGCTCTTTTCTTCCATTTCTTTGTTGCGGATATTATTTTGCTCTTTTGTCCCAAGATACAGATTATATGTGGCCTCTTAGTTGTGCAGATAGTGGATTTTGAAGCTTCAGAGCCAACATGTTCCTGTACAAATAGATTCACTTATAACCTGCCTAAATGTATGCACATGTCTGTCTGCTAAGTTAGGTTGTACTCTTTTCACAAATATGTGTTGGATATCTGTTCAGTTGTTCATTACTTTGGTACACTGACAGAGTCTGATGAAAAATCCCAACCCAATAACTCTTCATCCATTTTAGAGGATTCCTTATCTCCTAGAAAGGTCTAGCTTCCTTCTCTGACATGCTATATTAACTCGTGTGTGCTGTATAATTGAAAGGTTTACTCCAATAGTTACCTTTCCAACATTTTCCTTCAACTGTGAAAGTTATTGCTGCTGATTTTACTCAGGAATTTCAATAAACAACTTCTCTATCTCTAATGCTACATCCGCTTTCCCAGCTAGCTATTTGGAATGGTTTCAGTTCAAAATAACTAGTTATGGAGAGACAGTACCCAAGCCAGCTATAGTCATAAATCATCATACAACCTGGCATTGATGAATTGTCTTGGCCTAGAACATTTCGGAGCTTTATGAGAATCCTGGCTACACCATGGTTATAATATTAAAAGCAGGTGCACAGGGATACATTTTCCACCTACTGGATGGAGTTGGATATGTAAGCAATATGCTTTGTGGGCAAATTTCCGGAGAAATCTATTGAAATTTTAAATTTGTCTTCAATTACTTTTACCAGAGTTTTCTTTCAACTGAATTTCTATATTAGGTCTCCAAATGAGTGCAAGCAAGGGGGGCCTGTGGCATAAATCAGACTCACCTGTCAGTAGAAATATGAGGAAAAATAGTTGACTTGTCATAATTTAGTATACGAAATATCTTTATAATAGGATTGCCAGTTCTTCAAAGTTTCTTGTGAATGATGTGGACTTCCAGTGGTGATTTTGACTAGTATCTGAATATGGTCCTCCTTGGATTCCAAGGCTGAGTTGCTCTCACAGCTGGTAAATATCAACAGAAAATATGCTGTTGATTCTGACGATAAGTTGACAATTAATTAGCTTTTTATTTCAAGACTGATGTCTCTTTAATACTGTGGCCCCATTGTCTGAGATTTCCCTTTGTTTTTCCCGACTCACCTGCTTCTCTTTTCAAATGGCTGCATCTCTCTCTCTCTCTCTCTGTCTCTCTCTGACAACAAAACCACTGGAGCACATTATAGTATTTCTCTACATTTTATATATGGTTTAAATTGCCTGAATTTGGTGTTAAACATTTTTTCCAATACCTTAATCTGCTAACATATGAATAAATGTGGTGGAAAACTGCCTAAACATATAATACACTTTGTCATTGAACAGAAAGTGTCATTTCATTTACAGACTATAATAACACATTTAATTACTTTCAATAAAATGCTTGTTTCTTAATTTTACCTTATGCTACTTCTACTTGTTTATAACATTCTTATCTCTCTCTCTTTCATTTTCTGAATCTTTTTCCTTTTACTTTCCCTCAGATTCCCTGTCCCTGTCCCATCTTCCAATCTTTCCCTCCATTAGCTCTATTTTCCCTTTCTCTTTTTCTCCCCAGTTTATCCTTGTTCGTCTCCTCCACTCCCCTTCGCCCCCTCCCCTGCATGCTGAAGTGCCTTCAGCCCCTGACTACTAGACAACACTCCCCATGAGCAAGGACCATCATAGGGACTTTGTACTGATTTTGGCAGATGACATTATGAGTCAAGTTTTTGATAACATACAATGCCAAAATCCTTAAGTGAACGCTGTTTGGTATTAGTTCTGCTCCTGATGTATCTCAAGTAGCAATTGCACAGATTTTTTGAGGGATTAACAGGCCCTCAAAAATGGGTAGCAGTTAAAATGGGTGATGTTTGGGACCATAATTCACGCAGACAAAGAAACAGGCAAGTTTTGCATAGAGCAAAGGCAACATCCCAACTACTGAACTTTACGAAGTCAAAATTGGCCTAACCCAAATATTCTATCTTGAACTTTACGAAGTCAGAATTGGACTTACACAAATATTGTATCTTGAAATAATTCAAGCTTTAATATAGATAGATAGATAGATAGATAGATAGTTTTCCGATATAGTGGTGGAATCCTGCAAGGTGCCTATTTAAATCAATGGAAGCTGAAGGACCTGAGCTTCTAGTATGGGAAACTATGCAAATGAGACACTGTGACTATTCTAATTCCTGTACCAAATCTTTGAGCATGCCAAGTGGGAGCTAGATAATTGCAGAAGCCTGATCAGACTCAGACCTATCTGAATGATTATGCAGTTAATAAGGTATGTGCCTTCATTCCAAACAACCAGATTCAACATGCTTGCTAACCTTTACATCTCCTCTTGCCATGAGATTTCTTGTGCCCTTCAGCCCTTAACCTACCCTAGCATATCTCCCCGTACTGTTCTCCCCTTGCCCTAAGATTTTTCCCCTTTCTTTTACCCCCCAAATTTCTCCACTTCCCATCCCTTCCCCAGTTCAGCCGGTCAGCAAGACTATCCCTCTGCCAGGACTGCAACTGCCATTCACACATGTAATGTATTCTGCACTACCACCTCCCAAACCTGCCAAGTTGTTGGAGAAACTCCATAACTTATGGGTTTACCTGGCTCTCAAATAGGTCTGCCTGCAGGGGTGTCCGATTGGATTGGCTATTCTTCCTTATATTCCAGCTTCCTGGGGAAGGGCAGCCAATCAGAGCGTCTCCCTGTGCTGTGTGACAGTCAGATCCATCAGAACATGCAGCAGCTAGTACTCTCTCCCTTCTCACTGCTAAAAAGTTGCAGCACTGCTGTAGGAGAAGTAGCTTCTGACAGCTCTGCAACTCCTCATCTTCTCTGTCTCCAGGCCTAAAAGGGGGAAAAGATCTTCAAAGTCCTGTTCCCTTTCCTACAACCCTGGCTTCTCAAAGGTAACAGGAGCAGGGATCCTATGAACTGTTGGAGGTCAGGGGTGGAAGAAGAGAATGAAATTTTAGCTTGTAGGGTGAAGAGGGAGAAACATACTGAAATGCTGAAAGAGAAAGCAGTTAGAGAAGGAAAAAACTAACAAAATGCTAGGATCTCTCTATTTGTCTCATATGCTCAGTCCCCCTTTCACGCTGTCCTTCTTCATTCTCTGTCTTTATATACATTCATGTAAACTTTGTACATTTATGCAAATATGTTACCAACTGGATTTTGTTTTCTGGAGGTTGGCAGATACGCTTAATTCCTGGTATAAAAGATGAAATAATAACCTCAGTGCACAGCTTAAATGACACGTCCATTTTCCATTTCCTCATGCAAGATTACTGTTTCTGCATGGGGTGGAAAATACATAATCATAAAAACAGTCTCTAGAGTGTTTCTGGCACTACTAGCTGGAGCACAAATGGTGGGTCACAAGGAAGACTTTGAGAGTTCTATGAAGGATTCAAATAATCTGCTAAAGTATATATGTCTATAGAAATATTGTTTTAAAGTTACATGAGTGAAATTTGAGGTTGGATGGGTTTATGGCTTACATCAGATGTTATGCCAATTTTAAAAAAAAAAAAGTCCTGGTATGAATTCAATGCAAATTGCTTGGCAGGCATTTTCTTGTTGACATTAAACTAGTTAAATAATTAGGTAAATTATTTTGTACTGTAGATTAGGGATTGGCAGGCTGGTACGCTAAACTAGCCTAGCTAGAGAAGTAGTCATCTGATATTCACAGCATCCCTTAGCAATTATAGCACATTAGCCATCAAACTGAAGGGATCAGATTTTTTATAATGTGTAAGATGACATCTGGCATCAATGCTTGCTCAGTTCTGGGCCTCTCCGAGCCGAACACAGTCAATTACACCAAATTATGCTGTTTAGTTTGGAGAACAGGGATTAAACTGGGCCTCCAAAACTTATTTACATTAAAACCAGAGCATGAACTCATACTGAAATCATGTTTAAAAAACTCTGTGCTTCGCTTATGTTGCTACTATTTCAATAAAATGTCAAGTGTTATTTAGTAAAACAATTTTACTCTGAACCTATAATGCATATAAATATTGAATGTTGTGAATTTATGAATATACTCAGTGTGGCGCAAAGATTCTCATTCAGAAGGATTAAGTAATGCAATAAACACTGCTACATGTTCTACTGCTGTGTTGTCAAGACTGTAACTAATGAAACCATGTTGAAAAGAATCCTTAAAAACTGATTTAGATTTTGTCAATAGAACGTTCATAAAGGCAAGCTTCATGAACTAATAAAGCAATTCAGTGGATGTGTGAAATACGGCATTACCTACTAAATGAAAAAATAAGTGCCTGAGCTATTTCTGACAGTGTGTTTGGTGTCATTGTCTGAAAAATTTGTTATGAAATGTGAAAGGATTAAAAATGATCATTACTTAGGCTAGGATTAGTAATAAATAAGCAAAAGCTTTTTGCTAAAGCCCTAGGTGAACAATGGCACTAGAAAATGAAACACTGGCAAACTGCCCATCTCCTCTGGGAAAAGACCAAAGAGGCAGCAGTTTCTCTTTGTAAGCAATCAGAACACAGAGTGTGAGTTTCTTCCTGATGCATTAAGAACATCTCAACAGGGCACATGGTATTTTGTGAAGTACACCAATTTAAGCAACAGCTAAATTCACAGAGAAACATACAGATATTGTACAATGGTTTGCCTGGGTTTTGGATGCTGCATGCATATTCCTAAAATTGCTCTCTTTCTCTCTAGCTTTTTTTTTTTTTTTTTTTTTTAATTTCCTTTACAAAACTCCATCTTACAGGAATGAGAGGACTGAAATGTGACAGCATAGTTTAAAAGTTTATTTTGCTTACCTATGTGTGGCTTTGTTTGATTTTGGTGGTGGTGTTTTGATTTTGTTTTGTGTTTTGCTTGCTTGTTTGTTTTTGTAATTTTGTAAATCACTGGAACTAGGAATATTCTACTACACAAGCAACAAAATTTCCTGATGTATCTTTTGGAACAGATGTTTGGACAATTCTGAATACTCATCCACCTGTGGGAATATGTTTGTTAAAGATTTTTTTAAAAAATTGGAGCGTTCAGCACTCTGTTCACTAGGAACTTTTAACTGAACATCATATTTTATTCTGGGAAAATACAAGGGAACTTGTGATTATCATGGGTTGCTTTTTGGAAAAAATGTTTCTATAAAATTATTTATTTGAATTGTTTAGGATGTGGCCACCGATTTTTTGGTGTGTGGCATGTGCAAAGATGACCAATAAAATATATACAGCACTCTGATATATCAATACAAACTGCCTAGTTATACTAGAAAGTGTAAATGTTTTCATAGGGAATTCAGCCTTCTAGTCAAGAACATATAAAGTACATACATGAGCACTACTGTCTTGTTCTAGTCCAGTAAAAGCTATATAAGGTCATGGAAGACATGTAACAAAAGGTTCCGATGCTTCTACTTTATCATCTCATGCTGATGTTCAAATGTTTCCTTACTTCCACTGTTCTGTTATTACTCAAGGCAAGTCATTGGGTCCACAATCTGAGTCTTTGTCTTCCCAGGCCAAGAAGCTGAAGACCCATTTCAGTCCTCAAAGGCTGAAGTATTGATGCAAAAGCTAATCATGCATTATTAACTGCTTTATAGTGTCAGAGCCAGGATGGGAGATCCTGTTAAAAAGCAGAGACAGTGGAATGGGATCAGTGGGATACTGTAATCAGGATGAGAGGAAACTAAAGTGTAATTGAATGGACCTCCAGATGGTGATGAAAAAAAGATGACTACCAATGGAGCTGCTATACAAGCAACCAGAGGGAAGCCTAAAGCATTTCAGCCTGAGTCTGGTCAAATGCTTGGAGGTTAGAAAGATGTTATCAGCCATACAGTGAGTTAGAAGAAAAAAATTGAAAACTTTCAGGATAAGTTTTATGAAAACTTTCGCACAATATAAACCATAACAACCTCTCTCCCTCCCCTCCCCCACCGCCAACATGACACATGTTAAAACAAAGTTGGTACATTTGCAAATGATGACATTTAGAGCACACAGGAATCAGATGTCTGTGCTACAACCACTAGGAGTCCTAGAGATTCCAGTGGAGCTCAATTTCATCTCGGATGTCCCTCTGACAAAAACCAGATTATCATTTACAAAACTAAGGCCCCCATGTGTTGGCAGTGGACAGGGCCTTCAAGTGGGTTCAGCAGACTCTTGAAGGCCATTTACACCTCTTAATTCATTTGGGAAGGCAATTAAATTAAACAAAATTAAGACCACTTTAATCTGAATAAGGGTGTTCATATAGGGATTTAATACAGTTTAATCCACTCACACCTTTACTTAATTCAGATTAAGGTCCCTGGATGTCCCTATTGACAAGCCCATTCTGCACAAAATCCAATTGAAATGAATGGAGTCCTTCCATTGACTTCAGTGATCTTTGGATTAGGTTCCTAAACTCTAAATACTTCATAAGTAGCTTTTATTTTATGTCCTTGCCTGGCACCAATGTTTTGGTGTGGTAGTCTGGTTTCACGCCTTAGGGTCACTCAAGACTGGTCCAGGCCTAGGTTTTTCTCAATTGAAGGGTCTCTCAAGAAGATCTGTTGCAATCTCTTGCCAGTTGCTCTTCTGATATGATGAAAGTCGTGTGTGTGTGTGTATATATATATATATTCCCTTGTTTTTACTCCTGTTGGTTTCCTCAATCATAGGGCCCTACCAATTTCACAGTAGTGAAAAACACGACACGGACGGTGAAATAAGCCTTTCCCTGTGAAATCCGATGTTCCTTTGTTCCTAGGAGCGCCCCAGCATAGGGGGTTCCTGGCTCTGCCTGGACTGGGGAGGGATAGGACTTGTCCATCCCCTGCTCAGCCGCTCTTGGGATTGGGGAGACCAGACCCACCTCCAGGTGCCTCCACCTGCTGCAGGATGCTCCGGGACTGTGCAGCAACTCCAGAGGTTCCTGCAACTGGAGGAGGTTTGTGGAGTTAGATGCAATCTTCCCTGTGCTGCTGGGAGCACCCCAGCAAAAGGGGCTCCTAGTCCAGGCTGGGATGGGTTGGACAGGATTTGCTCTTTCCCTGCAGGGTCACTCTTTGGTATCTCTCCAAGCTGCAGATAGCTCCACACCCACACCTCTCCACTGTGTCCAGCTCTGAAGGCACCACAGAAGTGAAGGTTGCAATCCCATGATCCTCCTACAACAGGTTTGTGATACCCCCCCAAACACCTTTAGGGTTGGGACCCCCATGGTTACAATGCTGTGAAATTTCAGATTTAAACCTCTGAAAACATGAAATTTACCAATTTTCAAATCCTTGAAATTGACCATAATGGACCGTGAATTTGGTAGTGCCCTATTCATTCAGCCTGTTGGTTGGAAATATAGCCCTGTATGGGATAAATGATAGCCAGCATATGATTAACGTAATGGGCTCATATGAGATAATATATGAAAGAGGCCCTTGACTCAACTGTAAACCCCAGGTCCAGAAGACTGAACTCTCTGCTGCTTCTGTAGGAGAGAAGGGGAATATTCAGCTCTGGCCAGCTTCATTTACATATATGTTTACATATGATTCAACCTACTGAGTGTTATGGCTTTTGTTGGAGTTTTATATTTTGATTTGTAAATGTGATAATAATAATTATTATTTATTTTTATACTCATGAAAGGGCATAGAAATTGGGCCAAATATGTCCTGGAGTGAGTGGGTCCCTCTGAATGATTAGGTAATGGGCCTTGGTTTGGTAACAAAACTCAAGTTCAGTAGGGAAGAGAGGGATAAGGGGTTTATTTTTTAGGTGGTAGGAGATCTATCCCAATAAGCAGCCTTTCTCTCTGATATGCTTCTTTTATTCTGTGTTCCCCAGCTGGCAATTCTGCAGCCCTGTGTAAAATGAGTTTGTGGGAGTGGATTGGACCTGCCTGGTGGTGGTAGCAAGCTGACTTGACAGTGAGGCTGGCCTATTTCATAGGTGGTGGCAGCAGTGAGCTGACTTTGCAGTGTCCCCACCCACAGGTAAGGATGTGGAGGTTATCACAGCATTGAGCCAGGTATTTGCACATCACAGCAGAACCTGGTGGAATTCTTCTTTCTCTATTTGAGCAGAACAGCAGAGGTCAGCCGCCCCTTCACACCTCCTGACTACCACTGAATATAGTTGGATTTGGGAGTGGGGTTTCAGGTAGGTGGTATTTGGGGAAGGACTAAGAGTTCTCGACTTCCCCTTAAGTTTTGATTACAAACTTGAGGCTGCTCTAAATTAAGGCAGCCACTAGCAGTCTCCAAGTGACTATCTATGAGCTGAGAATAGCCAAAGTATAAGAGCGCTCTGGCCACACCTGTGCCTGCTCTAACACTCCATACTTTAGGCTGTTGGGTTCAGAGCTAGCTACACTGGTTCTGGATAAACTGAAAACTCCCTCGCACAAAATGGAGTTCTCACATAGGAGATCTAACCAGTTTCTGGGCCCTTTGGACTGCCTGAGTGACACACAGGAGCAAGAATGTAACTAGGTTATGGATTTGCTGTGAAATAGTCTTCCCCAGAAGTAACATTTGAATTAAAACCGGAGCTTCTATGCACTCGGACACACAGCAGGCGTAACTCTTTCTGCAACCCATCAAAATGGTGGAGCTGCATTTACTATCAGACATTTGCAATTTTGTAAAGGAAAATTCTGTGGTCACTTTCAATTATGCTTGAGAAAATCTGTTGAGTTGTAAAATGCCTTTGATGATTTGGATTAAAAGGAGAACCCTTGGGAAGATAATTAGGTATTGCTTATTGTCCATGTTTGATTCAAACGGAGTTGTGAATTTTTAATGGAGAAGAGTAATGTCAATTTTTGACATTTTATTCTATATTTTGTGTGACGGGTTGGACCCCTTGGGAAGTCACCTAATGTGCTGAGATACCACTGAGTCTACCCGTTCTGCCAGCATGGGCTCCCTTTAACCTGTCTTGCTGAGCCAGGTTCTTAAAACCTTCTCTAACACACACACACACACCGAGCTGTAGATATGCCCTGGGAAGACTCAGCTTAAGGGACTTGCTCCAGCACTCAGATGTCCACCTCCCTTGGAGTACAGACCCAAAGATATTCGCCTCTTCCCTCCATGTGGAAGAGGGTATGCACAATTTCTCGCCTCCCCCAGTTAGAAATCACATAAACTGGGTTGTATTATAAACCAGAAATAAATTTATTAACTATAACAGGTGTCTTTTAAGTAGTTAAAGAGGTAGCAGACAGAACAAGGCAGATTACTAAGAAAATAAAACAGAGCACGCAAACGAAGCTTAATACACTAAAGCAACTGGTTACATGTAGGTTCTCACCCTAAATGTGGTTCTAATAATCTTCTTCACAGGCCAGATGCCTGTCCAGCCTGGGCCCAGTTCTTTCCCCCTGTTCAGTCTTAGTTGTTTCCAGCAGTCATCTTGGGTGGGGCAGCCAGGGAGAACCAATGACCAGGATTACCTCACTCTCCACCCTTAAATAAGGTGGGAGTCCTTTGTTTCCTAATTTGACCCCCCCAACTAGCTTCTTATGGAAAAGTAAAGAATTCAAGATGGGTTCCAGTGTCAGGTAACATGGTTACATGCCTCTGTAGGGCCCTTGTAGCAATTCTTCACAGGCTGACCTACACATTCACAGGAAGACTAAGCTCTCTTACAGTCCATTGGCCTTGTTGATGGGCCATCCACCCTGTCTGGCTTTTCCATTGTTGTACCTGAAGTGTTAGCAGTGGGCATCACGCAACGTAACATAGTTGAAATACAGATACATAGTCAATATTCCTAATTTCAGATACAGCAATGATATATGCATACAAATAGGAAAATCACATTAAGTAAATCATAACCTTTCCAATGATATCTCACATGAGCCATCTTGCATGAAGTATCTGTTATGTCATATTCATATCATAAGCATATTTTATAAAGAATATGGAATGTCACATCGCATTTTTAATTTAATTCTTTCAGTGGTGTTAAGTATGTGTTGTGTGTGTGATTTTTACAATGTCTGCCCCTCTGTAAACACTGTACTTATATCTTCTACAAATAGAAATCTGTTTTGGGCAGAAATCTAACAATGTAAAAGAAAAAAGCTGAATTACTATTGCACAAGCTGTCATTTAAGTGATAGATGGTAAACTGGAATTTTGCCATGCAAATTAGTTAATGCTCAAACGAAGAGAGTGTTTAAGTATTCAGATGAGATCTCACTCTTGATTAGTTGTTTCAGCTTATATCTCCAGCAAAGAAACAGCTAGCATTCAACTGGAGCTGACAACTAGAACTCCATGTAACCATCAACTATATTCACTTAGTGCCATCTCAGTAGATCAAATGATGCTTGAACAGCACTGATCTGTAGCTATCAGCTGCAAACAGTCATAGATGCTGATTTCTTTGGGCAAAAGAGTGTGATAGCTGTGCTATGCTAAGTTGATAGAGTCTACTGCAGAAATTAAAAAAAAATAAAAATGCCTTTCCTTTTATGGCAAGCACATGCACATTTAATAAACAAAGACAGTATGTTCTATATTATGGAGGGAGTGGGTAGTGACCTCTCTATATAGGCTAACTACTGCACCTCTTTATAAAAAAAATTGTTTTTTGTTTTTTGAGAGAGAGAGGCTCTAACACTTCTATTGTAGGCTTTTGACATTTAGCTGGAAGAAAGACCTGGGGCTAGAGAAGTGCCTTGTCTTTGGCTGATGACGTTCTGTTCAGATTTAGCTGAGTTATCAATTGATAAAAATCTTATTTTTTTTCTTCTTGCTTGTGATCCTTTGGAAAATGTTGGCAGCCTGCCACATAACTGAATACAAACAGTCTAAAGAGCTACGCCCATACTGCCACCAAAGCAGCACCGAATGTACTGGGAACTCCTGGGAGTTACCAAAGTACCTGTAGGAGGTGGGGATGGAGGGGACCCCCTGACTGCAGTATCCCATACCCACTCTGGGGGCAACACATGGAGTAGAAACCACCCACCTTCCTGAGGTGGGGAAGAAAGAGAGACATACCATGCTCCCGATTGCCCCTAACCTGTTCCCAGCAACTGGACTCAGTAACTCACCCCTCTACACTGGGTTGATAGCTACCTCCTTTCCTACTGCCAGCTAATACAGTTATAGCCCTCTACAGCTAATCTAGTTAGTATTTTAGCTCAAGTGGTACAGTCTGTGTTGAAAATTCAAGGTACTAACTGTGGTGATGATGCATGGTGACAGATGGGGGATCAGGGAATGTGACAATTGTACACAATAGAATTTGTTTTTACTCCTTTTCCTTAAAAAACCCCCAAGAGATTATATACAAAAAACTATAGTAAAAGAAGACTTAAGTTGCAAAATCAAGCATTTAATTCTGCTCCTTGTGCATAATGATAGAAATTAATTTTCATGGGTAGATGGGCTTTTTTTCCATGGACCCCTGCTTCTTGAAGCACAGAGGATGGATGCACCAGGGGCACAAACCATTAATGTTGTTCAAGCAACCATACATGTGCCTAACTTTTATACCTAAACATTAATAATATATTAAAATAATGTAATTTTATTATAGGTGGGACTGGAAACTTTACCTACCCAACACTTCCCTTTATAAGAATCTGTTTTCAGTTACTTATAATTAACGGTTTGGGCTCACATGCTGTGTGTGTCTGCCACAGGCTAAAATCTCTGTAGCAAATTTCAACCAAAACAATTCAGTCCTTTCCTAAAAGGGAGCTAGGGGAAAATACATGATTTTGCTCATGTTAAAGAATTCTGCTGACCTTTTCTTTGACTAGCGCTAGCATTCTATGCTTTAAAGGAAGAACTTGGAATTTGGCAGAGAGGTGGCCTCTGTCTCAGGGATGTTTCAAATACATTGGAAGGAAGGGGAAGACCAAGGACCAATGAGGAGGGAAAGACAATATCAGAAAACACAGCAATGACCAGTTTTCACCAAAAAGAACAGGAATGATTGGACAACTAACATAGTCAACATCAGTGTAATTACAGTAAGATATGAGGCTGAAATAGGTAAAGAGCAAGTTAAGAATAACTTAGACAAGTTAGATGTCTTCAGGTGGTCAGGGCCTGATAAAAAATACATTTTAGAATACCTGAGGAATTGGCTAAAGAGATCTCTAAGCCATTAGTGATTATCTTTGAGAACTCATGGAGGACAGGAGAGATACCAGAGGACTGGGAACAGGCAAATATAGTACTTATCTGTAAAAAGGGGAACAAGGACAAGCCAGGGAATTACAGACCAGTCATCTTAACTTCAGTACTTGGAAAGATAATGGAACAAATAATCAAACAATTTGTAAGCACCTAAAAGATAATAAGATGATAAGTAACTGTCAGCATGGATTTGTCAAGAACAAATTCTGTCAAACCAATTTGCTATCTTTCTTTAACACAGAAACAAACTTGATGGATGAGGGTAAGCATTAGATGTGATATATCTTGACTTTAGAAGGGCTTTTGATACTGAGTCACAAAATCTTCTCATAAGCAAACTATGGAAAATATAGCCTAGATGACCCTACTATAAGGTGGGTGAACAACAGGTTGGAAAAGCATACTCAAAGTAGTTATCAATGTTTCACAGTCAAGCTGGAAACACATATCGCGTGGGGTCCCTCAGGGATCTGACCTGAGTCCGGTTCAATTCAGTAGCTTCCTAAATTATTTGGATAATAGTATAGAGTGTACACTTATAAAGTTTGTGGACAATGCCACGCTGGGAGGGGTTTCAAGAGCTTTAGAAGACAGGATTAGAATTCAAAATTATCTTGATGAAATACTGTAGAGAAATGGTCTGACACGAATAGGATGAAGTTCAGTAAGGACAAATGCAAAGTACTACACTTCAGGAACGAACAGTCAACAGCACAAATATATAGTAGGGAATGACTGATGAAAAGGATTTGGGGTTAAAGAGGATCACAAACTGAATATGAGTCAACAATGTAGTATCGTTGCAAAAAAAGCAAACATCATTCTGGGATATATTAGCAGGAGTGTTGTAAACAAGACATGAGAAGTATTTCTTCCTCTCTAATCAGCACTGATTAGACCTCAGTTGGAGTATTGTGTCTAGTTCTGGGCACCACACCTTGGGGAAAAATGCAGACAAAGTGGAGAAAGTCTAGAGAGGAGCAACAAAAATGATTAAAGTTCTAGAAAACTTGACCTATGAGGAAAGATTAGATAAAAATTGGTTTGTTTAGTCTGGAGAAGAGAAGACTGAGGGGGAACATGATGATAGTTTTCAAGTTCATAAAAAGTTGTTAGAAAGAAGCGGGTGATAAATTGTTCTCCTTATCCACTGAGGAGAGGACAAGTAATGGGCTTAAATTGCAGCAAGAGAGATTTAGGTTAGAATTTAGGAAAAAAATCCTAACTGTCACTGGTTAAGCTCTGGAATAAATTGCCTAGGGAGCTTGTGAAATCTCTGTCACTGGAGGTTTTTAAGAATAGGTTAGACAAACACCTTTCAGTGAAGGTCTAGTTAATACTTAGTCCTGCCTCAGTGCAGGGACAGAGATAGATGACCTATCACAATTCCTTCCAATCTTACATTTTGATGGTTCTGTGATGTGTCTGTTGCTGTCCCTATGAAAATCCAACCAAATTTAGCCACATTATATGAATTTGAAAAATGTCAATGCTCAGTAGATACTTCCTTAGGTTTTAATAGATAAAAATCTATGAAGATTCCATCCTCATTGAGCATGTGCAAGCCTCTCATAGCTCCTAGTGCTAATCAGACTGTCCATGTGCCATCTCTACAGAGTGTCTGAGCATGCTGTAGTCCAGGGCTATAAGGGGCAAGCCAGACTTTTCTTATAACGGCTGCTCTGGGTTAGCCTGGGGCCAGACACTGGAAGTGAGAGCAGGGAGCCTGTTTCTCCTATGCTCTCAGTGAACCCCCTGCTGGCACCCAGGCAGAGTGGAGGAGTAAGCTGTCTGATTTAAATGCAGGGGGACAAAAGCCAGATTAAGTGGGAGGAAAAGAAGTAGGGATGCCACAAGGTAGGGGAGAGGGAAGTCAGATCTCACAGGAAGCTGGGAAATGAGGGGGAAACTGAGACAGGCTTGGCAAAGAGAATGAGAGAAGGAGCCAATGGGATGTTTGTGGGGGGGGGGGAACTGGAGCAAGGAGCAGGAGAGGAGGTATGAGGGAGACGGAGAGTGGATGAGGAATCTAAGGAAGGAGACTAGGACTGGAAGCCAGTAGTGGGAGGGGAGCTGAAGGGAGGAACAGATCAGATGAGGAGCTGTGAGGAAGGAACTGGGGCTGACTGGGCAAGGAGATTGAGACTGGGATGAGAAGCCTTAGGAATGGAGACTGGGACTGGGTAGACCAGGAGAATGGGACTAGAACAGTGAGCTAGTGACGGGGAAGAGACAGGACAGGGACAGGCACAAGGGGTTGGGGCAAAAGGGGTCAAACTTTATGGTAGCAGGCAGATGTGACCAGTATAGCACATCCCCTTCTGGAACCTGGACTGGAACCCATAATCCTTGAGTCTCTCCATTCCTCAGCTCCCAGCAAAAACCTGTAAAACCCATTGGCAAAGTATGTATTTCATCCCCCTCTATTACGGGTTCACATATCGGATAACAATCGACTATTGCTATCAATTACTCAATTAGCTCAAGTGGCTGAAATCTGTGCAGTGGATCTAACAGTTCCAAGCATACGGATGAACCACACGAATGTCAATATGTTACCACATGGTGGATTTTTTTTTCAACCGTACTCTTCTAAAAGCCAAAGAAATCACATACATACAAAACTGCATTAAAAAAGCATCACCATGGTTGCAAAATCAAGCACTCAGAAGTTAGAATATGCTAGAATTAAGGAGTTGGCTGTACTACCTTAATTTTGGCTCCTTATGCATATGCATTGTGATAGAGTCTTTAACTACTCCATCACATGCTATTTTTTTCACTGGGTACACAGGATGGACTTACTCTGGCGATGATTCAGAGTTGTGTACTGAAGGAGACTGTTGACTGTAGGACCACTTTGTCTTCATGGCAGAAGTTGAAAGGTGTTTAGTGAACAAGATCGGGAATTGCAAAAGGGGAAAAGACAGTCTCCTCTTTGAGCCAATTGAAAGTTGCCTTGGAGAATCGGATTCTTTCTCTACCTCTACCACAGAGTTCCGATGTGATGCAAGAAAGTCACTTAAACCACGCTTTTCATAGACAGTCTCTAATTATATAGTCCTCATTTGCCAGGTGCCCAACTTGATACACTGGGATCTGATTTGCAGAAATACTACAGTTGCAACTGAAGTCAATGGCAGCTGTGCTTTGAACATATAAAGTGGTATAAAAGGCTAGTATTCTGAGAAATCAAGGTTTCAAATTGGGCAACCCAAATTAATGGAAACTTTTTACCTTACTCTTTCTATTCCTTAGTTCCTCATTTGTAAAATAGGAATAATACTACCCCCCTCTCACTTCACATAGGTGTTGTGAAGTTCTTTAATGTTTGTGAAGAACTCAGATACTGTAAAGATAAGCACATTGAATTATTAATTTTCACGCAGATTTTTCTATCGTTTGATCGGGGTTTGAATAGGGTGCAGTAAATGAGACCTGGGGGCTGCACAATGAAGAGAAAACAAACTATGGAATAGCTGCTCATTAAGTAAGCACCCTCTGTTCTGGGTAGTGCATGAGGTAGGGGTCTTCGGGACAAAAAAATAGCATGTGATCATGTAATTAAACACTGTATCATAATGAGTGCACTCAAGGGGGCCAAATCAAGATTGTAGAGATAACATAAACACAATTCAATCAATTTCTGAAATTTGAGTGCTAGACTTTGCAACCTTAATGTTCTTTTAACATAGATTTTTTGCATGTGATATATGTTACATGTGCATAGACTATATGTGAAAGGGTTTATGTTCATGTTAGCTAAAATAATAGTTATGTACTCCTTATACAGCATTAACAATATTTCATACAGATTGCATATTTTCAGCTGGTGTAAATGGACCACTGAAAGCAATGTGGTTATATAACAGTGAGATGCATTCTTATCCTTTAGGGTGTTCAGAGAATATCTTTTCTAGAGGATAATACTCAATATGCAGGCTTGGCACCATTTAGATCTTTCTGCAGTATTTTTCTCTTAGAATCTGATTGACAACAACAAAACATGGCAGAAGACATCTACATTTTTCTCATTCAAGCTCAACCAGTTGTATCATTTGGGCTGCACTTGATTAGCAAGGACACAGATTCAAGGTACTACCAATTGTCTTTGTATGTTTCTAATCATGCAGACACTTATTTTTCTTTTATGTCCCCAAGGTTTATAACTCTTAGTGGTGATGTCCTCTGTGCCACAGATGGTGGTTCCCTTATAAGTATTGTTTTAGCACCTGATCTTGCAAGGTTGTATGCACCTTCTGGAGGGCCAGACACACAAAGTACACTTAACATGTTTTCTCTTACATTTTCTTGCTGTGAACGCAACCCTAAAACATTCAGTCATGTGAGTAGATCTATTGATTTCAATGGGGTTAACTGTGAGAGTAAGCATTATTTGCACGAATCAGAGTTGCAAGACTAGGCCCTATTTCTGCTGAATACTGAGGGCTGGTTTGTGGAGTTACTGTAAGCTCTGAGTAAGCAGCTGTCTGTGGATGCACTACTCCTGGAGTAGACCACGGTGTTGCAATTCTGTCCCTGGCTCTTCCCGCTCCAGAGGGTAAATAAGTTGCATTGTCTCTTTACTGGGAGTACCTGACTTCCCCCTCTACACTGGCTCATCTGTGGTGGCTGGCACATTGGAAAGGTTCTTCTCCATCCTCCTCTGTGACCCATGATGGAGGTAGCCTGTGCAAGGCAATATGGGAACACCTTGCATGGGGCCATAATGTGTGTTATTGAAACACAGAAATGCAGGGCTGGAAGGGACCATGAGAGGTTATCTAGTCAAGCCTCCTGCACTGAGATAGAACCAAATATACTTAGACCATCCCAACAGATGTTTGTCTAATCTGTTCTTAAAAACCTCTAGTGATGGTGTATCCACAGCCACCTTTGCAAGCCTATTCCAGAGCTTTAACTAGCCTTATGGTTAGAACATTTTTCCTAATATTCAACTTAAATCTCCCTTGCTGCAGATTAAGCCCTTTACGTCTTGTCCTACCTTCAGTGAACATGGAAAACAACTGATCCTCTTCCTCTTCCTCACAGCCTGTAACATATACAGCCTACTGTAGAGCCTCAGAGTAGACATTTACTACGCCAATGGGGTGGGTTCTTCTGTCAGTATAGGTAGGTACCTATACTGGTACCTGAAGGATGGTACCTAAATCAATGGAAGAATTCTTCTGTCTATCCAGCACTATCTACACCAGGGGTTAGATCGGCTTAACTATGTCAGTTAAGTTGTGGATTTTTCATATCCCTGAGTGATGTAGCTAGGTTGACCTAACTTCATAGGGTAGATCATCACTAAATATGATGAATGCTTTTAATCTTTCCTAATAGGTCAGTTATCATTTTTGTTGCATTCCTCTGGACTCTCTGCAGTTTGTTCACATCTGTCTTAAAGTGTGGTCTCCAAAACTGGACATAGTACTCCAGCTGAGGCCTCACCAGTGCTGAGTAGAGTGGGACAATTATCTCCCCTGTCTTGCCATGACAGAGTGCAGTGAGTTAACAGGTGAGCCTGAACTCTGATCACATTGACACCCATTAGTTTCCCTGGAGAAAGCTGATTGGAGTAAATTAAAGGTAATTAGCTAATCAGGCCAGTGGGCTGGATGAGCTAATGAGACAATTAGCCCATTAGCTCACAAATGTTAAAGAGGCACAATTAGGCACTGTGAGGGGAAGAACAGGGCTAGTAACACAGAGGCTTCGGGGGGGCGGAGGGGGGAAGACATCTGTTCCCCTCAGGTCCTGTGTGGGGAGGAGAAAGCACGGGGATATTGTAAATAGTACTGTTGCAAAGGACTGTGACCATGTTGGTGGAAGGGACTCAAATGGCACAGAGTGTACACAGCCAGTGGAGTCTGAGCTGTTTTTTTGTGGGTCTAGAAGGCAGGAGCAGAGCCTGCCCTGCTATATGTGGAGGCTTGTCTGAGATCATGATTTCTCCATCTCTGGTGACTGACAACCAGATGGGACTGCTGGTGTGAGGATTTGGCATTAGGGTAATGGAACAGATACTACAGTGGTTAGTGGAGCAGCAAAAAGAGATGCATAAAACCATGCCTTTGTTCCAGGAATCCTACCAGATGGAAAGTCAGTGCTTCCTTGTGTGGCAGGCCGAACAGTAGACGAGCCTGTAAAAGTTGATGAAGGAGAAAGCGCAGGTGAAGCAACAACTGATCCAGGGTCTGATGAATCCTGTGATGGAGAACAGCAGTAGAACACAGAGGGCCCAATGGGTGACCCTAATGTGTCTTTATTAACTTTCTAGAGAATAGCAATGGGCGCTGGATGGGATAAGAATTGTGGACCTTCCAGGTGGCACCCTACTTGTCATGGAAAGCCCAGGCCTCTAGTGCCCTGAGTAGGCCTGGGACTATGATGGAGTAAAGACAGCCATTCTGGATAGGGAAGACCTTTTGGTCAATAAAAACCAACAGAAAGTTTGGGCTGCCAGATGTACTTGAGGGGTATGGCTCAAGGTGTTTGCACAAAAACGTATTAACTAACAAGGTGACTTGCTGGCTGAGGCCAGACACCCAAAGTGTGGAGGAAATAATAGATATGTTAATAAAGGAGCAATTTCTCCAGAACCTCCCTGAAAGCACACGTTTGGGTTTGGAGGCACCAGCCAATGACCCCAGAGGAGGTGGTAAAGTTTGCAGATGCATTTGTGGATGCAGACTTTCCCACGAATGAAGTCCAGACATTTCAGAGACTGGACTCAGGGGAGAAGGGATATGATTTTACCATACCAAGGATGATCAGGGAAGAAAAAAAAGGAAAAGATGAAGGGGATTCTTTCAGGGAACCAGGGTGTGGTTACTAACCATGTAGGCATCCAGGGCATATAATGCAGGACTGCCCAATTATAGATTCACAGCATTTTGTGGGTGGACTGTGATTAGCAGAGATAGGTGGAAAAGGAGCATGCTTACCATCCCTGTAAAAGTTGGGGGAGGAGGCTTCAGAGATGACTAGTGCATGCTGCATCAGGCACATCACCAGTCTGAAGGTATTTGGTGAATCCCAATTGGATGCTGCTAGGTAGGAACTAAAAGTGTAAGTGCATCCATGGTGAAAGGAGAGTCTGCCTAATGACAGAGATCCCCCGCTCCCCCCGAGATTAAGTGGAAGTGGGTAGGGGTGGTGGATGAACTGCCTCATACGGTCATTATAGGAACTGACTAGAGTCCCTTCCCTTATAAGAGAAAAATGGAAGTTGTAAATCCCCTATGGCAGGAAGCAGGGCTAACAAGAAATCAGGTAAAGGGGTTTGACATAGAAAAATCAGAAAATCCTAGACCTAAGGACAGAAGCCAGGAGGAATATAGGACCTCTCTCGGGAAGGAAAAAGGCAGCCCAGGATAAGATGCAGGGGGCGGAAAGTAGCCCTAGTTTGCTGATGAAAGTAGGCAGTCCTAAGGAACCTCTCCACTGGAATAGCAGGAGAAGGACTCTCGGGACCAGTTTATGAAGCTGTGGGGGACCCAGAGTCCCTAGTAGAGGAAGGAAAAGGAGAGACAGCAACAGGCCCTACTCCAAACTAATTAAGGAGAGTGGGGATACAGGCTGCCCTTGGTGTGAGGACCTATGGACAGGAACGGAGTTATGGGGGTGACCACTACCTATGAAATGTGACTTCTGTGGGTGGAGAATGGGCAACCACCCTGGAGGCAAAGGTGAGCAGAAGCAGTCCAATGCCCCCTTCTACAGAAAGGAGGGCATGGTAGAAGAGAAACTTGGCAGGTAGGCAATGCAGAGAGGTGTGTGACAGATGAGCCTGCACTCTGAACACTCTGACACCCAGTACATTCCCCAGGAGAAAGTTAATTGAGACAACTATTAGCTAATCAGGCCTGCATGCTGGGTGAGTTAACAAGCCAACTGGCCTCTCAGCTCAAGGCTGATAAAAAGGCATAGGAAGGAAGTGCTAGGAGGAGGAGAACAAGGCTAGCCCAGTAGCAGCCAAACAACTAGACCTCCCTCCTTCCCCCTGCTCCTCTCAGGTCCTGAGGAGCGGGCGAAATGCACAGGGGTATTATAAATAGCACTGTTGCAAGGGATTGTGAAGGTTTTGGTAGAGGGAACTCAAATAAATGGCTCAGCGTATACACAGATAGTGGAGTCTGAACCTGTTTTTGAGACTGGGGCTGGAAATCAGAACCAGAGCCCGCCCCACTCCACTTACATATGACATTTCTATTTAATACACCCTAGAATGATTTTAGCCTTTTTCACAACTGCATCACATGGTTGGCTCATATTTAATTTATGATCCACTATAACCCCTAGATCCTCTTCAGCCATACTACTGCCTAGCTAGTTATTTCCCATTTTGTTGTGCATTAGGGTTTTCTCATTCCTAAATGAAGCATTTTTCACTTGTCTTTATTGAATTTATTTTTTTTTTATTTCAGACCAATTTTCAAATTTGTTCAGGTTGTTTGGAATTTGTATCCCATCGTCCAAAGTTCTAGCAATCCCTCCCAGCTTGGTATCATCCACAAATTGTATAAACGTACTCTCCACACCACTATCCAAGTCATTAATGAAAATATTAAGTAGTACGGGACCCAAGACAAACCTCTGCAGGACCCCACTAGATGCATCCCCTAGTTTGACAGTGAGCCATTGATAACTACTCTGTGAGTATGGTCTGTCACCCACTTTTGCACCCATCTGATCTAACCCTGAAGCTTCCTGTGGTTCACATAGCAACAGGCCTAAAATGGAACATTGGTTCAGAACACTTTCCCTATATTCAGGGAAATTGTGCTTCAGTTACAAATCCGGATCTGAATCGGGCAGCTTGAGGCCATCTCTAGATGAAAGACTTTCCCCCTAATGTATTTTAGGCTTCTGTTATCTCCCTCAGTGAAATCATAATGATGCCACATTTCCAACAGCACAATCATTTTCATAGCAACAGTGCGGTGTCACAAAACACAGGATTATAACTTCATTGTACTGTAAGCTCAGCAGAAGGGAGATAATAGACTCTGAGGAACGAAGCTCAAATATGTCATAAAATTAAAGAAAATACAGAAAAATACTGATCAAATAAACTTTCTATTTATATAAACGATTTACCAGAGGAGGGCACTAAGATGCTCTGCTAATAGTTCCTCTGTAAATACAATAGATCATAGATTATATGGATAGCTGAACAGAACCTATTTCATGAAAGGATTTTGTCTTTTCGTGAAAGGATTTGAAATGTGCAGCTTCCTGCAGTGCAATCTTGTGCAGTGACATTCATATCACACAATGAAAAAAGGGTTCAGTTTAGCTGCGGAAACTTTGTTTCCATCTTTACTCAGGTGTGTGCTAGATTTTCAGAGTTATACCTGCGTTAGGTGCCTCAAAATAGGATTGAAGCAGATCTTTAAGTTAAAAAACTTGATCTTCAACAGAGACCCCCAACTGTAATTTTCCTAGGTGTTTGTACAAGGTGTAGCTCAATGGTCCCTGATCTTGACTGCAACCTTTGTGTGTTACCACAATACAAATTAATAATTATTATTATTATTGTGGTTTGTTATGATATTTAGGGCCAGATTCTGATACCCTTATTCACATTGAATAATACCATATTCAACAATGACTTCTAACAAGTCCCATTGAAGTCAATCAATTGTTTGTTTTTAATAAATTGTGTACATACATTTAGAGCTACTGTCAGAGTTGCTCAACACCCCGTGGCCAGATGGATTTCCTGTTGCGTCCTTTCTTTCTGGTATTGCAGGATAGTTCAAGGGCAGGGAGTGGGGAGCGAGTGCTTGTCAAAGAGATTTTGAGGAGTCAGAGAAACAAAGGTCTATGTCTACACTAGCACTTTTGTCGGTCAGGGGTATGAAAAAACACACCCCTAACCGACATAAGTTTCACCGACAAATGTGCCGGAATAGACAGTGCTATGTCAGTTGGAGATGCTCTCCCAGTGACATAGCTACCGTCGTTCATTGGGGGTAGTTTAATTATGCCAATGGGAAAGCTTTCTCCCTTCGGCATAGAGCGGCTACATGGGAGACTTTACAGTGGCACAGCTGTGTTGCTGTAAGGTTTGGAGTGTAGTCACCTAGGGGCTAAGGGAAGATGGCCTTTTGTAGGACTTTGCATCTCTTCTCAAGGCCTGTCTTGCACCACAGACCTGCTTTAAAGCCCATGTAAGAGAATGGAAAGTCTTCTACTGACTTTAGAGGCTTTGGATTGGGCCCCCATGTCCCTTCTTCCTGCTGCACAGATGTAGTAGGTAAGGGCTGAGACCAGCATGAGTAAGCTAAGCACTGATTGTTCACTGGAGTGGTGGTAAGAGGCATGCTCCTGAGGAAACCCAAGAATCAGCTGTGCATAACCGAGTGCAAGACAAGGCTCCAAATATGGATCTATTTACCACCCTGTGTTGGACCCAGGTGTTTCTCATCTTTTTATTCAGAAACTAGTGCAACACTCACTGGCTGCATCAAAATGGATCTTTTTTTAGTTGTAAGGTGCTACAATTTTTTCTGCACGATTTTAAACATTTTTGTCTGCTTATTTTCATATCTCTTTGCTCTTTCAAAGTTTTAAAGTATTTTAAAGTTACACATGATTAGATTATGTGATATGGACATAGAGCCAGTCTGACCATTCTATGATGCATTCATCATACACCTAATTCCATGGTTTTAAGAAGTGTCTGCCCTCCATTTTTCATTGTGACACTTCAAAGGGTGAGAAACCCAGCTGATTCAGTCCTCCAAGTCCAGGGTGGAATCAAACCAGCATAATGGCTCTGTGCTACCTTCCTGGAAAATCATGGGAGATGGGAGAGATTCCAGAAGACTGGAAAAGGGCAAATATAGTGCCCATCTATAAAAAGGGAAATAAAAACAACCCAGGAAACTACAGACCAGTTAGTTTAACTTCTGTGCCAGGGAAGATAATGGAGCAAGTAATTAAGGAAATCATCTGCAAACACTTGGAAGGTGGTAAGGTGATAGGGAACAGCCAGCATGGATTTGTAAAGAACAAATCATGTCAAACCAATCTGATAGCTTTCTTTGATAGGATAACGAGTCTTGTGGATAAGGGAGAAGCTGTGGATGTGGTATACCTAGACTTTAGTAATGCATTTGATACGGTCTCGCATGATATTCTTATCGATAAACTAGGCAAATACAATTTAGATGGGGCTACTATAAGGTGGGTGCATAACTGGCTGGATAACCATAGATATTGGCATAGAAAGTACGCTTATTAAGTTTGCGGATGATACCAAACTGGGAGGGATTGCAACTGCTTTGGAGGGCAGGGTCATAATTCAAAATGATCTGGACAAATTGGAGAAATGGTCTGAGTTAAACAGGATGAAGTTTAACAAAGACAAATTCAAAGTGCTCCACTTAGGAAGAAAAAATCAGTTTCACACATACAGAATGGGAAGAGACTGTCTAGGAAGGAGTACGGCAGAAAGGGATCTAGGGGTTATAGTGGACCACAAGCTAAATATGAGTCAACAGTGTGATGCTGTTGCAAAAAAAGCAAACATGATTCTGGGATGTATTAACAGGTGTGTTGTGAGCAAGACACGAGAAGTCATTCTTCCGCTCTACTCTGCTCTGGTTAGGCCTCAGCTGGAGTATTGTGTCCAGTTCTGGGCACCGCATTTCAAGAAAGATGTGGAGAAATTGGAGAGGGTCCAGAGAAGAGCAACAAGAATGATTAAAGGTCTTGAGAACATGACCTATGAAGGAAGGCTGAAAGAATTGGGTTTGTTTAGTTTGGAAAAGAGAAGACTGAGAGGGGACATGATAGCAGTTTTCAGGTATCTAAAAGGGTTTCATAAGGAGGAGGGAGAAAACTTGTTCACCTTAGCCTCTAAGGATAGAACAAGAAGCAATGGGCTTAAACTGCAGCAAGGGAGGTCTAGGTTGGACATTAGGAAAAAGTTCCTAACTGTCAGGTTGGTTAAACACTGGAATAAATTGCCTAGGGAGGTTGTGAAATCTCTATCTCTGGAGATATTTAAGAGTAGGTTAGATAAATGTCTATCAGGGATGGTCTAGACAGTATTTGGTCCTGCCATGCGGGCCTCTCGAGGTCCCTTCCAGTCCTAGAATCTAAGAATCTATAACCCCTGTCCCAACATAAGGGCTTTAGAGCAGAGTTTACCTAGGAAAAGGGGATGTGAACATAGTGCATTGCATTCCAGCTATTCCTAGCTGCTGGAATAGCCCTTTAGAGCCAATGGAGGAGCCAGCAATCAAGTCAAAACAGCCCTGAGTGTGGTTTAACAGACATTGTGGACCAGGTTGGCTTGGGCCTGAAATTACCTTTACCATTTCTCTCCAGCTGTGTTTCTGTGCTGAGTATAGTTCAGCCAAAATGGAGAATCAGATTCTCAGCATCTCTAACATTCTCCTATCAGCCACACTGGCTGCTGCAGCTCTAGGGAATAGCAGACCTCAGAAGTGAATGCTATTTTATTTCCTTGATCTCTGTACACTGTTTCTTTGACTTCCTTTAGTTGCTGCATTCTAAATGGGGCACTGTCAAACTGAAATTCATTGTAATGGAGTACAAGGGCTCTCCCTAGCCTAGACTCTATAGGGTTGATGCAGCAGCCAATTATCCCTGCCTAGTAGAGGGAGCAGAGGAAAATTAGAGGAGCTGCCCGGGGAGGGGGGGGGGGGGGGGTGAGTTTGTGTTCTGTACATAGGTCTATGTAGAGACTGTTGGTTGTAGGTGTGGTCTTTGTTTTTCTACTACTTATTTTGTTCTTTTGGGGCTCTTTATAAGTCATCATAAAGGTGGGGCTAAGAAGAAGGGACCACAACCGATTGCAAGCTGACTGACTGTACTTTGCAGACTAAGAAATCAATGGAGTCGCCCACATTTGTATTTAAGGACATGTCTTTATGTGTGTTCTTTATACCACCTCAGAGTTTTCAAATGAAAAGTATATTCAAAATCTAATTCACCCTCTTTACTTTTGACACTTTTCTCTCATGTTGGACATACAGTAGACTAGTA
Organism: Trachemys scripta elegans; assembly: GCF_013100865.1. NCBI lineage: Eukaryota > Metazoa > Chordata > Testudines > Emydidae > Trachemys > Trachemys scripta. Next base: position 171,774,931 of record NC_048298.1, on the reverse strand, counting down.
AGTTTCCCTTTTCTTGAATCTAGTCATTGTTTCCTCAATTTCCCTTTTGTCACGGCATACACTGGCAAAATGCTGTAACATTAGGGTTGCAAACAGCGTAAGAGAATGTCAATCATATTTGGAAAAACAATGAGGAGTCTTTGTGGCACCTTAGAGACTAACAAATGTATTTGGGCATAAGCTTTCGTGGGGTAAAATCCACGTCATCAGATGCATGGAGTGGAACATACAGTAGGGAGGTATAAATAGACAGCATATGAAAAGATGGGAGTTGCCTTACCCCGGGGCGGGATGGGGGTCAGTGCTAATGAGCCAATTCAATTAAGTTGGAAGTGGGCTATTCTCAACAGTTGACAAGAAGGAGTGAAAATCACTTGTGTAGTGCTAATGAGGCCAATGAAAACAAGGTGGCCCATCTCAAACAGTTGATAAGAAGGTGTGAGTATTTAGCAAGGGGAATTTAGTTTTTGTAAAAACAACGAGGAGTACTTGTGGCACCTTAGAAACTAAAAAATTATTTAGTTTTTGTAAAACCTATCCATTCCCAGTCTTTATTCAGGCCTAATTTGATGGTTTCCAGTTTGCAAATTAATTCCAGTTCTGCAGTTTCTCATTGGAGTCTGTTTTTGAAGTTTTTTTGTTGAAGAATTGCCACTTTTAAGTCTGTTATTGAGTGACCAGGGAGAATGAAGTGTTCTCCTACCAGTTTTTGAATGTTATAATTCCCGATGTCAGATTTGTGTCCATTTATTCTTTTGCATAGAGACTGTCCGGTTTGGCCAATGTACGTGGCAGAGGGGCATTGGTGACACATGATGGCATATAACACATTGGTAGATGTGCAGGTGAACAAGCCCCTGATGGTGTGGCTGATGTGGTTCGGTCCTATGATGGTGTCCCTTGAATAGGTATGCAGACAGAGTTGGCACCGGAGTTTGTTGCAGAGTTTGGTTCCTGGCTTAGTGTTTTTGTTGTGTGGTGTGTAGTTGCTGGTGAGTATTTGCTTCAGGTTGGGGGGCTGTCTGTAAGCAAGGACTGGCCTGTCTGCCAAGGTCTGTGAGAGTGAGGGATCGTCCTTCAGGATAGGTTGTAGATCCTTGATGATGCGCTGGAGAGGTTTTAGTTGGGGGATATAAGTGACGGCTAGTGGCATTCTGTTACTTTCTTTGTTGGGCCTGTCTTGGAGCAGATGACTTCTGGGTACCGTTCTGGCTCTGTCAATCTGTTTCTTCACTTCACCAGGTGCGTATCGTAGTTTTAAGAACTCTTGATAGAGATCCTGTAGGTGGTTGTCTCTTTCTGAGGGATTGGAGCAAATGTGGTTGTATCTTAGAGCTTGGATGTAGACAATGGATCATGTGATGTGGTCTGGATTAAAGCTGGAGGCATGTATGTAAGTATAGCGGTCAGTAGATTTCCGGTATAGGGTAGTGTTTATGTGACCATCGCTTATTAGCACTGTAGTGTCTAGGAAGTGGATCTCTTGTGTGGGCTGGTCCAGGCTGAGGTTGATGGTGGGGTGGAAATTTGTTGAAATCCTGGTGGGATTCCTCAAGGGCCTCTTTTCCATGGGTCCAGATTATGAAGATGTCATCAATGTAGCACAAGTAGAGTAGGGGCATTAGGGGACAAGAGCTAAAGAAGCGTTGTTCTAAGTCAGTCATAAAGGTGTTGGCATACTGTGGGGCCATGCGGGTACCCATAGCAGTCCCGCTGACTTAAAGGTATAAATTGTCCCCAAATCTGAAATAGTTGTGGGTGAAGACAAAATCACAAAGTTCAGCCACCAGGTTTTCTGGGCTTCTTACTTGTTTAGACAGCCACTATGTTTATACTGGAATTTCTTTATTCATGGAAACAGTGCTGGTAGTACTAAATGTTGTAAATGAAACCTTAGCTGGGGGCCAAATCTGACTTGGCATTATCTCCTTAGGTGGTCCAGGCAATTTATTTAAGGCTTGTTCTGCTATATTTGCTTTTAGAGCAGTTTCCTCTATTAATAGGCACTGCATTTTTCCATTTTATCTTGTATTTCGTGTGAGGATGTAGAGTTGTGATCTATTGTCACTAGACATTACTTCAAATTTTCTCATTACTGCAAGACATTAAGTTGCCAGGATATGATTTACTTTAGTAAGAGGCTTTGTGTCATCGACATTTGAGAGTTTCTGTGAGTTATTTAAATTTCCATTTTCCTGGCAGTCTCTCTCTTTTAAAACAAAGAAAGAACTGGATGCTGGAATTGAATACCATACTGAAAGCATTAGGAATATGAAATTGCCCTGTTAGGCAAACACAACAGCAGCACATAACACCACATGAGACCAAAGCAACCACCTGGAAAAGGAGGAGAGAGGAGCTCAGGTTTATTGGCACAGACTGAAAATATTTTGTCAACATAACATTTGACTGCAGAGACAAGGACACAGAAGTGATAAATGAAAAGATGCAAATATAATCATAGTCTAGAATATAAAATGTTTGTTTTACTCTTTCAGGCATTTGACATCTGATCCTGCTTTCATTGAAGTCAATCGCAAAACTGCCACTGACTGAATGGCAGCTGGACCATGCCATTAAACGGTTTGAGAAATATAACTATAGAAGTATGCAAGAAAACAACATGTTCCCAAGGACACATGGAGTATATATATTGGCAGATACTGGGTAAATCGAGACTGCTATTGTTATCTACTGTTCAGTGTGTATTGTGTCCTTTTCTAGTGGCTGGTCCAAAGATACTCACTACAGCAATCCTTTAAATTGCTCACTCCTTTAGCATGGAGGGTGATACTTTAGCATGAAGTGACAAGTTCAATCACCAGTGAAGACCAGTGAGAGTGGTTGTTAATGTTACAATGCATTGAAATACTGTGAGGGACAATGAAATGGTTTAGATTACCTGGAGGGGATCGATTAAATGATGTTTGTTTATCTGACATTATGTGGTGTCATGAAACACAGCCACACAAAACCGATGGCGTTTGGCATTTTATTTCTGCACTGATCAAATTTTTGTGAGAAAATGAAAAAGAATAAATATTTCAGATCTATTTTGTCCACTTAAGCTCAAATCTGAGCTTATGCTCTAATAAATTTGTTAGTCTCTAAGGTGCCACAAGTACTCCTGTTCTTTTTGCGGATACAGACTAACACGGCTGCTACTCTGAAACCTGTCAAAATGTTGAGGAAGTGCTGCTTTTCAGGGCCACTTTCACAGTAGATTTCTTTGGGACTTTCTGGATGTGGGATCTTGTATCATGCTGGGTCCCTGTTAATAGTTTGCTAATCAAAAATGTGCATTGCTATCTTATTTGTTTTAAATACTTACTCTTCTGAAGAATTTAACACCAAACTTAAAAATTCAGTAGTCATCACTATCTGTGCAAGGGGTAACTTAAATGCTCACTAGAGTTTTTGGGGTGTTTTAAAAAAAAGTATTCAATGTTGACAATGCTTGCTTATCAATAACAGACACGATGAGTGTCCTAGAATGCAACGGCACCCCAGCTCCTCTCTGACAACCTTTTCTAGATGTAATTTGTTTTCTGATGCCCCAAATGCATCATGAAGTTTAACGGAGTCTTCCACTTCTATTTTACATCCTACTTGCACAGAAGTAATTTACTCTAAGGGAAAACTGTTTTCATAGCTAATCCCCACATTTTATGGCACTGTAAAATATGTATATAATTTCTAATTTAATTACCAATAGGTACTCAGGGTTTCTTTTCACACTGCACAATATCAGATGCTGTGAATGCATCTGGAATAATGAATGGCATTATTATTTTTCAGTGAAAAGACTTGTCCAATTGTTTTCTATCCTATCTCCTCTATGCATGGTAATTTATCAGATGTTGGGATATTTAAAACAGTGGCCCTGCATATGCAGAATAACAATTTCAATTTCATTAGTATGGGTATTCACAGCTTATATTCTTTAAAACATTGTGGCATTTTGATTTCTTGGAAACATTTAGTTGGAATTAGCTTTTTCAGAGTAGAGAGTAAAAATCAATTTCTAACTTTCTTTTTTAGCTGGAGGGAACAAAATCCAAGAAAGTTAGTGCATATTTTTGAAGTTTTCCCTCAAAGACTTTCTTCACATCGAAGAGAAATATGTATGCAGAGATATATTACCTACAGGCTTATTATAAAACCCTGACTGTGCAGTAAAGATGCAACTGCTAGCAATTCACCACCTAACTTTCCTTAAATTCTATTGGTGGATCATTTTAAAAGCCAAAATTTTAGCAGCAGATGTAAAATTGCCTGCATTTACATGCCACAGTTATTTTTTAAAAAAAGTATTTAACCGCATAAAGCATAGAGTTTTATTTATGCAACTATTGCTCCCCCTATTTTTTTTTTTTTTTTTTTTTTTTGCCTCTATAATTTCATGAAATTACAGTCTGTGGTCCAGGCAAGTTGTGCCTGGCTCTTGTGATGCTATCCACTCAGGTGGGCCCCTGTACCTGTGCAGAACCTGATTCACTGCAGCAAGACTGCATATGGGTAAAAAGATCTGCCCACACAGTACAAATTGCAGGATTAAAATACATAGGTCCTGATTCAGCAAAGGAATTTAAGCAGATGCTTAAGACCATCCATATTTACCATTCCCACTGACTTTAATGAGAGTTAAGCACATCCTTAAATTTAACCATGTACTAAGGTGCTTATTGAATAGAGATGGACTTAAGAAGATCCTTAAAGTTAAGTGAATTTAAATCCTTTCTTGAATTAGAGCCTAATTTTGTTGATATTTTTAAAAATGATTTTTAATATCTTATAACATCCTTTTTGTTTGCTTCTAGTTTAAATTGTTAAAACCTTTGATTTTTAAAGTTTCAATAAATGTTTCTTAATGTCTCTGCCTGTATTTCTCATTTTATTTATTCTTTGGAAAATTTATTTATGATCAGCTGTAGTGAAAACTCATGACAGATTTCCCAACAATTTCTTTTTTTATGTCCTGAACTGATAGAAAGACTGTCTGCTCAGCCAATTGAAAGTAATTTGGAAAAATCTCATTCTTTTACTTGCGATGGGTCTGAGTCTCTGACTGCAGTGGCAGCCTCTGCAAACAATGAGCTGCGTGCCCATTTTGTATGATTTTGGGAAACCAATTGTCTAGGGATGAAAAACTTGGACATATTTTTGACTAGGAGCAATAAGTTTGGTTTCTGTACGAGACCTTGTTCATTTAGTACAGTCACACAGTAAAGCTGAAATGTGCCTGTAATTGTATGGTGAATTTTCTCTCTCCTTTATATGTTATATATACTGTGCAAGCAGATGTAAACAGGCTGCAGAGAGCTGCTGTAATATAGCCCTTCATCTAGACCTAAAGATGATGGGGCAAGAGAATATTCTTATTGTATGTGGCCACTCAGGTTTTCATCTCAGTTCTTAAAAAAAAAAAAAAAACACCCTAATTATCTTTGGATTAAACACATTCACTATAGACCACAATTTACTAGAAAAATCTACTCCCAACTTAATTCCTGTGATTAATCCTTTATGGGTTTTCTTTTGTTAGTCAATGCAACGGACTAATGATTATTAATACCACCTGGGAGAAGGAGATTATATAACACTAGAGCTGCATGACGTCCATACGCTGGATATTTGTTGGTCTTCCATGCACCTAGCCAAAAAAAAAAAAAAAAAGGAATACTACTACTTGTTAGAACCATTAACTGATTCTTTAAAACAACAATAAAAAACAAGTACTTCATCCTTGTCCAGTTCTATTGACAGAATCAGGTAAGTATAGTATATGGCACACTACTTATATTGGCCCTTATGTGTAGCAAGGAGATCTGCCCCCCCCCCCGGTGGCCGCCACGGACCTGGTCGCTGAGACCAGTTTCCAGGTCTCGCGGAAGACCTCTCGGATCGAGATAAAAGAGCTGCCGGTCGTAGCGGAGTCCTCGGAAGCGGCGCAGGAAAGCGTGCGCCAGTACTCTCCACACCGGACTACCTGCACAATAAAGGAGCCGCTGCAGGGCCTGGAGGCGGAAGACATGGACCTGAGTGCGGAGGCACTTCAGGCCCTGCCCTCCCTCCTCCAGGGGCAGATGGAGGACCCCCACAGAGACCCAGTGCAGTCCTGGCCAAAAGAACTCCAGAATCAACCTCCGGAGGTCTGCCAGGAAGCCCGGGGCCGGGATCAGGGTGTTGAGACAGTACCAGAGCATGGACAGGACTAGTTGATTGAGTACCAGTGCCCTCCCGTGAAGGGAGAGGCACCGGAGTAGTCCTGTCCATTTCCAGAGCCACTCAGTCACCCTGCCCTGCAAACCTTGCCAGTTCTCCGGCGGAGATGGATGCGTGGCAGAAAGGTAAACGCCGAGATAGAGCAGCAGACCCGCGCTCCACCGGATGGCCTGAAGCGCGGGTGGGAGGCCGCTGAGTACACGGTCTGGCAAGCCTCCACCCACACCAAGTCGCCCGGGTCCTGGACCATGAGGAGCACATCGTCGGCGAACGCCGACAGGACCAGCCACAGCTCCGGCTCCCAAAGCACCAACCCCGTCAACCTCCTGCAGAGGAGACAGAGGAAGGGCTCGATCGCCAGAGCGTACAGCTGGCCCGAGAGGGGGCATCCCTGCCGCACTCCCCGCCCGAAGCTGACCGGCTCGGTCAGGGTCCAGTTGAGCCTGACCAGACACTCTGAGGAGGCGTACAGCACCTGGAGAAAACCCACAAACCGGGGTCTGAAGCCTAACGCTTGCAGAGTGCCCAGGAGATACCCATGGTCCACCCTGTCGAACGCCTTCTCCTGATCCAGGGACAGGAGGGTGAACGACAGACCATCCCTACACCCAAGTTCCAAAAGATCCCGGACCAGGTAGAGGTTATCAAAGATGCTACGGCCCGGGACGGTGTAGGTCTGGTCTGGGTGGATCACGTCCTCCAGCATGGACCCTAGCCGCAGCGAGATGACCTTGGCTATGATTTTGTAGTCCGTGCTGAGGAGCGAGACGGGACACCAATTCCGTAAGTCATGGAGGTCCCCCTTCTTTGGCAATAAGGCGAGCACGGCTCGCCTGCACGAAAGAGGGAGGACCCCGATCCGCAAGGCCTCGGCCCAGACGGTGACTAGGTCCGGGCCGAGGACGTCCCAGAACACGCGGTAGAACTCCACGGTCAGCCCGTCCATTCCCGGAGATTTATTGGCGGGCATGTGGCGGAGGGCTTCCAAGAACTCGGCCAGAGAGAGAGGCAACTCTAGCCGGTCCCGGTCGCCCGTGCTGACCATCAGGAGTCCGTCCCAGAGCACTCTGCAAGCGGTAGGGTCGGTCAGATCCGGGGAGAAAAGGTGTGTGTAGAAGGCCCTGGCCCTCTCGCACATCTCTACCGGATAGTGAGGGGGGTGCCGTCCTCCGCCAGGAGGCAGGTGACGTGCCTCTTGGCCCCCCTCCTTTTCTCCAGGGCGTAGAAGAAGCGGGAGCCGCGATCCATCTCCCGAAGGAGGCGGATGTGGGATCAAACAAAAGCACCCCGGGCCCGATGATTGTCGAGGGCCCGGAGCTCCTCCCGCTTCTCCTGGCACGCTCCACAAAGGGATGGATCCTCAGGGCTGGCAGCCAGACCCCTCTCTAGCTCTAAGACCTACCGTTCCAACTGCTCTATCGCTGCATCCCTCTGTTGGCTGGCTCCCCGGGTGTAGTCACGGCAGAAGAGCCGGGCACGCACCTTTCCTAGGTCCCACCATCGCCGCGCCGAGGGAAAGGCACACCGCTGCCCTCGCCAGACCAGCCAAAACTCCCAGAAGGATGCCATGAAGCCCACATCCTCCAGCAAGCTAGTGTTAAAGTGCCAATAGGCGGCCCCGGCCTCTCCGCACAGAGACAGTCCGTCACGGTGAGTAGATGGTGATCTGAAAAGGGGGCCGGCCGCACGTCGGAGGAGTGGGCCCGTGAAAGATGGAAGCGTGACAAGTAAATGCGGTCCAACCGGGAGTGGCACGACCGATGGGCTTCCACCCGGACATAGGTGAACGTGGAGACATCGTCCGGGTGGTGGTCACGCCAAACGTCCACCAGGTAGTGATGTTCCACAATCTCCCGGAGGACGTCCATGGCGGCCGGGCACTGCTCGGTCCCCGAGCAGTCCCGCTCCTCGAGGGTAGAGTTGGAATTCCCGCCCAGGACCAGGCACTCATGAGGATCCAAGGAGCCTGCTGATAAAAAGGCAGCTGCTCCGGGCCCGATGTCGGGGCATAGACGTTGACAAGGTTGACCACAAGCCCCTCCATGCGGACCCGGAGGTGCAGCAGGCAGCTTGGCACAACCTCGGCAACCCCCAGCACCTCGGACCGTAGGTCGGGGGAGAACAAGGTAGCCACTGCAGCCGTACGAACTGTGAGATGGCTAAAATAGACCCTGTCCCCCCACTCCAGCCACCAGCTGTCTTCGGCGGCTGGATCCGTGTGGGTCTCCTGCAGGGAAACCACAGAGTACCCCCCCTCCCGAAGGAAGGAGAGCACCTGCGGAGACCCACCCTACAGGTCCGGCTGTTCAATGTAGCAAAGGTGATAGGTGGCATGAGGAGGGTGGGGGGGATCCTCACCGGCAGGGACGCTCACGGCACCCATTGGGCCACGCAGCAAACCGTGACCCACCCCGAAGGTGAGCAAGGAGTCACGGAAGCTGCGGACCCGCTGGTAAGCCGCAGCACCCTGCTTCCCGGTCCTTTTACCCTCCCCCATGAGGGCCCTCGCGGCCGGGAGGATCTGATGGAAATCCCCCCATCGCTGGAGAGCAAGCGGCACCTTATTGCGGGAGCCACGGACATCTTCTAAAAACTCCCGCAGCTCTTCTCGCAGCGTATGGGGGGGTAGGGTCACTGGCTTCCGATCATCCCCCGTTGGGGCCCCTGGCACGGCCCCGTGGCCCACCGAGACGGGCAGGCAAGGGACGGACCCTCGATGTGGCGCCCGATGGACTGGCGCCACACGGTCCGCCTCAGACCCAGGCTCAATGGGGGGGCAGCGGTGGAGGGAGGACAGCAGTCCCTAGGGGAACACAAAGGCCGCTCCCTGGGGGTCATCCTCCGGGAAAGAGAAGGAGACATCCCCAGAGGTGGCAATAGCATCATGGGAGGTGGAGGGGATAAGAAGCGGGTCAGGAGTAAGGGCAGGGCCAGGGGCAGGAGTAGGGTTGGGAAGAGGGACAGAGGTGGGATCCTGGGCCCCAGGAGCTGGACTGCTGGAAGGTAGCTCCTCTCGGTCGGGCTCAGGGGTCTGAGGGTTAGGGAGGGGGTCCCCAGTGATGCTGGGCTCAGGCTCTATGGCAGATGGAACAGCCACAGCAACAGGAGGTGAACAATCTTCAATGGGGCCCCCACCCGGGAAGGAACTCGGTTGCCCCATACCAACGAGGGATACCCCTGGTAACTCGGGTCCTGGCCGCGACGCACTGGCCGTCACCTCAACAGGCTCGGCGGCCGTCAGCGGGGTGGCACCCGCAGCCGGGCAGGTCAAATAGTCCAGGGGTTCCTCTGAGGTAGAAGCAGGATCAGCAGGTAGGGGAACAGAAGACGGAGAAGGGGGGGCTGGGGTGAGGTTGGCCAAATCGAGGCCTGCTGGCAGAGGGTCATCCTCCCCCTGTGTGACCGGGATCAGACCCAGGGCCTCGATCTCCTCATAGTTAGAAGGGAGCTCACCTCCCATCACCCCGGGGTCTTCTCCGCTAGCACCCGAGGCGACACTTTCCTCGGGCATTGCAGGAGGTACAGGTGGCAAGGGGGCAGGAGGGGCTTCAACGGGGGCCTCCGCAAGGAGGGACCGTGGAGGACTGATGGTGGGATCCTCCGGTGCTGCCACACCTTCCCCAGACGGCAACGGTTGATATAATGTACCCGCGGGCAAGGCGGAAGGCTCGGCAGTGGTGCCCCCCTTCCTGGTTTTTCGGGGGGCCTCCGCACCAGATGGCAGGAGCAGAGCTCGAGCCTTCCGCTTGCCCCGCTTACCCTGTGCTAGGGTCCAGCCCTCCATGGCATGGTCTGCAGGCGGGGCATCAAGGATTGGGTCGGGGGGCAGAGATGATGACTCGAGGACCTGAGGAGGTAACAATGGGGCAGGAGGAGGGGGGGCGGATTCCCCCTGGGGAGGGCCCTCTCCCGCTCTCCCGCGCCTGGCAACACCCCCACCGCACCCTCCTCTACGGGCCCTGCCACAGTGCACGTAGCAGAGGCAAAGCTCTCCCGCTCGTCTGGGCATGGTTGGGGAGGTACCCCTTGGGTCCGAGTGGGAGCAGTGGTGGTCCGAGAAGGAGGAGGGGCGGCTCCGGGTACCGGGCAACCAGGGGCACCAGCAATGGTGGGGCTGGTGTCCTGTTAGGGTTTGGGGGCCCCGGATGCTCCTCCATGCCGGGCCAAGGGGCAGTCCCTCCGGACACGCCCTATCGCCCGGCAGAGGTAGCACCGGGCCTCCCCCGTGGAATAGTGCACCCGGTAATGGGTCCCCTGATAGGAGACCAGGAAGCCTCTCCAGCACATGCCACCGGCAGCAGTTGGAGCTGCACATGCCGGCGGAACGAGAGGACGTGACGGAGGGCGGGGTCTTTGCAGCCCAGTGAGAGAGGGCTAACGATGGAAATAGGTTTCCCCAGGGTAGAAAGGGCGGGCAGCAGGGCAACATTGGGGAGGAAAGGAGGAACGGAGATGAGGACCACACGGACACCCACGTCCTCTAGCGGCTCCAGTGGGACGAACACGCCCCCCACCGCCAGGCCCTTCTCCACCGCCTCTTGGGCGGCGGGCCTCCGAGTCAAGGAAGAAGACAACCTTGCCATACATTTTGGAGGCTGCCACGATGGCCGTGGGCCCCACCACCCTCGCCAACGCCCGCACATAGGTCTCCACGTGCGGCGAGGCGGGCACCTGGAGGCAACGGATGCCATGCCTCCTAGTCAAGGTGGGGAAGGGGCCCAGGCCACTATAGATGGAAGCGGAGGCGGTGGATGGGCGAGATGACGTAGCGGCAGGCGGAGGGGCACCCGCAGAGCTGGTGGAGGGAGCAGTTTGAAAGGATGCCGCCGCCGCTGGCGGGGTCGTGGCAGTGGGGGCAGCCCCTGCCATGGAGGGCCCAGTCTTCCTAGCGGGGCTCTTTCCCTTGTTCTTGCCCTGGCCTTTCCTGCCAGCTGGGGCGGCTCCCCCAGAATCGGAGGGAGCAAGGGACCTGGCAGCAGCGTAGGTCACCCCGTCGCCCGCCGCTGCCGATACCGCAGCGGGGGTGGTGGCAGGTGATACGGCAGTGGAGGTTGAGGAAGAGGCCAAGGGGGCAGGTGGGGGAGGGGTGGCGGGACCTACTCGGGGGGGCTCGCCCGCCGTGTTCCGCTCCATAATGAGCAGGGGAGGGGAAAACACACTGGAGAAAAAGGGGGTGTGGCTAAAGGGGAAGCAGGTCAACTACTCATCCCCGCTAGGCTGCAGACAGGGGAGGAGGGCGCCAAAAGGGGAGGAGATGGGGGGGTATCAAGGGTTTGGGGGGGGGGGGACAGTCACCGACACCGGCTCCTCTAGTTGCACTAGGGGAGGGAAGGTCACACTAACAGTAGGGGGTGCAGTGATTAACCAAAATGTGACGGGGGCACAAGCGCACAGGAGGGGGCATGGGCACACGAGGGGAGGGGTCAATCAGGGCAAGGGGGGTGCAAAGGAAGGGGAGCAACCAGGCTGGGAATGGGGCAGAGGATCCAAGGGGCTCACCGCAGGGCTGGGGTGAGACAACCGAACTAAACTGCAGAGGGAAAAGGGCGGGGCAGGCAAACAAACTGAAGCTGGGGAGGGGCAAAAGGCTACAGAGGGCAAATGGGGTATGTAGCAAGGGGCAAAGCTGGGATGCCTGTTGCAAAGGGGAAGGGGTCAGTCCAGGGGGGGTAGGTGCGCCCACGAGCACTTGCGTAAAGTCAATGTGCTGCTGCCAGCTGCTGCAGGCCCAAACGATGTCAAGAGGGCGCGGCAGGCCAGGAGAGCAGCAGAGTCCCAGAGGCAGGAGCGGAGGCAGCTGGTAAATGGGCTGTGGGGGTGGTGGAGGGGGCAACGGTGGTGGTGGGGGTTTGAGGGGGGACACAGATGGACCAGGGGGCAGGCTCCACGCCACACCCCGTGTCCCCACAAACACAGTCTAGACCCCCACCACTAGAGCACAGTTCAAAAATTACTCAGTCCTGAACGGCCCCCTCCACAGTGGTCTCCAGAGTCCTGGGCGCTCCCTCAGCAGCCGACGGTCGACGTAGTCCTCGTCCTCCACCTCTAGGCTCCAGCAGCTCCCCAGGACACACGTAGCGGCAGCAGCAGCTCTAGCAACCCTGGCAGCCAGGCAGGAAGGACCCCCTACAGGTGGTAGTGGTAATGGTGAAGGTGGGGTCCTGGCTTCTCCCTCCAGAGATGGTGGGGAGGGGGGGCTGGCCAGCAAGGCCCCCCCACCTTTCACTCAGTAGCAGTGGCAGCAGCAGTAGTAGTCCAGGGAGGGAACACCCCAGCCAGCAGCAGCAGCCCAGGAAAGGAAGGGAGAAGGAGCTCCAGCCAGCAGGGCAGGTGGAGAGGAGAAGGAGGAGGGAGAACTCCAGCCAGCAGGGCAACCAGAGGACACTGAGCACGCTCTGTAGCAGGATGAACACCTGCTTCTGCCCTGAAGGGCTTAAAACAGCCCTGGGGGAAGGTTGTAGCTGGGAGCTGCTAAACTGGGCTGATTGGGAAGCAGCTACTAGGCTGCTTGGGAAGTAGCTGCAGCTGGGCCATGCCCCAATCAGGCCTCAGTTGGCCTGTATAAAGAGGCTGGGAGCCAGGAGTTCAGATAGAGTTTCTCTCTGTACTCAGAGAGAGAGAGGGTCTGGTTGCAGGGAGCTAAGACAGAGTACCTGGGTGGAGCAGGGCTGAGGAGCTCCATCCTGGAAAGCCCCAGGCTGTGGTCTAGTAGAAGGCCAAGAGGTACTGGGGGGGCGGGGTTTGCACAGGGCAGCCCAGAGGTAGGCCAAGGCAGCAGGTCCAAACCCCCCTTTCCAGTGATGAGTGGCTGATACTGTACTCTGCCCCAGGCAGCAGGGGTTTGATGGTGACTGGCAGTGGCCTGGTACTGAGGCAAGGTGGGGATAGTGGATGGGGGTTCCCCAGGGAGGGGAGACCCAGATCTGTGGGGTACTGCCAGGGGGCAGCATCCCAGTAATACAGGCACTGGGTCCTGGGAGGGACACAGGGCCAAAGGACAAGGTGGATCACCGGCCTGCAGAGGATGCTCTGGGCTGGATTGATCTGATTCCCCAGATAACCAGCAGGAGGCGCTGCAGGGGTGAGTCCGACCCCTTACAGGGCCCCTTACTGAATGAGGGAGGCAACCTAGTGTAGTACTCAATGCTTTTTTTGCCTCTGTCTTCACGAACAAGGTCAGCTCCCAGACTACTGAACTGGGCAGCATAGCATGGGGAGGAGGTGACCAACCCTCTCTGGAGAAAGAAGTGGTTCAGGACTATTTAGAAAAGCTGGACAAGCACAAGTACATAGGGCTGGATGCACTGCATCCGAGGGTGCTAAAGGAGTTGGCGGATGTGATTGCAGAGCCATTGGCCCTTATCTTTGCAAACTCATGGCGATCGGGGGAGGTCCTGGATGACTGGAAAAAGGCTAACGTAGTGCCCATTTTTAAAAAAGGGAAGAAGGAGGATCTAGGTAACTACAAGCCAGTCAGCCTCGCCACAGTCCCTGGAAAAATCATGGAGCAGGTCCTCAAGGAATCAATTCTGAAGCACTTAGAGGAGAGAAAAGTGATCAGGAACAGTCAGCATGGATTCACCAAGGGCAAGTCATGCCTGCCTAACCTAATTGCCTTCTATGAGGAGATAACTGGGTCTGTGGATGAGGGGAAAGCAGTGGAGGTGTTATTCCTTGGCTTTAGCAAAGGTTTTGATACGGTCTCCCACAGTATTCTTGCCGGCAAGCTAAAGAAGTATGGGATGGATGAATGGACTATAAAGTGGAAAGAAAGCTGGCTAGATCATCAGACTCAACGGGTAGTGATCAATGGCTCCATGCCTAGTTGGCAGCCGGTATCAAGCGTAGTGCCCCAAGAGTCGGTCCTGGGGCCGGTTTTGTTCAATATCTTCATTAATGATCTGAAGGATGGTGTGGACTGCACCCTCAGCAAGTTTGCAGATGACACTAAACTGAGAGGAGTGATAGATACGCTGGAGGTTAGGGCTAGGATACAGAGGGACCTAGACAAATTAGAGGATTGGGCCAAAAGAAATCTGATGAGGTTCAACAAGGAGAAGTGCAGAGTCCTGCACTTACGATGAAAGAATCCCATGCACTGCTATAGACTAGGGACCGAGTGGCTAGGCAGCAGTTCTGCAGAAAAGGACCTAGGGGTTACAGTGAACAAGAAGCTAGATATGAGTCAACAGTGTGCCCTTGTTGCCAAGAAGGCTAATGGCATTTTGGGCTGTATAAGTAGGGGCATTGCCAGCAGATCGAGGGACGTGATCATTCCCCTCTATTCGACATTGATGAGGCCTCATCTGGAGTACTGTGTCCAGTTTTGGGCCCCACACTACAAGAAGGAAATGGAAAAATTGGTAGGAGTCCAGCAGAGGGCAACAAAAATTATTAGGGGGCTGGAGCACATGACTTATGAGGAGAGGCTGAGGGAACTGGGATTGTTTAGTCTGCAGAAGAGAAGAATGAGGGGGGATTTGATAGCTGCTTTCAACTACCTGAAAGGGGGTTCCAAAGAGGATGGATCTAGACTGTTCTCAGTGGTACCAGATGACAGAACAAGGAGCAATGGTCTCAAGTTGCAGTGGGGGAGGTTTAGGTTGGATATTAGGGAAACAAATTTCACTAGGAGGGTGGTGAAGCACTGGAATGGTTTACCTAGGGAGGTGGTGGAATCTCCTTTCTTAGAAGGTCAGGCTTGACAAAGCCCTGGCTGGGATGATTTAGTTGGAAATTGGTCCTGCTTTGAGTAGGGGGTTGGACTAGATGACCTGCTGAGGTCCCTTCCAACCCTGATATTCTATATTCTATGATCTTTAAAATAGATTGTGACCTTTGGGGGTACAGACACCCCGTCTTCCTAGGCATTTGTCAGTACTTAGCACAATGGGACCTTGTTCTTTATTATAACCTGTGGTCACAATTGTATCATAAATTAATAATAATGGTGAAGATATAAATTCAAAAAAGTCACAGGAGGTGCATGTTAAGGAACAATCACCCACAGAAAACTTTGAAGTAGATTTTTGCCTTAGAGTCTGAAATTGACAAGAAATCAGTGAAGACTTCCAAAGACTGAGGTGATTGATGTCTCCTTTCTTTGAATGACCTGTCACACTTTGAAAAATAAGCAGTATGACTGCTAATTAAGGCCTTAGTTCTGCAAAACACTTAGCACATGCTTATCCTAAGCACTTGATTAAATCCATTGAAGCTAATATGATTTAAGCATATGCGTAAAGTTAAGCATGTACTTAAGTATTTGCTGAACAGGAATAGACTGCTGATTCAGGACCTTATTACTGTAAAAAGAGGAGCCACAAGTCATCTGATGTATTATTACAGGTATATCCCAGTGTTCTAGATGTTATTTCTTATATACCACAATGGAACACTCTGCCAATCCCATCCTATGTAGTCTTATTCTGTGCTTGTTTGGACCTGACACTAGTATATTGAAAGAATTTGTGAACGAGTGCATAAGAATGGAAAGACAGAGTATTTAAATGTTTTTGTGTAGCGTGGAGGGACAATTTCCACACTTCTGGGTTATGATTGGCAGAAACTGATCTCATGATATTTAGACTTTAAAAACTATCCAATTTTGCAGGCTTTAATGTGCTGTCAAAATAATTTTATTACTCTCTTGCTGTGTGCAAAACACTTAAAGTTATTACTTTTAGTTATGACTCTTTAAATAGCAATTTTTTAGCCTTAAAGAATCAGCCCAGCAGATGTTCTGCTGAAAACCTGAATAAAAATTAGTTTGGGATCCGATCTAGCAGCATGAACATTGATATTTAGCATACAGTAGGTAATGTGATTGTGTGCTATTAATGGAAGTTAGCAGTTCCAGTTTCTGCTAATATTAATAGATATCTAGTCCTTCAAAGAGTCTACAAATAGATTTGATACTCCTTTCTGATATTTACTAAATGCTTCATATGAATTTATGTTCTTGTGTTTAGGTGACTCACTAACCAAGAAGGCAGAGTTAGGTTCTGACTCAGACTGTACACCCATGCAAAGGAGTACTAAAAAGACATATGACCACCTCCTTACACACCTATGTAGACTATTCATTTGCTTATTCCTTCACTGGAACAGGTGAGTGGGGGCAGGCGATGAACTGATGGAGTCCTGGTTCCACGCATTCCGCTCAGAAGAGCTAAGCCAGTGTTTGGGACTGTAAAGAGTATATGGCAGCAGAAAATTGACATACACATGCCCTAAAACAAGGAGAAAATGTTTTTTGAGTAACAATGCTATCCAGAGCTCCTCCTGGGTTGGTGCAGCTTATGTACCCATGTTTGCTCAAGCCGGGCCTTACATCAGAATCTAGTTCATAGAAAGTAAACCAGGGGATAGGTTTCTCCCAAAGCATTAATAGAGTTCTTCCTTCTCATCCACAAAAAGTAGAATAATACT
Organism: Trachemys scripta elegans; assembly: GCF_013100865.1. NCBI lineage: Eukaryota > Metazoa > Chordata > Testudines > Emydidae > Trachemys > Trachemys scripta. The sequence continues at coordinate 171,758,275 of NC_048298.1, read as the reverse complement.
TTTGATACTCTTCCCCTGATTGTCCCTGTCAAGGCTCCTTCTCCATTCTGAACTTTAGGGTACAGATGTGGGGGCCTGCATGAAAACTTCTAAGCCTAACGACCAGCTTAGATCTGGTCCACTGCCACCACTCCCAATGTGCTAATTCCCTTCCCTGGGTAGCCTTGAGAGACTCTTCACCAATTCCCTGGTGAATACAGATCCAAACCCCTTGGATCTTAAAACAAGGAGAAATTAACCACCCCCCTTCCTTTCTCCCACCAACTCCTGGTGGATCAAGATCCAACCCCCTTGGATCTAAAAACAAGGAAAAATCAATCAGGTTCTTAAAAAGAAGGCTTTTAATTAAAGAAAAAGGTAAAAATCATCTCTGTAAAATCAGGATGGAAAATAACTTTACAGGGTAATCAAACTTAAAGAGCTCAGAGGACCTCCCTCTAGCCTTAGGTTCAAAGTTACAGCAAACAGAGGTAAACACCCTAGTAAAAGGTACATTTACAAGTTGAGAAAACAAAGATAAAACTAACACGCCTTGCCCGGCTGTTTACTTACAAGTTTGAAATATGAGAGACTTGTTCAGAAAGCTTTGGAGAGCATGGATTGATGTCTGGTCCCTCTCAGTCCCAAGAGTGAACAACCACCAAAAACAAAGAGCACAAACAAAAACCTTCCCCCCCCCCCCTCACCAAGATTTGAAAGTATCTTGTCCCCTTATTCGTCCTTTGGGTCAGGTGTCAGCCAGGTTACCTGAGCTTCTTAACCCTTTACAGGTAAAAAGATTTTGGAGTCTCTGGCCAGGAGGGATTTTATAGTATTGTACACAGGAGGGCTGTTACCCTTCCCTTTATAGTTATGACAGTCCCTGTTTCAACAAGTTCTCAGAATTTCCTTTCCATGAGTAGATGGGGAGCAACTTAGCTAGTGTAAAACCAGACCAAGTTACTTTCATTCTGACACTGAAAATGCAAGGAACTCTTTCCATTAAAAAATCAAAACATAACAATTAAAAAAGCCCTTAAAAGTGCAAATCCTATTGAATTGACACTTTAATTATCAACCTGAAATATAGCCCAAGTTTGCAAAAAGCTTTGCAAATCTTTCAGCTACACTAGGCCTCATATCGACAGATTCTGGGCTAACTTATGCTTTGGGTTAGTAATCATGTGAAACTTGGTGATTTTCATGGTTTTGAGTTAAAAAATTCCAACAAACAGAACTGATTATTGATTAGTTGATCTTCCCTTTTTAGAAACGGATTTTTCTCATTTGGATTCTCTTGAACCCGAAATGCTGAGTGAAAGTCACATGGTACAAATCCATCTGAACCAAAATCAAGGAGGAAAAATCTTTTGAATAAAATGCTGACTTTTGCACTGCTCTCCTTAAAGCACATTTTCCAATTAAAGTTGATATCCAGAGCCTGAGGCAAACACAAAAGAAAAATTGGAAAGCAGGCATAATCAATGTTTGTTCTCTTTTTCACAGTGGTCCATCATTTTAAAAATGAATATATGCTGTAATTGACAATTGCATCTCACATGTCTACAAACTTGAAATTGTTATGAAGATGTTTAGGTCTCATCATACTTTCATTTTGCTCTTTATTCTTACAGTGTAATGATGCATATAATGTGGCGATGTTCAATGCAGATGGATTCATCTTTAAAAGGATGGTATAATATTATGATAAAACAAAGTGTTTTTTTATGACAACCAAGGTGTGAAATCACGATGTTAAAGATGATTTATAATGTTTCTTTTGTAAGAACTGCCCATCAGACCCTCTTTCATTTAAAGGGGTAGAGAAAGTAAAGGAAAAACAGGAGGGATAAAAATACATTGCCTGCTAGTTCACCTCTATCTTTTGTTCAGAAGTGACTAAGGTATATGTATAAATCATATATTTGGAGCTCCATTTCCATAATTCTTTTAGGATATTCTCTTTTGTTCCTGTGCTCAGGAGTGGGTTTTTGTTTGGTTGGTTCTGTTTTTTTTGGTAGATGATATTCTCTAGGAATATGGGAGTCTTTCTAATCTTGTTTAAATCTTAATGTAGTATCCTTTCATGCCATAGGTGAATAATAAAGATGGTGATTCATAGATACACCGTCACTAATGTTCCACACACATCTTATTTGTATTATCACTTAGAGATATCAGCTGAGAGTGGGACCCCATTGTACTACACTATGCAAACATGTAATATAAGTCAGTCCCTGCCCAAAAGAGTTTACCATCTAAATAGACAAGGGCGAAAGATAGGGCAAGTCCTGTCACCTCTCTGTACCTAGGTCACACTGCAGGTCTCCTGATGCCCTGTCCCCTATCGACTTAACCACACAGCCTTCCATAACACATGGTAGATTTCATGCACTGGTAGATTTCAGTTGGATAGTGATGAAAAGTACCAATACGTTGCCTGAGTGGTTTGACCCACTGCACATTTCTCTTGTTCTTCAAAGTGTGATCTACTGTTATGACTCAAACATGTAAAGTGGTTGATATGAGTAATAGATCATGGAGAATTAAATTTGGTACAATGCTTTTTAGACAAAGTTATGGAACAAAATAAAGTTACATTTAAGAACAGAGCAAGAGTAAAATAACTAGTGGCATTCCAAAGAGTGCTGAATTTGGAGCACATAAGAAATGGGATTTGGTGGATGGTGTTCCTGAAGTAATTGCTCCCAGAGGACCCATATCTCTGAATTCAGATAGAACATGTGCCAAAAATGATCTACCAATCACTAGATTCATGCTTAGAGCTGTTGTTGATATTCAACTACACCCCTCTCTGCCTTCTGAAAAAGTTTCTGCTATATTCATAATTCTGTGAAAAACTTTCATAATAAATCTCCAAACCAAGCAAAACTTGACTGGCTTAAAGTGCCATCACAAACCTGAACTCAGGCTGCATCTGTATGTATCCAAAATTCCAGTGGTCTGAACCCTTGCAATCTTAAACAAACAAACTTTAGAAATCCCACTGTGAATTAAAAACTTCCACATTTCTCACAACACCTATGAATCATAGAAGATTAGGGTTGGAAGAGCTCCACTAGTCCAACCCCCTGTTCAAAACTATGAGTCAGTTATGTAAAAATTACAAGAGCAGATCATCAGCTCATGTAAAGTAGCTCTACTGACTTCAGTAGAAGGTGTGTTTTACACCAGCTGGGTTTCTGGTCCACAATTCTTTTGAAACTTAAGAGATTCTATATGTTCAGTCTTCTATTGCGACCATCTTGGATTTTTCTTAAGGTACCCCCTTCTCCCCGTAAACACACACACCAATTTTCATGTTTAGAAAATTTGGCTGTAAATTGGCCTCTGATCAGTTCTGAAGCCTGCAAGATGTTTGAGTGGGTTACAGCGGTCATGTTTACATCTTTGAAGATGCCTCTGGGCACTATGAATGAGTAAACACAGCCTCAGAAAACAATTATGATATAAACTGCATTTTTAACAAGAGATTAATTATTTTTGCTTTCTTCATAGACTTTGTATATGTGGATTTTTGTTCATGTTTAGAACATCTTTTATCTCCTTCATGAATGTTTGGTTTTGTACTCTATCTTAGTCTTTTCATTTTTTTTTTAACAGAATAGCCAGGAGTGTGTTTCTGTCGACAGTGGTTGAGTGCTGGCCCACCATGACTGGTCACCAGCATTCTGGACTCCCATAGGAAAGTCTGAGCCATCTGTGCCTAGCCTTGTGGTTCAATGATTTTAAGCTAACCCTGGTGGTTGGTTGTTTTCTGCTAACTACAGTTTTCTGTTTATTATGGAATGTGTGCTGGAGAGTCTGACACTGGAATTTGGCACATGCCTTTGGGTTAACTTGGCCAAAGTGATTTATAGCTATTTATTCATAGCTAGCATCCAGTAGTGTAAAATGCTGTCCAAATCAAATCCCATTAGGAGAACATTTTGTGGTAAATTTAGGGCTCATCTATGCTAGAGACATGCCTGAGCTGGGATAGTGGAAGGTGATTATACTATGGTTGTCCACGGGGCCCATAACAGCATAATTAGGAAGCAGGAATTTGATATTTCTTTTTTATTGTCGTTCTGGTTTCCTGAGTTTTCAAAGATGGAGAGAATTTTTAATAAACAGTGCAGAATAATAGAACTCTCAATAGAAGCAGATCAAATTCTGGACCAGATTCTGATATTATCACTCATAATGATTAGCACCTTACTTCTCAAGTAGTCCCATTGCATTCAACTCATGGAGTAAAGAGCTATACTACGTGAGAAAGCAAATCATTATCTGGCCCTATTAGGATTTGAAACTTCCAGCTATAATGGCACCTCTCATACTGCATTGATTTGTATCTGCAATTCCAGGTGGGGAAGAAGAAGTAAGGAGCAAAAATGTATTATCTAACTGGAAAGCTACAGTATGCGGCTGACTCTTCAAAGAAAAAAAAAAAAGTGGCCAAGATTGTATCCATATTTTTTCACACTCGCTCTCCATTGCCTACATTCTGAAAAGAGATTCCATGTATTCATGGACTTCCTTTTCCCCCCAATACCTAGAGACTGATTCTAGCCCCTCTTCTGGCAGCTGGAATGCCAGCTTGTCTGCTTACCTGGGGATTCTCCTTTCATAATGGTACTCCTTGGATTAAGACTTACAGCTAGCTCCACTCCTACAACCTCAGTGTTAGGAATGTTACCAGAGCATGTGTGAGCTCAGACTACTCTGGGCCTATAGGTAAACCAAGCTTAAGTAACCATCTTTGGTTCTTCACCAAGTGCAAGCTGGCTTTGCCTAAGCACCTGGCCAGTAATGTTCATCTGGTATGTCAAACTTGGTCATGTCTGAGTTTTATTACATTGGTAATAAATGGTTATGATCCCAACTACTTTGACCCCTCTAATTTGCACTATTAGTCAACACAAAGCTTTGTAATTTACCATTTTCAGACAATGAAACTTCTGATTTACACAAACAGAAGAAAGGGTAGAAACATTAGGACAGGATGTAAGCAGTTTAACAACAAAAACAGTGCATGGAACAGGAAAAAAATTTCACCAGTAATCTCCCTCCCCTTCCGTTATCCCTCAAACTTAACTGATCAACTATATAGCTTATATTCAGCCATTGCCACTAGTATGGGGAATGTTTATTTGCATATAATATGTAAAATATATAGAAATGTAGTATCTAAAAGGCTAAAATACATATTCTTATTAAGAAGGTCTTGTATGTCCCCAGTATGTTACCTGGATGTCTTTTAAGAAAGATTTCCCCTGTTTAAAAAATAAAAAAAATATGATTTACTACTGCAGGCCCCGTTTAGGAAAGCACTTGAGCATGTGCTGAACTGTAAGCACACATTTAAGTGCCATCCTGAGTAGGGATATTTTCCTGTATTACAGGGCGTTATGTAATGCATATTTCCAGGACTATATTAAATAGAAAAACTCCAATGAGGAAAGTATACAAGTGATTCCTAAATAATATGATTTATGGCAGTTATTCCCACACTGTGGTCCATGAAGTCATCAGTAGTTCACAGAGTGGAACAGTTAGAGCAGGGGATTGTGGTGTTGGGTAGTACGTTGGTTTCTCTCTTTTTTCCTCCTCACTCCGCCCCCCCCACCCCATGTCTGGCATGTGCGCTCTTTCTATCAAAGTGATCCAAGAATAAAAAAGAGCATTAACATGGATGGGGTATATGTGTGGCATTCACTTTAAATTGTGGCTGATTCTTTCAAGGTTTATAAAAAAAGCACACGTGTGTGTCAGAGAGGGGAGAGAATAATTTGAATGGATTCAGAAGGTCACCTAATGAAGGTATTATCAAATAATTGCAAATCTCTTTAAGAATATTAGGTGAAAGATTCCCATTTCTCAGAAGTGTAACGTATAGGCTATAATCAAGAACTTTGAACAGGACTTGCCCTTAATTATGTGCCTCCTCCTAGATACTAAGGTGGCTGATACTTTACAAATGCTTGTGGATAGACAGGAAACCAGAGTGGTTGGTAATCTGTAAACATAATAATATGTTTTCATACTTTGAATGTGAGATTTAAAAAAAATAGAAATCTCAAATAGACTATTAACATTCTAATCTATTTTATAATGATGCTGAATGGCTTTAAGATACTGTTTTTTAATTGAAAGTGCAAAATTCTGCAATAGTTTAATGTTAAATTGATCAAAATGATTTTTAAACCACAAAATAGATGAATAATGTGTGTATTTGAAGAGCCTGTTGTTTTGATCTTAATTAGTAGAAAACCTTGAGCTGTAATTTCGATCTAGTAAGTTGTAATGCTTTCTAGCTGATGACTGGTGGAAAGCTCTTTCCCCAAGAAGTCCACCAGCGAGGTGTTGCAATGGTAAATCTCACTTTTGTCAATGAAATCTGTTTAGGAGGAAAGATTTATGTTAAGCTGCTCTGTGCTTGTTTTCCCGTATGAAACTATAACCAGGTTTCTCTCTGCATCTACTTTTCACATTAGAATAGCTGTTGCTATCATAACCCCCCTTCCTTTTGCTTGTCTATTGTCTGTTTTCACACTCCTCCTTGCTTTGTAATCACTCACCCACACTCATTTATCACTGGCTTACCCAGTCCTGCTTACAGTATCTCCCATTTTTGTCATGGTGCACTGGTACATTACAAATACAATTAAACCTTTTACGATACTGTGGCTTTTGGCTAACGCATCCCAGCTTCAAGGTTGAAAGACTTCTGATATTACCACTGATATCAGTTCTCTCCCATTTATCGGCAATGTCTGGACTAATGCAGAAGTGGTGCATTAATTAAAGGAAGCATCCAGTAAGGCTGCTGTTTTTGCCAGTCTGACACTGAATTGGAGCCTGATGCCTGCTCATGTTTTAAGGGCCATTCATCACACATGTCATCCAGAAGCAGCCAGCTGTCTGAGCAAAGCCTCATTTGCATTTCATCAACTACAGTCTCCCTCTTCTTCCCCCTTACCCTTTGTATGGAGCTTTGGTTTTTAAAAGAGCATAGTCTTCAAAAGCAGCTTATGCTAAAATTAATATTCCATTTAGAAAGATGATTTTACTTTAGTTCTGAGATTGTAGCATTAGTGCTGGGGGGATATGTTATATAAACATACCCACACAATCTGTGCCTATCCAAAATATTTAATGTATTATGGAATAAGGCGAAGATTTTGTGATGGATGGACTGATGGATGGATATGTCCACTGGTTCTCTGCATTAGATTGTTGGAAGTAAAATGTTTCATTTGAAAAGATTCTTTATGGATGTGTAATTCTACAATTGAAAAAGCTCCAAAAGTTCCTACATTATGGATTTTGATTTCCTCTTTTGCTTAGCCCAACTACCCATCTCAAGTTGTATTGTAAATGCTGTCAGAAGATCTAAGAATATCATCAAAAGCTTTGGGTACAGTGTGTTTGGTGAACTAGTGTGTACAGAACTGCTCGGAAAAAGACATTTTTCTTATGTGAAGAATAATTTCCCATTTTTATTCAGTGGTTGTCCTGATGAACTAATTGGTTTCTGTTGCTCCACCGAGTGCAACAGAATCTCCAAGCATGCCTAATTCTACCAAAATGTGAAATATGATGAATGAAGAACTGTCTGCATATGAATAATATATAAAGAAATTTTGGATATGCCTGCGTGGATGGTAACTTTGGCTTTCCAAAGTGTGCCAGGTTTTGGGTGGTGTAAAACAAAACCCAGGGCTAGCTTGGATCCCAGACCCATTTATTGGAGTAGTCATAATGCAGTTAAGGGGGGTGAGTCAGGGATGTTTCAGATAAATGCTTCTAGTGTTAACTCATATAGAGAATATATAGCCAAATGTTTGGCAAAATTCACTACTGATGTAACTAGGTACAACTTTTCTGATGTCAACAGATTGTGTTCCTTATGCCAGTAGTGAATGTGGCCCATTGTATATTATATTTCACACAGTGTATTTTTGTTATATGCCAAGCTTGGCAAAATCCAGACATATTTATCTGAATCTAGCACATAGATTGAATCCAAAGCTTGCAAGGTTCAGAATCCTGTATAGAGAGTGTCTATATAGGTATTCAGTTCAGTGTGTGAATACATACTGATTAACGACCCAGTTCAGCAAAGCACTTAAATACATGCTTACCATTACTCACAAGCCTAAGTCTTGGTCACTGCAACAGGATTTAAGCATGCACTTCAAGTTAAGCTGGAGCTTAAGTGTTTTGCTGAACAGGGATATGTTGCTGAATTGTGACCGGAGGGAAAATGTATCTGTATAAACACACATGTATATTTTTGCTGTGTGAATTTTAACTTTTGCATCTTTATGCATACAAATGAATAACTTTTGTACTTAACTTAAATATTCCAAAATTAGTGATTTTTAACTTGGAACCAAATCCTAACCCTACCTTCTGCAGGAGCAAAGGTCTTTTGAGCCTGCCTGATTTATTCTGAAAATTAATATGGGACAAGTCCACTGCAACTCTGTGGTTGAAATTTGTAAACTGCTAAGGTACACATATGATTTCCCCTTTGCCTTAAACCTGGCTTGTATGGATCTTATCATCCCTTATTTAATATAGCCCCTTGCCTGCAGTTGTCTAACCTGTTTGGAGTTAGCCCAGGAAGTAAGCAGAGAAATGGACAATGAATGATTCCATGTGAATAGAAGATCTGGAGATGGTCATGGAGCATATGTCATGTCTCCTGATTGTCTATGGAGCCATGTGCTCCTCATCCTGGCTGATTATTCTCTTTGTGCTATATATTGTATTAGAGCTGGATTGTAAACTCCTTGTAACAAGAACATTGTTTTTGTACATGATCCCCAGATGATTTTCCTTTCTTCCTGGGCTGTCACCTTCTGAGAACCATCTTCATCTTTGAAGGACCCGGTAAATCCTGTGCATCTGTGTCTTTCCCATTGGAGAAGGTGTGGAGGGAGAGAGGAAGGGTAGTTATTCATATAGGTTCATCTGCAAATATTTGCCCATGGTCCCCAAAAGATAGTTTCAACAAGGTTGCTAACCAAAGGTGAAAAGTTACTGGATCACAATCCATTTTTCATGTTTCACTTCTGTGTGTATGTGAACATGCATCTATTCTTGTTTACATCTCAGAGTGCAGTGAAGCCAGAAGAAAAACTTATTTTCTTTATTTATAATTTTCCCTCTCAATTCCCAGAATAATATTTCATTGGAATCCTAAGAGACTAAGGAAGAATCTGAGATTGAAGATTGTATTACATGTGTTGGTGACTTCCTTATTAGCCATTAGCCTTTTTATTTTTTATTTTCTTTGTAGGACCTAATAGCCAATGTTCCTTCAACTCCATTAAGGACTCTGCAAAGTCATTATTTGACTTATTTTTTGTTTACAGTTAGAATTTATGATATACTAGTATTTTACTCTAAACACACTTCTGGTATGGATACTTTATTATTGATGCACAGTTATTTTACCACTTTGGGAACCACGTAGTCTGTAATTATCTAAGCATATACAATGATATGTACACAAAGAAGTACTGAAATTAATACATTTGCAAAATTATGTGAAAACATAATAAAGATTTTATATCAAATTGATTTCATACTGCTATTTTCATAATATTCTGGGTTCTATCCTGAATGCTTTTGTAACATGTACTTGCTATATATTTTCTGTAAATTCAGAGACTAGTCTTCTTATTATTTCTTATTTGTCTCACATTCAGCGCTTTGGTCTGAATGTCTTTATTTTCCAGCTCTGTCCTGTCAAGTTTATCAATTAAACTCTTCTCAATCCCTGAAATTGTAAAGTTTCTCCCTGGCTCTGACACATACATGTACACCTTTTGTACATTCTAGTCATTCTGGATTCTTTTTTCAGTATATTAATATAATTCCTTATTAACATCTAGGGATTATTGCCTAAATCAAATCACTCATTAAAGTCTTCAAAAGTAACTCCTTCTCTTTGGATAAATTGGACAATGTGCAATAATTAACCCTTCTTTCTCAATCTTGGGAAAAAAATCTTATCTCTATCTCCAGCTGGAAAATAGGGATTATTTGTAAATGTAATTAGAGAGGATCAGTAGCTAATCAAATTAGAATATGTGAAGGCCATCTTCTGTGGACTCAGTGGCCACTGAAACAATACACAAGTTTCTGAATATTTACAAGCATGGGCTCAAATTTATGATGGAGACTGAAAGCAGTGATTTTTGGCCTTTTATAAAATGAAGACACATGGAGTTTAGCAAACGTGTAAAACAGTGTCAGCATCCTGGGGATTTTACAGTTGAACCCCAAATACTATATGCAGGATTAGACTTCAAATGAAAAACATTATGGAGACAGCCTTTGGGGAGGCTTGACAAAAGTAGGTGGTGGGAGGTTGAGGAAAGATTTAAATAAGGAAAGGAGGGGGAACTTGTTTATAGCATGTGGGAGGCTGTTTCAAACATAAAAGACAGCCTAAAAGAATATGAAAAGTTTTGGAGGGAGGAAGGGCAAAGGAAACTATATCCAGAGTCTATTGTGTTCACTGGAAAGATTTCAATCCAAATCAAGTCCCTTACTGGAGCAGTTAGAAAAGAAGTGCAGATACTGGCGGACCACTTGAAAATTGCTGAGGGAGCTAGGAGATGCATAAAAGGGAATAAAAACAGATATTGACATGGGTTGAGCTGAACATTTGAGAACAAAGATAATTAATTTAATGTTAAAAACAAAAAAGAGAGAGGCAGTCAGTGATGGGGTTTGAAGAAGGGCTAAGATTGTGGAAACACCTAGAGAGAGAAATTACATCAGCAGTGGGATTTTTGTTAGAACAGAGGTGAGAACAGTGATGTACAGAGGCTGGAGAAGCGGAAGAGATCACAGTAGTTACACAAGGAGAGATCACCCAAATAGAAGAATATGATCAATATGGCTGGAGAGGAAAGGCTGGATCTTATAGCTGTTATGGAGGAAGTAGTACTAGTAGTAACGAGAACCTGAATGTCTGGAGACTATGAACAAAGTAGGTCACAATAGGATGACCTACCAGTTTTGGTGGTAGTTTGTCATGGTTGCTGATGTCACTTGGTGAAGTGATATTGCATCATGTTGTGAGACAGCATGGTGAAGAGATTGAGGATAAAGGAATAAATTTATATGCAGGGAGTCTGTTTCCCTGTGGCAGTCTAGATCTAGCAAAGCAAAGTGTGTATGTGCATTTGTAGTGTGGAACTATGTAAGGAAACAGCTTCTATGCTACTAAGCACACCAGATTCTTTTGTCTGATGAGTAGGGCTGGGTGTGAAATGGCTTTTCTGTCCTGCAAATATTTCTGAAAATTGTTCCCATTCTGCATTCTACAAAAAGCCGGACACTTAAGAACAGCAAATAGCCCTGTGATTCAGGCACTTATCTGGATTGTGTGATCTCCATGTTCAAGGCCCTGCCCTGCCTCATTCAGAGTAGGACTAGTAAGCCTCTGTCTCTTAGGCACTCCTGTTCTAAGCGTTCCACTTTGTACAAATGATTAAATATTCATCTCAAACTTTTTTTTCGCGGTCCACTTGAAAATCGCTGAGGGTCTCAACAGACCATTTAACGATCTTTTCAAATGTTGTTTGTACCATTAGCTAACTATTGTAAAGCGCTTTGGATAAAAGCGCTATATTAAAAAAACCTAATTAACTTTTTTGTTCTATAAATAAAAGCGCACAACTCATATTTTAATAGCAGTAGTCTTACCTTTTTAATGAGATGGATGTGCCCTCTCCCACACCGCAGCAGCCCCCGAGCTGGGGCTGGGAAGGAGAGGGGCCTCTCCCTCTCTCCCCTTCTGTGGCAGCCCCCGAGCTGGGGCTGGGAAGGAGGGGGTCTCTCCCCGGCAGCTGCAGCCCTGGAGCCGGGGAAAGTTGGCTCTTTCTCTGGCCACCACCGCCCTGCACGTTCCAAATTCTGCCCACCCCCGCTCTTCTCACTCCACTGGCCCCTACTCCCCTATTCCCCCCAAGGCCACCACCTCACCTTACATGTGCGTCTTCTCCAGCGTCCAGGCACCTAATTAGTGGAGCCAAACCTGCGCAGCTCTACTAATTAGGTGGGTGGCCCTTCATTCTCTCATGTGCAGCCGCCCAGGTGCACACCTTAGAGGGAACTATCAATGGACAACCTGAATGGATCTCGCAGACCACAGTTTGAGAACCTCTGAGAGAGAGATGGTATGTCTACCACTGCAAAAAAAAAAAAAAAAAAAAAAAGTGTGCTAACTAACTAAGGTTAAAATAGCAGTGAAGACAGAGCAACTCAGCTTTCAAAAGCCTATAGGGAAGCCTATGTTTGGACTCAAGCTGCTAACCTGAGTTAAATGCTATTTTGATCCAGGTTAGCTAATCTGAAATAAGAACACACAATTATTTGCAGTGTAGAACTAGCTAGAGACTGATGCCATAGCCTAATAGGCAGGTCAATCACCTGGGATGTAGGTGCTTAAATCTCAGTTTTAGGATCTACAGCAATCCAGAAAATTCCCACCAAACCCTGTATGTGCCTGAACTCAGTTGGCACCTAAATTTCTGCTGTAAAAATTTCCTTGGTTCCTATGTTTCTTCCTCTGAGTATGCACACTGCTGCCTCCCTTTAGGCATCTGGACACCTATCTCTTGCCTAACCGCCCAAAGCAATTCACAAATCCAGGGAAGATAGACTTTTGCCTGCCTGTCTCAGGACCTGATCCATTAGGCATCCTCAGAGGCCACCTACTGGATTGTGTCCCATTCAAAATCTATCTGGCAGAGGTGCCCATCTTATAACTTTTAGCCCAGTGATTAAATTGTTCACTTGGGATGTGGGCAACCCAGGTTCAATTCCCCTCCTTTGCTAGAGAAGGAAAAATGTTTTGAACAGGGGATTCCAGAGGGTGCTTTAACCACCAATATATGGGATATTTCCAATTTAGGGCTCCCTCAGTCTCTCCTGTTGCAGCTGTTCCACTTTGCGTAAATAATTAGGGGATCCAGTCCACCTATTCTGCCTCTCAGATGGGTGCCCTAACCACTGGATTATTGTCATTCTCTCTCTTGCTGCCTCTCTAGCTCTGGCCCAGGTCCCTAGGTAGTTAGCCACAGTGGAACAGCTTCAAAAGATGAGATTTGAGGAGCCCTCCCCTCCATCAGAATATACCATAGGTCAGTGGGATGTGGGAGACCTAACTTCAATTCCCACCTCTGCCAGAGTGGGAGAAGGGAGACCTATATTCAAATCCTATCTCTCAGGAGAAGCACGCTAAGCAGTAGGCTAAACGTTATAAGGTGGCACCACTTCCTCCTCCTCTGGTCATTTTGTGATGTTAGGTGCCTTCATAACTCATTCTTACCAAAACTACCTTAGGTACCTCAGCCACCTTACAACTGGAGAGGAGTTCCCAGTTGTGGATCAGGCTTTCTGGAGCATGTTGCACAATACACCTTGTTCCATAGATATTTCTTCAATAAAGTAAGATATGAAATAGTTAGTGAGCTTATTACTTTCCCTAAATGTTTCTCATAGTGTCCCATAAATTGTCCAAAGTTGGTCGAATAAATTGATATTACCCACCTTGTGTCTCAGGTCACTACCCTCCTGCTCCATTGTCTGTCTATTGTTATCACTGGCAGTACTTGTGTATTTCAACTGGAAGGTCTTTGGGGTATCCTCGACATCAGTGATACCAGCTTTAACTGTTGCACTGTATATTTAGATATTGTGATAATTTGAGAGAGAGGAGAGAATAGTAGAATTCCTGGTGGCAGTCGGAATGAACATCGTAAGGCTTTGCATCTCTGCAATGTGAATCTGTTGAAAAGAAGATTTGAGAGCAAAATATGAAGCAGAATACTTAACTGCACTATCTAATGGGGAAATTTGTTTTGCTATTTTAAACTTAAAAGGGAACATTTTTAAAATAAAGATGAGCATGTGATGGAGCCTTTGCAGTGAGCTAATTAGCAGCATCAATTTTAGAGAGGCAGCATTGTCAAGTCAAGTACTAACAAATCTAGCAGCAAGCAGCTCAAGGGTTCTACAGATAGTGCTGGCACTAACATTCTGTGTGGCCTTTGGACCCCATTTATTGCTGTTTTTATTTTCCAATCTGTGAAACAGTGTTATCTCTAAGGAGTAGCGCAAGGATAAATTATTTAATGTCCTATATAAGCAAAATATTTTGGTATCCTGCAGTGTTTTAATTTGCTTGCAGTGGTATATCCTGGAGGAATTGGCTCTGCACTAGGGTTGTCTGGTTTTTTGATGGGCGTGTCCGGTCAAAAAGGGAATCTGGCAGCGTCTGGTCAGCCACAGTAACTGTTGGGGGGCAGGAAGAGCAGCAGCTGTGGCTGGAGTCACATGGAGGAGCTGCTCTCTGCTCATCTACTGACGCCTGACAGAGAGCAGTGGTTGGCTTCCGGACCAGGCTCCAAGAGGTAGGTGCTGCCACCTGAGGGGGGGTCCTGAACGCCCTCCCTTCTGTCCTGCCAGCCCAGATTGCCCCAGCCCTGGCCCCTCAGTCTGGGGACCGACCCCTTCCCCCCCGATCCCTTGCTCCAGGGACCAGCCCCTGCCTTGTCATGCTTTGCCCCCGTCTCTGTGCCCTGATTGGGCAGGCGGGCAGGCTCCATGTCAGCGCCTCCAAGCCTGGCTCTGCAGGCAGCAGGTGATTTCCGGGGGAGGGAGCAAGGGGGGAGTGGACAGTGAGTGATGGAGGAAGGGGGAGAGGAGTGAACGGCGGGGGAAGGGTCAGGGCAGGGATGGGGCCTCGGGGGGAGAGGTGGGGCAGGGGTTGGGGCAAGGGTATTCAGTTTTCAGCAATTAGAAAGCAGGCAACCCTACTCTGCACCTAAGAATGATTTCCATCAGAGAGATTTGGGTACATAAAATAGATTTTACTGTGATACACTCAGCTGGGGGGGAAAAAAAAGAGTTGCACTACACTAAGAAAAAGACATTTCTCCCAGATCTATCAACCTGTGCAGTTTATGAAAAGAATTTATAAGAATACTTGTAATGAGATGGCTTTCAGTAATTCAATAAGAGCTAAGTATTATTTGTCAGACTTTTGCACGTTCATACGACAGTTGAAGCCAAGAACATTTGCAGTCTTTGCTATAAAACAGTGACTGGGGCAAGCCTGGGGCCTACATTGATGCATCAGCTCTTAAGTCTCAACTGCAATGAGTGCATTTATTATGCCATTCACTGCTAATTTTCCATTCACTGTCAGTTTGAGAAACAGTGCTATTTCTGAGCAAGAAAAAGGGCTTGCTACTTCTTCTATCCCCTAATGAATGCACTATTATAGAGATAAAAGATGGACAAAACATGTAATACATGTCGCGCCTGGGTTCCTGAAATTTGTTACAAACTATTAGCATTTGGCAGCAGTCTAGTGAAAGGAGATTTCACTATGGCATATAGTAGAACAAAGACACTGTAACTGTTGAAGAAGCATTAGCCTGGCTAAACATCACATTGAGATACCTTACTATGAAGTCTAAATCACTGTCCATTATAATCTGGGCATAGTACCTGTCTTCTTCTTTAAGACAGACTTTGTCTCATCCAAGTCATTATAGAATAATAAAAGAGAAAAGCATTTATAGTCCTTTTAGAGCTGTAAATATTTAAAAATCAAATGGGGAAAAAAAGGAATTGCACCAAATTAAAATACAATGCAGATTGAGAGAGAGAGACACAATTCTAAAAAAGAAATCACATGATCATTATTTTTGTAGCCCTTTACCATCACCACCCTCTTGCTCCATTGTCCGTCTATCATTATCACTGGTGGTACTTGTCTTATTTAGCCTGGAAATTCTTTGGGGTTGGACCGCTCTGTTCAATCTCTGTAAAGCACCGTGTATTTACAAGACTGTATAAATAGCATAAAATAACTATAAAGAGTGAAAATGTGCTGAACAAATAAGAGGCACTAATCAAAATAGCTAAGATTCCAGAGGCACAATAAGCGCAGCTCACAAAAATGCAGATCAAACACCAAACGGGGAATGGTCATCAAAGCTGGAATTCATCCTGGAACAATACGCATTAGATTTTAAAAAAATCTCCTGACTTTGTAGCACTCCTACAGCAAATGACATGTGAAATGAACAATTCCTTTCAGCTCAATGAGCTTTGCAACCTGCATTCTCCATGATGTGCTGTTTGCTCATAGACTCAGCACCCCAACCTCTAACAAATATTTACCAATAAATATACATTTTAAAATCTTGTCCTGCTCTTTGTTTTGAAATGTAAGCATTTCTCATTTGTCTTCACTTATCCACAGTCTCTAGTGCCATCAGTGTCTTGTTCCTATAGGATCATCATTGTTGCTGCCCCCTTCAGTCCTATTAAAGTTTTGTTTCTCCGTTTTTTAAAAATTTCTCTTTGTGCATGATCTATGCCTCAAGAAAGACAGATTAAACTAAACTAGAACTTTTAAAAAGGCTTGCTTGTGGCCACCATTTTGAATTCTTTCTGGCTGCATTTGACTATTTGAGCTTCAAAACAGTTTAAACTTTATATTTATCAAAGGCTTGTCTCAAAGATTCTTTACCAAGGAAGCAGGGGCATTTCTGTCCCTTTAATCTAATGGGTAGGAGAGAGGATCAGCTCTTCAATATGAAGGGTCTCAGACCCCGCCCTGAACAATGGATCCAAAATAATCAACTGTGAACCCCCTAAATTCTCCCTCACTGTCACCCAACCTGTCTGGGAAGTGAGGAGATATTCCTACTCTTATGTCATCCTCCAGTATCCCAAGTACCATTGATTAGGGTTGGCAGAGAAAAGTAAAGGACTCCAGCCCTGCATAAGGTGTAGATTTGGGCAACTGTGAAGCCCCCAGGGCAGATGGTTTCCTCTGAGGGAGCCTCTGATCCCTCAAGGAAATAGCATTAGAGCCTAGCAGTACTGTAGAGCTGTTGAGGACTCAGGCCCAGATCCTCAAAGGTATTTAAGCTTCTAACTTCCATTGAAGTTGGGAGCTAGGAGTCTAAATACCTTTCAGGATCTCGACCTCAGTGCCATGGACATGGGTTGAGCCAGGATGTGTCCACTGACTTCAGTGGTAGTTCCTGCCTGTGCTAGAGCTATAAAACCTGTAGGATTTGACCCCCTGTGAGTAATTCGTATTTGGTGAGTAATGCAAAGTGGAAGCAGGAGTGTGCTTACTAATCACTGGCAGCTCATGGTTATGCAAATAAGTGATTGCCTAAGTGATGTATACACTAGGCATTGTTTAAATGTGCGCAGATCACTTTTTGGAAATAATTCTTATCTAGATCATTCAGCAGGACTAGAAGTTTTTAGCAACCTGCCACCAAAAGATAAATAAATTTTAAAAGTTTTTTGTACCCACTAATTTGTGGTATAACTGGTATCACCCCAATATCCAGCTATATGAATGTACTCAGTGCCCACCTATAAATTCTCAAGATATTTAGATGACAAACTGCACTCACCAAATTTGTGAATACAAAATTGTCTGCAGATATGCATCTGCAATCTGAAAACATGAAAAGTAAACTGAATTTTCAAAATCTATTAAAGTGTATTTTACCATATTTAAACTGCAATAAATTATTCTTTAAAAGACATAGCCCTTGGATGATCAAATGATGTGAACTGTGTGCGTGTCCTGAGGTTTTATGGATATATGATTCAGAGTCCGCTAAGTGCCAGCCCTGGTCAATGGTGCAAGAGTAGCCCTAGGAGACCAAATGGATATAACAGCTTGCTGGCCACAGCCCCTCTTGTTCAGCTATGCCCTTTGAGCTGAAGCAGGGAAAGAGTGACTATTCTGGCCTGATACCACCTGAGGAGCCTCAATGCCGGAGGAATCAAATCTCCAGGTAGTCAATTAAGCCAGCTTTAAGGCTACTTTGTACCTTAGGTGTAGCACAAAGCAGTCTTAATAAGCTGGTGCATCTGACCATTCTACTCTTATGTGACAGTAGAGTGTGGTGATATTATCAGATAATCCAAAAATAGTATTCAATAGTCCAAGCCAGTATTTGGATATGAGTCCCGGTGTGTGCTTTTCAATCAGTTTATTAAATCTGTTGGTGTTAAGTTTCATTTTTGTTAGTATCAGTTTCTTGCTTTATTTTATATTTGGAGTATTTGATACCCATTCACAACAGCAAAAATAAATCCTTAAATCCTGAAATTTAGACATATCGTGCTGGACAAAATAGAATCAAACTTTAGCCTTATTTCAAAAGAGTGTTCTCTTAAGTAGGGGGAACATATAACTGGGAACCAAAGAAACAGACTTGTTCTGGAAGCAGTATCTCAGTTCTGTATTTTCTTGCTTTTAAAATCATATTCTGCTGGTGAAAGATATCATGTGTCATCAGAAGAGCTATACATCTGATTGGAAGTCCCCTGGCTTTGGTGTAAGAGCCCTAAGTCCACAAAAAAATTGTAGGCTGTGCTAGCTGGTGATATGTAAACAAATGTTGGATCAATTTCTCCAAGAATTTCCTGTGTTCTCCTTCCTTGAGGTTCAACAGAACACTTGACAGCACAAAGGTTATAATATAAATACAGCTGGAAAAATAACAGTTTTTTTTGGTTTGTTGGCAATTAAAAAATTGTTTCAGGTTGAATGAAACATTTTGTTTTGATTTTTGAGCATTCAAAAAGTTTTAATTCTTTTATTTTAAAGGCAATTTAAAAATGAATGTAATTTTGAATTGAAAAATCAAAAAATGTTTTTCATTTAGAAAATGTCAAAAGAAACTTTTTTTCAGAATGTCTTTTAACTTTTATTTCAACCAAAACAATTAAGTAAAATCCACTCAATTCACAAAACATTTGTGTCTCAGAATCTGTATTTTCCACCAAAATAAATTTTGATTGAAAAATTTCACCCAGTTCTAGTTACAAGCTTTCACAATTTCTCCTCTCCTGCCAGTAGGGTTGCCAATCCTCCCAGATTGTCCTGGAATCTCCAGGAATTGAAGATTAAACTTTAATTAAAATTATGTCATGTGATGAAATCTCCAGGAATACATCCAACCAAAACTGGCAACCCTCTTCCTGCCAGTCCTATGGAATTTTGGGTGGTCTTTGTCTCTATTTCAATACAGTTATTATTCTTCTTGACTGGAACTTGTATATTCCAAATCATTTTTCCCTAGATTTGGTGCTGACATTTTTGTGGTGCATTCTCTTGCTTCTCTGTAAATACAGCTCCAATCTTACCAATGCTTTCTTGTAAAGTTTCCTATATCAGATGTCCACTGAGGATTTCATGGTTACAACAAACATACGCTTCATTTCTTTTATATCTCCTAAACTTCTACAGCTTCATGGCCAGGGCAGGAGTCATAGGCTTTGGAAGGTAGACTTAGTTAGATACATAGATACATATGAAAGTAAACTTTTACTCACCTTAAACTTTTATTATTCTCTTCAATTTGTCTTATTACTTAACATAAATCCAAGGCAATTCTTATTAATGTTCCATTAACCAGTATAAAGGATACCAAGTAGTCAATCATAAACAAAGCCCAAATAAATCTGGTATTACTTTTTATTCATATTCACCATTTTATCATAATATCCATCAATACCAAATATTTAATGGCAAGGTATATAAATATCTTTTCTCTGAATAATTGGCATATTTTTATAGCAACGAGCTCTGGTTATATGACAATTTATTACAAACTATAAATATCTTTGTTTCACATGAGGTTAACTTTCTTCTGATTGTGGGGAAGAACCATAATAGCTAATAAGGACAAAATACAGATTTATACCAACAGCCCACAATAACCATTTCAAGAAAATCAGAGCCACTTGGGATTGGTCTAATGCTGACTTGCTGCTCTACTTCTTGACTAAAGAAATGAGAGGAACCACTAAAATCGTGACACAAATTGATGTTAATAAATTAGTGGATTCATAAAAGGACTCCCAATTTTAGTGCTAAAAGCACACCATTATATGCAGCATAATGAAGTTTAAAAGGCATACTGATAAGTGGCTGCATTCAAATCCATTTCTGTGCCCTTTTGTGTGCTTATCTACCCTGGGCCAGCAGACAATCCAGCTTTTCACTAACCTTTGGCACTCCACCATCAGCAATAAAATGTGAGCTCCTTTATATTCCCATAGCTTTCTTAATTAGCAACACCTGTGGTATGCTCCATTTGGAGCTGCATCATCAGCAGAACACACCTGCTTTGGGGCCCCCAGGTAGAAAAAGGCTCAGTATCTTAGGGCTCATGGGAGTCCATCTGTGTGCCCTAAAGCAATGCTGGAGCAATGGCTAAATACCTATCATCTTCAAGGACCCTTATTCTAGCCACTAATCCTGATAATTGTTCCCTTGATTAAGTGAAATAATAAATAACATCCTGAACAGATATACAATGGCATTCCTGGTTATAAGGAAATCCTTTGCCTGCCTTGCATTTGAGATGAACTATTTTTTGGTCAGTTAGAACACAATGATAACATGAAAAGTTAATTTTTGAGTTATTTGTATAATCAGAGTTTTTGTATTTATCTTGCGCATTTTGAAGCACATCCATAATGAAATTGGAGGCAATTTGTTCTTATAGAAATGAATAAATAGTTAATAGACACACATATTCATTTGTTGATATGTGATATCACCATATTTCGATACACGATATAACCAGATACTAATTACCTGTTAAAGGAATGAATTGGTTTGTAATTAATTTAAAGTAATAACAGCAGCAGTTAACCATGAAGAGCGTTTTGAAAGGATACTTTGCAGAGCAATAGACAAAATGTCAGCAGTTGAAAGACAAAGAAATAGAATTCCTGTTGTCCAGTCTGAGTTCTTCTCACTTTTCCCCTAAGAAGAATTTAGTTGAGACACTTACGTATATTTTATTCGACTAAGGTTGTTTTAATGCACACTATTATACTGTAACTTGCACTTATGCAACAAAGATGGTGCAAAGATTTCCAACAAGTACTCATTCTTCCTTAAGCAGAAAGACACTAAAAGAAAAAATCTTTGTGTTAGTAGATTGATATATTGAAAGATGTGCAATTGAATTCCATAAATGTACCAGACTAAAAACGGTGTTTCTGAAAGTAGAAATGAAGAAGATTACTAGGGCTATAAAACAAAAGTCTTCTGTCTCACTACACAATTTATAATAAAACAGGTAATATTTTATTTTTCTGAAATGTGATGATACATAGCACAGAAATACTGTATTTTCAGCTGCCACATATGTTTTCCATATTTTTACCATCATATTTATAAGATCTATCATCATATTTTACTTTGAACTTTTCCCAAAGAAATGTATGTGTACTTACAAAACTTTCCTTTTAGAGATATGAGAAACATTCAGTCATAATGTGGTTGAGTCAGCAGACAGCACTGTC
Organism: Trachemys scripta elegans; assembly: GCF_013100865.1. NCBI lineage: Eukaryota > Metazoa > Chordata > Testudines > Emydidae > Trachemys > Trachemys scripta. Next base: position 171,736,888 of record NC_048298.1, on the reverse strand, counting down.
TGAATATCCTGATACTTGGTGTTGAATGTTTAATAATATTTTATATATCCCAGCCCATTTCTGAAAGGCCCTTATTTTCTTATTCCAAATTGGGGGGGAAGGAGAGTTAATTGGCACATTACAGGAATCCCACTAATGTACTGCCTGCCAAGAATCTTTCTTCATTAATAGCAAGATATGTACAGTGAGGAGACAGTGTCAGAAGGAACCCTGGGATCCTGATAATCTAAAATCTTTATTTCTAACTAAAGGAACCTGCAACCTGACAACTGAGTCCTGGACATTACTCAGCCAAGAGCAAAAACAACAATACTGCGATTAATATGCCACCCACTGGTGTCGAGGATTAATGTTGCAATGGTTTGGTCCCCCATACAGGCATAAACTAATTCTGCATAGCAGGAGAACAGACCTCTTTCAGCTAATGTGCTCATCAGGAAGGCAATTTATACTGCCTCAGACTTCACCACTGTCTTGTAGGTTGAAGAGGTGAGCATTTTAATTATTTTATAGACATGAATAAAAGAAAACAGCCTTAATTTTTGTTTCTCTTTTTTTCAAAAATGAGTGTGTGTGAGAATGACAATATCAGACAGCCAGAAAAAGCCGCCACCAATACATGGCACTATTCCATGGTGAGTGATCCCTGTGATCATTCAGATGATGGTGGTCAAGAGAATACAGATTAAAGCCATTTGGGTGCAAATAGGCATAGAGGTATTTACTTACAACAGATATCCACATGGATAACTAACGTGCAAAAAATGTACATGAATAGAAGACAAAAATATTTGGGCTGGAGGAAGAACAAAAATATGGTGAATATACAAGCAACCCAATCATCAACTGGTATATATTGCTACAGCGTCATTTCAATCACTTACACTGATTTACACCATTCAAGATCTGGCCCAAAGTAAATAAGGCTTTTAGATTAAATTGGTCATAGGAGTAAATGCCATCCCCCTTACTAGGATCACAATGAAGTCTGACAATTTGAAGTTTTACAATTCAACAGTGACCCAGTTAGCTCCCAGTCCTTCAGGTGGAGGTCTACTGAAGGCAATGATCATGTATGGGTGGAGTAGTACAGGACTAGGGCATTGGAGTTTAAGTGGGAATCATATTCCATAAGTTTCACTGGGTTCCAGTTAGTTTTTGGGTGCAGTTCAAGGTTCTGATTTTAATATCAAAATCCATACAGGGTTTGGGCCTGGGCACCTCAGATACAGGCTTTCTGTGCAGTTGTGATCAGCTAATACACTGTTACTAATAGCCCAAGATTTGAATATGAGGGCCTGGATTTTCAAAAGCACATGTGCCAAAATGTGTGCACACCAGACTTGGATGCATGCACAGAAATATGTATGCACTTCTAATGATTACTACTTAGGGGAAGCTGGAGGCTTGGAAGTTCTGAGTGGAGAGGCTCTTATCTCTAGAATTTTTTTCTCCGGTTGGTCCACTGCAGCATGAATTTGTTGACTTTCAAGGCTATCTATTGCCTCAGGGTTTACCTTTGTAAATGTTGAGATGCAGATGTCTGTCTATCCTGGACTTGGGAATTCTTTTGAGAGAGAATGAGGGTAACAGGAACAAGAAAGTGTGGCTATGCAGACTGGTGATGTGTAAAATTTGCAAGTATGAAGTATGAATTTTTGTTTGTTTTTCATTACATAAATAAACAAGGGACACAAATGACCTGCTGGCTACCTGCCTAGCCATATGCTTGAGAAATGTATACAATCCACAAGGAAGAAACATAGTATAAAACAATTAATGTTTCTAGTGAGTTAAATCTCTATTAATCTTCATCCAGTGTCAAGAAAAAAGTTACAGTATCAGTGTCATGGGGGAAGTTTGTATCCCAAATGTATGCAGAAACCAAGAACAATTCCTTTAATGTTTTAGGCAAAAAAAAAAAAAAGAACTCTTTAAGTAGCAAAATGAAAGAACTAGCAGGAGTATCATTCAGTGTGAGCATAAATGCAATTTTCACACATCAGCACTGATGTGGAGCGGTCAGCGCATATGAATTCACTGCATTCTCCACAACTAGACACAATCAACTCTGGTTTGAATAAGGACTGGGAATGGCTGAGCCATTACAAACATTGACTCTATCTCCCCTTGTAAGTATTCTCACACTTATTATCAAACTGTCTCTACTGGGCTAGCTTGATTATCACTTCAAAAGTTTTTTTTTTTCTCTTAATTAATTGGCCTCTCAGAGTTGGTAAGACAACTCCCACCTGTTTATGCTCTCTGTATGTGTGTATATATATCTCCTCAATATATGTTCCATTCTATATGCATCCGAAGAAGTGGGCTGTAGTCCACGAAAGCTTATGCTCTAATAAATTTGTTAGTCTCTAAGGTGCCACAAGTACTCCTGTTCTTCACATTGTTTGTGACTCTTCTGGTCAGCTGACCTTGGGAAAATTTGGCAGTGTCTGCTGCCGAGTTTGCTAGATGAGCCTGTAGTGGCTGGGTTTTGGTGGTAGTGCTGCTTTGATGGGCATAGTGAGATGATAGGCATCAAGGATTCTTCTCTTCTCTTTATATATCATTCTCCTAGACTTACAAGGAACAGGCACCTTCTTTGTCTTGGCCAAGTGCGGTGCCTAGCAGGATTGTTGCTGACCCAAATGATGAAACTTGCAATGGCAGCAACATCAAGCATGCTGAAGAAAAGAACCATTGGCCATCTATTTGTCTTACACCTGAAGGTGTACGTTCTTGCAAGATAATCCATGTTGCTGCCTCAATTTTTAGTGTCATTGTACTGCAATATTGTGTTGGGTTTCTTTTTGTCTCCTTCTACAAGCCTGTCATGGTGCATCGTCAATAGCATTATTACCAACATTTTCTCCTTTGGAACATAGGAAATGAGAGTGAGTGGCCCAGCAAACCCAAATACTGATGACCTCTTTTTTTCTGCTGCAATTGTGGATGCCTCTCACTGGGTATATCTGGCTTGTTTTGTTGGATTGTTCCTACATAGATCAAATTTTCACTGAGTAGATCTTCAGCAAGCTGACTACTGGTGAAGAAGCCTGGCACCGCGGCAAGGCACCCTCCAATACCCAAGAGTGGATCCTATAGGAAGCAAGCTGCCCAACAAATTGGACAAGAGGGGCCACACCCCAAATTGATCAGGCCGACAGGAAATAGCCCAGGGCAGCAGATTTTGATTCCTTGCTAGGAGGCCCCCACCCACTCAGTGGTTGATGTACACAGGTGCTGGGCTGGGACTCAGAGGAGAGGTTCCCCCTACCCTCCTGGACTTAAAGACTGAGGCTCCTCAACCAAACAGGACTGAGGTCCACACGCTCTAATCATTAGGCTGCCCAGCCCTCCAAGCCACCTGTTACAGTCACTATCATCTAATATCTTGTCATCCCACGACCAGTACCTTTCAGAGTTGCAAATTATTTTAAGGTCAGAAGCCGAATATCATCCCTGTCTGTTCATCATTTTGACCCCCTCGAGTCTCCTGAATCTGCAGTGTTCAGAGCACAATACCTAGACAGAAAAGAATATAGAAGAATGTTAGGCAAAGAGAGCCAACATCAGTCCATTCTGTGTTGAGGATACCTAACAAGCCTGGATTTGAAAGGACCAACCTCCTTGAAGTACATTTGTACCTCATCTACTTTTTTTGATACAGACAAGATGTTTTTCATGCTAAATTAAAAAAAAATTCACTGAATTTTTGTCTGTGCCTAGATGACTATCTCCTAAAGCAGAATAGTTGGAGGGCAACTAGTTCATGAGCTCATAGGGTATAACATTACCCTACAAATGTGGATGAGGGTTAATGTTCATTTGTGTAAATGTAAATCTCATCTCTTCCTGAACTAGCAACTGGCAATTTGAAGCAGGGAGGGAATTTTCTACGGATAGTTGAAGTAGCATACTCAGAGAAAAATCCTGGCTCTATTGAAATCAGTGGGAGATTTGCTTTTGACTTTAGTGGGACTAGGATTTCACCCTTTGTCTTTTGGGGGAAAAGACTCTTAGGCTTAATTGGTTTATCTTAAAATGCTTTCTTGGAATAAAGTAACTTCACTGATGAAACAAGGCCATTCAGTCAGCACCATAATATAGAAATTAGCTCCAAACTAATATTTCTATGTTCATAATTTCCATTTCCCTTCATCATCCCATTATGCATTTTGAGCTACCGTGATAATTGGCTTTGTTGTCTCCTTGACTTTCACAGTTCTGTTGAATTCTTAATTCTTCCCTGGACCATCCATTTACTTTCTACCAGTAATGCTCATACTTGCTGTTTCTGGAATGGATCTCTTCATTGCACGCTGTTTTCTACCATCTTATCCTGTCAAGAATTCCTAGTCTATGAAACTGTCTCCTCAAGCAGGAAGATTCAGAGGGTTGCTGTTACACAGTTTTAAAAATGGCATCTGACTTAAAAACAATAGCATGACCTTCAGTACATTATCTTTCAATCATGCTGCATAGCGTGACAGCATTGTGATGAGTTTCTGCCATATGTGTGGTGATAAGTCTTTTAAAATGGAGAAAGACTTGCACTTTGCTCAACATGAATAATACTTTTTAAAAAAAAATCTCTCCCTGTTTTTCCATGTCTATGGAGATCGATGGTGGAGATACTAAAGAAATTTTCCTCTCCTAAAGGATTGTTAAACGAAGACACATAATATTTAATGTATATCCTGTTCTGTAGTTAACTGTGAATGTATATTTATTAGAGAGTGCATGGAAGCTGGGGTGATCTGAAATGTTGCTGGGGTATTTTAGAATTCAAAGATTTAATGTAAACAACTCTGAATCCTCTCTTTTTCTCATGTTGAATTTCTCTCAGTTGTATTTGGAACATTAATCTTAACAAGATAAAAAATATATATTCTATTTCCCCCTTTTCCTATTTGAATCGGGAATTTGCTTACAGCTCTATAGTTACCATGTCATTCATAGGGATACTGAAGGTTGGAAACTATTGTAGTGTTCTAAATGTTTTACTTCTAGCTAGACTGAAAATCTCACTGTGATTTGTTTCAGTTCTTACTTTTTTCCCCAGGGTAATTTAAAACATTCCTCCTCTTAAAATGCATTAGAGTAATTTGAAATTAAACTTAATGTCAGATGGATTTTAATGTGAAATCTCAGAAAAAAACAATTGGAATTCATATCTGAAATTAATATTGGTGTAATTAAAATTCCTAGAAGAAGTAGAAAGCTAGAGAGAGAAGAAAAAAGAACCAAACTTTCCGTAATTTAAAGCTTTAGAATCTGTTTTTTTATTTACACAATTTAACTCCTCCTGATTTCCACAGATGTGAGAAGGAAAATAGGACCTTACATTTGAAAATACTTTAGAAGAATCTTGGATCACATTACACCAAGTAACAGATCTGATTAAAAACATTACACACACACACGCTCAAAGGACAGTTCCCTAATATGTTGCATTTAGAATGCATATTCTCTAATCAAAGAATTTAGCAGCTAACCTTTTGCAAATGTAACTAAAGGAACCCATGAGTGAAACAAATATTGATATTGCAACAAGAATAGATATAATCTTAAATATTCTAGTAGGAGGCCATACAGTTCAAATGAATGTGGCCCTTGGATCATATAAAAGTATATGTAGCTGTTACATTCTAGTCTCAGATTTCTCACTCACCAGCTTTTGAACATGATATTTAAGCAATTATTTGTAAAAACAAACACACACACACAGAGGGACAAAATGAAAGTTTTTATACTTGTAGTTGTAAGGGCATTTCCCCAGATTCCCTATATGTTAGGTCCTCTGCCAATGATCAATGAAAGCACAACACAGAACAGTCAGTCTGTCTGTCAACCTTACTTCCTTAGGGTTTTCTGTAAAACCCAATGCTACATCTACATTTTTTCCTTTGAATTAGTAAAATTTATGTGATAAATGTGGTCCCAATTGTGCATTCATTGAAACTCTGCATGAGTATAAAAGCAACCAATTGTAGGTTTGGGACATGTGTAAGTATGTATTTAATGTATTCTTAGATATATAATATATATGTGATTACACATTAGAAAAACCATGTTATCAGAACATTATTAAGGTTGCAAAGTTAACCATTCAAAAGTTGAGATGCCAGTATTGAGGATGCCTGTACAACCTTAATTTGACCCCCATGTGCATAGATGCATTATGACACCACCTTTAATTACATGATCACATACTGTTTTTTCTACATGAGATCCCTGCCTCATTCAAGACCCTTGATCCCAGGTTTAGTCTCCCTTCCTTCATCATTTTCAGTCTCCCAGTCCCTCCCATAACCTCTTCCTGGTTCCTTGCCTCATTGTATATCATCCTTGGCTTCTTGTCACATTCTCTTTTCCCAGACAGTCCCAGTTCTCCCGTTGCACTCCAGCTACTTATCAGATTTGTCTTCCCCCAGTTTTCAGAAGTCTGGCTTCACCCCTGTAATCCTAGACTGGAGTATGCTCAGTTGCTCTGTGGAGATGGTGCATACACTATCTGGCTACAGGTAGCAGTTGTAAGGGGATGGAGCATGTTCTGTGAACACAGAATCTTCAGAGATTTTAGCTTCTTAAATCTAAGAAGTCTCTAATCGGCGTGAGTGAACTGGGACTTTTCAAATGCTTATAACTTGGTCAAATTCAGTCAGATTTTCATGGGGACAGCAAAATGTACATACCTGTCACAAAGGCCATGCCCTGGCCAAATTTGAATTTCCTGCTCCAAAGCACAGGGCAGTTGAGCTGTTAAAAGCTTGCCAGAATTTTTTAACATGGAACAAAACAATGTATTTTCCCCTAAATTCATTCTCAGAAATGGCTGAAACGTGGCTGAAATTTTTCTAAAAAAAATCTGCCTGAGGCAGACACCTGGCATGGAGAATATCAGCCCAAACAGTTAAAATCTGGCAAAGCTATAAGCAACTGAAAACAATTGAAAAGGGTCTTATAAAGGGAAATGCGGGCATTTTAATAACAGGTGGCACTACCAGCCGTGCCTATAATAAATAGACAAAGCTTCATGTTCTTATTCTCCCTGACTGTTGACCCAACTTCCCAATGAAAGTAGAAAATCACTTCTATTAGAGCATTTAAGTCAAAACTTCAGAGCTTCAGGATTTGCTTCTACTTTCATTAAAATGGGTCTGGAAGGATGAAATGCCCTTGAACTTTGGTGTACAGCTGTATATAAATGCATTAAATTGTAGATATATTTATTTTGCTTAATATAGTGACCATCAAAATTGTAATGGAATAATTTTAAAAGTCTCTAATATATAAATATGTGTTTCACCTCTCCTGTTTGTTATGGGCAGGCACGTTGCCAAAACCTTCAGATTAATGTATGAGTTCCTAGCATAATCACCACTATTTACCAAGTAATTGTGCCTTTATTTTAAATGGAACTGAATATGCTAGGTAATAAGTTGTTTGTCATGCTTTTTCTTTACCAGAGCTGTTGCTGTGTATTATTATAAGAGCTGTGATAGTTTTTGGCAGTACAATTGTTGATTTACTGGATTCAAATTGAACACTGACTTACTGTAAAACATAAATGTTGTAATTGATTGTCACAGAATGATTTAGGGTTAGTGTAGTGTTCACAAGCAAACTTCAGAGTCAACTAAAGCTCATAGAGATTAACCATGAACTGACTCTTTTCTCTTTCAAATATTAATAGTTAAATACCAGGCACTTCATCAGAAATAAAGCTATGGCATATCTAATGCACCCTCTATTCCTGTGAAAACACAAGTACTCAAGTGGAAAAGATTTTTACCATTCTTCTGTAGTTTGGATCCCATTCACTATCAGGTTTCACATAAGTATCCACACAATGAGAGCAATAGATCCATGCTGTGTTTTACATAACTCTAGGGTATGGCTGTCTCTTTTTTTTTCACCAAAAGAGAATTCCCCTGACTCCTTTGCCCACCATCCTGTCCTGCTGGTTCATTTGTTCTATTGTTTTTCCTGCGGAGTGATACATTACTGTATCTTCCCAGGCTGCAGCTGAAGTAGAGCCATCCATCATCCCAATCACTGAAAATAAGGACCTTATGGACTGGGAGTAAATTATGAAGCTATGGGGGGAGACAGAGTTACAGAGAGCGTGCTTTTTTTTTGCAGAAACAGCTATTTTAGGTTACTATTCATCTCTACATAATATTCCTTTCTTGCCTGGGCTCATCATAAGGTAAATGCAGCAAAAGCAGGTTCATTATTCTCCGAATATAATGCATTTAATCAATATAAATGCATTTAACAAATCTATGGCTGACTTGACTGTTGCTTGGATCTGAATGCAAGTTTCATATGTCGCTTTCCTTTGGACTTTAATGTAATGCAAATGAAGAGTCCACTGATATGAATGTCTGGTGAAGGCATAAACTAATGCGCTATAGGTGTTGACTCTCACTTGCTGTTATAATCCCATTCTTGATCCTATTCAGATCTAATAAAATCCAAGCCACACTGTTCTGTTTTTTAAGAGCATAATGGATTCTTGTCTTTTTATTATGAATATGTTAAAGCCAGAAACATCAACCTCAAATTTAGCTCTATGTTGAAACCTGAAATATAACCCTAAATCTAAAACATAAACTTAATCCTAACTCAAATTTCTCAAGAATTTACCCTGTCCAACTAACTTCACCAAAAATGAAAGAAAGAAGCTAGGCCTAAATTCCCTTTCCACTGATGTGCATGTGGCATCACTTCTCCATAATACTCCTCACTGATGTCTCAGGTTTTCATTTTAAAAATTTGTAGTGGGGACATGTGGAGAGCAGGCTTTTACTTCCAAGTCCCAACATTAATGTGGATGCCCGTTGCCACTGAGTGCTGCTTAAGAAATCCTTAAGGCCCCTTGTTCATCAAAGTTATTAAACATATGCCTAGACTTAAACCAAAACTAACCTGATTTCAGTGGGGACTCTTTGGATGCTTAAAGTTAGGTGCCTGCTTAAGTACCTTGCTGATAAGGACCTAATTTAGCAATAGTACCTCATAACCCCAGGCCAGCCTTTTATCCTCCTTGCTGTCTCTCAAATAGTGGAGTTTGAAAAATACTTTTTGCCCTTCAAAAAGCACTCAAATGTTTGGATATTATGGCAGATATTTTGCTTCTAACAAAGCCAGAGTAGAACGGATATCCCAAGTTATGTTTCAAAATTCTCCTTGATTAGTTGGACATGTCTAACATGAATAAACAAAGGACTAATGAAACCCTGTAGTCTGAGGAAATGTCTTGGTTTTGTTAAAGACTTGTCATGGAAATCATGTGTAATAATATATTTTTACAAGATTTACTGTAATATTTAGTGAAACAAGAAAAGATACTTGCATAATGTCTTTGATAATTATCCAATAAGAGTTTTAGTGGCACCATTGAATCAAAGGACAATGTTATAGAATGGATTTGAGTATCTCTGCAATATACATGAGTGGAGAAGCAGAGGGGCAGGCAGAAAACCTATGAACAAACAAGCATGGGATGAGATTTGCATTTGTTATTTAAGTTAACAGTAAAGAAAACTCAAGAAAATGGGCTGGGGGGTGGGGGTAGGTTGACATGTGTGTGTGTGTGTACTTAGGTGCAGGGTGAGACTGCCAACTACTTATTCTCCTCCTGAAGAGATCTGGGTAAAATTGTTGTCAAAACTAAATAAGGACCATTGGATTTGACCTTCAAGGCATATTTCAAATGCTTGTACGCATAATGGGGCAAAGGTATAACCTAAGTGACATCAGATCATTTGCACCACAGAAGAATTTGACTTAGTAAGATGCTTCTTTTGTGACCAAATTATTTAATTAAAATGTTTTAATGTCTTTATGAATTAGAAATAAAAAAATGTTCTGATTTTGGCCCAGATTATGCAGCCCTTTATGTCAGTGAGCACTAACTCGTGAGCAGTGCCACTGAAGCCAATAAGACTACTCACGTGAGTAAGTTCTCACCGTCATGAGTAAGGCTTGCACAGTCTGGCCCTTGGTGAATTCAGTCTCCAAAACTATCAACTCAGAATCTCTTATTCTTCAAATGCAGTAGTCCTCTATTCATCCACAAAAAGAACTACATGGGCAGTGGAAGTTTTTTCTTCAAATCATCCTGCATGTACATCACACCCTTGTCCTGGAGGGGTGAGCGGGTAGTTTCATCTACATGTTCCTCCAATATATGAGGCTACTACAAAGGCTAATTAGTTTCTGTTGACATGAACGTTGGTCTATAAAACCCATCTCACATACACTATTGAATAGCCATCAGATTGTTATATCTCCCCCCATAAGTACATGAACCAGTGTTGCCAACTTTCATAATTTTATTGTGAATTTTCTGATAGTTGGTCTTTCTCTGGAAGTCCTAACTCTTGGAGCCATGTTGTTATCTGGGAAAAAAAACAACTTTTTAAAATAATTTTCTAGCCCTCATTCTCATGGTAAAAAGCTTGTAAACATGACCTCTTAAAAGCTCAAAACCTAAAAGGCAAATATAAAAAACTCAACACTTGTGATTTTTTTAAATCACCGTGTCATAATTTTGGGGGGTCTGATTCATTGATTTTTGAATGTTTTGGTTTGACAATACTGCCAGTTTCCTTTCTGGTGCACTAGAGGTGGAGTGCTACTCTTTTTTCATGTTGATTTTATGTAAAAATACAAAACAAAAATGATTTTTTGATGTTAGCATAACACATCAGAATCCCGTCATAATAAGATCCATATTACAAATCCATATTATTAATGCTGCTTAATGGCATTAACACTGCTTCTGTAAAATTAATCTAATTTCAGTTAAGTATTTTCCTTTTACTTAATTCTTTACATCTGCTAATTGTTTTAGTAACCTTGTCTAAGGTGTCTTCATGAGTCCTCTGTAAAGTAGGCAAGTATAAGTAAGTAGACTTATCTCTATTCCACACATGGGAAAATTGACAGAAAGAATGAAAGTAAGTCCCTTTCTGAAAGGCAGCTAGCAAGAGTTGGGAGTAGAATTCAGGAATTCCTTGCTACTAGTTCTGTGCTCATACCAATAGATATTAAAAGTGCCTAAACTTGTCCAAAAATTTAAACTAGTAGTTTACTGATAGGTAAAGCACATAAGGATCAATGAAAATTTGTCTGCATCTAGGTATGTCTAGAGCAGGGGTCGGCAACGTATGGCACGCGGCTCGCCAGGGTAAGCACCCTGGTGGGCTGGGCCAGTTTATTTACCTGCTGACGCAGCAGGTTCGGCCGCTCGCGGCCCTCACTGGCCGCGGTTCGCCGTCCTGGGCCAATGGGGGCGGCGGGAAGCCGCGGCCAGCACATCCCTTGCCCGCGCCGCTTCCCGCCGCCCCCATTGGTCCAGGACGTCGAACCGCGGCCAGTGGGGGCCGCGGCCAGTGGGGGCCGCGATCAGCTGAACCTGCCACGTCAGCAGGTAAATAAACTGGCCCGGCCCGCCAGGGTACTTACCCTGGCGAGCCGCATGGCAAACGTTGCCGACCCCTGGTCTAGAGCTTTTCAATAATGTCATACATTTAAGAATTTGTCTTTCTCTTTAGTCTTTACCTAGCTTCATTCAGCATTCATTGTGGTCCAGGTCAGATTCCATATCCAAGACATGAACCTTAGAAGTTGTCCCCATCATCCATTGGAGTACTATACCACTTATAGTTAAAAGTATTACAATTAATACAAAGGAGGGGAAGCTGAGTGCATCAAGGACAGTTGGGCACGACTGCCATTTGTGTCTGTGAAAATCTCCTGCAAAGTTCTTTGACTTTGCTTCCATCACATCAGACAGTTACAGCAAATATTGAGAGGCCATACAGTTGGTTTCTTGTTAATATCAACAATTCGATTAACAAGAGTTAGTTTGAGGAGGCAGACTTTTAATGTGGATGTGGATTGTATAAATTAGAGCTCAGTTCTACAGGGGAACTCTGTGTACCAGAGTAAAGAGGTCAGCAAGGGACAGGACATGGTCATGCTAGGGGCAGAGGACAGGCAATTTGCTGAGCAGATTCCTCTCATCTTGTACCTCTGGAGGATTTATATTAGGGACTCCAAATCCAACCTCAGACATTGGGCTGGTGTAATCTCAAGTGAGTGTAACTCACAGCTTTTCTACTGCAGTATTTTATTTTATTTTATTTTATTTTATTAGCCCAAATAGGGAGAAGAGCAATGTGAGTGTATGTGGACTCAGCTGGAAGTGCCCAGACTCAATCCAGAAGAAAGGTGTGGTAGTTTTTTTTCTTGAAGCTGCATAGAATGCCATCATTATTGGCAAACAAGGTGCAGCTGCAGCACAGATCAAACAATAGGACACATTGGCAAGGAGTGCCTGCTACCCAAATTCAGTGCTGGGCTCTGAGAGCTCTACTTCACTACTGACAATGCTATTGCTTGGCTTGGCGAATATGCAAATACTAAATAAATACTGGCAAGCAGTTCTGCATGTCTTACACATACTTATCTTGTCCTTTTGGTATGATGTCCATCTGCTTGCATTTGGAAAGGAAGATGATGTCTGTCTGTATCTGTACGAGTTTTTTCATGAGGTTGATGGATTTCCACTCCATACGGCTAAATGCAGTGCCTTGCATAATGACAGGTTTCACAGTAGCAGCCGTGTTATTACCTTTAGTCCTTTTGGTATGATGTCCATCTGCTTGCATTTGGAAAGGAAGATGATGTCTGTCCGTAACACGGCTGCTACTGTGAAACCTGATACTTATCTTGGGGGCTTGGCCAATAAGAGCCCAGGTGGGGAGAGCAATATGTTATGGAGCTATTGAGAGTCCAAGGAATGCTGAATGATTCAAACCTGTAACATTTTTACAACAGGCAAGATTTTCTATCTGACCACATGAACTGAGGAGACCAAGTCAAGCCTAAATCTGCTAGATAGAGCAGAACTCACCAGAGTTTCTGCAGTTTTCATGCCAGTTCTGAAGAGTACAGATGACCTAAACAAAATTTTGTCAGCCAAGAGTGTAAAAACAGTCTCTAAAGATCAGAGGAGAAATGTGTGATTATATGTGTGTGCTAAAGTAAAGGAGCGAGAATATTACACTGAACTGTTCCATTGCAATTGCAGCTGTGAAAGTCTGCAGAGGGAGAACTCCTTGGTAAAATTTCTACCTAATCTTTTTTTTTTAAAGTGTTTTAGTATTTCATTGGTTTCTTTCCGACTATTATGCTCACCTGACCCACATTACTATAGTATCTGACACCTCACAATCACTGATGTATTTGTCCTCACACCACTCTTGTGAGGTAGGGAAGTTCTATTTATCCCTATTTTACTGATGGGGAACTAAGGCACAGAGCGACTGAGGGAAGTACTATGCTCTCCTGCAGTTTAGACTAGTAGGGTGTCAATAGCAATGAGCACCGAAGTGCTGCGCTGTAACTCCCCCCGTGTTGACTCTGTGGGCATGATCTAAAAGGTTCCTACTTTGCATTAATGTAGTTCTGTCTGAAGAGGACTACAGTCACAGCACCTTTTGGTTCATGCCTCTAGCATCCACATGGGAGAGTCACAGTGCAGCACTTTGGTGTTGTGGGGCATTGTAGACATGTCCTCAGTGACTTGCCCAAGGTCACACAGGAAGTGTGTGTGGCAGAGCAGGGAACTGAACTCAGGTGTCTAACATTCCAGGTGAGTGACCCAACCACTGGGCCATCCTTTATCCCTTTTCTTTCTATTTAATGTAATTGTTTGTACATTAAGAAAGTGTGGAATACACTCTTGGAAGGTGACTAGCAGCTGTTCATATGACCTAAAGTTAGAGTTGTTCATCCATGCTTCAGAAAGAGTTATATTGAAGTTCAGGAAATGGAGTATATAAGCATTTGAACATATTTAACCCATCCATATTACAGGAGCAACCTGAGGGGAAGGATTCTTCCCCTTCCCAGCCCCTCCATGCAGCTACCTAAATGCAAAAGAAGCCAGTCATCACATGGTCCCAGGGATATTTCTTTTCCTTCATTCCTTCCATTCCATGATACAGGGGTTCTCAAATATTTTTTGGAGTGTGTATTACAATTTAATATCAAAACTGTTTCATGGGCACTTCAGGATCACATGAACGATCCCCCTATTCACGTATTATCTGTGTAACCTCAACAGTAATTGCTTACATGGAAATTCACATTAGGAGGTATTTAATGCATTCTTAGCTTCTTTTAATATGATTTGGCAGCTGGGAACAAGGAGAAGATCCAGCACCGTGTGACCAGCCAGTTCTCCATAGACCATGTTTAGGAATCTTGGCTATATTATATCTTGTGTTTCTTCCATTAACATCTTTCATTTCTTTATTTAAAAGTCTCTACCATATTTTTCTTATAGGGAGAGCATAAGTATTCATATCAACTTATGCAGTGAGATTACTCTGTACAATTTTTGGGTAATTTGTATCCATTTTTTTGGTATGATGTCCAATAAGCTGAACTTTGCGGCTGTCATCATCTCTACAATCCCCAACTGTGATTTACCCCAGATGAGGGTCCCTCTGATGGAAGTGAAACTCTGTGAGCCAAGCTGTATATCTCTTGCCCTTCCTTAAAAACCATTATTTATTTATTTATCTGTTGTCCACCCATTTGGCTGTGCTTGGTGTCACTCTTCACTTTTGTCATACAGCAAATTCATCCCCTCTTAGTCATTAAGGTGTACCTGAATTTCACAAGAGTGACATAGACTCCTAGAAGACTAGGACTGGAAGGGACCTTAATAGGTCTAGTCCAGTCCCCTGGATGCAAGGCAGGACTACGTAATAACTAGATCATTCCTGACATGTGTTTGTTTAACTCGTTCTTAAAAACCTCAAATGACGGAGATTCCAATTTATTCCAGGGTTTACCAACCCTGACAGTTAGGAATTTCTTCCTAAAGTCCAACCTAAATCTCCCTTGCTGCAAATTAGGCCAATTGCTTCTTGTCCTATCCTCATAGGTTAAGGAGAACATTTTTTCACCCTCTTTGTAACAGCCTTTTATGTACTTGAAAACTCCCCATCCCGCCTTCTTCTCTTCTCCAGACTAAACAAACACAGTTTTTTCAGTTTTTCCTTTCAGATCATGTTTTCTAGACCTTTAATAATTGTTGTTGCTCTTCTCTGGATTTCCTCATTTGTCCAGGTTGTTCCTGAAATGTGGTGCCTAGAACAGGACACAATACTCCAGTTGAGGCCTTTTCAGCACAGAGTAGTGCAGAAGAATTACTTCTCATGTTGTGCTCACAACCCTGCTGCTGATACATCCCAGCATGAGGTTTGCTTTTTTTGCAACAGTGTTACACTGTTAACTCATATTTAGCTTGTGATCCATTATAACCCCCACATCCCTTTCCACAGTACTTCTTCCTACGCAGTCATTTCCCCTGCTGTATGTGTGCAATTGATTGTTCCTCCTAAGTGAAGGACTTTTGTATTTGTCCTTATTGAATTTCATCATGTTTACTTCAGACCATTTCTCCAATTTGTCCATTATCAATTTTAATCCTAACCTCCAACGCAGTTGCAACCCTTCCCAGCTTGGTATCTTCTGCAAACTGTATATGTGCACTCCACCATTCGCTAAATCATTTATGAAGATATTGAACAGAACTGGACCCAGGACCAATCCCTGTTGGGCCCCAGTTGATGTGCCCTTGCAGTTTGACTGTGAACCACTGATAACTACTCTTTGGGAACAGTTCTCCAAACAATTATACACCCATGTTATAGTAGCTCCACCTAGGTTGTATTTCCCTACTTTGTTTATGAGGAGGTCATGCGAGACAATATCAATATCTTTACTAAAGTCAAAATATACCACATCTATCACTCCCCTCCCGCCCCGTCCATGAGGCTTGTAACCCAGTCAAAGAATGCTATTAGGTTGGTTTGACAAGATTTGTTCTTGGCAAATCCATGCTAACTGTTACTTATCTCCTTATTACCTTCTAGGTGGTTGCAAATTGAGTGCTTGATTATTTGCTCCATTATTTTTTCAGATACTGAAGTTAAGTTGACTGGTCTGTAGTTCCCTGGGTTATTTTCCTTTTTATATTTGCTCTTTTCCAGTCCTCTAGGATCTCTCCTGTCCTCCATGAGTTTTTGAAGATAATCGCTACTGACTCAGATATCTCCTCATTCAGCTCCCTGAGTATTCTAGGATGTATTTCATCAGGCCCTGCTGACCTGAAGATATCTAACTGGTCTAAGTAATTTTTAACTTTTCTTTCCTTATTTTAGCCTCAGTTCCTACCTCATTTTCACTGGCAGTCAGCATGTTAGACATCCAATCACTACTAACCTTTTTGGAGAAAACTGAAGTAAAAAAGGCATTTAGCACTTCTGCCATTTCCACATTTTATGATATAGTCTTTCCACACTCCCTGAGAAATGGACCTACTTTGTACTTGGTCTTCCTTTTGCTTCTAATGCATCTGTAGAATGTTTTCTTGTTACCCTTTGTGTTTAGCTAGTTTAATCTCATTTTGGCCTTTCGAATATTGTCCCTACATTCTTGGGTTGTTTTTTGATATTCAACCTTTGTAATTTGACCTAGTTTCCACTTTCTGTAGGTCTCTATTTTTGAGTTTTAGATCATTGATGATCTACTGGTTAAGCCAGGGTGGTTTCCTGCCATACTTGCCATCTTTCCTACACTGTGGGATAGTTTACTCTTGTGCCCTTAAAAATGTCTCTTTGAAAAACTTGCATCTGAAGAAGTGAGGTTCTTACCCACGAAAGCTTATGCTCCCAATACTTCTGTTAGTCTTAAAGGTGCCACAGGACCCTCTGTTGTTCTTTGAAAAACTGCCAACTCTCTCTCAAACTGTTTTTCCTCTTAAATTTGCTTCCGATGGGATCTTACCTACCAACTCCCTGAGTTTGCTAAAGTCTGCCTTCTTGAAATCCATTATCTTTATTATTCTGTTTTCCCTCCCACCATGCCTTAGAATCACAAACTATAATTTCATGATCACTTTCACCCAAACTGCCCTCCACTTTAACATATCATTGTTAAATAGGTGTCTGCCTTTTTGTCTCTGTCTAGACCAGTGATTTTCAACTTCTGGTGGTCCGCAGACTATGTCTAAGCAGTCCGCAAAAGGTTGTCATTACCATAGAACAGTGGTTTTCAACCTGTTGTCCACAGACCCTGGGCGTCCACAGATTATATCTAAGATTTCCAAAGGGGTCTGCGACTCCATTCAAAAAATTGTAAGGGTCTGCAAATGTAAAATGGTTGAAAATCACCTGTCTAGACCTTTCCTAACCATGCAGGGTATTGCTGAGGACATGCAACAGCTTTTAAAGCAGAGGCTGTTTACCCTAAATTAATCCAAAATGGTATCACATCTTTTCAAACCATTTGATCTAGAGGCTAATCTAGGTTCCTTCCACTGTAATTTCCCTGCAGAAAGGGTTTTGCAGTTGATTATGTGCCTGCATTTTTGTTCATGTATTCTGATTTTTTTTTAAGGGTGATACTTTTGAAATATTATAACTAGCTCCTCAGAAGTCTAGCTACATGCTTAGAGGTTAAAGTCCATGTCACATAAAAGTCTGCCTGCCTGCAGGAAGAGTGTGGCTTTTTTTTCCACACTGACTCAATAGTACTTAATAGAATTCATTCTGCAAAGCAAGAAATTCCATGCAAGGCAGGGGGACTTTTAGGTAACATGTCTGTAGTTAGACTTAGCACCTTTTTGATCTGAGAATAAATCAGGTCTCCAAACCCCTACTCACTTTGATGGTAGTGAATGTCACCTGTCCCCACAGAATCATTCTCAAAAGCAATACTCCTGGTAATGGGATATCGGTCTATTCTATAACTGAGGAATGCAACCTCTTTGTGTGTGAGAGAGACCAAAACTCTAGTGGGAGCTTTTTTTGGAGTGTGCATCCCATACCAGCCCTGTAAACAAAAACATGAGAGGCCAATTGGGTTACTCAGTATCACCTGTGAGAGAGAAGGGCCAGGGTTAATTGAGAGTGAAGCCCAGCAGGAGAAGAATACAGGGAGAGCAGAATACAGCCAGGAGACGACCATTGAGTAATACAAGCAAAAGCTAGCGATATTATTGTATCACGTTTTTGGGGTAAATTAAAGTGTTCTCTGAGACGGCTAAAACCAAGATCTAAATAGGGCCCCTAGCAATGAAACCACTAACCCGTCAAAATATCAAATATTGAAAAGGTCATCTTGAAATGGCATAGGACATTTTATTTCATAAAATACAGGCATTACATTTCTGGAACCTCATTTGTGTGACAAAAACTCTGAGAAGAACAGATGTTGGCACAAAATCAATATACTCATACAGAGTCTGTAATAAAATTTATGCTGCTCCTCATTTTTATTATTAGGCAGTTCTCATTACAGGTTAAAGTCAATCTGATTTCCTATGTAATTTCTAGGAGCTGCATAATTTCCAAAAAACATCAGGAGAAGGTAACTTTTTTTTTTTTTTTTGGCTGGAAGGTGCTAATAGAAACTTCAGAGAAAGGGATGTTTATTGCCTTCATTTACACCAGGATGTTACTAATAGGAAGGGAGCTGTTGAGGAAGTGGCAGGTAAGTGGCAGGCTATTATGCCATGTAGCTGATGGCATATGTATTATGGGGCAAATCTAGTCTTAATATCTATGGCAGTAGAAAGAGAATTTGTGGGTTGCGCCACTGTACGTGGAGGAGTGAGGACAGGATTTGGGAGCCATGCAGGGGTTCACACCCGATGCAAAGCTATACTAAGAGTTGAAAGTGTTTGGCAGAGGTAGCTGGAGGAGAAAAGGGAGGGAAATGTGAGGGGAGCCCAGATGACCTGTCACTGCATATAGCCCCCACTGTGGGGAAAAAACAGGGGATAAGTGGCAACTTCAGTCACAGTGGCTTCAGAGCTGCTCTGTGGCCTGGGCGGGAAGGTCCCCAGTCCTTCTGCCCAGTACTGAGCCCACCTACTTAAAAGGTAACTGTCATGAGGAATTAGCATTTCCTGAACATTTACTATAGGTGGCACAGGTCACTGCCTGTTGTTAAGGTTGCCCAACACTTTCCATTATAATACTGTTTTCAGTTATTTATAACTTTGCCAAACTTAAATCTTTTGGACTGAAATCTTCCATGCTAGGTGTCTGCCTCAGGCTGGAGTGTGTGGGTTGTTTGGTTTTGTTCAGTTAAAACAGTGCACCCACTTCCAAGAGCAAGGTTAGGGGGGGAAATGGTTTGTCCATGGTTTTTTGTTGGTTTTGTTTTTAAATCTTACAACTCTTAGCTGAGAATTTCTTGTGTTTCAATGCTTTGGTACAGGGACTCGAAACTTGGCATGGGATTTGCCTGATGTCAAGGATAAACCTTTTCTAGCCAAACTATGAGCCTCTGAAAAACATGTTTGTACATGCTCAGGTGAGACCTGTTAGAATTTGCAATCTGTAGGCTCTGAAGATTGTCTGCACTGAGCACGCTCCATCCCCCACATTATGACTGAGCATGCTCCATTTTTGGGACTGCAGGGGATAAGCCTGAATTCCTGCAGTTTCTTTTCCTGACTGCAGGGGACAGCTGTGGCACCCACCACTTGAACTGAGAGCAAAGTCTGTCCTGTGCTCTGAATGCTCCCTCTGGCAGTGAGGAGCGGAAGGAGGATAAGGAGGAAGTCAGTGAGGAGGATAAGGAGGAAGCTGCCTGATTGGAGTGCAGTGGGATGAAGATTGGGGGGCAGGAAGAAGAGATGGGGCAGGAACTGAGAGGATAAGGGAGGATAGGAGCCTGGGTGTAAGGAGGGTTAGAAACTGGAGCCAGGATGGAGTTTAGGGGCAGGAGCAGAGGGAAAGAGGAGCAGCAACTGGTCATGGGGAGGATGAGAGCATGGGGGTAGGAGGCAGTATGCAGTAAATAAGGCCTGGCACTGCACACTGAATTATGAGGATAAAAATCAACATAGAATAGCTATTCCTTCAGGGAGCATCATCCATCCTGTGCACTGAATGAGGCAGGGGTCCTGTAGGAAAAAGGGATGTAATTAAAGACTGTCATCATGCATATGCACAAGAGGGCGGCATGAAGACTTTGAGTGCTTGACTTTGCAACCGTAATGTAGCTTCTGCATAATATACATTAAATCAGTAGACAATATTGCCTAACTTCATAGTTCTCAGCATAGTTTGTATCTAATATATAGCCTTATTATTTATAAATGTACATTTCTGTATATTTTCAGTTTGAGGCAGAGTCGTGTCTCCCAAAGAAACAATTGCTTATGTTGAGCTATTTGCCATTTACATGGCAAATAGCTCAGTGGTTTGAGCATTGGCCTGCTAAACCCAGGGTTGTGAGTTCAATCCTTGAGGAGGCCACCTAGGGATCTGGGGCAAAATTGGTACTTCATCCTGCTAGTGAAGGCAGGGGGCTGGACTTGATGACCTTTCAAGGTCCCTTCCAGTTCTAGGAGATGGGATAGCTCCATTAATTAATTGCTTATGTTGTTTAACTTTCCTAAAAACTAGGATGAAAACTTCATCTAAATGGAAGAGATTTTTTTTTTAGTGAATTAGGATATTTGTACAAGAGAAATCCAAAAGAAAATTACACTTTAAATTTGTTTATAGCCAGGGGAAGTTTTTTAAAGGTATGATTAAACTGTTATCAATGGAGGGGACTTGTACACTGGACTGAAATATAAAGAACACAGATGTCGTGAGTGATTTAAGATATATAAAAACCATGGATGTGCAGATGTTGTGCCAAAATCAGAATTTTATTCAAGTTAAAAAGGATAGTTCCATTGCTAAGCACCCAGAGCTGCCCATCCACTTTACCTACCATTGATTATCATTACCACTGGAGATCATACTGACTCCAAGTCTTGCAACCTTCAGGCCAGCAAGATTTAGGTTTTTCAGCAGGCATTCCTCTAACAGCTGCAGAATGTCCCCAGTGATATGTTCCTGAAGGAAACCACGCAGACTGAATATGCAAGTAAGCAGATTAAAATTGAAGGGAGGAAAGTTGGTTTCTCTTGAAGCAATTGATGCAAATCAAAATCTAGGTAAGAGGGCTTTGGCACTATGGTGAGGGGTGCTTCAGAAGTGTATATCATAGTAGTAATGCCTTGCTTTAATTAATGATGAAATCTGCAGTCTTTACCATAAGTGCCTGGCAGAAATATTGCCCTCTAGCTCTCCCTACTGGATCATTACAATGAATGTCACATATTTAATGTGTGCAATGATACATCCCTATATTACACAATTAATTCAACATATAATGCAAGCATCTTGCTGTACCGTATAAATATTTTATATCATGTTCATTTAATGAACATATAGGGCCGCCTTTTGTTCATTTTTACCCCATCTCTGGTTTTGTAGCATACCAGAAGACAATCAGCTTGTTTATCCCTTTACAGTTCCTGAAAGTCCCCTCTAGAATATGAAAGTAGTTCTTACGGTTAAAATTTTCAAAAGTGCCGAAAGTAACAGGCTCTTAGGATCCATGTTCAAGAGTGACATGGGCATTTAGGAGGCAAAGCCTTACTGAAAGTCAATAGGGTTTAACCTACTAAATTCCAAAGTCAGGCTACTAAGTCCCATTTTCAAACTTAAGTTACTTTTACCGTTTTGAAAATGTTACCCCATGTCACTATCATGTTTCAGGCTGCTGAGTCCAGGTGCCAAAAGTCCAAGATAAATGCAATTTATCACTTGGACCCTCTGTTTATCACAATTCTGAAATTCATCACATGCCAGGATGCGTATTTATATATCCATGTGTAAAAAAGACACATATTTCTAATTTTGGAGGAAAATTGTACAGGAGAAAATATGAGGTCCTTACTTTGTTTCATTCTGAATTATGCATCCTTATTTAAGACAAATTATGTGAATGAAAAACTGTTTAAGAATATTAAGGTTGCAAATTGAAGTATTCAGAAGTAAAGAAACTCCAAATGTAATGTGTTCTCAGTGCCTTTACATCTATTCTGCTCTGCATATGCAATTAGAAATTTAGTTACATGATCACATGCTTTTTTTTAACTTAAATAGATTTTTACTGGATTACTAAAAATGGTATGCCCAATCTAGAGACTATCTTTGTGAAAATTTCAAGTTTCTAATATCTCCAACTAAAGACCTAGTGTTCTTCCAAACAAATTATAAGCAACTTTAAAAATGCACTGCCTATAGTTTTCTGTCTCCAAAATGTCCTAGAAAAAATGCACAGCCAGGTGCTGTAGTAATTGTCTTTTGCTGGCACTTCAGGAAATGACTTCTGTAACTCACTTGTGGGTCTGCTATATACCCATAACGTGTGGCTATAAAATCTTTGTCACATCACAGTATAATGTATTCTGTTGAGGTGAAAGACTGTAGAGATTTCTGAAAGGTTTCGAGTAGGGTCTGCAGTGAGAAATTTTAAAGAGGATACACAAGCCTCCAATGAATTAAATAAAAATATTGTACAGTGTTCCACTGAAAAGTAAATACAGCTTTTTTCAAAGCACAAATTACATAATTTTAAGAAAGTCAATATGTTATTATGGTTTAACTGCTGTTTCAGTGGAAAAAATCAGCATAACAAAAGTATCATTTACATATTTATGGTCTAAACTGGATATATCAGAGTGGAGACCAGTAGTGTAATTTTACCAGCATTGTAAAAAACACAATAAATACCAGTTAATAGACCAAACTTCCTCTGAATAAAATGGAGTGACCACAAGATTTTGCTGTAAATCTCAGAGCATTTTTAATGCTAAGTCAGTTTTTACTTTGCATTCACGACCATTATCTCTATCTATAAATCCCAGTCAACCTTTAAAAATGCTCCCAATCACTATTTATTTCTTACATTTTTCACCACTTGTGCTTGGTCAACAGCAATTTAAAGTTATTAACTGAGAGTGTCTGCATTGTAGTAAATTAGGCTATTTGTATAAAGAAATCCAGCAATTACCTCAAAACAAAATAGCATTTATTTACATTTGGAATTCCTTGGAGACTCAGTCAAACTCGTGCACTGGCTGTAAATCTGAAACTTACAGAAATATGTCTTAAGAGTGCATAAGGAATGAGCTCCCCATGCCATGTTGTGGCAAAAAAGGGCTACTGTGATCCTTAACTGTGTATGATTTTACCTCTCCCTATGGATGACAATGGTGTGACTGATACTATAATATCATGCCCAGGTCTGGTGCTCACCTTTTACAAAAGGTATTGAAATACTGAAGAGGGTACAGAGAAGAGCCACAAAAATGACTTGAGGGTTGGAAAAATGCATTGCAGTGAGAGACTTAAAGAGCTCCATCTGTTAGCTAAAGTAAACAGAAAATGGAAAGGTGATTTGATTAGGGTTAATACTGCGATTCTGTCACAGAGGTTGCAGAAATCACGGATTCCATGATTTTCCATGGCTTCCACAGCTGCAGCAGCCAGTATGGCTGACCCCAGGACTGCCTGAGCAGCTGGCCCCAGATAGCACCCACACCAGTCACTTCTGGAGTGACTCCGGGGACCACCCAAGCATTGGTCCTGGGGGCAGCCAGAGAAGCGGCCCTGGGGAGTGCCCCAGCATCAGTCCTGGGGGCAGTCCCGGGACCCCCTGAGCAATATTCAACCTGGGGACAGCCAGAGTATCACCCCTGGGGTGGCCCCTAGACCATTGGGAAAACGGTCCCTGGGAGCCTCAGAGCAGTGGGCTGCTGGGGGGCAGTCAGCCCCCACCGCTGAAGCAGGGGCCGCCAGAGCAGTGAGGCCCAGAAGCAGAGATTTAGTAATGGATCTTTTCAGTAAGAGTCATGGACAGGTCACGGGCCGTGAATTTTTGTTTATTGCCTGTGACCTGTCCATGACTCTTACTGAAAATATCCATAACTAAATCTTAGCTTAAATTATGGTGTATAAGTACCTGCCTTGGGAGAAAATACTAGGTACTAAAAGGGTCTTTAATTATAATGGAGAAAAGCATAACAAGAGCCAATGGCTGGAAATGAAAGCCAGACAAATTAAAACTAAGGCACACATTTTAGCAGTGAGGGTGATTTCACTTTTCGAACAAACTACCAAGCACAGTGCTGGATTCTTCATCTCTCAACCTCTTCAGCTCAAGAATGTGTGTTTCTGGAAGATACGCTTTAATCAAATCAAAGTTACTTTGTATTGAGCTCTGTAAGTGCATGAAGCTCTATTGCCTGTGTTGTTTAAGAGGTCAGACTAGGTGATCTAATGGTCCCTTCTTGCCTATGTCACAAGCTGGTTGACTCTTTAAGGGAATTCAGGCCCAGCTTTGTTTGTGATGGCAGCAACTATCCCTCAAGCTGATCCTGAGTGGATGGCTTAATTCCAATTATTGGATACAGCTGGACAATGGTCATGAAGGCCTACAAAGAGAAAGCTCAGCTAGGAAGAGGGAGACCTAGGAATGAGAAGTTTGGGAGTTCCTTTTACATGTGTGGTAGGAGTTAGTCAGAAGGAGAACTGGGGAAAACTACAGGATAGGAGTTGGCTTCTGTGATCTACCTCAAAATAGCAACAAGGCTCCATGAGGCAGGTTGGGCATTCAGCTGAGGAACAGAGTGTAGGGGAAACAAAAGAGGGATGAAAGCTCAAGCTCAAGGATGTCAGAAGTGGTTTGAGTTTATATTTTCATTTGGGATTTGTTGAGGGACTTCAGGAGCAGGACTGTGAGCCCCCTCCCGGGAAAGAATGGTGAACATAAACAGGCTGAGAGCCCTGAGCTGTTCAAGAGGACATGTAGCCTGGGAAGGAAAAAAAAATACACAGTGGGCCTAGGAAGGATCTGGGGAAAAGGCCTGCTGACAGGCTGAGGTAGGAAGAAGCCTAAGGAGGAACCCAGGGCCGGACAATGTCCTGAATAAACAGACCCTACCAGCTCACTGCAGGGTCCCTGGGCTGAAAGTTAGAGGATAGGGAAGACCTGGGTTCCCTACAGGCCCACTGAGAAAATGGTACAAAGAGCCAGAGAGCCAGCGTGGAAGGACTTGTGAGTCTGAACTTGGCTCAAAGACTCCATGTGAGGCAATTGGACTTTGGTTTGTCGCACTCTCTTGCCGTGGAAGGGGTGAGACATGAAAGTGACCTGCCCGTAGGGCAGAGTCACAAGAAGAGGCAGATCACCATGGAGCCAGAGCAGCTGTCAGCAGGGGGGGCACTAGATAAGAAGAGCCTGCTGTGCTAGCCCAACCACTAGGGAATGTGCCAACGGTGAGTCCACTTATCTACACCTTAATCTATTAATTGAACATTGTTGTATACAAGCCACAGCTGCACGTGTTCGGGGCCAAATTCAGTGGAGGTGTATAAAACCAGGTAAACTTGGCTCATTGTCTCTGCAGCATCAGAATATGCACAGACTGCTCTGTTCTCTTCGACGCAGAAAACAATCAGCTCTCCAGTAGACACAAAATTAAAAACTCTGAATGTATTTGGACACTGGGGACCAGACACTCAACACCTTATTAACAACAAGGGTGAAGGATCTCTAGTCAAAATAGGGAAATAACAGGTTAAAGAATATTTAGCTAAGTTAGATGTATTCAAATCAGCATGGCCTAATGAAATTCATCCTAGGGTACTTAAGGAACGAGCAGAAGCAATCTTGGCACTGTTAGCAATTATCTTCAAGAACTGTGGAGGACAGGTGAAGTCCCAAACAAGTGGAGAAGAGCAAACATATCTAACATTAAAAAGGGAAACAAAGAGGACGTGGGGAATTATAGACCAGTCAGCCTAAGTTTGATACCTGGAGAGATACTGGAACAAATTATTAAACAATCGATTTGTAAGCACCTAAATGATATGAGGGTTATAAGGAACACCTAGCATGGATTTGTCAAGAACAAGTCATGCCAAACAAACTGAATTTCCTTCTTTGACAGGTTACTGGCCTAATGGATGGAGGAGGAAACAGCAGATGTGATGTATCTTGAGGCTGTGCGGGGTTTTGTTGTGGTGGTGTTTGTTTTGGGTTTTTTGTTAATGAAGGCTTTCTACACAGTCCCTCAAGACATTCTCATAAGCAAACAAGGTAAATGCTGTCTAGATAAAATTACTATAAGGAGGGTGCATAACAGGTTGAAAGACCATACTCAAAGTAGTTATCAAAGGTTCGCTGTCAAACTGGGAGGACCTATCTAGTGGGGTCCCACAAGGGTCAGTCCTAAGTCTGGTATTAATTGATATTTTCATTAATGACTTGGATAATGGAGTAGAGAGTGTGCTCATAAAATTTGCAGATGACACCAAGCTGGAGGGGGTGCAAGCACTTCAGAGAAAAGGATTAGAATTCAAAAAGACCTTGGTATATTAGAGAATTAGTCAGAAATCAAAAAGATGAAATTAAGTAAAGACAAGTGCAAAGTATTTATCTTAGGAAGGAAAAATCAAATGTACCAATACAAAATAGGGCATAACTGGTTAGGTGGTAGTACTGCTGAAAATGATCTG
Source organism: Trachemys scripta elegans (assembly GCF_013100865.1). NCBI lineage: Eukaryota > Metazoa > Chordata > Testudines > Emydidae > Trachemys > Trachemys scripta. The sequence goes on along the minus strand of NC_048298.1, from coordinate 171,710,411 downwards.
GCGCATATGTAGATCACAAAGAAAATCTGAGCCAACAATATGATAAAAATGTTAAGGGCTTTTTATAATGAGTACTGTGATCAATTGTTCTCCATGTCCACTGAAGATAGGACAAGAAGAAATAGGCTTAACTTGCAGGAAGGGAGATTGAGGTTAGGTATTAAGAAACCCTTTCTTACAGTAAGAGTAGTTATGATCTGGAATAGGCTTCCACAGGAGGTTGTGGAATCCCTGATCACTGGAGGCTTTTAAGAAAAGTCTGGACAAACACTTGACTAGAGGTATATTTGGTCCTGCCTCAGCACAGAGGGAGGGACTTGACCTCTCAAGGTCCCTACATTTCTACGAAACAGAAACCAGCATGACACTGGAATAACAGTGGCAGATCAGGCTCTGCGAGTCTATCCCAGAATGCAATTCCCATGGACTTCATGACTAGTTGCAGCTATGTATCTGAAAACAGCATAAAGACCAGAGAGAATATACATAGTAAACTGCATAATATAATTTCCCCAAGAAGCAGGATGGATTTTGATTGGATGCATGGGCTCCTTCTGTTCCAAAACAATAATTATTTATATAGAACCTTTCTGCAAAGCATTTCATATCTCTCTGTAAACATTAAGCCTCAAAACACTCTTTGATGTAGGTATAATAATATCAATTTCCCAGAAAGATAAATATATACAAAGGGCAGAGTGCAGGGGTGTCTACTTGGAATCTAGTTTTCTAGCTCCCTGTTGTAGTTCTACGCTATCCCAAGCATACTTCAGAACATCTTCAGGGCTGCTCTAAGCTATGCTGGTTGGCTGTGGCCCCAGCATTGACAAAATGAGCTGAGACTAGTTGGAGTGCAGTAGCCATGTCCTCTGATACCTGATATGTACCCTACACCAGTGACTACAGTGGGAGGTCATATATGGCAGGGTTACACCAGTTGCAAGCCATCTGGGGTCCCCTAACACTAGGGGACTTCCCACCCAGAATGGTCAGGTAGGTTTCCAGCACTGTGCTAGGAGGCCAGATTATAGGAGAGGTTCTGTCCCTTTATAATTATTGTAAGGAAAAGAACCCTCTTTTTCCAGTTGCAACCATACGCCTCCAAATGAATGGGATGAAAAGAATAAAACAATGTTGAACTGAAAATTGCAAAAGCACCCCAACTCCATACTAATATCAAGAATCACCTGCACCATGTATGGCTTATTGAATAGAGTCCTACACCTATATGCAGTCCACCTGACACAACATTATAGTGTTTAAAAACAAAACTTTACGCATGCAAGAAATTGACAAATGGAGAACTATGGAGTGCTTTATCAACCACTTGCCACTCTGTGTGCCAGCCAGTAAAATCTCTGACAAGTAAATTAAAGCATGATTAAAAATATATGCATCTGCTGAAGAAACTGGCATCATATATTAGTACATGACCTGATATTAAGAAACACCCTTTAGGAATATTTATAGACTCTGAAAACTTTAGTGTATTATCAGATCTGCCATAAAGGTTACTTTGAAGGATTTTTAAATAGCCTATCACAGGAAATTAGTGCTTGCATTTACAGTAAGCTATTTAAAAATTATCAATGTGGTCTTGAATTAAAATAGTCTTATGAGATAAGGTTTATGATGACCAGATTATAGTATTGTTTTCAAATTTTGATGTCACCATTCTATGATGAATGCATCCTACTGTTTGGTCAAACCCACTTTTAAGCAGCTCCTATTTAAACCCTGTTAAGAGATACTTTTCCAAAAGTCATATTGGAAATAAAACATATGTTTCAGCTTGATGACCTCTAATCCATGCAAGTCTCCTGTACACAAGGCTTGGACTGTGGCAAAATGGAATAGAATACTCTGCCTGGGTGTTGGCTGTAACTAAGCTCAATTCAGCACATTTGCAGACTACTAAACAATTCAGTCCTCATCTGCTGAGTTGAAGACCTAAATCAGATGGAGCAGGACAATGCAGAGTAGGAATAAAATATCCCCACAATATGTGCACAAAGCATCTGTTCCTTCAGTGACTTAATGATGCAAGGGAAAACATGTTAAATTGTATGATACATACATAAATACAGTTTTTCCTAATTAATTTCAGATGATACATTTTTCTATGCTAGACAGCCATGGCAGTGCATTATATATCTGGTGGATGGGGATGTGTGTGTATACATATATACACACACCATGTCTGAATAAAGAGTACATATATGTCTATATTTAGGTATATAGTATAAGGAGAATATATCTGTCTATCAATTGTCTTTGGAAAGAATCAAACCAATGGCAGTGGACAGAAACTAAGGACCACATCTTGGCACATACTGCAGCCTCTCTGTGCTGATCCACTGTCTTCTTTCAGTGGAGCCAGCTAGGAGAGAGGGGCCCCCAAGGCCCTACATTTTCCTCTTTCTCCTCTTTTCCCTTTCTAGCTTTTATCCATTTGCGCTCGTCCTATTTCCTTCATGCACCTAATTTCCTCTTTCCCCTTGTTTAAGAGTGTGTGAGATGGGGAAGGCAACAGTAATTAGAGCCCTGCCCAGACACAACATTTATATCTGTGGATAGAAATTGGTATTCGTGGCACTGCAGAGTTCTACTTGGCCCCAAGTGGCAAAAGCTGCAGCATGTCAGGCCGCCGCTCTCAGTAGCCAGTGACCCACGCGGGCAACTCCTCCGGCGTGGCTGTACCGCCCCCAGCCCTGCCCACTGGGGTGAGCACCAGGCTCACTGGCAACTGTCCCTAGTCACGCTAGTGTGTGCAAGTGGCTCGCAGCCCCTGGACAGGAGAGGCAGACCTGCGTGTGGAAGGGACAACTGTCAGTGAGCCTGGTGCCCGCCCCACTGGGCAGGGCTGAGATCGGTTAGAAACTAAACGTAAGCTCCTTTAGACAAAAAGGTAATTTATTAGTTATCTCACCCAGAGTTCTCTCTAGACATTTTAACCAAGCCTGGTTGAGACCCCTTTTTCATGGAGTAAAAACACTCTCCTTTTACTTCCTCAGCGAAGGGCATAGGAGTTTCCTCTGTCCTCCTCAAGCAAATCTTTGATGTACACCTCCAGATAAGGTATTTTCCTCTGCTGCTTTTTTCTTCCTGTTAGTTTTTTTCTGTTGTCCTTACAATTCCTCATTTACATTTGGTTCACACTGGTGATAGACCAACTGTGAATGAGACAATATTTAATTTACCTGTAAATGGACAGATAGACATGTAAACATCTCTTGTCAGACAGAAAACCTGTTTTTCACCTTTTCTGGTGATACAGCCTAAGAACATATTTTCAGTATATATTTATATAGTATCTGTATATGTGTTTCACAATTATACTGATGACCAGAGTGCACCAGCTTTCATTTGAGAACCAGAACATACATATCAGATTCGGGAGATTCTTGTAACCTCCTTGACAGTTGGCATTAAGAGATTCTTTAGTCACAATGACTTTCAAGCCATACTTATGATTTGTTTGGGGTGAGGGGTAGATTCATTTTTTTGTTTTGTTTTAACCCTTGGGTTTGGCAGTACTGCAGGAAGAGTGTGAGAGAGGAAACTAAAAAGGATAGCAAGGAAGAGTATGTGAAAGGGAAACAGTGAGCGGTAGAGAACATGGAGTATGGAATGAAACTCGGTAACAGGGTATGTTGACTCAAGAGCTAACTCAGCACCCTGTCCCTCAAATCTCTGCCCATTTACACTAATTGAGCTGCAACTGAAAGACAGGCAGTTGGCAAAGCCAATTAACTGACTGGGGATATAGCTGAGGGGCAAATTGAGTGGAAGTATCCTCAGCAGCTAGGTGTATCTAAGCAATCAGGGAGAAGAGTTAGAAGCCTGAAGGAAGGCAGAAGTAGGCAGAACTGGCTCGTCCTCCTCCTTCAGAAATGGTACCACCCTTCCCCACAAGCAAATGGGGAAGCTGGCGACTTACTGTAAATATCATATACAATACAACAGGGTGAAGGAGACCTGGAGTGGTTGTGATCTGTGGTTAAGGCCTGAAGGGAATCACAGGGTACCACTGCGTGACAGCCCCTCCCCGCATCCAGGAAAACACTCAGTCACACTCATAGGACTTTAATGGGACTACTCATATGCTTAAAGTTGAGTGTGTGCTTAAGTGCTTTGTTTGATATTTTTCAAAATTGTTTTTGAGTTGTTTTTTTCAAAAAAGACATTTTGTAAAACATTTTTTTTTAATTCTGAAAGTTTTATCCAGCACTTCTTCTGAGCAGATTCATGAAATAGAGCTAGCTGAACGGTTTAATGAACAGCAGGATCTTTGACATACCAATAGTTCCTATTAGATAGAACATCTTTATGAAAGCAACAGAGTACTTTGAAGATCCTGATCTTCATGAACAGTTTAGTGGAACCAGAAGCAGGTCAAATAATTTCATGTATCAGCTAGTTCTTGACAAGCTAGCAAGTATTGTGTAGAAGATCTCTTCTCTGATGCAGCACAAATGTCCACAGACTAGCAAAATTCATTCCTCACACTCCTGATTTTAGATGCAGAGAGCATTATTGAGGGCAGTTTTTTTCTCTACTCATGTGTTCCAAAGGGCTTCCCTGTACCATGTCATAGAATCATAGATCATGGAAGTGTCTGTTGTAAATCTTGTTCTCTGTCACTTAACTATCTCACAATGGCTATGTAACAAAGGGCTTGTCTACACAGCCCCATGGTGTGGACTACAGGGTTTTGAGTTGCAATGCACAATGAAGTGTTGCTCTGTAACTGCCCCTGCAGATGCTGCTAGCACAAACTAAAAGGTACCTAGTTCACATTAACATAGTCCTGTTTGAAACAGTAAGGTAGCTATATAATTTGTACAGCACCTGGCATAAATGGGTCTTGCTCCATGACTGGGATTCTTAGGAGTTACTGCTAATCTTCATTAAAGATAAATTGGCATATGAGTAGAAACCAAATACTGAGGACTTGTTACTGTTTCCATGTTACAAAACTCCAGCTGAACAAACGATCAATTCTTATTGGACTTAAATAAACCTATAGTGATGGATGTGATTAGGTTAGGGTACTTTTAATGCTAGGGAGGGAGCCAGGGTAGGTGTTAATATAAAATAGTAATACACTTTTAGCAGTGGATAAGAATGGTTTTTAATAAAGAAAAATGTGTGGAAACATGGAGTCAGATTGAACTGAATTACTGAGGGGTAAGGACAAAATGTTTACCACCATGTATTTCATGGTAGTGAAGCACTCTGAGTTAGCTAACAGCATTAAATTAGAGACTGCAGTGATATCTAGGGATTTTTAATTTGCCTCCAATATTTAACCATCCAGTAATAAAAAGGACTAGGATTTTGTAGAGAATCCATTTTTGTTTCAGTATGCTAAAGGCAACTCACTGAGAATACTTTAGACTGCATTTTGTTCAGTAAAGTGGATATGGTAAGTGCAGTGATCAGCGAGGGGTTTTTGGATACAAAGACAGGTACATTAAAATGTAAATGGTCCATTCTGATAAAATCAGAAACACATTAAGCAAAATATCTAAACCAGGAGTCTGGAGACAAAAAGGGAATAAAGTTTAAAGAGGTGCTGGATCAGGGGGACTGTGTAGTGTTATGTAAAACTAAACATATATACGTTTTAAAACTATTGTGGAGGAATGACACTTCATTAAAGAAGCCAAAAGCTGTGGCATAGATAGATTTTTATGGAAAGAAATATGAAGAGGATATTTGATGAGCAAAATGGAAAAATCAAATATTGATGCTGCCCTTTCCTGGAAGGGTAAGTGGGAGAAATTCCATTCTGTTGCAGCTGCCCCAACAGATGGATGGTGGTGCAGACTGAACCTTCTTGCACCTGTGGGGGTGAATCTGGCCCAGTAAATGGAACTCAGGGAGTTATCTATCTATGAAGAGAGATTGACAAAACTGGGCTTAGTTAGTCCTGGGAGAAAATAGTTGAGAGGACATGTCTGAAGCATTTCAACTGCCTAAGGATTAATTAAAATGGCAGATATAAAATTAAACTTGATATATTTAAGGTTGTTGGAAAGATCTGATTAGGTAACCCAGGAGGATGAAGTTAAGAGGGAATATATGCAAGAGGAATTTATAATAATAATAATAATGAATAGAAGAGAGTTGTGAATATATGGAATGGATTTGGACAGAGGTCATGAAGTCAATCTACATTTTCTCCCCTGCTTGTCACCATAATATTTAAAACATCTTTCCACTCAAGTAGAATCAATATATTTAAGCAAAAAAAATATGGATAGTTGTGCAAGTTCATAAATTAAAGGGATATTAGACAAGTTTTGTTTGGCACAACCCATCACTCTTTCTGGATGTGAAGAAGGGAATTTTCACTGATGGTGCTTTATTCCCAGCATGGATGTGGAGGTTTTGCATCAGAATGGGTTTTTTCCCCCATGCCGGCAAGAAAAAGGGTTTTTTAAAAGTTTTAAAATGTATAGAAGAGAGATGTTGGAGTTATCATGAAACTATTACAGACGGCTAGGCTACTTTTGATCCCTTTGCAACTACTACATCTCTTTATTAGTACTAGACGCTATAGTGAAACAGTCCTGGGACAGATTAAAAGAAAACTTACAATGGAGACTCCACTACTGTTAAAGCAAAGTATAGAACACTGAAATATAGAACAGCGTGCCACAGCAAAACTTAACAGATGGCTAAATACACACAATTCAAAGCCAGCTTAGAGGCTCAGTCCCCAGCCATAGCTCGAGCGGCTTTATGCCACCAGAGCAGCACAAGGCAACCAGAAAGTTGGCTTAAATGATTACATGTGTAAGAGGAAGTTTCTAAGTGCTGTAGAGCTCTCTGCTACCTCCCTCCCTCACTCCAAGGAAAAACTGGTGCAGTGGCTAAGAAGCTTCCCTGCACAGGCTTTCACCAGCTACCAGGAGGGCACTTGGGGTATATCTATACTGCAACTAGACACCCACGGCTGGCCCATGCCAGCTGACTCAGGTTCGCAGGGATATTTAATTGCAGTGTGGACCTTTGGTCTCGGGCTGGAGTCCAGGCTCTAGGGCCCTCCCACCTCACAGAGTCCTAGAGCCTGGGCTCCAGCCCGAGACCAAACATCTACACCACAATTAAACAGCTCCGCAAGCCCAAGACAGCTGGCATGGGCCAGTTGCAAGATTTTTAATTGCAGTGTAGACTTACCTTAGGTGTTTTAGAGCAGTGAAGGCAACAACTGCCTTTGCTAGGCATGAATGGCCTAGCCCTAGACAGGTGTCCTTCAACTAGTGGATTGTGACTTCCAGTGGATCACAGAAGGTAATTGGGGAATTGGAAGTTGTTGAAAAACTTATTACATTTCTAAAGCAAAGAAGAAGAAATTCCAGCATAACTTTGGGGTGACCAAAATCGTCAAAGTTTGTGAAGTTAAATGTAGTAGTTGTATTAAAGGCTTATCATTGATATGTTTTTCCTTTATCGTAAATGTTAGGGGGTTGTGAAAAATGTTAACTTTGAATAAGGGGTGTCAGGCTGAAAAGGCTGAGAAACACCATCATAAAACAAACTAAGCTTCCTTTACTCCACCCAGGGACACCTCTATGCCAAGCTGCTTAGGCAAGCTCTAAGGGTGGCTTGTGCAGCTGGAGTGGGACAAAGAACCTTGACGGGGTCCAAGGATTTGGACCCATACTTTTAAAACTTCATTTTTATTTTTTTATATAGTTCATGTGGCCTGTGAAATTCCAGCAGGAGACGTTTCTTTCTGGAGAAGTTGGGAAGCTAGCATCAATCTTAAAATGGTGTAGCCACTCCTTCATTAAACCATCATTTGGAATGGCTGCAGATGCTTGGTTACCTACCTCCATTCTATATCTATTTTATTTTTATTTCATCTTTCTGGTTTGATTAGTACCAGACCTCTCATCATTGCTTGCAGCTCCCAAGGGTCTATTCTTTCAATCACCTAGCACTTATATTCAGTCTTCTTGTGTATTCACAACTGCTGGGGGTATATACTGTATATTTGCTTTTTATACCAACACCCCTCCTCACAAAAGAGTGGGGTGAAAAAAACAGTGAAAAAAGGGAGGAATCAGTTATACAAGCTGAAGAGGGTTTAAAATATTTCTTTGGTTACAAAAAAAAAAAAAGCTTCTGGAAATGTTGAAAGACAAGGATTGCGTAACAGAGGCAACTTGTAGGAATTGTCACCAGTTGATGAAACTGAGCTTGAGACAACCATATGGAAATGTTTAACAGTGCCATGGTTTATGAATCATTGTTTTTCCTGGACTTTACTTTCTCAAAAGAATGCAGGGCTTGGATAAGGTTAAATGTGTGAGGAAATGGATTGAGAGCATGTGGCTATTAAATTTTGTTAAATGATGATTTTACTGTACTTTTTCACCACATTCCCTAAGAGCAAGGAAAGGAGAACATGGGTATTTGCGTTATTTATCTAAATGTTTGGAACAGAGTTCTTCTCTTAGATCTGCATAGCCAGTTGTAACACAGGTATTTTGCTCTTCTGACATGCACATAAATCTACATGTAACTACCCTGGCATCAGTCAATCCAGTAAGCTGATCCTTGAACACATTAAGTTCAATGGCACTCCATGTGGACTGAAGGGTCCACCCTCACAGACCTGCCTAAAGGATTGGAATCACAATGAACAAAAAGCTGGTGATTAATACCAGGTCTTGGGGAAAAAAAGAAAGAGATGCATTTAAACTAGAAATATGCTGAAGACCTTCTTACCCGTTTTATTTGGAGTATGAAACTCAGAATACTAATATGATGTAATTGTTTTATTAGTTTGATGATTAAACTGAGTACCATTTGCAGCACCCATAGTCAATAATAACTTCGTAATTAAATAATAATAATTGGGAGGAATTTCTTGCTGCATTCAGAGGCTAAAGTATAAATAGCATCAGTGCTGCTTTAATCTTGGGAGAAATTCTAAACAATTTTCAAATACAAAGGGAAGCTTTAAGAGCAGTTTTATGGCTACCTATTTCTAATTTTGGCTTTGTGTACACAACAATTGTATAAGATTCATATTCTGTAAACATGCATCTCATAAAGAAAACACTATCTTTGTCATGTTAGAGAGAGAGAGGAGAAAATAGCAAGAGAAAATTTTCCTTAAACTTAGAAGAAAGTGTGATGGGGAAGTTAATATGGGTGTGTGAGAAAGGTCTAATTTGAAGTAGACTACTGTAGATTACTAATTAGGTAGAATTAGCTGAGGTGTGGTCTGACTGATTTTTGTTATTGCATGCGATTAGAAAGCAGATTATCTGAAACTACTAATTTCCAAACACTGAAAATGTATGTTCATTTCTTACTGAAATTTAGTTTAACATTTTCTCTAGTTTCATTCTGAAACTATTGGTAAACTGAACTGTTGGCAGTACCTCAGGGATTGGGGTCTACGTTACAAATATGGCCCCGGTGACTAAAGCTTGGAGGCCAATGGATTTTTGGGTTGTTGGCAATTTCAAAAAGTCAAAATTTGTTTTGGGTTGAACAAAATACTTTGTTTGATGTGAAAAGAAACATAGTGGTTCAATTTTGAGCATTTTTAACACTTTAGAAATTTCCTTTAATTTTATAAAATTCAAAATGGTCATTTTCAACTGATAATCAAAACATTCTGTTAGAAAATGTTGAAATGAAAGGCTTTTATTTTTTTCAGATTTTCCCAAAACTATCCATTTGGTGAAAGCAACACAAATTTCCAAGACATTTCAATATCACCATCATTTTTTGCCAAAAAAAAGTTTTGTTTGAAAAATTTACCCTAGTCTACCTGTGGCTGCTAACAAGGTTTAGGATCAAGAAGAAGAAATCTGCCAAATCCCTTCAAAAACCTGTTTATAAGGTGTCATAACTATAAAGGGAAGGGTAACAGCTGTCCTGTGTACAGTACTATAAAATCCCTCCTGGCCAGAGACTCCAAAATCTTTTTACCTGTAAAGGGTTAAGAAGCTCAGGTAACCTGGCTGACACCTGACCCAAAGGACGAATAAGGGGACAAGATACTTTCAAATCTTGGGGGTGGGGGGGGAAAGGTTTTTGTTTGTGCTCTTTGTTTGGGAGTTCATTCACTCTTGGGACTGAGAGAGACCAGACATCAATCCAGGTTCTCCACATCTTTCTAAACAAGTCTCTCCTATTTCAAACTTGTAAGTAAATAGCCAGGCAAGGCGTGTTAGTTTTCCTTTGTTTTCTCAACTTGTAAATGTACCTTTTACTAGAGTGTTTATCTTTGTTTGCTGTACTTTGAACCTAAGACTAGAGGGGAGTCCTCTGAACTCTTTAAGTTTGATTACCCTATAAAGTTATTTTCCATACTGATTTTACAGAGATGATTTTTACCTTTTTCTTTAATTAAAAGCCTTCTTTTTAAGAACCTGATTGATTTTTTTCCTTGTTTTAGATCCAAGGGGGTTGGATCTGTATTCACCAGGAGTTGGTGGGAGGAAGGAGGGGGAATGGTTAATTTCTCCTTGTTTTAGATCCCAGGGGGGTTGGAACTGTATTCACCAGGAGTTGGTGGGAGGAAGGAGGGGAATGGTTAATTTCTCCCTGTTTTACGATCCAAGGGGTTTGGATCTGTATTCACCAGGGAATTGGTGAAGGTTTCTCAAGGCTTCCCAGGGATGGGAATTCTTGGGATGGTGGCAGCGGACCAGAGCTAAGCTGGTAGTTAAGCTTAGAAGTTTCATGCAGGCCCCTACATTTGTACCCTAAAGTTCAAAGTGGGGATACAGCCTTGACATAAGCCTTAAAAGATTTAGAGTTGGTGACAAACCAGTATTGTTCACAATATTGTTCAAACAGACCTTACACCCACTTTTATTAAAACATGCTTGATTTTCAACAACCTTTACCCTGGTTTATGTTTGTATCCCTGTTGTGCTTGTTCAGGGAACCTTAACCTGAGGACTGAGTTGTAAAGCTGATTTCTTTAAATACTTTAGGGCCAGAACACTCACCCCTTATTAATAGAATCAGTCCTTTCTGTTCAGTATTGTGACTGATCCCACTGCAGGGTGTTGTGTACCACAGCACTCACAACTAACTCCTTATTGATGCTGTGTGTGCCATGAGCTGGAGGCCAAGTGCAGTAGGTATTTGAAGTGCTCAGTTGTACAGGCTCTTGTCCTCATTGGGTTCCCATAAACACAGACTCACAGTGAGAAAATAACAGAAGTACTTTACTTGGGCTGACAGTAGGGGCCACAACCACTCTGATACAGTTTGTTTAATCCAGTAGAACCTCAGAGTTACGGACACCGTGGGAATGGACATTGTCCGTAACTCTGAAATGTTCATGACTCTGAACAAGCCGCTATGGGATGCTTCTCAGGGCGGACTGCTTGGAGCGGGGGCTCACAGCTCTGCAGTGGCTGCCCGGTGAGTGGGGGTGGAGACAGGCAGCTGGTTCTAGCCCACTGGCTGTAAGGATAATGAGTGAGGCATCCTGGGGCACTGCATTGTCAATGGGCGCATGGTGCAGGCAGTGGCCTTTTAAAACTGGCTGCTCCTACAGAGTGCAGCATGCAGGCAGAGCTGGGGCTTTGGTTCCAGCAGCTTACACTCCAGACCAGGTTTCAGTAGCAACTTGGGAAGTTTCTTTCCCAGGCTCTGAGCTTGCCAGCTTGTTCCCCTCCCAGCCAGCAGGGGGGGAATGGGGGGTGAGAACAGTGTTCACCACCTCCTACCTGTAAGCGGCTGCCCCATGCACACAGGCAGCCTTTAGCTCTCCCTTAAACCTGATCCCCCCTGGCCTCAGATTATTACTTCCTTTTCCTGTACTGGAAGGGATTAAGAACCCCTTTACTAACTGGACAGTGAACTATGTGACATGAGAATGGTTACGGTATTGCAACCAGCTTCCCAACAGAGTACTGCTGCAATCTTTTGCCTGGACATAGAATCACCTCTTACCATGGAAAATGTTGCTGGAATGTGTACTGGTCTATAATAAGCAGTTTAACAACATTACTTTTTTATAGTTTGGGAGGCTTAGAGTTTTCTGTTACCTGTAGGGCAAGGGATGAAAGCTGGGGGGGGGGGATGGGGCGGAGAGTTAATGTCATAAGCCATTCATAAAGGAAAGAAGATGTTTCTGCTGCTACAAAGAACAAATTTAGGCGTTCTGGTCTGTATTTTTAAAGCCCAAAAAGTATAGGTGCTCTAGTTGCTATAAATTTCATTTAGATTTACCCATGCATATAAATTTATAGAAGAGAAATTTGTTAATTTCAAAAGTAAGAGATGACGCTGTGCTTGACGAACAGCCATAGGACAAGTGGTAGCAGGAAGAAGTATAGCAAATGGGACTGGATGAATGGAATGAACTTAATGACCACAATATGATTTATGGTATTTGGGAAAAAAACATTGAATAGCTGGAAATACCTTACCTCCCAAGCAAATTAAGATATGCTTTTACAGGCAATGCATTCCCAAGAGATCTCTAGTGAGTATGGCAGATCAGAGCTCAGCTCACTTTTAAAGTGTCACAGATGATGAAAGTGTCTGAGCTAATCTGCATTCAAAATGTTTTCCTTTTGTAATTAAAAAATGTGTATGTAGATGCATTACCTAGGGACAACTACTGACTTAATCAGCACATTTACACAGTGGCATGATCTTAACCATAAGATGAGGCTGACAGACAAGGGAGAAAATGGATGTTGTTAGTTCTAGCAGAGATGTCACAAGTAAAGCTATTTGAATAACAGATTTTTTTTGGTTCAGTAGTAGTTCTAAAATGTATTTTTTTTTAAATTGTTGACATTAATTTTTTTTTCAAAAATGTTGGTAAATCAAAAAGCTGTGGGGAAAAAATTGATTTCAGGTCAAATTAAACATTTTTAAAGTGGGTGGGTGGTTTGTTTGTTTGTTTTGTATTTTAATAAGATTTAAAAATCAGTCTGACCCAAAACCACAAAATTTTTGAAACAAAATATTTCATATCAAAATGTTTATACTTTTTCAGAATTTTTTCATCATGAACAGTTTGGTGAAACAAACCCACAGTCATGAAGCATTCTATTGTTGCCAAATCTGAATTCTTTGCCAGAAGAAAATCTCAGATGAAAAATTTCACCCAGCTTTGGTCACAGGTAAGATTTGTTTATATGATTGCAGTTAAGGCAAAATAATACTTTGCTACCTGACCCTCTACATCTTACTTTACATTCTTCCCCTCTCATATGACATCCACTCCGCCAGCTACAACAAATTGCCTTTTCCAAAAATTGTATATACCATAGTGTCAAGTGTTGTCTAGTGGATGGAAGGTACAACTAGAAAACATTGTCACACTACAGTATAGACAGTAATACAGTGCTAAAAGCACTTTGTTACCTATTTAATATTTGGTGGAGGAGGCAAAAAAAAACCTGTCTCATCCATTCATTGGAAGTCTCCACTCAATTTCTTCACTCCCCCCACTTATTTATTTCGTGAGAATACAGAAACTGAATCAAAATCAGGTTTTGAGTTGTAGTATAATTGTGCTTTTCAGGGAGATCATTAAATTGCTATGTCTTTGGGAAAAGGTCAGCATGTTGGGGTAGCATGTATTCATCTCTCTAGGACATTTGCCCTCATTAGCCATGAATCACTGTTTCATAAGCTAAGAGCCTTGGCTAGGCTCCATCTACCCTAAAATATGTTGGAAAACCATATGAATTCACTGAGATTCAACTTTAATAGTTTATTACTAATTAAGCTGCATATGCCCCTTTATGTTACTCAGATAACCAACACTCACTGGTTCATTGCCATGCTTTGGAGTCCCTTGACATGCTTGTCACTGCTCTTGTTCTATGTACACAGGGATCTACTAGGAGGGTTAGTGATGCATTCGGGTGCCTTTAATATGCTGACAACACCCAACTTTCTGATTCCATCTCTGCCACCCCAAATGGTACAATAGAACAACCAGTGTTTGCCTAAGGTTGGGGCATAGACACAAGCTAGTTTGTTGTGCTTCAGTCCAGATAAAATAGAAGGAACATTGCAGGGAAGCACCTGGAAGAGATGGAGGAGATTATATTGGACACTTTCACTGAAGGTGAGTTGTAACAAGTTCAGAATCTGGGTGTCTAGTTAGATGCTCACCTGCTGTTAAGGTGATCAGATGGCAATGGTGTTCAAAGAGCCAGAGAATGTCCCTGGTCCTATTGCCCTTAATGCTGCTGATGCCACTACACACAGTATCAAAGCAGCATTGTCTAGAAATGCCATCATCAGGATTTTCAGAATGTTAAATAGACTAGTTTGGGATATTTCTTCAACTGCAGGGGATTTTAGATTTTTTTCAGTGAGGACCATATCTTAATAGAGAGGTTATCTTGTGGATACCTCCTATCCATTCACCATTGCACAAACTTCTCCTCTCCATTTGCAGTCACAGAACATTCCTGTGGCAGTTACAGGAAATGCTTACATTAAAAACAAAGAGAAAGGTATTAGTATTTATTTCAGCTTTCTTTCAGTGTAACATAGTAGTTGGATACAAGAAGATGAGCCATTACCATGTGCTCTATAGCTGTGTGGTGGTCATGGACCAAAGTTTCGGGATCTATCTCCAACTCTATAAAACCAGCAAATTAATTTCCATTGTTTCAAGGCCTTATACAACTCCACCTCTGCTCAGTCTGACATCCTCTTCTTATATCTTCCCATTCCCACTGCTCTTTACTAACGATGCCAGTCTCAATGCCCCATTTGTCTGATTTTCCTCCCAACATCTTTCCCCACAGACTTTTTTACCACCCTACCCTCTATGCATTAAATGACCTCCCAGTTCTGAGATGCCAAGCTGTTACCTCTTCTCATTCAAATCTGTTATTAACTAGCTCAGGGGTCGGCAATCTCTGGCACACGGCTCGCCAGGGTAAGCCCCCTGGCGGGCCGGGCCAGTTTGTTTACCTGCCGTGTCCGCAGGTTCAGTTGATCACGGCTCTCACTGGCCGCGGTTCACCGCTCCAGGCCAATGGGGGCTGCCAGAAGCGGCATGGGCTGAGGGATGTGCTGGCCATGGCTTCCTGCAGCCCCGATTGATCTGGGACGGCAAGCCGCATGCCAGAGGTTGCCGACCCCTGAACTAGCTGCTTATATGCAAAAAGTGAGCCAATAATTATTTTTTTAAAGTTTAATTGAATGATCATGAGAAGCATATGTCTAAACAGATTGACTGTATGATACAGCTGCTGTAATTTCTTGTCCGTCCTTATTCCATTTCATCCCAGCTTCTTATACCTTCCACTTGCCATATATAACATTAGGACTAGATTCTGCCATGCTTAAAATCAGTAAGTAATAGCTTAGTCCACAAGTAGTCCCATTGACTTCAATAGGGCTCCTTGTTGGGTGTGTTACTCTAGCTCATGCTGAGTAATATCAGAATCTGGACCTTAGGGCTGAATTGGGGCCTTACCACAAACCTTGAGCAAAGAACAGTTGTGCTGGCCCAGGACCAGGCCAAGAATCAAACTGTGACATAGTCAGAATCTGTTTCCCATTGCCCTCCTGTGAGTATATATGTGTGTGGGTGTCTATCTATAAAATGCACCCACTTGTCTGTAGAGAGAAATTATGTATTAATACTCCCAATTTCTTAAGCGTAAATCAAAGGAATCATCTATGTTTTTTTTAAATCTATCTCTATATATTTGAATATGTAGTATGGGATTTCCAGAAATGGCTACATAAGTTAGGAGCCCAAGTTCTATTGTATTATGTTATTTACAGAACCGCAATCTTGCCCTATAGCCTTACTGAAATTCTAGAATCTCTTCTAAAGTATTATGCTTGATCTCTGAAATATTTTAATTCATCACTGAACATGTAATAAACTTTCTTCTGTTACTGGATGACATGAAGGATTTTTTCCACTGACATTACTTTTTTGAACTGTTTCTGGTCAGATGCCAGGCTCCTCCAAAAATATTGTAAATAAACATGAGCAATTCAGTCTAGCATATATGCAATTGTGACAGAATGTACCCGTATCCACACCCTACACACTATTGTAATAATCTTTGTATAAATATGTTTTGTAAGGTATCAACTGCAAACTCATAATTTTCTGGTCAATAGTGTCCTGATAAAATTTGTGGCAACACTGTATGTGTAATTATAAGATTCCTCTGTATGGTGTTATTAGCACATGTTCCAAAGTAAGGTTGGCAAACAGGTCTGTTTCAAACAAAGGAATGTGTGCTCTGCTTAATTTGCATTTAAGCAGTAAACAGAGTCATCAAGCAGGAATGGAAACCAACAGGTGAGGAAAATCAGCAGGTAACATCCTTTCCTATAGATTCTGTCTCCTGAATCTCAGCTGGAAATGTTTTCCAAGAGGGGGACTGGAACCTCTCCTCTCTCTCCCTCTCTCCCTCTCTCTCTCTTCCCAATGATTCACTGCACCAGAAAGGGCAAAGGAAAATGCCATTGAACTGGAAAAGGGGTCCTGACCTAAAAACAGGGGTTTCCCTACATCCCCTAAGGGGTGTACACCCCCCTGAATTTCCCTAACACCCCCCAGTTACATGCAGTGTTGCCAGTTTAGTCATTGGTTGGAAATTTGAACATTAATACACACTTTAAAAGCATATACAGTATATGAGAAAATACTTGTACCTGAGAAAGCATAATGGGTTTGAAAAGTATGAACAAAGACTAGCTTCCTCATACAGCTGTTATTTATGGCAATGTCGGCACATTTGTTTTGGCTATATTGGCCAACCTAATGAGTTCAAATTATGATTTGTAAGCAAGGTCTGAATGAACTCCCCCAGACAGCTAGTCAGAACTGGCTTTAGGAAGTGCGGGGCCCAATTCGAACAGTTTCGACGGGGCCCTGGGAGGGATGACTAAAAAAAAAAAAAAAACCACGTAAAAAAACTACATGGGGCTTGTACTCACTGGGCCACATTCCTAGTCTTTGGCAGCGGGTGCTTCACTCGCTCTGGGTCTTCGGCAGCACTGAAGGACCCGCCGCCAAAGTGCCGCCAAAGACCCGGAGCGAGTGAAGGACCCACTGCCAAAGTGCCGCCAAAGACCCGGAGCGCCGCCGGGTGAGTAAAAATTAAAAAGGCACTTCTAGCCAAGGAAGGGATTCTCTGCCACTTGTCCCCCACTCTGGGCGGCCCTGCCACTGGGCACGGGGCCCTCTTAGGCGCGGGGCCCGATTTGGGAGAATTGGTGGAATTGGCCTAAAGCCGGCCCTGCACCTAGTGATGACCCATGGGTGGGTGGAAAGGCCTCAGGACCAGACTGTATTTACATGAACTCACCTACTCTGCCTAGGTATCCAGCAGACAGAGCTGTGCTGCCCAAGTGATCAATTTTGGCTGGTGCTGGGTTACAAATCACTTTTGTAAATGGACAACCTACCCTAAATTCTCAATTACTGAGGGACAATCTTCACTCATTGATATATTTGCTTTCCACAACTAAGTCTCTGTACAACTTTTCATGAGTGATGTACCCAAATACTTGGATGCTAATATCTAAACTGTATTGTTAAATTTATTCACCTAAATTTGAGTTATTGCTGATTATACACAACATGTATCTTATTACTTTTAAGACAAACTTTGTGGATAATCTAAGCACTATACTAAGGTGTACAGACACTCTTTTCTTAACCTATGCATTATATAATTTTTTAACATTAGCTTTCATAATTTTTTAAAATTTGAACATGGGGGTCATGAAATGTTGTTATCCTTGTTGTATGAGTAGAGGACAGCAGAACTGTATGTAGCCTGCCTGAATGAGGGGGTCTCCCTTGGTGCTTAATTTGTACTAGTGCTTGCCAGGGTTGAGCCCCGGCACCTCTAGGCTTGGCAGTTCATAGCCCTGGGACTTCTGGGCTTGCCACATCAGTTATGAAAGTAACAAACTTGCTTGAGCCCCAGCACCTCTCTCATTACAAATTAAGCACTGGTCCCTCTGAACTGACCTGCAGTCCCTAAGCAGGAGGTTGGGATGCCATATCCTAGTGAAGAGAGAGAGAGAGAGCGAGAGATAGGGTAGGGAACAGGTGTTTTGTTTGGTGGTGTGGGATCTGCCTAAGAGTCACAGGCACTATTTGACCTGCCCCTCTCTCCTGTTTAGAGAGAGAGCTGATTAGGCTCCATAGAGTGTCTTTTGGTATAAGTGACCATTACAGCTGAAATCACTGATAATCAGGTTTAAGTGCTTAGACCTGCTGTAGGTCAGTGTTTCTGTGGAAGAGACAGTCCAGCCTACACTAGCAATGAGGTTTCCCTACTGAGAGCTGAAATCACTGAGAGCAACCTTGAGAGACTGACTCACAGAGGTCACAGTGGCAGAAGGTGATAGTGCAGGGGAATTGGGGACAGAGCGGTGGAGTGAACGGTGGCACGATGAACAACAGCGGCCAGAGCATTTGTTTGTTGGACTATGTTTTAGTGACTTTGCTCCAGAATGCTAGATTTGTGACTGGGAAATTAATATAAATATACATTTCCCAGTCAGACAAGATTTTTAAAATGCATTATTTGCAAGATCATTATCTCACATCATCGCTATCTCGAGAGGTCATTATCTTGGGGGGTTTCTGTACTAAACATTTTTATTATAATTAATTTTTATGAAAGAATGGCCATATTGGGTCAGACCAATGGTCCATCTACCTCAGTATCCTGTCTTCCAACAGTGGCCAATGCCAGGTGCTTCAGAGGGAATGAACAGAACAGGGAATCATTGAGTGGTCCATCCCTAGTCGTCCACTCCCAGCTTCTGGTGAACAGAGACTAGGGACACTCAGCGCATGGTGTTGCATCCCTGCCTACCCTGGAAAATAGCCATTGAGGAACTTATCTTGGTCTTTTTTTAACCCTGTTATAATGTTGGCCTTCACAACATCCCTGGCAAAAAGTTTCTCAGGTGACTGTGCACTGTGTGAAGATGTAATTCCTTTTTAAACTTGCTGTCTATTAATTTCATTGGGTAACCCCTAGTTCTTGTGTTAAGTGAAGGGGTAAATAACATTTCCTTATTCATTTTCTCCACACCACTCAATTTTATAGGCATCTATTATATCCCCTCTTAGTCATCTCTTTTCCAAGATGAAAAGTCCCACTCTTTTTAATTTCTCCTCATATGGAATCTGTTCCATACCCTTAATAATTTTTTTTGCCCTTCTCTGTGCCTTTTCCAATTCCAATATATCTTTTTTGAGATGGGGTGACCATAACTGCTCGCAGTATTCAAGATGTGGGCCTATCATGGATTTATATAGTAAAAGTGGAGGAGCTTGGTTTGCCAGACTGATCAGCTAAGCCAATACTGACAACCTTTATGAAAAGGCTGCAAAACACCATGCCTCTGGACTGCATCAATGTGTAGAAAGCCTTATAAGCCAGTCACTGTCAAAGCCAATTTTAAAGTACTTAATAAGGCTGTTAAGAATGCTGGAGACTCTTCTGGAGGAAAATATAGGACTGGTGTGTGTGTTGGGGTCACCTTGCAATATAACAAAAGCTGGTAAGAGTCAAGAGGTGGCTGGCAGGCTGCAGCTCACATAGACATACCTAGGAGTGACTTGCATGCTGGAGGCTGTTTGTGAGCAGTCCAGACTGGAGGCTACTGGAGCAAAGCATTGTAAAGGGCACCCAGGTTAGAGGGAAAGGTGACATAGCTACTCATTAGTCTAGATTGTGCCCTGGGTATGTCACAGCATCATAATGTGAGAATGCTGTAGCTGTGAAAAGAAATGTACTCTTGGGGAAATTCTGTACCACTGCACATGCACAGGATTCATGTGCCCTGCAGATTTTTTTTTCTGTGCAGAAAATGCATGCTGCCAGAGAGGCACTGCAGTTACATCTTTTCCCCACCATGGGCTGCTTTGGCACCAGAAGAGAGACAACTGGCTCACCACTCGCTGGTCGTAGCAGTCAGCAGCAGATTGGGAGAGAGCAGAGGCTGCATTCCTGACAGTGCCCTGTCTGCGGGACTAGGTGAGGAGGCATGGGATATGGGGTGACAGAGCAGAGTACATGGGGCTGCTTGGGGGTCATGTAGATTGGGGTTCAAAAGGGCTAGTGGGGGGAAAAACTGGAGCGGGGGCTGAATAGGAGTGGGGGTGCAGGGCCACATGGGGACAGGGGCAGATGTGCCTGACTGACTGGGAGAAGCTAGGGGTCAGTCAGGGTCTGGATGGGGGAGGCTCCCAACTCCCTAACAATCCTTCTCCTCTCCCCCCGCCCCCTCTCCCAAAAAAAGAAAATCTGTTCCATACTTCTCCCACCCACACCCAGGAACCCTCCAGGTTCACTCCCAGGTCCCTCCCCAGCAATTACTTCCCGCTCTCTCAGCTCCCCCTGACTCCCCCAAGCCTTTGCACTGCTTCTGAGGGAGGTGGGAAATATGTTTCTGTTTTGTAGTTTAAATGAACTATTACTCAAAGTTCTGTATTAATATTCCTAGTAAGGAATCTATTTATCAAATTAACATTTCCTTAATCTTTTTTGTTGTCTGTATTGTTACAGACATACTTGTTGACAGATATTTTGAAATAAAATATCAAAATAATTGAAATTGCCATGAGAAATAAAAAAACATTATTTTGTTATTTTGACAAATACAATTTGCAGAATTTTAAAATATTGTGTGCAGAATTTTTAATGTTTTGAGCAGAATTCCCCAGGAGGAGAAATTGTATCATATTGTTCACCAGTTTCTCAGAAAACGTTAAGACCTAACTTTTTTTTTGCTGATTTCTCATGTTGTTTGCAAAAGTGTAAAGTGTAAACCATGTTGCTGTGAGACCTGGAAGCAAATATCCACCCTACTGTGATTGTGTGACTATTTGCATTGTATCTTGGTATGTCAGCACAGAGAAATTCAACACACAAAAAGATAACATTTCTGAAATAAATTTTGTCATTTCAATTTCACTTACCTGCTACAAACAGAATCACATAATATACTAAAAAGATTGTATATGCACATCATTAAGTAATACAACAAAACATATGCCTTCTAGAGGAAAGCTTGGAGTCTTTGCACATTCATCTGTAACAATTATATTCTCCTCCCCCCCACTCAAGAAAAAAAAAGGGGGGACCTCTGAAAGGTTAGAGATGGTCTGCAGGAGTTTCCTAGTATTCATTCTTCCTGAAATCAGATATTCTTGATGGGAAGCCCTGCATTGCTCTCAAGCTATTCTTTTTGATAGTTTGAAATCAATTCTAGCATCCTACAAGCTAAAGTTGAGTTTGAAATGAAAAATAAACTCCCTTCTAATAACACAATTCTTTTAAAATCATTTTAAAAAAATTAGATCTCTTTCTCTGTTATGGTATAAATAGTTTGATACTGAAGTTTACATATTTGATGATTTAGCAGGCCATCCACTGATTTATTCACATCACATCCCCAAAGTGTTGAATGCAGTGATGCTTTATATACTTGAGCCTGCAGCACAGGAAACATTATGTATGAAGGGAATTTATGGAAGTGGTTCTATTTTAAAATGTGTGTGTGAGAGAGAAAGTGATGTGCATTTTTTAAATAGTAGAAAATGAATGCCCAGAATCATTGATATGACTTACTGTCTGTACTTTAGTGTTCTATATCTTAATGTTGACAGTACCAACTTGGGCTAGAATCTGTTAAGATAAAACAGGGTCTGACCTAGTCAGTACATGAATAGGTGATCTCCAAAGAAAAATCTAGAATTGGTGTTGCTGATTCAACAGGTGGCAGTCTTCCCTTTGATTACAAGTTGGGAGTTATTAAAACGTAGTCCTAGTGTACAGCTTTACAGAAGAGATATAAAAATGAAGTTTTCCCAAACTACTTATCTGGGTATTTCCTGTGTTCCAAAAAAGCCATTATGAAGCCTAATTTTTAAATGAGATTCAAATGTTGCATAAGAAGTCTAAAGATAGGAATGACTTGGTTCAGAAAGATACCATCAGAGAACATTTCCCAATTGCCTGTTTCATGGGGACAGGAAAGGAAGCAGATGTTTTCCATCAATAACTAACGTTGAAAAGCTACCATTACTCCCTCCCTAACTACATGCTGTAGGCCATAATCATGTACTCCCTTCTTCTGCTTTCATAGACGCAGTAGCATGTAATAATTCAAATTCTGTCTTGACACAGCTTGCTTCAGCTGTTTCACATAGCAAGTTGTTTGTACACGGCATCTATGGGCACATCAGCATTTTGTAGAGTGATTAAATGGAGTTGCTACTTTCCTGATGGTGGTTGCAAATGTTTGCTATAGTCTGAGAGTTCAGAAAACCTGTGGGTGTAAGATTAAATACTGCTGATCACTGTAGCACTAATATTTGCATTAGCAGAAATAACAAACTTCCCCTAATTCTCTTTAGGTACCCAATCTAAAATAAATCTTTCTTCCCTGTTAATTGAGGAAGTTGCTTACAGTGATTTTTTTTTTCAATTATGCCATTTTTTGGATACTCAATTCTAAGTAAGCAAGGGCAACCATAATTTACGGCAGACTGCACAGATCAGTAGCCCTGCTCCAGAGTTGTGTTCTGTAGCTTCACCTATGGGATGCAAGTGACTAGCAAGTAAACTGTTCTGGTACTCTGTATGTATCCATGTATTTGTATGACAGAATATTGCATGGATGCCAGTAACTCACCAATACAGGATTTTCCAACAGGCATAAAGCATTTTTTGTGCATATGATAATTTTAATGGCATTCCATATCAGCCTAGCTAATCCTCTATATAATAAAGCATGCCAAGTGGGTTTGTTTTTGTTCATTTTTATAACAGCCATGGTAATTTGCAGTTGAGATTCTACCTCCTTCATATTTATAAATATAAATTCTGAACATTCCTCTAAATGAAAGGTTTTTATATGTCCTTTCTTGGAAGCTAATGTAGAATAAGACACTTTAGTCTTCACTAGCAGTGCAGAACAAGGCAGTTTGAAGTCATGTCCAGTGTTAAAAAGTGGTCTCTGAGTTTGGGTGCCACTATTTTCCCTTGCCCAAGTTGAGACCTCTGTTAGAGTGGGTGGGGCCACTGAAGAATCTAGGTGATTTAGAACATGAGAGAGTAATAAACCTCGGTACTGATTTTCAGAGATGTTGAGGACCATCCCTGCAGAGTAAGTTAATGGAAGTCAGGATGCTGGGCATCTGTGCAAATGAGTCCCATATATTTTCCCCAATACCTTCAATGGCTTAAAAATAAACTAACAGGAAAGTGGCTTTGCATGGGGTGAGAAGAGAGTCCCCTGAACATTTAGAGGGACAGGTCATCATGCAGCCCTTTTGTATGGAGTTAGGTGTGCTTTAAGAATCGCCCTGCACCTAGTTTCAGGTTCCCACTGAGGCTTATCTGTCCAGGTGCCTAGACTGAGACAGGAGTGTGCATGTTCAGCGACAGAAACTTAGCCACCTAGGCAACTTTAACATTGACATTTAGGTGTTGAGGGACTTCAGATGCCTCCAGTGATAGCCAGCGGCTGAGCAAGGGTTTTGTGAATGCCAGTGATGCCTACCTTTTGGACTTTGGTTAGACACCTAACTCCATTTGTGAGTCTAGCCCTTTGGATTTTCTGATTTTTCTCTTTCATCATGGTTTACTACTTAGTTATGTTGTGTCTTCATGTTACAATGTTACTTGTTTATCCTAGTAAGACATTTATTTGCCCAATACAGTGGCCAAGACTTTCAAATGTAACCTAGTCATGTTGGGTGCCTGAGCTTGAGACACCTTAAAAGACTTTGATTTTCAAGGGATTTGTGCTCAGCATTTCTAAAAAAAAACAAAAAAACAGGCCCCAGTGGAATGTCTCAAGTGGGCCATCCAAACCGCTAGTCACTGTTGACAATTTTGGCCAGTATATTTTGATGTATTTATTTTATCATCAAGAGAATATTTAACAAATGCAACTAGATAATATACAATAATGTTAATTCAGCTCCCAGTTGGAGCCTCAAACATGCCCCTCTCATTCCTCTAATTTATTTTTCCAGTCATTCAATCTCTAAACTGTGGATAGCTTTTCTTTGATGGAAAAGGGCTGGCTACATTCATCCATCCTGCAGAGTCTAACACCATCCTTCATTAGCCAGAGGGAGGCCATTAATGAATGGCATACCCACATGTCAAGAGCACATTTCTCCATCTAGATTACTTCAAATTAAAGGAAAGAACAAATTATGAAGTATCTATGAGAGAGAGGCAGAACACAGTGACTCAACGCACTGGAGCTAAAAAGCAAAAGGCATCTGTCTCACAGCAGCTCTTGAAGCAGACAGGGACCCCTCTGCTTGTAAGGGTGCAAAATACAGACATATGACTGGCATCATGTCTTTTCAATTATGCAGTTGCATAGGCCAATAGCAGTAACTGCTTTTTGTTCCCTGTGTAGCCTTATTGATGGATTGGTGATTTATTAATTAGTATTGATTATTGATTAATCAGTGAGACCACAGTGGTCAATAAAGGTTTGGTCTCCCGAGATCTACAGTATCAGCAATAATATTAGTGTCATTGGAATAAGAGAACCTAAAAGCACACTAGAAACAAATTCAATTTATCATAAGACCTTTATTAATAATCCCACTAAGCAGATAAACAATCCCACACACACTGAAATACAATAGACAAGATAGAGAGTGCAAAGTGTTTAGCCCTATGCCTGGCATCCCTCGCATCTCACGTCTCCTGCTGGGGGACTTTGGAGTGTCAGTCATTATCTTCCTCATCAGCATTTTCATCATAATCACTTGTGGTTGTCATCCTGGCTTCCTCCTGTGCATTCCTTCTCCCCCCCCCCCCCCCCCCGCTACACACACGCACACCAGCACATGGGCCAGACAACATCTTTTTATCCTGAATTATGCTTACTCTCCTTTTTCCTTATCCTTACCTCCACCCCACTAATTTAGATGTATCCCATTTCTCATTGGCTATTCCCTTAGTCCCCCTTATTCTCATTAACATTTACATCACATAGTTACCATAGTAATTTGTGGTCAAGCTAAAATTTCCCAAGATGTTACTGCTGGTCATCTTGCTGTATAAACTGATACATTGTCACATATTTTCTACTTTGTTGTTGCATAGTTTCCAGACCATCAGCACTTAACATGTCTTTTACTCTAATCTTATTCTTTACCGGTACAGGGTTGTCTCTTGATTAACTTGCCATGCTGACATTTTTCAGGCCCAATTCCTTGTTTGGTTATGCTGAATATCTTGCCACCTAAAGCCAATATGCCCTATGTTACAACATTAATTATACTTATATTTCATCTCTATATCCTGAAGATACTTAACATCTTTTACCTTCGGCTATACCTGGGAGCAATCATGCTGCCTCCACAGCACTCTCAGAGACCTTGTTGGTCTGGTTTGTGTTTATGTAGAATCAGTTTAGATTACTTGATTTTAGCCAACACTTTCTCAGGCTCAATTCTGAACCTACACCACTGCCAACAACTTAGGGAGATTTACATTAATTTTCATGATACAAGGATTCTTGTGCAAAATTCAGTGCCAGCACCACCAGCAATTCACTGCAGCAATTGCCAGCTAGAAGGGGTTAATGTTCAAAGATGAGCTGCTGAAACACACTCTAATTGCTACTGATTCCTTTTATGTTGTAATGATGAAGCAATAATGATCAAAGCACAGGACATTTCTTGGGGATTCCTGACTGCGTGGGTTTGCTTGAGGCTGTTAATACCAGTCAGTAATACCTCTGGAAATGCACTGTGTGGAGGTCATTATTGTTAATAATTGGAACAATGCAGAACATTCACACACACTATAAAGTGAGGTGGCTGAAGCCTGTGCACATGCAAGTTTTGTGATTTGGAGTCAACTTGTAAAAGAGTGGTTCAGTTTGTTTATCATAAGCCCTAAGGGGAATATATAATACATAAAGTGAACCCTTCTTAAAGACCATGAAGACATATGTTTGTGCATAGATGAGTGTATGTACTTTAGAGAAAGATACAGTAGGTACATATGTAGTTGGTTTTATGAGCATTTTACATCCTGATCATCAATTTCTTAATTTTCTTTTCACCAGTTTCTTCTTAAAAACACTTAAAATATATGGGCCAGATTCTCTCTTAGGATTTGGCTCCTTTGCACTGCTCAGGCAGCTTGAAAGGGTCAGATTCTGGCTGCAGATGGTCAATGGTGAATTCCCTTGTTGGAGGGAAACTCTCCACTACCATAGGATACACATCAAAGGAAGGATGGGGATACATCAGGAGAAGGGAAGAGATGTGGAGAAGCTCTCAGTCTAGTCCTCCATTGCTGTAATGGCTTTTGGAGACCACAGGCCAGTGGTGTAAGTGAGAACAACCCCTAGTCTATTGTCTGTGCAGACCAACTCCCAGCTTATTTAACAGAGAGGAGCGGAGAAGCCATGATATATAAGGGTATGTCTAACCTTTGAGCTTGGGGTGGGGGCTGTGATTTCCAGTTTGAGTAAATGTACCCAAGTTAGTCCTCATGAAGCTAGCATGCTAAAAATAGGGTTTAGCTGCAGCAACGCAACAGCCTAGCTGACCTGAGTACATGCCACATCTTGGCCTGGATCACATTCAGCATGGCTAGCCCCTGTCTTTGCTCACACCCCAATATCTGTACTCTATTTTTAACACTCTGGTTTCATCAAAGCTAGCATAGGTATCTCTCTTCAAGCTGGGAATCATATACTCAGTACAAATTTAGACATACCCTTTGTTTCTCATTGTATATCTGTGCGATGGGGTTCCCAGGATGCAACCGCTGAGCCCTCCCAACCCACTAATCTGGAGTATCCTTCTCACACAGTGATGCTGATGTCAAGCCACAAACCTCTGGCAGGTTCTGGCACTTACACATACATCCAAAGGCAGGGACACACTCAACTGAGTTATATGAATGATCTCTCCGAGACACTCATGAGCCATCAATAGGGAGGCTCAGCCAATTCCCCCCAGCTCCCCAGCCTTGCACCCCTGAACTGTACCAGGTTGCACTGGTCAGAAGCCTGGCCAATATAAGTTCATCACCCATTCCGCCCCTCCCTCAATGTGGAGAGAACCTACACCAGCCTTTGTAAACTGAGCTGAAACTTTCCAAACACTTCAACCAAAACACACTGTTTTAGGTAAAATATCAAAAAGATTCATTAACTACAGAAAGATAGATATTAAGTGATTTTAAGTAGCAGGCATAGAAATCAGAGTTGATTATTTAAGAAACAAAAATACATTCGCAGTCTGAGTTCTACAAAGTGAGCAGGAATTAAATTAAGCAAAGTCTCACCCTGATAGATGGTACAAACAGGTCACAGATCCTCAATACACAGGCTGGAACTCTTTCCTAGCCTGGGACCACCCTCCCCCCCAGTTCAAAGTCTTTGTCCTCCAGACATTTCTTCCAGATGCTGAGTTGGGCGGGGGGACAGGTCAAGTGATGAGGTCATTCCTCTTCTTTCATAGGTTATTCCTATGAATAAAGATCTTTGGTCTGGAAAGGTCTATACTTGTGACATGAGGTCTACCCCCACTGGACAAGCAGTCTCCATTATCTACATGCTCTGAGAAGTCTTTTGGATATGGTTCAACCATTTTAAACAGACTTTTCGATATGGTTATTTTATTGATGAAGTTGTGACTTCAGCATCTAAGACAGAAGGAAGAGATGATTCCAGATAAAATGGCCATTGCAAATTAAACAACAACCTTCAATTGAAGAAATGCATGGTATGAGGTCAGGGGGGAAAAAAGGATGGTGCACTTTTGTAAAACAGGTACAACTTTGAATTTAATGTAGAGATGGAGGAAGTCACAAAGCAAAGATGATACAGAATTGCAGTGATGCGGTTTTCTTGTCTGAAATAGAATGGAGACACCCAGGCCCCTTGAAGTATAGAGAGAATAGAGATTTAAGTAGACCTCAAAAGAGGAAGTTTGACCACAATTTATATTAGGGCCTGATTTATGAACAGTTTATAAAGGATTAAAGAATGTTTAATGTATATATTAATACACAGTTAATTACTAGTTATAGTTTCCTATAGAGTTGAAATGTCAATAAGTTGCTTATAACCATGTATTAATTGCTATGTCTGTAACATGCTTGTATCATTTATTAACCCCTTGTACGCCATTTATAAATAGATCCTTACTATTGTGATGGGGAATTGTGTTAGTAGCCAGGAAATGTGAAAAGCATGAATTAGAATCTCAACTGAACCTGTTAAGATTCATCAAAAATTACAGCAATTACAGTGTGTTGCTGCTATATCTTGTAAGATCACCATGGCATTATATATATATTGAGAAGTTTTTTAAAACATGTACACAGTCTGAAAAATCTTTGGCCACACAATACATTTATTAGAAGAATGGAGGAGGAGGAGGAGGAAAGAGAAGACAGTTTTAATAAATTCTGCAAAGAGTACTGCTGCTCCTGGATGTTTTTGTTGGATTTACATGATGTATTAAAAGCTGACATGTCTTGTAGGGGTTAGTTTACCTTTTTTATGGAAGGTTACAGTATTCTGGACTTATAATTTATTTAAAGTCTTACACAAGCAATGTAAATATTTATTAAGGATTTAACTCCTTAAATTTTGTGCAGCCTTTGCACTCCAAATTTCTGTGTGATTCATTGTATGTTGAAAACATGAATAACACCCTTATATCATGGATATTCACAAAGAAAAAACATCAGCTATTTCACTTCAACTCTTCACCTTAGAACAGATGACAAAAGGAGCCCAAGAGAAAGCATGCTTGTTTCAGATTGGAAATTAATTCACTGGAAAAATAAGTACATCGTTCAAAAATGCATAGGCACGCACACTAAGCAGGCAAAGGGGGCAAATTTAATTTACCTCTAGAACTTTAAGTAAACACTTCCGTTTTACACATAACCTAACACCAGAGTAGGAATAAAGAGATTTTTTGACAGCCTGTTATTTCTGCTGTTTTGTTAACCATCCATTATAGAGTAATTATATAAAAATGGTATAGAGTACTGATGTGATGTATTCAGATTCTGATACTCTAATTCGTGAAGCATAATAGCAAGAGTGATCAGTGCCATTAAGTTGTTATTGCATATGAATAATAATATCTGAATCTGGACCACATGCTGTGTTGTTTCTGCAACTGATCCAATGTCCACTGAAGTCAATGGGAGTCATTCTCTTGACTTCAGTGTCATTAGCTTGGGGCCTTTGGGAATAACATTCGAATTCGTAGGAACAGATCCTCAGCTGGTATAAATCAGATTGTCTGTTGAAATCTATCATGATTTATAGCAGCTGAGGAGTTGCTCATTATTTCTAGTCATTTTGCATGTCTTTATTTTTATACATGCATCGTCATAATTAGGGCCCTACCAAATTCCCAGTCCATGTTGGTCAATTTCATGGTCATAGGATTTTAAAAATTGTAAATTTCATGATTTCAGACATTTAAAAGTCAAATGTCATGGTGTTGTAACTGTAGGGATCCTGACCCAAAAAGATGCTGTGGGGGGGTTGTAAGGTTATTGTAGGGGGGTCACAGTATTGCCACCCCTTACTTCTGCACTGCTGCTGGTGGTGACACTGTATTCAGAGCTGGGCAGCCGGAGAGCAACGGCTGTTGGTCAGGAGCCCAGCTCTGAAAGCAGCAGTGCAGAAGTAAGGGTGGCATGGTATGGTAGTGCCACCCTTACTTCTAAGCTGCTGCTGGCAGGGTGCTGCCTTAAGAACTGGGGAGCTGGCTAGCAGCTGCTGCTCTCCGGCCACTCAGCTCTGAAGGCAGTGCAGAATTAAGGGTGGCAATACTGTGATCCGCTAAAATGATCTTGCGACCCCCTCATAACCCCCTTTTGGGTTGGGACCCCAGTTTGAGAAATGCTGGTCTCCCCTGTGAAATCTGTGTAGTCAGTGGTGTATTAGCCATTGGGCCAATGGGGCCCGTGCCCAGGGGCCCTGGCCAATTGGGGGAAGCCTAGAAAAATGGGCACCACTGCACCCCAGTCTGCCTGCCTACCTGGTGCTCCTGACAAGGTGCGGAGTCTGGGCACGGGGGCTTGTCCCGCTCCACTCACCCAGTGCTCCTGCTGGGGAGCAGGATCCCCAGGAGGAGCATTGACCGGGCAGGCAGGGTAGGGCAAGCCCCCCATGCCCTGACCCCATTTCCCCAGCAGGAATGCCAGGGTGAGTGTGTGGGGGGAGGAGGGCAGCAGGTGAAAGGGGGGGAGGGGCCCCCACTTGCCTGGCCCAGGGCCCCATAAAACCATAATCTGCCTCTGTGTATAGTATAGGGTAAAAGTACACAAAAGACTAGATTTCACAGTCGGTGATGCGTTTTTCACAGCCATGAATTTGGTAGGTCCCTGTTCATAATGAAAGCATTTATTAACACACACCTGCACCATTACCTCAGGCCACCAGATAAAAGTACTGTTGAGAACAAGAAAATCCATCTTGAAACTTGAAAGTTTAATTAGAGAATAATCTGTCACTGACAAATTACCAAGGGGTGAATATGTCATTCACAGCCTTTGCACATAATTTCAAAGAACACGGTTTAAATTGCAAGAGACCAACAAATCAGTCTGTTTGTTTGTAATTAACAGACAATGGTTGCATAATTGATAGGAAGCACTTTCCAGAAGTTTTCTGCATGAGAAGAGTCAATGGGAATTACTTCATACTGAAAGGTGGATCAGGCCCTGGAGTCATTGCTGCTCTGTGAAAGATTTTTTAGAAGTCCTAGTAAAATGAGCAATCACTTGACAAGTTTAGAGCTCTAGAGCTAAAGTGATGGTACTTAAAATTGGCTAGAGGCTTATCTAGTGTCTTCACTGGATACAGAGTAGCAGCTGTGTTAGTCTGTATCCGCAAAAAGAACAAGAGTACTTGTGGCACCTAGAAGTGGGCTGTAGTCCACGAAAGCTTATGCTCTAATAAATTTGTTAGTCTCTAAGGTGCCACATGTACTCCTGTTCTTTTCACTGGATAAACAACAGAACAGCTTTTTACTTGGCTTCATGGACGCAATGTTCATATTCAACATTGATTATTTTTCAAAAGACAGGAACTAGTGACAGTGTGTGAGATAGAAGAAGGATCTTTCAAAATATGGAAAATCTTAGTCCTACAATTCAGAGATTTTAATCTGTTTATGATCATCTTTGTAACCATTTAGAAACGTATCAGATCTTTATTCTAAGTTCGTATGCAGCCACCATATTATTGGTACATTAATACTAATTTGCACATTCTGTAATGGTGAATGTGTGACAAACAAGCATTACACAAGAAACAATAACAAACAAAGATGCCTATGCACCTGATGTGTAAAGGTATTTTTTCATCTCAGGATCTCAAAGAACTTTAAAGAGTATTAATTTATTATAGCCTCTTAATTCCTCTGTGAGGTGGGTAAGTATTAGCCTATATTTACTGATGAGTGACTAGCCCAAGGATGCAAATCAAGTCAGTGGTTAAACCGAGGATAGAAGCCAGGAATCTAACTATGAAGGCAATATACATTGTATAGCCTTTACTCAGGCAAAACTCTCACTACCTAAAGTAACACCAGTGGGAGTTTTTCCTAGGTAAGAACCCAAACAGCAACAGTTAATTAGTGAATAGTGGTTATGGGTTGTCTGCTCCTTTTCTACAAAGCTGGCTTTGTTTCACCTTCACATCCTCCAGAAGATTCTGACCAATTGTTTACCTCTGCCCCCCACCTCCCAAAGAAAAGAAATTAAACAAAATTATCAACATTTCATTTAGCTCTGGTATAGCTGCAGAAGGGACACAGTCCCGCTGACTTGGACCAAAACATTGTATTCAAACCCCCTTGAGTTGTGGGGGAACATCTGCCTTCAGTTGTGTCTCTATAAACATCTTGGCCTCTCTGTCTGTTTCCTTTTTTGTGGTGATTATTAGCCTTGTTTCTGTCTCTTTCTTTGACTGAACAAAAAGTTAAGAGATTGGGATCTTTTAACCTACTGAAATTCATCCATCAGAAACGACATTAAAGGAATGATGAGGCTGAAATGGAAGCAAGGAAATTGGCATCTAAGGATCAGAGCTGCAGCACCTATGGGCTCAAGCCTGCAAGATGCTGTGAGCCCTTAACTTCTGCGGACTCTGGCAGCAAAGGGTGCTCAGCACCTTACAGGCGTGGTCAGCACACTGCAGATATACAAGGGGATGCTTTCTTAGCCCTCTGAGTGCTGCTGTGACTGGGAGGAGGGTTGTTTCATTGTGAACAGGTAAAGTTCTTGCCTTTTTGATTTATCATTCTTTTTAATGTAGCTTACCTTGGCTTCAGAGAAATATATAATGCCCCGATGGTGAAAGTCAGTGTTTTAGGGAAATGGCCAAATGCAAGCGATCCCTAGCAGAATTTTAATTTTCATGAAAAAAAAGGTACATTTACTGGGTCATCTCAAATTATAGAATGTTAGTTTCAGTGTGTGACTTACTTTTAATTAAATTATATTAATAATGACCCATCTCTGTTACATATGACTCTATAAAAGGTGGCCGATAAAGGTCTGATATTTCTTTGTTAATTAATTCCCTGTGATAAAGCTTCCAAATTATTGCATTTTTCCATGGCATGCTGATCCTACATAATAGGCTATCATTCTAGCAAGACTGTATAGCTATTAACAACAAGCTTTGCTATGCTCACTGGGTTTCTGCTATTAAGATTTTTAATGTAACTATAAATAATATTGACAACACACATTGAGGTGGATCAATTTAAAATTCTACCCCAAAATAGTAACCTCAAAACAGTTATTAAATGGCATCCAATATAATCATTAAATAGGAACTGAATTGCAGATGTTATGGCACTATGATTAAACGAAGTTGAACTGCTTTTAATTGCTTTTAAGACGCTAGAGCCCTTTTATATGAAAAAAACAAAAGCAATAAAACAAGGAAGCAATGTTAGCGAGTTTTTGTATGCAAATATTCTGTAAAACTGACAAACTGCTATTTCCAGCTAATGTCCTCACCAGGTGGTTTCCATTGACTTGAACAGATTTTGTTATTCTGTGCTAAATAAAATGGAGTGCATGGTAGCTCCATTTCTTTCTAGGAATCAAAGCCAGAAGTGCAAGATTCTAGATTTTCATAGTCATATATTCCACTTTCTATGCTATGTTTACAGTTTCTAAAATCGACCCTCCATTTAAAAATGTGAAAAATAGACAGATTTTATTCCTTTTAATTGTATCGTATACATGACAGTCTTTGACTGAGATCTTGGATTTGGTTGCTGATTGTTTATGCTGCACTGATGTAACAAAGTAACCTTTAAACTTGCATAGTGAGCACGGACAGATTAGGTAACTGGAATAGAGCCAGAAGCATGGTTTCTCTGGAACACAAAAGCACCTCTCCCCCTGAAAAGGCATTCCCCCCCAATCCCCGTTCTTCCTGGGAAAAGGCCATGATTTTGCATGTGTATAGAATTCTCTCCCTCCCTGGGCAATGCTTCTGAAGGGAAGCATTTTAAACTTTGATTCAAATTCATCAAACTTCGGCTCAGCCTGATCCCTTCTGGCCAGAAGCTCCACAGCCCAGGAACGTTTTGTTCCCACTGCCTGAAAGTAGGGTCCTGTGTCTGTCTAGCTGCATCATCCCTGCAGAGTATATGATGGGAATTGTAAGGAAATCTCTCATTTCATCTGCCAAGTTCTCTTTCCTTATGTATATTGACTAGTATGTGGTAGTGTAGTTTATACTGGAAGATGTAGTCTAGTGGTTTGAGCATGTCTAGAAAGTTGTGTGCTCCAAAACAGATTCTGACTCCCCTTGTGTTCTGGGTCAACAAAATTAGGCCAAAATTTCCCACTTATTTTAGGAGCCCGCAATTTTGGGTCCTCAGCTGAAAACATTTAGGGCCTGCTTTTCAGACATGTTGAAGACAAGCCCTTCCCTTTGACTTCTCTTGGAGCTGTGCATGCTCAGCACCTTTGAAAATCAAATTCTAGGTCTCATAAGATGAGTACCCAAAAATCGAGACACCCAAAATGAGCACACACTTTTTGTCAGAATTGACTTGCCCAAGGCCACAGGCGAAGTCAGTGTCAACAGCAGAATTAAAACAATCTTAAGAAATCTGTCATCATTTCAAATCCAAATACCTGACCATCATTAACCATCCTTATTCACACATGATATTTTACTTAGACTCAGAAGTCAGAAAGTGATTCATAGTCCTTTATTCTGTGAAAAAAATCTGACAGAATTTATAATGATCATGGGTGAAAGTCCCTGACAGGTTCAACTTTGGATCAGTAGGGAGGTAGATTTAAGAAAGGAAACCTCACCCTTGCAGACTTTTACTGACCTAGAATGATGATGTTATGCCTAAACTCTTCAGAAGAGGAGTAATGTTAAAGTAGTCTGTGCCTCAATGTGCCTGGCTGTCTCTGATGGGCTCTTACAATATAAATGTTAGGTTTGATTGTGTATTTCTTTGCTTTTAGTCTTTGAGGACTGGCAGTATTCCAGTTTCTGGGGGAAAATGTGCCCATCGAATTCTAGCATTGCTTCATTTAATTCACATTTGGCTTCCTTCAGTGTAAGATTAGTAGCTCTCAGGCAGTCAAATATCACCACAAGTTTGACTGTGTACTTACTGCGTTTTGCCAAAGACTAAAATGTCATCACTATAGTTAAGAACATTGGGAATGTGCTGAATTACTCTCCAGATTATGTTCTGAAAAGTTTCAGCAGCTGAGCATATTTCAGACATTAATTTCTTGTACCATTTCAAGTCTGTCTGAATTTGCATCATGGGCCAGACCCTCAGCTAGCATAAAACAGCAAAGCTCCACTAATTTTAGTGAAACTACATTTATTTACTCTAGGATATGGCCCTATTTATTTATGTATTTAAAGTTACCCCTAGGTTTTAAGAGGGCTTTTGTGAAGTAAGTTATGCAAGGCCCTGGAAAATCTCTCATATTCCTATATTGGGGTTGGAGGATTTGACAGGTGGACGGATCAAGAGCATTTGTCTTCATTGGGGTAAAAAGGGTCTTAGACATGAGGAGAAAGGGCTACTGTTTTTGTAGGTGACATGGAGGTCAGAAGGTTGCCATCATTCAGAAGAAAGAACAGGAAAGGGTTAAACAACTTGGAACAGAATTGAAGCCCCACAGTTAATCATTCAGTGTGGGAGAGAGGTATGGAAGGCTACCGGCTGGTGGAGATCTTGTCAATAAACTGGGAAGGTGTGTGGAGAAGTGTGGTCCTTAACAGCATGGGACACAACGTATTCCATAGTCTTGGAACACAACTAAAGCAGCTCCTGTATATTAATTCAGGTATGTATGTACCTATCTATCTAAAGTATTTATAGAGCATCAATCACTATAGTATCAAGGGGCCTTATAACGAATAAACGTTTGCTGAGTCAACACAGTGTTGCTTCCACCCCATCCTTCCCCACACACATACCCAGCCCGCCTAAAGCCAGCTGGCTTTGGTGAAAAAACAATCTCATAAAAACTGAAAACATAAGCTTTGCCATGTGGCTGGAGTTCACTGAACTTTGGCTCTTGAATGTACAACTGGGTAACATAAACTCCTATCCATCTCCAATTCAGCTAGGGCTCCAAAGCTGTCTGGAGCCTCCTGGGACCTTCCTCTCAAATGTGGGGTTCACAACCATGGAGGACTGGAGCCAGACGATAATAGAGGCTAAGCATGTACTTTCTTTCCATTCTGATCTTTGCCAGATTGCTGGGACAGTGTGAATACCCCCCTCCTCCACCCTCCAACTCAGCTTGCCTATTCTGCTCCAGCTCCTCTCTTTGCTTCTGGATGGATCCCAGCACCTGTGGGGTACCCAGAGTGGGATCTGGAATAGGGGTAAATACTGCCATTCAGGTTGTTCTCCCTGGACAAGAGAGATTCAAGAGTTAGTCCCATAGAAACTAGAGATGGAAAAGTCCAATCATGTCCTCATTTCTGTTTAGTGTGTCTATTGAAAGGCTGTGTGTCATGTGATCTTTGTCCTGTTTTCATTAATACATAGTTTTCCTTGGAGGATGGTGTATATGCCCAATTCCATACTCCTCATACAGCCAAAATAGTCATTGAAATCAATGACCTGAATGATGAGTTTCCCACTACTTCCCTTGGGACAGACTACTTAGAAAAGCATGACTGCATTCCAAGTTTCTTCCTTCCCCCTGAATACCTATGTTTGTGGGGTTTTTTTCTCCTGACATATTTTTCTAAGATGAATTTCATTTTCTTATACCCTTCCTTTGGTATATATTGTTATGTTGGGGGTTGGGTGAAACTTCATTGAAGCTGAGGGGTATGACAGCTGCTCTTCATCAGGCTAAATGTAAGAAGCATTTACACTCTTTTTGGGGTCTGGTAGCGGAAACACTAGGAGCCACCACCGACAACACAGTCCACATGCAAGGCTAGTCAGAAACTGAGCTATGTGGGCAGAGGGAGTTTGCTGAGTACTGTTTTGCTAGAGCTGGATGCATGAGAGCAGATACAGCAGAAACACCACAGAAGCAGACAAAGAAGGCAACAGAAAGCAAGGACAGCTAGAGAAACACTTGTAGCACGGTCCTGAGAGAAATCTCAGTAAAAGATTTTTAAGTACAGTACTGGCTGTAAAAATGTGCATTGGAATATTGAATAAGGAAACTGTTGCCTGTTGTTTGACTCTGCTATATTCAGCAGAACAGAACTATGTACATTCTTTGTAAATAAACAGGATTGTATCAAAGAAATACTTGACTTTAGTATCAATCTCTCCTCCTAATGGAAACAACCTGCAAAACTTTATAGTCAAATACACTATTGGGCTCTTGTAATTATCCCAAAATCCAGCATTATAAATCCAGGAGATTCAGAGTTAAGGTTAAACTTGAAAGTAATCCAATAATGTTAAAGTTAGGAAATGCACAATTAAGGACTCCAAACACCCTTAGCTCTGCCCTATAGTGACAACGTGAGGGGGGAAATCAAATGTGCCTTTCAAAAGCAGTTTTATCTAATTTGGCACCACAAACACTAAAATCCTTAATTATAATAAAAAAGTTATTGGATTGTGGGCAGAGTTAAGGTTGTTTGGATGTCCTAAATGTGCATTCCTTTAACAGAATAAGACCTTGTCTGAGCAGTTTTCTAAATGAGATGAAAATATAGTTAAAACAAAGAGGAGTCCTTGTGTGTCAACACCCATTTAGGACTTGAAACTTATGTCTGGGCACTCTCAACCCCCATTAGCTTTAAGAAAGTTGAGATTGGTCAGCATCTCATAGAACTGAGTCCTTATAGAATCATAGAAATGTAGAGATGAACGGGACCTTGAAAAGTCATCAAGTTCAGCCCCCTTGCTGAGGCAGAATCAAGTAAACCTAGACCCTCCCTGACATGTGTTTGGCCAACCTGTTCTTAAAAACCTCCAGTGTTGGGGATTCCACAACCTCCCTTAGCGACGGACCTGTCTGGTTTTAAGATTAAGTTGGATAAGTTTATGGAGGGAATGGTTTAATGGTAAAACATAGTAGCCGAGGAAAACCAAGCAATGGTACATGAATAGCATAATGGCCAACAAGGGTCAGGCTAGAGACTCTTGCCTATATGCTCGGGGTATTACTGATCGCCATATTTGGGGTCGGGAAGGAATTTTCCTCCAGGGTAGATTGGCTGAGCCTCTGGAGGTTTTTCGCCTTCCTCCGCAGCATGGGGCAGGGATCACTAGCAGGAGGGTCTCAGCCGATTGAAGTCACTAAAACACAGGATTGGGGACTTCAACGGCAGAGTCCAGGGAAGGGTCTTGCGGCCTGCAGCATGCAGGGGGTCAGACCAGATGATCATAATGGTCCCTTCTGACCTTAAAGTCTATGAGTCTATGAGTCTATTCTAGAAATTAACTACCCTTGTGGTTAGAAAGTTTTCCTAATATCTAAGCTAAATCTCCCTTACCACAGTTTCAACCCTTTACATCTTGTCCTACCTTCAGTGGACAGGGAGACCAATTGGTCACCATCCTCTTTGTAACAGTCTTTAACATATTTAAAAACTGTTATCAGGTCCCCCCTTCATTTTCTTTTCTCAGGAATTAACATGTATATTTTTATTAATCTTTCCTCATAGGTCAGGTTTTCTAAACTGTTATCATTTTTGTTGCTCTCCTATAGACACTCCCCAATCTGCTCACATCTTTCCTAAAGAGTGGGGCTCAGAATGGGACACAGTACTCTAGCTGAGGCCTCACCATTGCCAAGTAGATTGGGACAATTGCCTCTTTTCTGATGGGGTTCCCAGGATGCAACCTGGACTGTGGGATCGCTGAGCTCTCTGTCCCACCAACCTGGGGTATCCCTCTCACACTGTGGTGCTGTATCAAGCCACAAAACTATGGCAGGCACTGCACTTACATCCACAGGCAAGGACACACCCAAATGAGTTACAAGCATGACCTCTCCCAGACACCCATGAACCACAAATAGGGAGGCTCCAGTCAATTTCCCCCAGCTACCCAGCCGTGCACTCTAGAACTGTACCATCTTGCACTGGTCAGTAGCCTGGCCAGTATAAGTTAATTACCCAGTCTGCCCCTCCCTCAGTGTGGAGAGAACAAAGACTAGCATTTGTAAACTGAACTGTGATTTCTCAAGCACTTCAGCCAAAACACACTGTTTTAGGTAAACTATAAAACAGCTTTATTAACTACAGAAAAGTGATTATAAGTAGTAGGCAGAATCTAGAGATCAACATTGGTTAAAGAAATAAAAATAAATTCGCAGTCTGAGTTCTACAAACTAATCAGAATTTGAATCAAGCACTGTCTCACTCTGACAGATAGCATAAGCAGGTCATAGATCCTTAATACACAGGTTGGAATTCTTTCCCAGCCTGGGACCACCCTCCCCTAGTTCAAAGTTTTTGTCCTTCAGACATTTCTTCCAGGTGTTGAGTTGGGGCGGTGGGTGGGAGAGTGAGGCCAGGTGATAATGTTACTTCCCCTAATATAGTTTCTTCCCACTTGCTGGAAAGTTCTTTTGCTATAACATTGGGATATGACCCCTTTGGTGAAGCAGTCTCCATTGTCTATGTGCTCTCTCTGATAAATCTTCTGGGATGGCCATTGGGAAAGTGGATTCCCTTTAATCCACTGGCTACTCCATTGTTGTACCTGAAAGGCTGTTGTGGGTGTCCCCAACCTTACAACATATTTCATTAACATATATAGCAATACTTCATAACCTCACATATAATAATAGCACATATAATCCAACAGATTAACAGTTTTAAAATGATACCTCACAAGGCATACGTTATGCAACACATATCATAATTATATGACAGTAGTGAATGTGGTGGTTCTAGGGTGCCCCTCTGAGGTACAGCATGTCACGGTCTTACATATGACACGCCTGTTAACACACCCCAGAATGATCTTAGTCTGTTTAGCAATTCCATCACATTGTTGACCCAAATTCAGTTTGTGATCCACTATAACCCCAGGTTCTTTTCAGTAGTACTACCACCTACCGAGTTTTTCCCTATTTTGTAGTTGTGCATTTGATTTTTTGACTCCCTAAGTGAAGTACTTTGCAATTGTCATTATTGAATTTAATCTTTCTGATATCAAACCAATTCTCCAATTTGTCAAGGTCATTTTGAATTCTAATCCTTTCTCCCAAAGTGCTTGCAACCCCTCCCAGCTTGGTGTCATCTGCACATTAAATAAGCATACTCTCCACTCCATTATCCAAGTCATTAATGAAAATATTGAATAGTACCAGACCGAGGTACGACCCTGTGATCCTGCTAAATACTGGCACCTCCCAGTTTGACAATGAACAATGGATAACTGTTGTTTTAGTATGGTCTTTCAACCTTTATAGTAAATTCATCTAGACTGCATTTCCCTAGTTTGCTTATGAGAATGTCATGTCCAAAGTCTTACTACTGTTTCCCCTCGCCCCCATCCACTAAGTCTGTAAACCTGATGAGGATGGAAATTAGGTTGGTTGGCACAATTTGTTCTTGACAAATCCATGCTAGCTATTCCTTATTATCCTATTATCTTCTTACAAACCGATTGTTTAATAATTTGTTCCAGTATCTGTCCAGGTATCGAAGTTAGGCTGACTGGCCTATAATTCCTGGAGTCCTCCTTGTTTCGCTCTTTAAAGATAATTATTATGTTTGCCCTTCTCCAACCCTCTGAGTCCTCATCCATCCTCAGTGAGCTCTCAAAGTTATTTGCTAATGGCTATGAGATTGTTTCAGCTACTTTGTTAAGTACCCTATGATGAATTTCATTGGGCCCTGCTGACATGAATACATTTAACTTAACTACATATTCTTTAACCTGTTCTTTCACTATTTTGTCTTGTATCCCTTCCCCTTTGTTAATAATATTAATTGCTTGAGTATCTATTCACCATTAACTTTTTGTGCCTACATCTATGCTACACACCACTTCTGGAAACATGTAGTGTAGGTGTAACTACATACCACAGTGGAAAAACAAGCTGTGTCTACATTGTGATGTATAGCTATACATGTCAGCAAAAGGCTTGGCAGGGAGAGGCAGTGAAGAAAGGCTTCATCAGCTCTTCCCTGCCAGAGACTCCCTCTGCTGCTGAAGTCCTTGTCTGCAGAGGGTGAAGATCTCCAGGAGTGGGGAGCTGCTGGAGCCTTTCCCCACTGCCTCTCCCCTGCTGCCAGAGTCTTTTCCTGTGGCAGGGATTGCAGAAAGGCTCCAGAGGGTGGGCAGCAGGACGCTACATGGCTAAAAATAACAGTGTAGATGGAAAGCGACAACTTGAGTGAGTGGGGAGCCGTGTAGCATATGTATTTGCATATACACTCACACCCTTCAGGCGTATCTGTACTCTACTCACTTAAGTTATGCCTCATCATGTACGCTGCTACTTAAATCCAATTTAGGGGAGCTACCAAAGTACATACTCTACATGCCACTGAAAGAAGTGTGCAATGTAGACAGTTTTATAGTGAATACTGAAGCAAAATAGGTATTAAACAACTCAGACTTCTTGATGTCATCCATTATTTGGTCTCCTTCCCCGCTAAGTAGAGGAACTACACTTTCCTTTGTCTTTCTCTTGCTCCTAAGAGAGTCAAGGAGGGTGAGGTAATATCTTTTATTGGACCAGCTTCTCCAAATATCTTGCTTCTAATGTATTGAAAAGAATCTCTTCTTATTCCCCTTTATATCTCTTGCTAGGTGTAACTCATTTTGTGCCTTAGCTTTTCTGATATTGTCCCTTCGTGCTTGCACTATTCTTTTGTACTTCTCCTTCACAATTTATCCATTTTCCACTTTTCTAAATTCCTGTTTGATTTTCAAATCATAACAGAGCTCCTGATAGAGCTCTTTAATCTTCCTATTTTTGCTTGCACTGGGATAGTCTGCATTTGTGCCTTTAATATTGTCTCCTTGAGAAACAGCCAGCTCTCCTCAACTCCTTTTTCCCTTACATTTTCTTCTCATGAGACCTTACCCACCAGTTATCTGAGTTTGTTAAAGTCCACTTTTGAAGATTATTGTCCTTATTCTGCTGCTCGCACTCCTTTCCTTAGAAGCATGAAATCTATAATTTCGTGATCACTTGCATCCAAATTGCCTTGTACTTTCAGATTCACTACAAATTTCTCCCTGTTAGAACCAAGTCTAAAATGGCTGTCTCTCTGGTTACTTCCTTCATTTTCTGAAACAAAATGTTGTCCCCAATGCATTCCAATTACTTACTGGAAATTTTGTGTTTTGCTGTATTACTTTTTCAACAGCTGTCTGGATAGTTGAACCCCCCATCCTCCATTACTACCAGACCTTGTGTTTTGGATATTTCTGTTATTTGTTCTAGAAATGGCTCCTCTTCCTGATTTGGTGGTCTATAGTAAACCCCTATCATGATATCACACCTCTTTATCTTTACCCAGAGCTTTCAACTAGTCTGCTTCTGACCTCCTTCTGGATCTCAGAACAAGTGTATATATTCTTGATGTATAATGTAACCCTTCTCCCTGTTTATCCTGCCTGTCCTTCCTGAACAAGCTACACCCTTATATAAATTATTCCAGTCATGAGACTTGGCCCATCAAGTCTCTGTGATGCCAATTAAGTTCTAATTTAGCTTATGGACTAATACTTCCAGTTCTTCCTGTTTATTCCCCATACTCCTTGCGTTTGTGTATAGACATCTAAGATGTTCAGCAGATTCCCCCACTGATTCCCCTCTTGTTACTCCGATGACCCTATTGTCATTTTCCATGTCACCCCCAATATCTAGCCCTCTGTTAAGGTTCCCTTTTTTAATCACTTGTCCTTTCTTCTATGACTCACAACAAGAGTTCCAGTTGCAATGGGAACGCTAGACTGCAATGGGGACTGAGATCCAATTTATTTCCTGTAGGCCCCTGACTGCATTCTTTGCCATTTCTACTTTCAACTTCTGGTATTGTCTCATTAACATAGTATCATTTAATTGGCTCCATAATGGAGTAAAAAAGCTGTTTTCCCCATTCAGGTCAATTATATTGATTGTGATCATGACATCTCCAAATGCATCTCTCAATTTTCTCCCATTATACTAAGCAAGATTGTTAGCCTGATGTCTCAGATTTAGGAAACACATGCAATGAGTTGGCTCCCTTGTACCCATGTCATCGTTAATTCATTTTTCTAAATCTAGAATGATCAGGAATGCATTCTGAATTCAGCTTTGAATTACAATCACTTTCTCGCTGCAATGCTATTCCAAGTCTATATTGATTCTTGTCTCAAAAAAGTATTAACTTTTATACCAACTCTTTTAGCCTGTGTATGTCATAGAGAATAGGGAGGAGTCGCTAGTTTTGCTTTGAACACTTTTTCTCCAGTTGTCTGATCCAAAGCCCGCTGAAAGGCTCACATTGACTTCAATGGGAGTGGGTTCAAATCCCAAACACCTGGATAGTCATTTTTAACTCTGATAGTTTGTAGGCGTTGCCTTTCACTTATTAACTATTCTGCCAAGCTTGCAGTAATAAAATCTCTGTGAATATTTGTAGAATACAATAGGGCCTAATTATCTCAGACTATATGGTGCAATGCACAGAAGGCAGGGCTGCACAGGTGGCCTACTTTGGATTAGAGCTTATTACTTCTGATGACATTGAAAATGGAAAGAAAAGTTTCAAATATTTGTCTCTCAAGAGTACAGGCTGAATTTGCAAAGCTGGTAGTTGTAAAATAAATATTTTAAGTTGTATATTTAAGCATATTTAGTCCCTTTCCAGAAGCTCATCAAAGTCAATGGGAGTCTTTCGATTGACTTCAATGAACCTTTGAAAACAAAACAAAAAATTTCAACCGACTCTAGTATTTGGGCCAATTATCTTAAACCTGGCCTCTGTTTTTACACCTGCACTTGTTTGAAGGAGCAATTCTGGTCAGTTGACTGTCTGAGTACTTGATTTATAGACACAAATAGCTATTTAGATATCTTCAAATATGCTGAAAATAATTGCACCCACAAAATTGCAGGGATACAAATGGCACCCTGTTTGAGATTAGGCTGAATATTTGACTCTTTAACATAAAGAAGTATAAATCACATTCTTCAAAGTGTTGTGACCAAAAGATGTTACCATTTGATGGCTGTCTGGAGGTCTAAGTTTGGCAGTGTCACTCCTGTTCCTACTGGACAAGATGCTGCATCACACAAACCACCATAAGGTTTGACATCATAATCTCTCTTTCGTCTCCATGATAGTCTTCCTAGTTAAGACGCATTTTTAATAGCGATATAAGGAAGTTTGCATTCTCTTCACTTGTACCATGCTTTAGTGGATAAATAATAGACTTCAGTATCCATAACTGTTAATCAGGCCTCTTTATGCTCACACTAAATTAACACCATTTATTTTAAAGGTGTTTTGAGCACAGCACTGAAAGTTGAAAATACACTTTCCACCTGAGAACATTATGTAGTGTTAAACATTTCTATTTAGGGTTTTTCTTG
The DNA here is from genome assembly GCF_013100865.1 of Trachemys scripta elegans. Taxonomy (NCBI): domain Eukaryota; kingdom Metazoa; phylum Chordata; order Testudines; family Emydidae; genus Trachemys; species Trachemys scripta. The sequence goes on along the minus strand of NC_048298.1, from coordinate 171,666,360 downwards.
GTGTTTAGTGTCAAGGATGCTGAACTGAGCTCAAAAGTTTAGATTTCACTTTCTGAATATAGGGCCCAAGAAGTATGTACTTGTACATTAATTTACTTTGCACTTTACAAGTTAATTATATATTTATTATAAGTAAATTTATACCTTTCTTTCATTTTATTTTTATAAATCTTAATATGCATTCTGCTCCATACATCCTTTTCCCTACTTTGTCATTGTATTTCGAATATTAAATTAATAGACACACTTGCCTTATAATCCTTGGTTCTCTTTCTTGCTTTGTCAATGATTTCCTATATGCGCTCAGGAAAATCACTTAACCTCTCTGTGTTCCATTTTCCCCATCTGTAAAATGGTGATAACAGTACTTAACTATTAGAAGGGTATTGTGAAATTTGATTATTTCCTTTTTTGTAAAGTGCTTCGAAATCTGGTATGCAAGATACAATAGATAGGAAAATTATTAGTCCTCACTCTCAGTCCCATGCTCTTTCCACTGGTCCCTGACCCTCTTGTAGGCACAGAATGAGTAAAAAAAACAAAAACCTTATTGATATAAGCCAATATTCATCCCAGAGCAGGGAGAACACACTAGACCCTACACATCAGTTAAGCCCCACACTATGAAACTGAGTGATGTATGAAGTGTTGTTTATGCTGCTCCTACATTGGTGAATTTCACCTATGGGGCCATATTCAGGTCAAACTCTTAACCAATTCAATTGGAGTTTGGGTAGTTTAATGACTAAAGGCCTGAGCCAAAGCCCATTGTAGTTAATGGGTGTTTTTCCACCAACTTTAAAGGGTTTTGGATCAGGCCCTACATAATATAAAAATTATAGGTGTGACAAAGTGGGGTTTTATTCACCTTGTTATGTTGCATGTGAGTATTATTGTTCTATACTAATACTGTATGTACTTCAGTTTCCCTGGGTACTGCACCAATACTTAGGTGATGGGAACTGGGGGTGTGACTTTTGCAGAGGCCCTCGGGCAGCTGAGGCTGCCTAGCTCTACATGTAGGTGATGGCTGACGCCCTTCATAATCTGAGACCCAGGAGGCGGATATGACCATGTGACTTTTTGCCTGGGAAGCAAGACAAAGGCCAGAAGGAGGAGCAATGGGTGTGTTGGAGGTCGGGTTGCTGGAAGCTGGGCAGTCTGCATTTTGGGACTAGAAGAGGGGGAGTCCAAGGCGTCTGACCCGGGGGTCCCCCAAGATGGACTTGGTTGAAAGTCACTGATTTCTGTGCAAAAAAGTTCTGTTCTACACTGTGTTCCTGTTGACTAATCAACCTTTCATTTTACACTGGTGAAAGTCGCATCTGACAGCGGAGTTTGGGTGCAGGGTCCTTTGGCTTTCCTAGGAGCCCCACCAGACGGACTCATTGAGGGAAGCACATGGTGTGGAAGGGGATGCTGAATGCTACAAGGTCAAAGCTGTGTAAACTTCTTGCCCTGGCGACAGTATTCTCAGAGAGAGGAGGCATGCTACCCCAGAGTCCAGACTGGCTTCATACAAAGTAGTTCCAGAACATTGGCCTGGTGACTCCGTGACAATAGCTTTGGCCTGTACTTTCAAAATACTGTTATTCATTATATTCATATTACGTATTCATATTACATGAATAAGGTAAGATTTTGTCATGGATATTTTTCTTTATTGCCTGTGACCTGTCCCTGACTTTTACCTAAAATATTCATAATAAAATGGGAAGGGCTGGGCAGCTGTGGGGTGGCTGGGAGTTCTGGGGCCCCCACCACCCATGGGGGCTCAGAGCTCCAGGGTCCCCTGGGCCCTCCAGTGGTGGGGAGCTGCAGGGTCCTCCTGCCCAGCCCCTGCGGTGGGGAGCTGCAGGGATCCCCCTGCTGCCCCCATGGTGGGGAGCTGTGGGGGTCCCCCTGCCCTGTGGGGATACACACACACCCCAGGCCGCCATGGCTGGGAGATGTGGGGTACAGCCCCCGCCCATGGCAGCTTGGAGCTTGGGGGCTCACCGCCTCAGGCGGCCGGCATATCTCACAGCTCCCTGAGCTGTGGGAGGTGGCGGGACCCTGCAGGTGAAGGGACCTGGGCTGAAGTCACGGAGGTCTTTGGAAGTCACAGTTTCCGTGACTTCCGTGACCTCTGTGACAAAATCGTAGCCTTATACATGTGCTCCTGCAGGGCTTCATCGAGTTTAGAGCCTCATTCTGCCTTGAAAAGTTTATAGTCTGAATAGACAAGAAAGACAAAAGGTTTGTGGGGAAACAGAGACAGAGATGAAGTGACTTGCCCAAGGTCGTAAAGCAGATCTATAGCAGACCTGGATATAGGTCCCAGGTCTCCCGACTCCCTGCCCAGTGACCTATCCACTAGACTACATTGCCTCCTCTCAGACAAAAGAAGCTAAAAAAAGTCTGTCACTATCTGACTGTTGCTAGTGCTGCTGGCATAGTCGTTGGCACCTAACCCCAAGAGCGGGGCTTGCTTTGAGAATCCCAAGCAGAGGGAGGTGCCTCCCTCTAGCTTGGACTCAGACACCAAACTTCCTGGGAGCAGGGGAGGGGGGCATGCCTTAAGACACACCGCTCAACTTGGCTTCTCCCATTCTCTAGCTTACATGGAGAGCTGCCAAGTGTGCTGGCTTTTGTGAATCCCATTCTGAGGTGCCTATCTCCTGCCATTCATTGTACAGGGAGCCTTGGTGCCAAACCCAGGCTTTGTGAATTCCAGTGACTATCTAGGCACCTAAGGCTTGGTCTACAGTAGAAAATTAACTACACTGGTCATGGATGTGAAAAATCCACACTCCTGAACATCATTGTTAAGCTGACCTAAATTCCCATGTAGACAGCATTAGATCTACAAAATAATTATTCCATCAACCTAGCTACTGCCTCTGAGGGAGGTGGATTACCTATGCCAACAGGAGAACCCCTCTTGGGGTATGTCTACAGTATGAAATTAGGTTGAATTTATAGAAGCCAGTTTTATAGAAATCAGTTTTATACAGTCAATTGTGTGTGTCCCCACATAAAATGCTCTAAGTGCATTAATTCGGCGGACTGCATCCACAGTACCGAGGCTAGCGTCGACTTCCGGAGCGTTGCACTGTGGGTAGCTATCCCACAGTTCCCGCAGTCTCCGCCGCCCATTGGAATTCTGGGTTGAAATCCCAATGCCTGATGATGCAAAAACAGTGTTGCGGGGGGTTCTGGGTACATGTCGTCAGGCCCCTCCCCCTCCATCAGAGCAACGGCAGACAATCGATTCGCGCCTTTTTACCTGGGTTACCTGTGCAGACAACATACCACGGCAAGTATGGAGCCCGCTCAGCTCAGCTCACCGTCACCATATGTCATCTGGGTGCTGGCAGACGTGGGGCTGCACTGCTATACAGCAGCAGCTCCTTGCCTTTTATACCTATCTCATAGAACTGGAAGGGACCTTGAAAGGTCATCGAGTCCAGCCCCCTGCCTTCACTAGCAGGACCAAGTATTGATTTTTGCCCCAGATCCCTAAGTGACCCCCTCAAGGATTGAACTCACAACCCTGGGTTTAGCAGGCCAATGCTCAAACCATTGAGCTATCCCTTGGCAGTAGATGGTGTATTACGACTGGTATCCATCGTCATTGTATTCCTCAATGAGTTCGATCAGAGGCACCTGGACAGACATGTTTTGTCTCCTGGAGACTCAGTCCTGCCAGCAGTCCTATTGAACTGTCTTGACGATGATGGCTAGCAGTCATAGTACAGCATCTTCTGCCAAGAACCCAGAAGATGCCGATGGCTATCAGTAATGCTGCACCATCTGCTGCCAGCTTACGATGTAAAAAATAGATGGATTTGTTCTGTATTCATTTACTTCCCCCTCCCTCCATGAAATCAATGGCCTGATAAGCCCAGGGTTTTGAGAACAATCTTTGGGGGGGGCATTCTGTGTGACAGTTGTTTGTGTTTCTCCCTGATGCACAGCCACCTTTGTTGATTTTCATTCCCTGTACCTGTAAGCCATGTCATCACTCGCCCCTCCCTCCCTCCGTCAGACAATAGTTTCGCGCCTTTTTTCAGCCCAGACGCCATAGCACTGGGATCATGGAGCCTGCTCAGATCACCGCGGCAATTATGAGCACTATGAACACCACGCGCATTGTCCTGGAGTATATGCAGAGCCAGAACATGCCAAAGCAAAACCAGGCGAGGAGGCCATTGCAGCGATTGCAGCATGGTGACGAGAGTGATGAGGAAATTGACATGGACATAGACCTCTCACAAAGTACAGGCCCCAGCAATGTGCAAATCCTGGTGTTACTGGGGCAGGTTCATGCCGTGGAACGCCGATTCTGGGCCCGGGAAACAAGCACAGACTGGTGGGACCGCATTGTGTTGCAGGTGTGGGACGATTCCCAGTGGCTGCGAAACTTTCGCATGCATAAGGGCACTTTCATGGAACTTTGTGACTTGCTTTCCCCTGCCCTGAAGCACCAGAATACCAGTATGAGAGCAGCCCTCACAGTTGAGAAGCAAGTGGCGATAGCCCTGTGGAAGCTTGCAACGCCAGACAGCTACCGGTCAGTCGGGAATCAATTTGGAGTGGGCAAATCTACTGTGGGGGCTGCTGTGATCCAAGTAGCCAACGCAATCAAAGACCTGCTGATATCAAGGGTAGTGACGCTGGGAAACGTGCAGGTCATAGTGGATGGCTTTGCTGCAATGGGATTCCCTAACTGTGGTGGGGCGATAGATGGAACCCATATCCCTATCTTGGGACTGGAGCACCAGGGTACCCAGTACATAAACTGCAAGGGGTACTTTTCAATGGAGCTGCAAGCACTGGTGGATCACAAGGGACGTTTCACCAACACCACCATGGGATGGCCGGGAAGGGTTCATGACGCTCACGTCTTTAGGAACACTACTCTGTTTAAACGGCTGCAGCAAGGGATTTACTTCCCAGACCAGAAAATAACAGTTGGGGATGTTGAAATACCTATAGTTATCCTTGGGGACCTAGCCCTACCCCTTAATGCCATGACTCATGAAGCCATACACAGGCAGCCTGGACAGGAGTCAGGAGCTGTTCAACTACAGGCTGAGCAAGTCAGAATGGTGGTGGAATGTGCATTTGGACGTTTAAAAGTGCGCTGGCGCAGTTTACTGACTCGGATAGACCTCAGCGAAACCAATATCCCCATTGTTATTGCTGCTTGCTGTGCGCTCCACAATATCTGTGAGAGTAAGGGGGAGACATTTATGGCGGGGTGGGAGGTTGAGGCAAATCACCTGGCCGCTGATTACACACAGCCAGACACCAGGGCGGTTAGAAGAGTACAGCAGGGTGTGGTGCGCATCAGAGAAGCTTTGAAAACGAGTTTTGTGACTGGCCAGGCTACAGTGTGAAACTTCTGTTTGTTTCTCCTTGATGAACCCTCCGCCCCTCCCCCCCCCGGTTCACTCTACTTCCCTGTAAACTAACCACCCTCCCCTCCCACCTTCGAGCACCGCTTGCAGAGGCAATAAAGTCATTGTTACTTCACATTCATGCATCCTTTATTAATTCATCACACAACTAGGGGGATAACTACCAAGGTAGCCCGGGAGGGGTGGAGGAGGAGGGAAGGAAAAGGACACACTGCGGTTTAAAACATTAAAACTTTAACACATATTGAAGGCCAGCCTTCTGATGCTCGGGCAATCATCTGGGGTGGAGTGACTGGGTGGCCGGAGGTCCCCCCCACCGCGTTCTTGGACGTCTGGGTGAGGAGGCTATGGAACTTGGGGAGGAGGGCTGTTGGTTACACAGGGGCTGTAGCAGCAGTCTCTGCTCCTGCTGCCTTTCCTGCAGCTCAACCATATGCTGGAGCATATCAGTTTGATGCTCCAGCAGCCAGAGCATCGACTCTTGCCTTCTGTCAGCAAGCTGACGCCACCTATCCTCTTCAGCCCGCCACTTGCTCTCTTAAGCCCGCAATTCAGCCCGCCACCTCTCCTCTCGTTCATATTGTGCTTTTTTTGCACTCTGACATTGACTGCCTTCACGCATTCTGCTGTGCTCTGTCAGCGTGGAAGGACATCTGGAGCTCCGAGAACATATCATCCTGAGTCCGCCGTTTTCTCCTTCTAATCTTCACTAGCCTCTGTGAAGGAGAAACATTTGCAGCTGGTGGAGGAGAAGGGAGAGATTGTTAAAAAAGACACATTTTAGAGAACAATGGGTACACTGTTTCATGTTAAATTTTGCTGTTCACATAATCCAGCACATGTGCTTTCGTTACAAGGTCGCATTTTTCCTCTTATATTGAGGGCCTGCTGGTTTGGTGTGAGAGATCACTCACGCAGTGCCAGGCAACAGATTTCGGCTTGCAGGCAGCCATGGTAAGCCACAGTCTTTTGGCTTTTTTAACCTTCTTAACACGTGGGAATGGTTTCAAACAGTAGCTCCCTCATTTCCCATACCAAGCACCCGTTGGGTTGGCCATTTAAAATGGGTTTGCAATGTAAAAGGAGGGGCTGCAGTTTCCGGGTTAACATGCAGCACAAACCCAACAACCTTCCCCCCACCCAATTCTCTGGGATGATCACTTCACCCCTCCCCCCTACCATGTGGCTAACAGCGGGGAACATTTCTGTTCAGCCAAGCAGGAATGGGCACCTCTGAATGTCCCCTTAATAAAATCACCTCATTTCAACCAGGTGACCGTGAATGATATCACTCTCCTGAGGATAACAAAGGGAGATAAGGAATGGATGTTGTCTGCATGCCAGCAAACACCGGGACCATACGCTGCCATGCTTTGTTATGCAATGATTCCAGACTACATGCTACTGGCCTGGCGTGGTAAAGTCTCCTACCATGGCGGCCGGGATAAGGCAGCCCTCCCCAGAAACCTTTTGCAAAGGCTTTGGGAGTACATGAAGGAGAGCTTTCTGGAGATGTCCCTGGAGGATTTCCGCTCCATCCCCATACACGTTAACAGACTTTTCCAGTAGCTGTAATGGCCGCGATTGCCAGGGCAAATTAATCATTAAACATGCTTGCTTTTAAACCATGTGTAATATTTACAAAGGTACACTCACCAGAGGTCCCTTGTGTGCCCTCAGGGTCTGGGAACACACGTTGGGTGAGTTCGGGGGTTACTGGTTCCAGGTCCAGGGTGAGAAACATATCCTGGCTGTTGGGGAAACCGGTTTCTCTGCTTCCTTGCTGTGAGCTATCTTCATTGTCTTCATCATCATCTTCCTCGTACCCCAAACCCGTTTCCCTGTTGCGTGATTCTCCATTGATGGAGTCAAAGCACATGGTTGGGGTAGTGGTGGCTGCACCCCCTAGCATGGTATGCAGCTCCACGTAGAAGCGGCATGTTTGCGGCTCTGCCCTGAACCTTCCGTTTGCCTCTCTGGCTTTGTGGTAGGCTTGCCTTAGCTCCTTAATTTTCACGCGCCACTGCTGTGCGTCCCTGTTATGGCCTCTGTCCTTCATGGCCTTTGAGAATTTTTCTAATATTTTGCCATTTCGTTTACTGCTACGGAGTTCAGCTAGCACTGATTCATCTCCCCATATGGCGAGCAGATCCCGTACCTCACGTTCTGTCCATGCTGGAGCTCTTTTGCGATCCTGGGACTCCATCATGGGTACCTGTGCTGATGAGCTCTGCGTGGTCACCTGTGCTCTCCACGCTGGGCAAACAGGAAATGAAATTCAAAATTTCGTGGGGCTTTTCCTGTCTACCTGGTCAGTGCATCTGAGTTGAAAGTGCTGTCCAGAGCGGTCATAATGAAGCACTGTGGGATAGCTCCCGGAGGCCAATAACGTCGAATTCCATCCACACTGGTCCAAATCCGACCCGCAAAGGCCAATTTTAGCGCTAAGCCCCTCGTCGGAGGTGGAGTAAAGAAATCGGTTTAAAGGGCCCATTAAGTCAAAAAAAAAAGGGCTTCATTGTGTGAACGTGTCCAGGCTTAATTCGAATTAACGCTGCTAAATTCGACCTAAACTCGTAGTGTAGACCAGGCCTTGTTTGCACAGGTATCGTCTATACTGAAGGTCTGTAGTGGTGCTGCTGTAGTGTTCTAAATGTAGAGAAGCCTTTAGTTTCTTTGTGAATCTAGCCCAAAACTTCAGAAGCTTACACAACCCAGTATGAACCTCTCTGGTTCATAATATAGGCTGAAAACTTAAAAGCTTTCTGTGCAGATAGTTAGTATTTTCTCATTCCAGCTGGGTAGAAAACACCATAAGAGTAGTTTCTCTTTCACGCATCCTATTCTGGTTGAATCCAGGAAGTAATAAGGCACATGAAAGTAGAAACATAAAGCTTGGGTTTCTCTGTGAAATGTCTGTGGCTGCAACTATTACAAGTAACACTTAAGGTTACAGTAAAGGAAAAAAGATTAGAGAAAAATATTTTGTTGTATTCCTTCAGCTTTACTTTGTGATAGCTCTTCAAGTACGGACTGTTTCACTTTTTTTCTACTGTATAATCAATTAGTCACTTTGCCTTGCTGAATTCCCCCAGGAGTATGTCTGTGTAGTGTTTTACATAGCAACAGGGGAGAGAAAAGTATTTTAAAAGCTGGAAAATTTGATTAAAAAATTATAAAACTTGTCATGTACGAGGTCAGAGGGATGGTAGAACCTGAAAATTCATTTAACTCATATCTAGAAAATGACTACACTTCAGGTTAATGCTGTCCCTTTTTGTAACATTATTTGAATCTTTAAAAAAGTTCCAGTTCCAGTTCGGGGTTTTATTGCAGTTTGAGGTAAAAATTCAGATTAGTTCCTGTATTACCCAAACCAGTTTGTCCATCCTTTATTTAAGCCTCTCATAAACTATACAAATTGGACAACTTTTGGGCCCATCTAAAAAAAAGTCAGTGAGTGAAATTACTCAATTAGCTTCTGTATAGAAGCAGATTTTCAGCATTAGTAATTGGAAACCTCTTATTAGCATGAGTTACTGCAGCTGAAAACATTGCCAAAGTTTGGTAATACAATCATGTTGTGATGGGCACTGTGTGAAATAAGCCAGTGCCACCACTGTAAACTCTCATTTGCGAAGGCTTTTTAGAAATGCTAATGAGAAATGTCAGGCAAGTCTGTTGTATTTGGTATATCTGGGAAAGCTCAAAGAATCTCCTGAGAGCAACTATTAAAAATATAGGATGCAGGCTCTTATCATATTACAAGACTGCGGTGTTTCTGATTCTTGGTGATTTGGAACACACTTTACAAAAGAAATGCTAAAATGTTTTTTCCAATTAAATAATCTCCAGAGAGAAAGCAGAGTTTTGAATATTTGTGCAGTGCATGCCAGATCATATGAAAAGATCTGTGACAAGAACGACCCTCACCATGTTGCATTAGAAACTAATTGTAAAACCCCATGCCCAGGCTTTCATTCACTGCCAATGATTCATTCATTTAAACTAACCAAGTCTACTTCTTGTTAGATGGAAAGAAAAAGCATGTTTGTTATCCTTTAAATAAAGTTTGGCATGCAGGGCTAGATCCACAAAGGAAAAGCGATACCTAATTGCCACTTTAAATGCCTGATTCTACCAAGGTGCTTGGCACCATAGCTCATACATAAGTTCTGGTGGAATTCTCAAATTAGGTGTTCCCCCACCTAGCGAGCCTTCATGGCCCAAACTGGTAGGCATGCTATGGGCACATGAGAGAGACTGGGGGAGAGGGAGAAACATGATTAAATCAGAGACATAGTATGTATTAAAATACCCAATAGCCCAGTGGACTGGGTACTCATTTAGAATGTGTTCACATCCCCATGTTGCCTAAATCTGAACTGGAGGCTGAACCCAGGTTTCCCATATTCCAGCTGAGTACCCTAATCCCCAGTCTAGTGAGCAGTCTGTGGTCTTTCTTTCAAATTCTCCTGTTGAAGTGGTCGTATAATTTTTTTTTAATTAATTGGTCCAGAGAGAGAGATTGTCCCTGTAGTTCAGCAGTTAAGGCACTCACCTGGCAGATAAGTGACTTAAGTTTAAGTCCCTGTGTTGATGAATATTTAATTATTTATATAAAGTGGAACTGCTTTACTAGGAGAGATTAAGAGCATCCCATCCTGGAATACCCACCAGCCTGGTGGTCAAGGCATTCAGCTGAAACATGGGAAACCTTGATTAAAGTTCCTGCTGCGGAGCAGGGTTTGAAAACAGGTCTCCCACATATCAGGCATGTGTTCTAGCTACTGTGTGGGAGTACTCAGTCTGTTTTCCCTGTGAGAAAGGGCTGACCTGGGTTAAGCACCTAACTCTAGGAGAGGGTTCACAGCTGTGAGTCCCCCATGGAGCTATGAACCCAAATATCTTTGGGGGGTGGGGCTTCAGTCCTGCTCCTCTCCTTGGCATTTACTATTGGCTAGCTTAGCCAGCTCCCTGCTCAGTTTGCTGGCTTTTGTTAATCACATTCCTAGGCACCTAACTCTCCCCATGCACTGTATAGGGAGTCTGATCACCTAATTTGGGACTGTGGATTCCACTGGGTGACATGGTACCTAAAAGTTAGGCACTGCAACACTGAATGGTGCTGGAACCCCATGCACCCAGTTACAATGCCACTCCTCAAACCCAGGAAAAACCTGAGTGGGTAGTGAGGCAGCTAGCAATTCTCCTCTTTGCTGCTGCTTTGGGGCCAGCTCCTGCAATAGTGTTCCTCCCTGGGGTCCTGCCCAGCTTCCAGCAGCCCATGTCCCTTCTGTTAATAGGACTTTCCCAATCACAGCCTCAAGATCCGCTACAAGTACCTGAACCAGACCAGCTGGAGCTTTGCTGCCATCATCCAGGCATTGAAAGGGGATCTGTGGTGAGTACCTGCAAAGGGGAGCTGGCCAGGAGAAAGGGGGTGGGGAGCCCTGGCAGGGCAGACATGAAGCAGTTAATAGGGCAGTGTTCCTTGCAGTAGGATCCAGTCACTGACTAACCTCGAAACAAGATGGTTAATTGAGCAACATCTGTGCAGTAGGAGCTAGACATGCTTGGGTTAATAGATCACTAGTGCCACTGTGCTGGCCAGGACAGGGTTAATAGGAATGTATCCATACCATGGCAGCATCTAGTTTATCTGCCCAGCTGCAGGACCACTGCATAATCATACTGGAAGGTAAGGGCCCAGAAATGTATGTTTGCCTAGAGCCCAGTGATGAGTTAATCCAGCCCTGCACAAGGTCCCTGCTTCCTTTAGTTTTATTTTTTCAATTTTTGTTTCAAAGTGAATTTAGTGAGGGTGTAACATGCCAGACTGATAGTCTTTAGCATAGATAGTCTTTTGCCATAGTGCACTCTCCCCATCATACAGCCCCATTCATGTCTCAACCTTGAATCAGAGGGGCCAACTCTAGGGATGAGGGGACAGTTCAGTCTGCATGATCATTCCATCCTTGAGCATTCTTCTGAGGCTGCCAGCCAGAATGCTAATTATTATGAACTGTGAAGATGAGAGAGACACTTGTTTACTTGAAACTGGACTCAAACTAGCAATTTACTTATAGGAGCAGCAATGTTTCAGTATCATGGTTGCTAGGCTCGGACTTTGAAGCCTTTGTTCCAATCCCAAATTTGCCATTAGCAAGTTACTTACTTTCTCTGTGCTTATGTAACTCACATGCTTTATATTGCAGCATTAGATTTTTATGGCCCAAAGAAAGGGAGAGAAGTAGTGGGGAAGATGCATGGATTTTTGCTTGATGACTGTGTCTGCACACATGTGCAGAGAGCAGGGCAGCACAACTCAGCTGGAAGGGCATCCAGAAGAAGGTTATGGCAGTTGCTAGAGATGCTCAATAGCTGTTTCTGAAACTGTATGGGAAACCTGCATTAAGGCCAAGCACCCTAGCAGGACTTTATCCTCTGAGAGCTGAGCCAACCTGAGTGTGTGTGGGCAAGTTATAAATATAGTAGTTAAAGGAAAGCCCTAGGACTTAGTAGCTGATGTAGGTAAGATCCATGGATGTGTCTTCTGTGAGGGCTGGGTCCCTAGCCCTGGTGAGTGCTATTCCAGCTTTACTTGCTAGAGATTCTTCTAGAATGTTTAGTCCACTGCGATATGTTTTATGGATCTAGAAGAAGAGCTGGGAGGGGAACATTTATCACCACTAGAGGTTACGCAGCCTGTGGAATATTTAATTATTGATTAACTGCTTTAAACTGGGATTCTGTCTCAATTAAAGAAAATAGGAGCTTGGTGAAATGAAGGCTTACAAATCTTACCTGATTTAGCTGGGTTTCTGGGGAAGAGATACTGCTGTATAGAGTGAAAGCCTTATAGACATCCAGGGAACTAATATTTTATATGCTGATTCCAATATCTGTATTACTTTGAATACAGGTTTCCTCTCTTACCTGGAGCTAAAGAGATTAATCAACTCATAACACAAGGAGTGGAATGCTGCTAGCTGTGGAAGTCCCTTGTTTGCTGACAAGGTATCCCTAGCTTCTGTTTGCGAGAAGCAGGGAATGGGCAACAGGGGATGGATCACTTGATGATTACCTGATCTGTTCATTCCCTCTGGGGCACCTGGCATTGGCCATTGTCAGAGGACAGGATACTGAGATAGATGGACCATGGATCAGAGCCAGTATGGCCTTTCTTATGTTCTTGAGGTTCTGAGGTGTTTGAAAAGAACTGATGCCTTTCGGTACACACATGGAAGAATTCAGGTGAAGAATCCAATACACTGCATATTATGGCCACACTATAGAAACTGAGAAATCATCTCTGAAAGAAGAGCAGAGGTGAATGTGTTTATGCATATGCTAACACACACACAGGTTTGTATGAGGAACAGCAGTAGATGTCTTGCCTAATAATTTGTATTTAGTTTTTGAAATACTTGTCAGTTACTTTTATTTACAATTTTTGTGCATTAAATGTTTGTTTTTCTAAGAAATTATAAAATTCTTTCTCTTTGAATCCAGCTGTAACTATTAGCACCTTCATCAAGGGTTCTACATACAAGATCCCTATGATTTTAACTCCTGTGTAATTCTTTCTGAAAAGACAGTACACTGGCCTGTGCTTCAGCAAAGAGTTAAGCTGAGGTGCAGGAAATATGGGAGTGTAATAGAGTTAAACCCATTACTTCAGAAACCCTGTCCCAGTTACACTTCTGTTTCCCTATTTGTAAAACTTGAGACCTATGAATACAAACTACTCATTCATAAAGAAGACAAGGCAAGACAGTATTTCATTATAGAGAAGATCCAGGACAATGATACTAGCTGCAAGTGGTTAAATCAACCTGCTTAGTGTTCAGAAAGATAGGGACTTAGTATCCAAATGTGCAATCAATGAATACATCACATAAACTAAATAAAGGAGGAACAACTGTATAACTTTAGAAAGTGTGGTTAATCCTTTCCTACTGGACTGGGAAAAAAAGTTTAATTGTAATTCTAATGGTGGGTTAAACTTTATTATGGGTTAGATTAAAACTGCTCAAGCTGATGTGTGAATTCACCCTTCTTTTAAAACAGTTAAAAGAAACCCCAAAGGAGTTACACCTAAAACAAGACATAATAGCATCTTCCCCGAAACATGTGGACAGGGAGTTCCACTGTTGTGGTGTGTTCTCTCGCACAGAAACCAGGGACAGACAAGAACTGAAATAGAGGCAGAAAGCCAGAAAACCAAGCAAGAAAGCATAGGCTTAATGCGACCCTGCAATATGCTGGATCTGTTGGCCAAAGAAGCTTGGGACTATAAGCTAAGAAATTGCTCGTTTTGTTCTTGGCCCTTCCTGCTTTCAGAGCAGCAGGAATATGTACATTCCTTGTAAATAAACAAAACTGCATCAAAGAAAATACCAGACTCCATCAATTCCTACTTCCAATTGGAATATCCTCGGGGCCCAAAATTTGACTAGCATTCAGGTAAAAAAGGGCCAACAATATTTTAAGCAAAACAAATGAAGTTATTAATTCAGTAGAAGAAAAATCAGATTTGATAAGTCTTCCAATAATACATACATACACACTATTTAGATAGTACTGATGAATTACATGTGAGAATGTTTTCACACGTTACAGTATTGGAAAACAGAGCAAATGAAGAAAAATGGAATTGCAGATCAATATAGATAGTATTTTTATGGTATGTGGTTAAATAGATTAGAAATGTAGTTAAAATATGTTATAGAATGTGATGAGTCCTGAAGAACAAAATAGTGCTTATTAAATAGAAAAGTGCTCCAGGATATAGATAAAGATTTGGAAATTAAAATCATATTTCATAAACAAAGCAGTGCTTGATCTTAACGCATGAATAGGATAGGAGAACTCAAAAAAACCATCACCACAACAGAAAAACCAACCCTAGCTGCCGCAGAAAGAAGTTTGCTTCAGTGACGCTCTGAGTTAATACTGAAACAATGCTGCATCGTTAGGGACAGTACTGCTGCAATGTCATCTTTCAGGGAGGGTACTGAAAATACTTGGCTTTTTTCTCTCAAAATTTAGGTGGGTTAACTCTATTATACTGGACAATTTAAAAATGGATAATTACAGTCAAGTCTACTTACAGTGGGTCTGAAATTGGCTATGGGTAGGGCTATTATTATGTCATGGAAATCACGGAATCTGTGACTTCCAGAGACCTCCATGACATTTTCTGCCCCAGAGCTGGACTGCTGTCAGCAGGGAGCCCCGCAGTCTCAGCCGCTGCTGGTGGAGGCCCCCAACAGCTCCTAGCTGCTGGGCAGCAGGGGGACCCCTGAGCTCCCTGGAGTCCCCCTCCCCACTCCCTGCAGGTGACAGGAGCCCCCCCCCCCCACCTCCCCAGCTGCCCAGCCATAGCAGGCAATGGGGAAGGCAGGAGGAACACCCAGCAGCCCAGCCATGGCAGGCAATGGGGGACCTCCCCAGTAGCCCAGGAGAGGGGGGCACCAGAGCCCCACCAGGGCAGGGATTGGACCCCGGCAGCAGCCCAGCCACTGTTGGTGCTGGACCCTCCCCGTTTTGTCAGGAATATTTTTAGTAAAAATCACGGACAGATCACGGACTTCCGTGAATGTTTGTTTATTGCTCATGGCCTGTCCGTGATTTTTACTAAAAATACCCATGACCAAATATAAGCCTTAGTTATGGGATTCACTTTCTAGCCTGAAATAACACAGCAAAACTGCATCTAAAAGTGATCACCTTCCACCCCAAAAGCAGCTTCACTTAGGTGAGGACACCCTCACATAAAATGATATATGGTTTTATTTCTGTATATTTATAATAGTTGTAATATGGTCGGGGTCGTAGACAGCAAACCTGGAGGGGGAGATTGAGTGTGGCTTGGCAAGGGAGGTGGAGACTGGAATGAGAAGCCTGAGGCAAGGAGACTAGGTAGGCAAGGAGAATGGAGATGGGACAAGGAGCCAGGGATTGGGAAGAGACAGGACTGGGAGAAGTTAGAAGGGATGGAGCAGAAGGTGTCAAGCTTAAGGGAAGTGGGCAGAAGAATCTGTGCCTATTAGAGCACACTCCCCTCTAGAGCCTGTGCAATGGAGCCCACGATTCCTGAGTTTCACTGTTCCTTTGCTGACACTAACTATCTGTGAAATCCACTGGCAAAGTGTGTGTCTCATCTTCCTCTAGTGCTAGTCCACATAGAGGATGACCACTAACTACTGCAATCAGTTAGATCAAGTGGCAGAGGTCTATGTCGTGAATGTAAATATTGCAACCCTGCTGATGAACCAGCCATCTGGGTGTCAGTATGTTACATGATAGAATTACTGATTTTTTTCAGTTTTAAAAACTTAGGAAATTACACATGCACACACAGTCTAAAAGAACATGCTTAAGGTTGCAAAGTGAACTTCTCAAAAGTTAGGAAATGCCATATTAGGGTTGCCTGTGCAACCTTACTTCACCCCCTTGTGAGTATGCATTACGAAACGGACTCACTGGCTGACCTTGCAGTCAAGTCATTTCCCCTTACTTCTCTGCCATGGGGCAGCAGAGGGAGACAAGGAATAGGTCCCTGCCACAAACTTATACGTGGGGGTGGTACACTGAAGTTTTGCCTAGGGTGGCAGATTGGCTTGAGCAGCCTCTGCTGGAGAAGGAAGACATAAGCACTCACATCCACCCTCTTCTCTTGGTTTCTGGCCCTGGCACCTAAACCACTTGGACTGCCTGCTCCATAATCTATACTGTCTTCTCTTTCCATAGAAGCTCATTCCCAGGGCTTCTTCCTATGTGCTCAGCCTAGCCTTTTCCACATTGGCTGCTGACTTTTAATTGACTATTATTTCCTAGCAAATTACAGGCTCCCTTTACATCCCCTAGTCACGTGTTCCCCTTTGTCATGTGAACTCTGCACTCATTCCCTTCACCAGGGAAGGTAGCTAAACCTGGCATAAAGGCAGATGTCACCCAACCTCTAAAAGAGCCAGCTCACCCTATGGCAGTCTGAAATCAGAAACATTAGGTATAACATTCATTGTTTGCTATCAAAGATGCTCAAGACACAATGGAAAAGTAAATCCTTTTTACTGTACTTGTTATTCCAAAGGAAAGTGAATGATAGAAAATAAGTCCAGATTTCTTTCAACGGCAGCAGAAAAACACCTTGGTTTTAAAGGCAGAAGGGAGCACTATGACAGTTTCATCTGACATCCTGCATAGTGCATAACACAGGCTATAGGGTTTCACTAAGTGGTTCCTCCATCAAGCCTATAAATTCTGAGTGAGCAGGAACACACATTTTGGAAAGACATCCACATGCATTATAGCCAGCTGGATAAAACCCTTCCTCTCTGGTGTTGTGGAGTTCAGAGAAATGAGAGAGAAAAAAAATAAAAAAAACTTCTAACTTCAGTCACAGCCCCAGTGGACCAGAGAGGCCAGGCATACAAGAGAGAGGGCACAGGACTGGTAATCAGAACACCTGCATTTTTCTATTCCCAGCTTTGCCATTGAGCCATGTTATGACCAGGAACAAGTCACTTCACCTCTCTTTGCCTGGGTCTCCCCATCTGTAAAACGGAGATCTTCAAGTTCGGGCTGCTTATTTCCATTTTACAGGGGAAAATGAGACACAGATTTAGTTGCTGCCTACACTACAGATTTGTAATGAGTTTGTAAGCAGGTGTCTCCATGCCTGCTCAACCCCCCACAGGGTTCATACCCCCATGGCAGATACAGCTTCTTAAAATGTGTTTCCTGTATTTTGACCCTATGCAATAGCTGGGCTGGAAGCCCTTTTCCTGCTCCATTGTGGAAGAAGGTATGTGGTGCCTGAGGTCTGAAAAAAAGCTCTCCACAACATTTTTTCAACATTTTAATCAATTTGGAAGCTGATATGAAATCCCTGCTGATGATAATTGCAGATGACCCACAGATTGGTGGAGTGGTAAATAACAATGACAAACCAGTCATGCCCAGTGATTTGGATCACTTGGAGAGCTGGGCTTATTCAAACATACATTTTAATAAAGCCACACATCTAGGAAGAAAGAATGGAGGCCATTTCTTCATGGTGTAGGAATGGGAGGTGAGACTGCATTGGTGAGACCGATACGGGAATACTGTTACAGTTCTGGTGTCCACATTTTGAAAAAGTAGAGAGGGTGCAGAAAATAAATTGGGGACTGAAGAAAATTCTATGCAGTGAGAAATTTAAAAAACTCAATCTGTTCACCTTGTGATCTTTTTATAGGTTTATTTGATTATGGTATATAAATGGAGAGAAAATATCAGGGATCTTTTTAGTCTAGTGGGGAAAGGTATAACAAAAGCTGGAAGCTGAAGCCAGACAGATTCAAATTAGAAATAAGGCACGGATTTTAATGGTGAGGTTGATTAACTACTGGAACAAACTACAAAGGGAAGTGGTGGATTTTCCACATCTTGATGTCTTCAGATCAAGACTGGATGCCTTTCTGGAGGATATGCTTTAAGCAAACACAAGTTACTGGGTTCGGTGTAGGGGCAACTGGGTGAAATTTCATGACCTGTGATATAGAGGCAGTCAGACTAGATGATTTAATAGTCCTTCTGGCCTTACAGTCTATGAATCTCAGAAAAACTCAGCATGGCATGGAGAACAGCCTCTGCTATTTTACTGCATAGCCTGTTTGATCCCAAAAATCAACAGTGGCCAAGGGGGGTGATACAGGGGAGCAATTTAAAATCCAAAGGGGCTAGCCAGGGGTAGGGCATGAGCCCTGCAGGGGAGGGGTGGATCTAGCAGTCACTTCACAGGGCCATTTGTCAGGATGTCAGCCTATTGGGCAAAAGATGGTGGGGAGGCAGAGAGACTCTGACATCAGACATATAAGGCAGGAGTAACCTTGTAGACGGCTGTGACTTTGCAGCAACAAATCTCCTTCTTGTGGCTCTCCTTGGAGCATTTGTGTTCACACACCTGAGAGCGAGCAAGGCGCCTCTTTGGAGTGTTCTCCTTTCCTAATGCTGATTTTTGGTTGATAGCTTGTACACAAAGGACATCAGTTAAGAGCCTTATTGAGGTTTGGAACCTGTTCAGTCTGATCCATCTATTGCCTGCTGAGCTCTAGGCATAGGAAACACTAGGATAAGATGACAGAAAAATTGCCTACCTAGGACTGTGCCCCTTAGAATTATTAGGGCCATTTGGAGTTTGTCCTTTTGTGATTCCTTTTCCATCCCTCCCCTTCTTTATTCTTCTTTTTTTCCCTTTTCCCTCTCCCCCTGCCTTCATTAGAAGGGCAGCGCTGCTCTTCAGCTCTCATTGTGGGAGGTCCTCACAAAGAGGAACATGCTCTACTTATAAGAAGTGCAAAAGGCTACAGGTGGGAAGACACAAGATTTTTCACAGCTGGTGAAGGGAATCAGAGCAGGAGGCTGAGAGTCAGGACTCCTGGGTTCTATCCCTGCCTCTAAGGGAGAATTGTTTATTCATTGGATCAGGAGTCGGGACTATTGTCTTCTCTTCCTAGCTGTGCCATTGCCTTGCTGTGTGACCATGGGTAGGTCACTTCCCTTCTTGGCGCCTCCATTTTCCCATCTCTCCAATGGCAATAGATACTTTCAACTTCCTGGCAAGAATGAAACTTGATCAAATAATCCACATCGATCAGATAAGGGATGTTAAAGCCCAAGGAGCTCAGAAGAACAATGGAGGCTTGCTGGGTGGGCCAAACTCTATATTGATTTCTTTCTGACCATCATCCAAAGCCAATAACACATCTTTCAGTTTGGAATCCAGGGTTGTAAATTCCCAGGAAACCTCTGATTTTGATGTTCAGATGCTAATGGGACTGGAAATTGTTTCCCGGTTCCTGGGTGATGGGGGGCCTAGGCAATGAGACTCTGTCTGGACTCTTAGGCCCCGAATCATAGACAATAGAGATGGAAAAGTTTGTTAGCTCCTCTTTTGAACCCGGAAGGGCTTAGCTGTGTCTCAAGTCCTGTGATCTAGGAAGTGGGCTGAATTGAAACCCTGATCCGAACCCACCACACTCTGGGAATTTGGATCTGGCCATTAATAGGCAAATGCTCCATAGCATTAACAGAGCAGATTTTCCTGGATAAATCTCACAGCAGATTACAATTGCAGGTAATTATTAGACTCCCATGTTGCTGAAGGACACTGAGCCACAGAGAAGGAGTGATTTGCCTAAGGTCCCATAAGTCAATAAGAAAAGCATCATTCCTATCCCCTCCTCCAATCACCGTGAGCAGATTCCTTCCCTTTCCTCCCCCCACCCAAGCTAAAGGGTCTGGGAATAAAGTCCTGGTTACAATTCCCAGCTTTGGAAGGGACTATTCCTCTAGGTGTAAGTGCAGGGGCCTGGAAATAAGGGCTCCTGTGCTCCATCCCTAGCTCTGTCACTGACTTTTAGGGTGACCCTGAGCCAGTGGCTTCCCCTGACCAGGCCACAATTTCCCATCAGTGATGTTTAGGTCCAAGCCCTATAGCCCAGGGATTGAAAAGCTTCATGAATGTGTGTAAAGTGCTGGGAGATCATAAAATGGGAGATGTCATCCCTGCAGTGTTTTGGATTCCTTGCTGTTGGGCCTATTTGTTCCTTGGCAATAAGATATGTGTTTGTTTTCCCAGCCACTGTAGGTAGCTTAGTGTCTATGCTCTGCTGGGCAGTGTAATACATTAGTGAATATACCTTCCCCCCCATCCTGCACTGATGTTGGAATGTGAGGAGGAGGATGAGGGACAATGAATGACTGAACATCCACTAGCCAGGCTCCAACATCTAGAGCAAGTGAGTGGCATTTAGCATTTCTTTAGTGGCTTCCCCTTTTCAGTTCAGGGAGGGGCAGAAATGGAGATGACTCTGAGACTTGATTTCCAAACACAGCCCCCTAGGATCCTTTCATCCTGGGCTGGGGCTGCAAGTTCCCTGCACGGTGTTCTTCAGCTTAGCACCTACAACACCCCCATTGAAATCAGTGGGAATAGAGGGGGCCTTGCACCTCATGACTGGGACCTTCTGAATCTTAGTCAGAAAATAGTTTCCTTGGGGCAGTCTGGACACCTGAGTTCTATTCTTTCTGTAGCCTAAGGGAAAAGGAAAGGGAGTGCAGCCTGGGGCTGAAGGAGGGACCTGCTTCTCCCAACTAACTGAAGGTCTTTGTGACTGACCCAACTGCTCTAAAAGCATGAGACTCCCCTGAAGTCACAATGCCGGGGATGGTGAGAGGGAATTATGGGAGCAGTCTGTCCTCTGAGTCTCAATGCCCGTTGGCTGAAGTGCATGTTCAGGAACAAAGCTCCATAGGTGGCCCTGGAGCCATAGGGAGGTGGTCCCTCCATGCTCGCTGTGGGTGAAGCAGCTCCAGGAAAGGCCAGAAGGTGGAGGTGCCTGGTCTTCTGAACAAGAAGGAGAGCCACTCCCAGAGCAGACACTGATGGGGAAGAGGTTCTTTCTGGGCCAAAATGGAGGGAGGAGTATAAAAATATTGCTCAGGCATGCAGGAGTGAAATCAGGAAAGCCAAATCCCACTTGGAGTTGCAGCTAGCAAGAGATGTTAAGAGTAACAAGAAGGGTTTCTTCAGGTATGTTAGCAACAAGAAGAAAGTCAAGGAAAGTGTGGGCCCCTTACTGAATGAGGGAGGCAACCTAGTGACAGAGGATGTGGCAAAAACTAATGTACTCAATGCTTTTTTTGCCTCTGTCTTCACAAACAAGGTCAGCTCCCAGACTGCTGCACTGGGCAGCACAGTATGGGGAGGAGGTGACCAGCCCTCTGTGGAGAAAGAAGTGGTTCAGGACTATTTAGAAAAGCTGGACGAGCACAAGTCCATGGGGCTGGACGCACTGCATCCAAGGGTGCTAAAGGAGATGGCGGATGTGATTGCAGAGCCATTGGCCATTATCTTTGAAAACTCATGGCGATCGGGGGAGGTCCCGGATGACTGGAAAAAGGCTAATGTAGTGCCTATCTTTAAAAAAAGGAAGAAGAGAGATCCGGGGAACTACAAGCCAGTCAGCCTCACCTCAGTCCCTGGAAAAATCATGGAGCAGGTCCTCAAGGAATCAATTCTGAAGCACTTAGAGAAGAGGAACATGATCAGGAACAGTCAGCATGGATTCACCAAGGGCAAGTCATGCCTGTCTAACCTAATTGCCTTCTATTAGGTGATAACTGGGTCTGTGGCTGAGTGGAAAGCAGTGGATGTGTTATTCCTTGACTTTAGCAAAGCTTTTGATACGGTCTCCCACAGTATTCTTGCCGGCAAGTTAAAGAAGTATGGGCTGGATTAATGGACTATAAGGTGGATAGAAAGCTGGCTAGATCGTCGGGCTCAGTGGGTTGTGATCAATGGCTCCATGTCCAGTTTGCAGCCGGTTTCGAGCAGAGTACCCCAAGGGTCAGTACTTGGGCTGGTTTTGTTCAATATCTTCATTAATGATCTGGAGGGACCTAGACAAATTAGAGGATTGGGCCAAAAGAAACCTGATGAGGTTCAACAATGACAAGTGCAGAGTCCTGCACTTAGGACAGAAAAATCCCATTCACTATTATAGACTAGGGACTGAATGGCTAGGCAGCAGTTCTGCAGAAAAGGACCTAGGGGTTACAGTGGACAAGAAGCTGGATATGAGTCAACAGTGTGCCATTGTTGTCAAGAAGGCTAACAGCATTTTGGGCTGTATAAGTAGGAGCATTGCCAGCAGATCGAGGGACATGAGCATTCCCCTCTATTCAACATTGGTGAGGCCTCATCTGGAGTACTGTGTCCAGTTTTGGGCCCCACACTACAAGAAGAATGTGGAAAAATTGGAAAGAGTCCAGTGGAGGGCAACAAAAATGATTAGGGGTCTGGAGCACATGACTTATGAGGAGAGGCTGAGGGAACTGGGATTGTTTAGTCTCCAGAAGAGAAGAATGAGGGGGGATTAGATAGCTGCTTTCAACTACCTGAAAGGGGGTTCCAAAGAGGATGGATCTAGACTGTTCTCAGTGGTACCAGATGACAGAACAAGGAGTAATGGTCTCAAGTTGCAGTGGGGGAGGTTTAGGTTGGATATTAGGAAAAACCTTTTCACTAGGAGGGTTGTGAAGCACTGGAATGGGTTATCTAGGGAGGTGGTGGAATCTCTTTCCTTAGAGTTTTTAAGGTCAGGCTTGACAAAGCCCTGGCTGGGATGATTTAGTTGGGAATTGGTCCTGCTTTGAGCAGGGGGTTGGACTAGATGACCTGCTGAGGTCCCTTCCAACCCTGATATTCTATGATTCTATGATCCATCTGGGCAAGCAGTACCCCGAGCATGGCAGGAGCTGGGCAAGGCTGTTCTGTGGCTTCCTCTACAGAAAACAGAAGACCCTGGAGCCCAGCCCAATGGCCCAGGAGGCATCTTCCTGCCCACTCCATGGAGACTTCCTAGCCCCACATGGGCAGGCAGTGGGGGAGCCCCAGGTGAGCACCAGCAACTCAGTCTACTCCCAAAAGTACAGTTGCAGCACCTTGGAGTTTGGGAGCATCAAGGCCAAGGGCTCAGGGCAGGAGGTGAGGGATCCTTGCCCCCATAACTCATCCTACCCCAAAGGGGACAGCAGCTCCTTGGAGTCCAGCAGGATTGTGGCTGAAGGGGTGGAGGATCCCAGCCAAGACATGGGGCCTGAGCCACGTGAGTCCCATTAACACTAGTGGGTCCTACACAGATATACCCTATAGCCGGGCGTTGTAGGGAAAGGAGCAACTGTCTCTTGGGTCTATGATGCTCCTCGGGGTCTGGGACAATATGAGGCCTTCTCTGTCCTGTGACGCTGAGGCTTAATGGGACTGAGGACATCTCTTGGATGGAATCTGAGGCCTTCTCTACCATGGACCCTTTCTCAGGAGGGGGAAATATTAACCCTTCTCTGCCCACCACACCCCAGGCCGTCATCCCAGCAGCAGCAGAAGTTACCCTCTGCCCTTGTTGCCCTGATGCAGGGAACCCTTAGGGACCAGGATGACTATCCGGACCTGGCCCCAGAGGAAGGTGCTCAGAGAGTCATCATAGAGCATCTCCAGGGCACGGAAAAGGTAAAATATATTTCCAGCTCAACTGCAGAATGAGTCCATCCTACCCCTTGCACCATCCTGACCCCCTGTGGGAGGGCTTATCCTGGACACTCCATAACCCCATATGGGGAAGCTTATGCCATATGACCCTGAACCCGTGAAATGGAGATATTTGTCCCGCACAATCTGGTGTCTCCTTCCCACACAGACACTGTCTCAATTCCTGACCCTGCCTGTGTAGGAGGAGATTTATTTTGGGAAAGGGGGGCTTTTCTTGGACTTCACCAGGGTGTGTGTCAGTTCTGGAGCTGGTTTGAGTGTGGCAGGAAGGTCTGTGGCTATCAGACACTCTCTTTCCTCCCAACCCCCCTCTCGGTGGGTGCAGGATGAGGTTGAGCAGATCCACCTCTTGCATGCCAGCCTCACCATGTGCTTCACCGCACAGAAAAGCAGGCAGGACACCCCAGAGTCCCACTGCTCCAAAGCAGCCCTGGGGCAGAGGATCAGAGTGAGTGAGCGACAGTGCCTGCTACCTGTGTGGGAGGGAGCAGGGGGCCTTTCCTGGGCTAGCAGGGTGGGGAATCAGTGAGATTGGAGGGGTCAGCAGCAAACAGGAATTCCTGAGGCAGAGGATTAGGGAGTAGAAAAGGGGGAAATTCTGGGATTAATTTGTAAAGGACTATGAGGGAATTGTGGGGCTGGATGGAGGGGCAGCAGAGCCTTGGGGAATGGAGGAATCAGGTGGTCCCTGCTGGGTAGGAGGGAGGGAACTGGGAAAGGAGAGCCCAGGAGAGAGGTTGGGATCCTGCTAGCGATGTCTTTGAAGCCTCCTCTCTGGGAAGTCAGTGGGGCCTGAGTCTCACACTTCTTTGTCTCTCACAGGTGCTGATTGAAGAGCTGCTCATGGACTCTGTACCCACCCCCATTAGCTCTATAGTCGTCATGTGCAACTTTAGGTACAGGGAGCCTTGTGGCTGGCTCCCCTAGCCTCAGTGTTGTTCTGACCCAGAGCTTGGAGCCACTGACCCCTTCCCCTTTCAGGTCACCTGCCAGCTATCAGAAGTGGTAGGAATGTTCACTTTCTCCTGACTGGGCTGTTGATTTCACTCCAGTAAATTACAAACATCTTCTGTATGACCTCTACAGTGATCCTCTCTGAAAGTGGTCATACAGAAGGGCAACAGGATCTAGAAAGCAGGACATGTGGAACCAAAGGTTGCTGATCCCTGCTCTAACTGATCAAGTGCCTGAATTTCAGAGCTGCCACAGCAATCAAAACTCCAATTCAAGGCAGTGCACTCTGTGTACCCTTAACAGCTCTGGAAACCAGTAATGAGAAAGGACCTAAACACGATAAGCACAGGGATAGCGGAGCAGCCCTTTTGTCAATCCAGAAAAAACCCTGGAAGAGCAGGGGCATGGGAGAGACGGCTGGGGGTTAGGAATACACAGTGGGGAAGGGGAGGCTGAATTGGGAGAGGATTTGCAAGGGGGTCCAGATGGGTGCGGGGTAGGGTTACCATATTTCAACAATCAAAAAAAGAGGATGGGAGGAGCCCCGCCCTAGCCCCGCCCCTGCCCCTTCCACTCCCTCCCACTTCCTGCCCCCTCAGAACCCCCAACCCTCCCCCCCACTCCTTGTCCCCTAACTGCCCTCCAGAACCCCACCCCCTACCTAAGCCTCCCTGTGCCTTGTCCCCTAACTGCCCCTTCCTAAGACCCCCCCCCCAACTGTCCCCCAGGACCCTACCTCCTACCTGTACCCTGACTGCCCAAAACCTTATCCACCCTCCCCCAGAAAGCCCGCCCCGAACTCCCGATCCCCCCCCGCTCCTTGTCCCCTGACTGCCCCCTCCTGGGACCCCTGCTCCTAACTGCCCTCCAGAACCCCACCCCCTACCTAAGCCTCCCTGTTTCTTGTCCCCTAACTGCCCCCTCCTGAGACCCCCCCCACCTGTACCCTGACTGCCCAAAACCTTACACCCCCAACCCCCAGACAGCCCCCCACCGAACTCCCTGACCCATCCAACCCTCCCCCCTGCTCCCTGTCTCTTGATTACCCCCTCCCCCAGAACCTCTCTGCCACTTCTCTGACCCCCGGCCCCCTTACATGCTGCAGAGCAGCGCGCTCGACAGCGGGGGAGGGCAGCAGGGTCGGAGCTCCAGACGAACAGCCGGCGATCTGTGAATGCAGGGAGGGGGAGGTGGGGAGGGAGAGGAGGGGAGTGGTGTCAAGTTTCAGGAGAGAGGAGGGGGAAGTGCAGGAAGGGCTCTGGCTCTGGCTGTCGGAGCCCCGGCTGGTCTGTAAGCCGCGCGCACGCTCTGCATGGGGGAGGAGGGGAAGTCCGGACATTGACAAATTCCCCCCGGACACTATTTTTAACCCGAAAAAGCCGGACATGTCCGGGGGAATCCGGACGAATGGTAACCCTAGTGCGGGGTAGAATTTTGCTGGTAGCGTGGCGGTTGCTGTGTAGTATACTCTGAGGGAAGTGTCTGTGGGACAGAGGGTCCTAAATCTCACATGCTTCTTGTGGGTTTCAGCTGCTGACTGAACAGCTGCCCATGGACATTGTGCCCAGTTGTGTCTTCTCCAGCTCCATGGTTGCTGTGTGCAACACCAGCTACCGAAAATCTCCCAACTGACTCTCCTAACCTCAATGCTGCTGAGAACCAGACCAAGGAGTCACTGACCCTGCCTCTCCCTGCTTACCTCCCAACTGTGGTTGTTTCCCTCAACGGGAGAGGGGGGCAGGAACATTCACTCTCTCCAGAGTGGGCTGGCGATTTTTACTCTGATAAGGTTACAGATGGCTTAAGGAAAAGGGGGTTGTCCAGAAAGCGCAGCAGATCCAGTGGGGAGAGCAGGGGAACATGTGCTATAACTGACTGGCTCTGTGAACTTAGCCAGGGCACTTCTCCACCTCATGTTCAGATACCCCAGCTCAAAAGTGAGGATAGAAGGTGTTTCATTTTTTGACTCTTTACTCTTGCTCCCCAGGTACCTGCACTCCTAGGCCCCTCAACAGTGTATGTCTATTTCCTGAAATGTCATGCCCTATCTCTTGCTGGCAAACTGAAGCCTGCCCTCGATCCAGAGCTGTAATCTTGCCTCCAGGCTGCCCTGTTCACTGTGGGCACAAGGAAGGACACAACTGTGACACACGGTACCTCAAAGCAGCACCCTGTACCCCCCATATTCATCCTTCTTATAAAGTAGTGATATTTCACACACACAATACCATTTAAGATGCCCTATGAAAGGTCACGGTCTGCTGCAACTCATCATTCTGTCAGTGTGTATAAAGTTTGAGATGGTTGTTACAGAAATATGTTGTGAGTTTGAGAATCTCCCACTGCTAGTGACAACTAAAGTAGTGACCCCCCCCCACCCAGCCGGGCACTAAACAAACATTGACTAGCAGGGGAATTATAAACAAGAGAGCTACAATTCAAAGATGACAGTTGCACAAGCAACACACAATAGGGATTGCTCAACAATGTGACTTTCCATGGACATGAATTGAGAGTATAAAATAAGGGACAGTGGTATCCTGAGGCCATCTCTCTCCTCCCCCCAAATATGCTGAAAACAACAAGAATACTGGGAAGACAGACTTTGAACTGAGGAGTCTGGATCCCAGGTTTAGAAGGAAATTCAACCTATGCTGCTATTCACTGGCAAAGCATTGTGAGAAACAGCCCAGGCTGGAGTGTTAAGGGGGCACAGCAGTCCCACAATTCCAGGAGGTACCCCAGGGATGCTGTCACAATCACCCACACCCAGGTAGCTCATCATCCTTCTCTGCATCCCCAGGAACAGGAGTAGCCTCTGGTACCTGCTCCATTGCTTGGGTGGTTCCTAACATTGTTAGCTATTTTGACTGCTGCTGCACATTGACCATCTGTTATCATAGAACTGTCCACAGTAACTTCAAGACCTTTTTCTTGAGTTGTAACAACTAATTTACACCCCCATCATTTTGGATGTATAGATGGGATTAATCCAGTGTGCATTACTTTGCATATATCAACATTGAATTTCATCTGGTATTTTGTTGCCCAGTCACCCAGTTTTGTGAGATCCCTTTGTAACTCTTCACAGTCTGCTTTGGACAAACACCTGTCAAGAATGATCTAGATAATAATTAGTCCTGCCATGAGTGCGGGGGACTAGATTAGATGACCTCTCAAGGTCTCTTCTAGTCCGATAATTCTGATTTTCTCTGACTTAACTCTGAATAATTTTGTATCATCTGCAAACATTGCCACCTCACTGTTTACTCCTTTTTCCAGATCATTTATGAACCCATTGAACAACACTCGTCCAAGTACAGCTCCCTGCGGGCCACTGCTATTTACCTTTCTCCATTCTGAAAGCTAACCATTTAGCCCTACCTGTTGTTTTTCTGTCTTTTAACCAGTTACTGATCCACCAATGGACCTTCCTTCTTACCCCATGACTGCTTACTGGTGAGGCATGATTTCTCTTTACAAAAGCTGTGTTGACTCTTCCCCACCATATGTTCATCTATGTGTCTGGAAAAATCTCTTCTTTACTATAGCTTTCACCAATTTGCCTGGTACTGAAGTTAGCCTTACTGGTCTGTAATTGTCAGAATCACCTCTGAGTTAAAAAAAAAAATCTGCATCACATCCTCCAGTCATCTCATACAAAAGCTGATTTGAGTGATAGGTTACATACCACAGTTAGTAGTTCTGCAATTTCACATTTGAGTTCCTTCATTTTGAGCTTACTCTTTAAACCATGCCCTGCACGTTTTCCTGCAATGAATGCTTCTGGACAGGACTCCCTATAGAATCCCCTTACCCCCCGGGTTCCATGACATTTTCTCCATGGCTCTCTCTCCTCTTGCAGACACTGCACATGGCCTTGGATGTAATCCTGATGAGTCTAATGATATTGATCCTCAACACAGATACACTCCACGGGAGGGGTGGGCGGGTTGCATAGTAGAAAGTGGAATATCCATGTTTCCATTGTGTCTTCAGTATTTTGTCCCATTTGAGGTTCTTACTTCTTTAATTGGTTCCTTATTTTAATAACATGCTCATTCAGCGAACTCAGCCTGGAAGAAACATATGCCATACAGTGAAAATGCACAGACAGCCATGCATTTACAATAAAACTGACAGTGGTTCTCAAACCTTCACGTTAAGAACCACAGAGATCCTACTATTACCAGTCTGACAATCCCGTCCCATGTGACATTCTCCTAAGCAAAGTAGGGAAATATGGTCTAGATGAAATTACTATACGGTGGGTTCATAACTGGTTGAAAGACCATACCCAAAGAGGTCTATGTTATACCTCTTCAGTGTTTTGGCAATGAAGGCTGTTCTTCGTTCCAGTCTTTGGTCAGTGTCAAGAAGAGTTCTGAAATTCCATGACCCAAACTTCAGTCTGAATTTTTGTTTTATTTCAACTGCTGAATTGGCTGACCAGCCTGGAGCAGTAGCCTGTCAGGTATGGAAAGGGCAGGGTGTAGGGTTCCTTTCCAGACCCCTTTCCCTAGATTGGGGAGAGCAGCACTATGCATAAAATGCCTGCTCCATTACCCCAGGAGGATACGAACTCCATATCTGCCCTGGTCTGTGGAGAAAGATCATCACCCTAATGCTTTAGTGCAATGTTGTGACTAAGGACTGCCAACAGCATGCTCTGCCTGTCCCTGTCACCACTTCCCCATTGCCACAGAATTCTGGGTTAAATGTTAAAGAAGAGGCTGAACAATCTGCACTATGAATGGATTTAAGAGCGAGAGAGAGAGGTTTATGCACAGCCTTTCACAGTCTCTCACCCAAGCAGCTTTTGCCGCACTGGTGCAACAGAGGCCACAAGCACAGCAGCTGAGATGGATGCAGGATTTGTATTTGGAGTTCTCCTTCTCCTAGATGCACTGCAAACCTGAGTTACCTCCTTCCAGAGTTTTTCCTTCACCACAGTGAAAGGGTCCAGCAGCGGGGAGCTGCCACAGCCCTTCCCCTCTGCCAGAGCCTTTCACTGATATGTGAAACTACATACCACAGTGGGAACACACCCTATTTTTCATTGCAGCATGTAGCTACATGTGCAGTACACATTGCTACCAGTAGTCTGTAGCATAGACAGACCCTCTGTCAAACTTCAATTGTTCAGGTTCAAATTTTCCAACCTGGGGTCTTTGTTTCAGGCTGAAAGTTTCTGGAAAATTACAGCTAAATGGGTCTACAATTTCCAAGAAGCCAAGGTGAAAAATTCTGTGATCTTTTCTTTGACAAGCTCTAGCATGCCCTTTTCTGGAGCAGGGACTTGAAATTTGCCTGAGACTGGCCTTTGTGTCAGGGTTATACCTTTTGCCATCACCATGCAATTCTACCCAAATTTAGCTCAGTGATAAGCCTTTCAATAATAGCAGTTCACTCCTGCTCTGTAAATAAAGTTGATGAAGGTAATTAGGTTGATATATGTAAACTTCTGTAAAACATTTGGTTTGGGATTGAATGACATTTTAATTAAAAAACTAGATTACAAAGTCAACATGGCACACACATCAATTAAGCAGTTTTTAATGTCTCAAATAGCATAGGAACAAGAAGAGAGCCCTATGTGACCTCAGTAGACACACACCTGCTCAAAGATGATTCCCTGTTTACAATTACATTTTAACATTTGTATCAATGACCCGGAAGAAAACAAAATATTTACTGAAGAAGTTTCCAGATGATATCAAGATTGAAGGAGTGGTAAACAACAAAAAGGACAAGTTACTGAGTGATCTTGGTCTGCTTGGTAAGCTGGGCACACGCAAAGAGTATAGATTTTAATACAGCCAAAGCTAGGGAGATGGTGTGGTCTAGTAGCTCAAGCACTAGACTGGGACTCAGGAAACTTGGATTCTATTCCAAGCTCTGCCACGAGCCTGATGGGTGACCTTGGGAAAGTTACTTCACCCCTTTGTATCTCTGACCTCCTTTGCAAAGTGTTTTGAGATCTGCTGAAGAAAAGCATATATCAGAGCTAGGTATTATTTCTTACAGGATGGGGGCTCTAGTCTGGAAAGCATTGACACTGAAAAAGATTTAGGGGTCATTGTGGAAAAACAATTCACCATGAGCTCCATGTGTAACACTGTGGCCAAAAGGGTTAATGTTAATAGGACCTTTGGATGTGTAAACAGAGAAATAGCAAGTAGGAGAAGGGAGGTTTTTATTACCTCTTTTTGGCACTAGTCCAACTGCTATAGGAATATTGTGTCCAGTTCTGGTGTCCACAATTCAAGAAGGAGGCTAATAAAGTGGATGGTTCAGAGAAGAGCTGTGAGAATGATTAAAGGATTGGCGAAAGTGCCTTATAGTGATTGAGCTCCAGGAGTCTCTTTAGCTTAACAAAGAAGTTTAAGAGGTGATTTGATCAGTCTATCAATACCTACATGGGGAACAGAAATTTGTCAAGAGAGGGCTCTTCGCTCTAGATATAACAAGATCCAGCAGGTGGAAGTTAAAGCTAAGCAAATTCAGACTGGAAATAAGACATACATACATTTTTAACAGTGATAGCATATAAGCACTGGAACAATTTACAAAGGGTTGTGGTGGATTTTCCATCACTGCAAATTTGTAAATCAACACTGAATGTTTTTCTAACAGGTATGCTGTAGTTCAAACAGGAATTAGTTCATGAAAGTCCTATGGCCCGTGTCATATAGAAAGCCAGACTATATGATCTCAGTGGTCCCCAGTGGATTTACAATACATGAATCAGTAGAGATTTCTTAGCATCTAAATTCCTTGAAGATTCCATCCATACTAGGTATACTACAGCCTGAGGCAGAGAAGGAATTACCCTGTGTGACAGGGTTGGGACTCACCACTGCAGCGCCTCCTACTGGTCGTCTCGGGGAATTGGTTCGATCCAGTAGAGCGCCCCCTTCTGGTGGCATCCCGCCTGTCATCTCGCCTTTGGTTGGCATGCGGACTCGCATTGCTCCCAACGCACAGCGTCCTCTTTTGGAACCCTGTCCTCCAACAGTGTCCCTTTGTCCATTCATACCCCCTTCCAGGGGCTGGATGACCCACAGTCCTACACCTTCAAGTCCAATCCCCACGGTGAAGGCTCTGGTGTAGTTTCGGCTGGCCGCTCCCTGCAGCCAATGGCTGGGTGTACTGCCAAGAGGAACAAAGGGAAGCGGGGATGGGGACCCAGGCCCGCCCACTACTCTGAGTCCCGGTCCAGAGGCCCTCTAGCGACAGCCTCGCTGTCCTCCTTCTCCTTCCTCCTCTGTCTGTTCCTCTGGACCGCTTCCCCAACAGCCCTCCTTCCCACTAGGTCCTTTCCTACAAGGCCGGCCGCCTGGTAGGCTACGGAGTAGGACCTTCTCCTGCTCTCCAAGGCTGGCCTACGCTGCGCTGTCCATGGTGCTGGCCTCCCAGCTCTGGAGACAGACTTTCCCCTCTGAAGGCCTGGGACAGACTAACTGCTTGCTCCCTGAGCAGTCTTTTATATGGCTGAGCTGGCCCCTGATTGGCTGGCCCCAATCTGTTCTCTGATTGGCTCGCAACAAGTCCTTCTCTCATTGGCTGCCGGAATACGCAGGCGCCTGGGCCTGCCGCAGCCCACACTCTCCAGGTGTGGGGCAGCCACCCCACCACACCCTGCAATTGTAACCCCATCATCCAGTAGTCACCAAGTGGTGGTTTGGTCCCAAGAAACAACTCAGAGCATCACCAGAGATATGCTTACTACCAGCAGTCCTCAAATGCAATTCTGACAATTTATCACATGGAAAGAACCTCCACATTTGTGGCACATAGATACACATGTAGTTGACTGTGAGTGAGTGTGAGTGAGTGACTGTGTGTGTGTGTGAGAGAGAGAGAGAGAGCATATAGACATGCAAAGTAAAATGCAGCTTGTTTACTTTCTCTTCCTATAGTTGCAAAATCACCATTACAGAAATTATTGTGAGTAGATTTTTTTTTGGCCCTTAGGATGGAAGGCCCACAAGCACTCTTTAATGTTCAATCCATTGTCTTCATGAGCTTGTATTCACAACATAATCCAGTTGTGAGGTGTAATAAAAAGAGATGTTAACCATACTTCTCATTTTTTTTCACAGCACGTAAAATAACTATAACTTAATTAAAGTGACATCTTAGGCCAGGAACTATACATATCTTTTTATATCTGACAATTCTACCACAAAAAGTCCTCCTGACTATAATCATTTATCAGGTTTTAATATTGATCTCCCAACCTGTAAATACATTTTTCTAAACAAAATTGCTTGTATATAAATATGGTGCTTCCTTAAAGATGCCTGTGTGCTTCAAATAAATTGACCGTTGCTTGTGTTGTATAAATTGAGGCTGAACTGAGCCCAAGATAGAGGCAAAGTGCAGATATTTTATTATTCCTGCAGTATAACAGCAAAATTATAATATGATAGCATATTTATTTCATTCTATGCTTACATTTAAAGCTTCTACACTATGTCTGCCAAAGTTAACTATACTCTACTATGACTATATTATAAGGAGAGCTAACTGAAAAAATCTTGGAAAATTTTCACTTAATTTTTTGTGGGAAATTTTTGTGCTTAACTTTAAGCATGTGCTTAAGTGCATCCTATTCAGAAAAGCATTTAAGCACATGCTTAAAAGTTAAGCATGTTTTTTAAATTCCATTGACTTCCAAAGGAATAAGGACCAGCTCCAAATCCATTTAAAAATCATCGGACTTCCTTCCTTTTATTTTTGGATCAAGCCTTATGTTCTTTGGTGATCAGGGACCAGCTGAGACCATCAATCCACTCTCCTTTATGACCCAACCCACATATTAGCTCAGATATCCACATGTGAAATGCTAATTTGTGAAGAAATGCTGCCTCTATCCATAGCTGTGGAGGACTAAGCAGAACTGGTTTGGTTGCACTGAACAATGAGGACAAGGTTAGAGTAGCCAATTTCCCTACATATTGCAGAGCCCAGCTGTAATGGGGCTTCCTGTACACAACAGGGTTTAGGGGCATGTAGTATTGACAGGAGGTGGGATTAAAGTTGAGGATAGTGATACCATCGCTATGTTGATACACCAGCTTTTCTTCTCCACAGAGTAGAGACTTAAGAACAATGTAAGATACTCTGGTATGAGGACAGCAACAATGGCTGCAAAGCAGCATGCTTGCCTCTCTAGGTATGTCTACACTGCCATCAGAAGCATGACTGCAGCTCGTGCAGACATACCCCAGATAACTTTATTCTAGATAGCTGGGGTACTCAGCTAATCGAGCTAATTGCACAAGTAAAAGTCCGCCATGGAACATGTCATCACTATAAAGGGAAGGGTAACAGCCCTCCTGTGTACAATACTATAAAATCCCTCCTGGCCAGAGACTCCAAAATCCTTTTACCTGTAAAGGGTTAAGAAGCTCAGGTAACCTGGCTGACACCTGACCCAAAGGACGAATAAAGGGACAAGATACTTTCAAATCTTGGTGGGGGGAAGGCTTTTGTTTGTGCTCTTTGTTTTTGGGGAGAGTTCGCTCTCGGGACTGAGAGGGACCAGACATCAATCCATGCTCTCCAAATCTTTCTGAACAAGTCTCTCATATTTCAAACTTGTAAGTAAACAGCCAGGCAAGGCGTGTTAGTTTTATCTTTGTTTTCTCAACTTGTAAATGTACCTTTTACTAGGGTGTTTACCTCTGTTTGCTGTAACTTTGAACCTAAGGCTAGAGGGAGGTCCTTTGAGCTCTTTAAGTTTGATTACCCTGTAAAGTTATTTTCCATCCTGATTTTACAGAGCTGATTTTTACATTTTTCTTTAATTAAAAGCCTTCTTTTAAGAACCTGATTGATTTTCCCTGTTTTTTAGATCCAAGGGGGTTGGATCTTGATCCACAGGAGTTGATGGGAGAGGTGGGGGGGGAGGGATGGTTAATTTCTCCTTGTTTTAAGATCCAAGGGGTTTGGATCTGTATTCACCAGGGAATTGGTGAAGAGTCTCTCAAGGCTACCCAGGGAAGGGAATTAGCACCTTGGGAGTGGTGGCAGCGGACCAGATCTAACCTGGTAGTTAAGCTTAGAAGTTTTCATGCAGCCCCCCACATCTGTACCCTAAAGTTCAGAGTGGGGAAGGAGCCTTGACAGAACACGAGTACATATTTGGGTGGCAAACCCTACACTTCTTTGCTATTGGCACCCAAGCTAGTTAGCTTAAAGCAAGCTCACCTATGCCTACAAATGCTCCAGTCACACTGCAGTTGCAGCATAGATACACCCTGAGTGGGGTGAGGACTGTAATGGGCCCTATTGGTTATACTCTTGTTACTCACCCATTATGTCTAGCACTGGGGATGTGGGTGTATGCCGTCCCCTACACCAACTCCATCGAAGATTCAGCCTTGAATACATTAGTAAAGGGTGCTCACTCACCTTTGTTTTGTCACAAATCCCAATATCCGTCTCTTTGTCTCGCTATTAAGTCAATGTCACAGCAACTGCAAAACCAAGAAAATGAGGTGATATGCAAATGCAAGGCAATCAGATTGCAATGAAACTCTTCAGGCTAAATTTATTAGTACCTCGTACATCAGTCAGTGGAAGTGCATAAAAGATGTGTATCAAATTAATCCTGCATTTTTATAAAGCCTAACATTTACAGTACCTATAATATCCTTATGCATAAACTTTAATGTGAATTGCCAATGTTTGCAATTATCTGGAAAATAGCACACTCATGATTATTAAAGGAAATGCATATACCTAGGATGACAGAAAACACAATTTTATTGCTCTGAAGAGATAATGTAATGTATAAAATCAGGATAGCATGCTCGGAGGATGGTTTTCAATCATTCCTACGAACACTGACAACCTGTTCTATGGAACTTCAAAAGGAGAGTGTTTGACTTGTGAGCAATAACCCTTTCTGTATAGATTCCTTTTGCATGTGAAAAGTAACTGTAGAATGTCTACCTACTGTCTTCTGCAGGGAGTTATAGAAGATGTTGACAACACAAAGTTTTTTATAGAGAGAGAGAGAGAAAAGGGAGAACTTACTCAAGTTCAATACAAAACTGGAGACCATAGACAAAGTTTCCAAACTTAGGTGCTTAAGTTAAGTCTTTAACAGGGCCGGCTCCAGGCACCAGCTAAGGAAGCAGGTGCTTGGGGTAGACAATGGAAAGAGGCAGCACGTCCGGGTCTTCGGCAGCAATTCGGCGGCAGGTCCCTCAGTCCCTCTTGGAGCGAAGGACCTGCTGCTGAATTGCCACTGAAGAATGAAGCGGCGTGGTGGAGCTGCCACTGAAGTGCCGCCCATCGCGGCTTTCTCTTTTTTTCTTTTCTTTTTTTTCCGCTTCGCCGCTTGGGGTGCAGGGCCGGCTCCAGGCACCAGCCCACCAAGCATGTGCTTGGGGTGGCGCCTGGAGGGGGGCGGCGCGGCGGGGCCCCGGCCGGGCTCTCCGCCCTCCTCCCAGCGCTCTGGCCGCCGGGGGCTCTCCACCCTCCCCCGCTCTCCGCCCTCCCCCGGCGCTCCGTCCGGTCGTGGATTGCTGGCCCGTGGCTGGGCTCGGTGCCCTCCCCTGCCACACTGCGGGGGGAGGGGAGAGGGCGGCGGGTGGTGTGTGGCTTTTTTGCCTAGGGCGGAAAAAAAGCCAGAGCCGGCCCTGTTGGGGTGGCAAAAAAGCTGGAGTCATCCCTGGTCTTTAAATACATATTTAGGCACCTAATTAGGTAGCATCTATTTTCAGCGTACTCAGGACCTGCAACTCTTTCTGAACTAAATGAAAGCCAGAAGTGTTCCGCACTGCTGAAAATCAGGCCACTATTTAGGTGCCAAAATATAGATTTAGGGCCATGATTTTTAGAAATGCTGAGCATTCACAACTCTAACTGAAGTCAATGAACTCTGTGGGTGGTCAGTGCCTCATTCACTGCCTAACTTGCAACACCAGTATGTAGATAATAGAATCATACATGTTAGATATGGGAGAGACCTCTCTGATCAACACTTATCTTCTTCCCAGTTGTATGTTGCAGGTGAAGGAGCCAGAAACCTTTGTTCATGTTGAGTAACATGTTATCCTACAAGTAATGCCACTGACATCAATAGGAGCTTTTGTGAGGAAGATACTATTCAATATGAACAAAGATATCAGAATTTGGCCCATAGTAAATAATTATAAATACTATTTAGGAAGCAAATGGATTACATTGTGCAATTCTTACTCATGACAGTGAGCCGTGACTCTTACAAGGAGTCCCACTAACATCATAGATTCATAGATTATGGGACTGGAAGGGACCTCGAGAGGTCATCGAGTCCAGTCCCCTGCCCGCATGGCAGGACCAAATACTGTCTAGACCATCCCTGATAGACATTTATCTAACCTACTCTTAAATATCTCCAGAGATGGAGATTCCACAACCTTCCTAGGCAATTTATTCCAGTATTTAACCACCCTGACAGTTAGGAACTTTTTCCTAATGTCCAACCTAAACCTCCCTTGCTGCAGTTTAAGCCCATTGCTTCTTGTTCTATCCTTACAGGCTAAGGTGAACAAGTTTTCTCCCTCCTCCTTATGACACCCGTTTAGATACCTGAAAACTGCTATCATGTCCCTTCTCAGTCTTCTCTTTTCCAAACTAAACAAACCAATTCTTTCAGCCTTCCTTCATAGGTCATGTTCTCAAGACCTTTAATCATTCTTGTTGCTTTTCTCTGGACCCTCTCCAATTTCTCCACATCTTTCTTGAAATGCGGTGCCCAGAACTGGACACAATACTCCAGCTGAGGCCTAACCAGAGCAGAGTAAAGCGGAAGAATGACTTCTCGTGTCTTGCTCACAACTCACCTGTTAATACATCCCAGAATCATGTTTGCTTTTTTTGCAACAGCATCACACTCTTGACTCATATTTAGCTTGTGGTTAACTATAACCCCTAGATCCCTTTCTGCCGTACTCCTTCCTAGACAGTCTTCCCATTCTGTATGTGTGAAACTGATTTTTTCTTCCTAAGTGGAGCACTTTGCATTTGTCTTTGTTAAACTTCATCCTGTTTAACTCAGACCATTTCTCCAATTTGTCCAGATCATTTTGAATTATGACCCTGTCCTCCAAAGCAGTTGCAATCCCTCCCAGTTTGGTATCATCCGCAAACTTAATAAGCGTACTTTCTATGCCAATATTTAAGTCATTAATGAAGATATTGAACAGAGCCTGTCCCAAAACAGACCCCTGCAGAACCCCACTTGTTATGCCTTTCCAGCAGGATTGGGAACCATTAATAACAACTCTCTGAATACGGTTATCCAGCCAGTTATGCACCCACCTTATAGTAGCCCCATCTAAATTGTATTTGCCTAGTTTATCGATAAGAATATCATGCAAGACCGTATCAAATGCCTTACTAAAGTCTAGGTATACCACATCCACAGCTTCTCCCTTATTCACAAGATTTGTTATCCTATCAAAGAAAGCTATCAGATTGGTTTGACATGATTTGTTCTTCACAAATCCATGCTGGCTGTTCCCTATCACCTTACCAACTTCCAAGTGTTTGCAGATGATTTCCTTAATTATTTGCTCCATTATCTTCCCTGGCACAGAAGTTAAACTAACTGGTCTGTAGTTTCCTGGGTTGTTTTTATTTCCCTTTTTATAGATGGGCACTATATTTGCCCTTTTCCAGTCTTCTGGAATCTCTCCCATCTCCCATGATTTTCCAAAGATAATAGCTAGAGGCTCAGATACCTCCTCTATTAGCTCCTTGAGTATTCTAGGATGCATTTCATCAGGCCCTGGTGACTTGCAGGCATCTAAATTTTCTAAGTGATTTTTAACTTATTCTTTTTTTATTTTATCTGCTAAACCTACCCCCTTCCCAATAGCATTCACTATGTTAGGCATTCCTTCAGACTTCTCGGTGAAGACCGAAACAAAGAAGTCATTAAGCATCTCTGCCATTTCCAAGTTTCCTGTTACTGTTTCTCCCTCTTCACTGAGCAGTGGGCCTACCCTGTCTTTGGTCTTCCTCTTGCTTCTAATGTATTGATAAAAAGTCTTCTTGTTTCCCTTTATTCCTGTAGCTAGTTTGAGCTCATTTTGTGCCTTTGCCTTTCTAATCTTGCCCCTGCATTCCTGTGTTGTTTGCCTATATTCATCCTTTGTAATCTGTCCTAGTTTCTATTTTTTAATATGACTCCTTTTTATTTTTTAGATCATGCAAGAGCTCGTGGTTAAACCACGGTGGTCTTTTGCCACATTTTCTATCTTTCCTAACCAGCAGAATAGCTTGCTTTTGGGCCCTTAATAGTGTCCCTTTGAAAAACTGCCAACTGTCCTCAGTTGTTTTTCCCCTCAGTCTTGATTCCCATGGGACCTTACCTATCAGCTCTCTGAGCTTACCAAAATCTGCCTTCCTGAAATCCATTGTCTCTATTTTGCTGTTCTCCCTTCTACCCTTCCTTAGAATTGCAAACTCTATGATTTCATGATCACTTTCACCCAAGCTGCCTTCTACTTTAAAATTCTCAACGAGTTGCTCGCTATTTGTTAAAATCAAGTCTAGAACAGCTTCCCTCCTAGTAGCTTTTTCAACCTTCTGAAATAAAAAGTTGTCTCAATGATACTTGAACAAGTGCTGAAGTAAGGATTGTAAAATCTTACCCTATGTGATGTTAAACAGATATAATTTTTTTATTAAAGCTAATATTAAGTAATATGTATTATGTAGTACTCAGGTTAAAGAAAGAGCTTCTATACATCTGGGTATTATGCTTAAATTACCACAAAAGTACAAAGTTTGGTTTAAAAAGTCATAAAATACATATAGTCTGTAGTCTGCAATATCACAAATTAAGGTTAATAAATCGAACAATACAGTTTAAATATTAGCATCCAAAAATTTGGACACATCAGTCATAAAAAGTTATACTAAGAGTAGCTTGTGAAAAGCAAAATATAGGTTGTCCCTCAGTAAATACAAGCAGCCAGAGAAGTATTTCAGTTACTTTCCCAACTTTGCTTCTTAATGGCATTCTAGCTCATTTCTCCTGGTATTGCCAATGTCTGGTGATATGTACTAAATAGATGTCCCTTGACCACCTGATGGTGTCTGATACCAGGAGTCGCCACATCAAACGAGCGTAGCCCTGACCAATTCCATATTCCCACAACGCTTGCTCATTACTGAGATCCCATGTGCCCAGGGCTTCAACTATCAGCATGTGTGTTTGAACTTCATAACCCTTAGCTCTCAAGGCATCGGCCAAAGGGGTGTATTTCTCCATCTTTTGAGCCTGTACGTCACAGAAGGTCAGGATCCTATTCTTGAAAGGAACTATACCATCCACTATGAAGATCTTTTTCTGTTCCTCATTAGTGATGATGGCTGGTGACAGTTGACTGTCCGGTCCAGGGATAGACAAGTTGATGGCAACCTTCCCAATGGATGGCAGGATGGCTTTGACTGGTGAACTTGGATGGCATTGTAGCGCAGCTGCCAGATTCAGGAATGGGGCTTGCAGTTACACAAGACATGGGGTAATGTTTCATTGGCATAGCCGCCCTTTATTCATCACTTGACCCAATTCTCGTGGTGGATTGCTCCATTCAGAGGGATGCAATTGAGCCAGGCCCTGTGGATGAAGTTGGATTGGTTGAAACTGCCCCTAGAGAGAAAGTGGTTCCTGCCCTCCCACTTGCACATCGCCTCAAAGGCCATGCCCTGGTCCATCTTCTGTCTCAGGTGTTCCATGTACTACCAGTGGATGGCATCCTTCAGGGTCCTCTCCTGCATGGTTCTAGCTCTAGGAGTGATGATTGTGTGCTCCATATTCTTGACCTGTGGCACCAGGACTTCCTTTCACCACATCCAATGGCAGCCAATACCCTTCTCCAGCAGTCAGGTAGCATTGTGGGCACAAGTCCAAAGTGAAGCAAAGTCTCCCCTGTCTCTCACAAATTTGCCTTCCAGGTACATGGCAACATCTTGGCTGGAAGGGGTCATGGCGATTTGCTTCCTGATAAAGTCATGCACGGCACTCTCTGTGATGTTCCTCATTGTAGTGTCCAAGAACAGCAGAAGGCAGAATGCGTAACTGATCGCTGCAACATCACATAGATCACACATTCAAGGGACTTGGCGCCACCCTGCTTGTGCGAAATGTACACCAGTTCATTATTGGCCCTCTGGGGAAGAAACAGCCACTTCTTCACCAACTGCCTTATGGTGCCTAATTTTTCAGAGGTAACTTCACCATGGCAGATCCCCTCAGGACAAATGAAATACAGGAAAGTGTTCAAGGCATCAATCTTCTGCCAGGGGACCAGCAGTAAGGAGTTAATCTTGGCCACATCCCATTGGATCTCAGTATCCTTGGGCGTCTGCTGGACACAAAAACCTGATGGTGTGCCAAGATGTCGGTATGCTTGTCCATCTTCAAGAAAGTTCATGGGCTCCCGCTGGATCTGAAATGGTGTCACCTGGACAGAGTCCCTTCTACAGGCATCAGTATGCAGGGATGTGCACTTCCTAGCATTAAAGTGGAGTCCCATCCAGTTGGCAGCCTGGCTGGTTACATCGACCATCTGTTGTAGACTCACAGGGTTATCTGCCCCATCCCAGAGCCCTCACCCCCCCCGCATCCCAACCACCTGTCCCAGCCCAGACCCCCCCTCCTGAACCCCAAACCCTCATCCCCGCCCCCACCCCAGAGCCCACACTCCAAGCCAGAGCCCGCACCCCCTCCTGAACTCCGAACCCCTTGGCCCCAGCCCAGAGGCCCATCCTGCACTCCAAACCCCTCATCCCTGGCCCCACCCAGAGCTTGCACACCCAACCGGCATCTTCACCCCTCACACACACCCCTGCCCCAGCCCAGAACCCTCTCCCACACCCTGAACCCCTCATTTCTGGCCCCATCTGGAGCCCGCATGCCCAGTCCAGAGCCCATCACTCCCCGCACCTCAACCCCCTGCCCTAGCCCAGTGAAAGTGAGTGAAGGTTGGGGAAAGTGAGTGACAGAGGGAGAGGGGATGGAGCGAGCGGGGCCAGGGCCAGGAAGGGAACTGGGCAGGAGTGTTCAGTTTCATACCATTAGAAAGTTGGCAATCCTACCCTGATGCCATACATGTTGAAACCACTTAGGCTGCTACATTCAATCTTAACCATATATTTTGAGCCTTCTGAAAATAAGAAATTTCAATGGTCAAAGCTAATTTGATTAGGCCAGGCAAGAGAATCTAGGATGAAATACTGCACTTTTAGAATATGTTCTTGGGCAGTTATTGTCTTTATTTGGTTCCCTTGCTGCATCATATGTAACCTCTCTGGAAATGGTTCTCCTGAAATACCACACTGAGTATCTACACTGCTGGCAATTGACGGGCAATGATCGATCCAGCGGAGGTCGATTTATCATGTCTAGTATAGATGCAATAAATCGACTGCTGATTGCTCTAGCGTCAACTCCACCTCAACGAGAAGCGCAAGGGGACTCGACAGGAGAGTGTCTCCCATCGACACACTGCACTGAAGACACTGTGGTAAGTAGATCTAAGTATGTTGACTTCAGTTACGTTATTCACGTAGCTGAAGTTGCGTAACTTAGATCGATCTCCCCCACACCCCACCCCGCAGTTTAGACCAGCCCTAACAGGGACTTGCCCTGGACTACAGCAACAATGGCGGCAAAGAGTTAAAACTCTGTTTTTTAGATTGCCTAGGGTGAAGATAGAACTGTCTAGCAACACTACCAGAATCAGTCAGAAGCCAGAACTCAGAGACAAAGGGTTTGGTTTTACTTTCAGTTTTAGTTGGGTTGCAGTGTCGCAGGCAAAGAAATATCGTAACCAGAGGGGACCTTTCTACGCTCCACATTCCTACCCAAGGGAAGACTGAGTCCTTTGGGGATTTCTGGGACACTGAACATCTTATCTCAGCAGAGGCCAGAAACCCAAGAGGCAGAGGAGAGATTCACAGTCAGGCTACCCAGAGCCAGCCTAACTGCACACTGGAATCTAGACCTGATTGCTGCAAGAACCATCTTACTATTCTTCCTATGGATGCTTTGTAAGAATGCCCCCATTCATTTATTTTAATTTTTTGTTTTAAGTCAGCCACTGATCTCAGTGTAGCACCATCCATCAAAGACTGAACGTAAACTCACTATGTGCTTAGGCAGGTGCTGGGCAGGAACATAGAGTGATTTTACTGACTGTACAGGTGGGAGGGGTAGAGTTAATGTATTGCTGTTTCATCTTTATTATCCTGATACTTTTTTCCCTTGTCCCCTATCCTGAATTCCCCATAGCCAATAAAGCCCCAGTTATTATTTTATTAGGGTTACCATATCTAAAAATTAAAAAAAGAGGACACTCCATGGGGCCCTGGCCCCGCCCCCAGTCCCGCCCCAACTCCACCCCTTCCCAAACCGTCCCCGCCCCCACTCCACCCCTTACCCGCCCCAACTCCACCTCTTCCCTGCCCCAACTCTGCCCCCTCCCCTGAGCACCCCGCATTCCCCCTCCTCCTTCCCAGCCACGCAAAACAACTGCCTGAGCGCTACTGGCTTCACGGTTTGCCGGGCAGCCTCCAGACCCTGCGCCCCCTGCCGGGCACTTCCCGCAGCCAGAGCCCGGGAGGTGAAGCACCCAGCTGGGGGCACAGGGTCTGGAGGTCTGGGAGCTGCCTGGCAAACCGTGAAGCCGGTAGCGCTTGGGCAGCTCGGCTCTTCAGCTGCACAGAGCTGAGGTGTCTGGGGGGAGCAGCAGCAGCCGCTGCCGCCGGAGCTGCTCTAAGGTAATCAGGGGACAAGGATACCGGCAAAACATTTTCCCGGACATGTTCGGCTTTTTGGCAATTCCCCCCGGACAGGGATCTGAGGACCAAAAAGG
Organism: Trachemys scripta elegans; assembly: GCF_013100865.1. Lineage (NCBI taxonomy): Eukaryota > Metazoa > Chordata > Testudines > Emydidae > Trachemys > Trachemys scripta. The sequence goes on along the minus strand of NC_048298.1, from coordinate 171,623,008 downwards.
CGGACATGTCCGGGAAAATCCAGATGTATGGTAACCCTAATTTTATTATTCCAGGAAATGGGATAGTTGTTTTACTTTTATACTCCGACTGACACTCCTCTGTAACAGATTGTATGTTAAATATTTTCCCAAGGAACTGGGCTTTTGTGTGCTCTGATCTACTAGGGTTTTCCCTTGGATGGAGGCACCAGGTGCCCTTTTGGTGAACCCAGGACCCATAACCCTGAAGAGAAAAAGGAGAAGGCTGCAGCCAAGCCTTAGGGTTAGGTTACAATATTTTCTTTTACTATTTTAAGCCAGTTTAAAATTGTTTATGGAACTTATATTTCCTCAAGTAGTGTGATCTTGTCAGATCTCCTAACCTGATCCAAGCTAGGTGGGTGCAAGAATGGGAAACCTCACTGCTGCCAGATGTGCCATCATTTGGTTAAGACATAAAACTGATATCTGGATTCAGGCTGCACAAGACGTTCACCTACAAATCTAAGCCCACTGGAAGTCAGAGCCAGTTCAGGATTTAATGCCATCTATGAACACCAGTGCTGGTCTACAAATAGTCACGAATTCTGATGCTCTGACACCGTGCTGGGACACTGATCCCCCCCCTCCCCAGTATCCTCCAGAGGTTTCCCATTTTTATACACTGGAATTGCAGAGGCATTGAAGAGAGCAACATTTGGCCCACCAGTTACTTTAAACTATGATAACTGAAAAAAGGAGCTACATCATGGTAATTATTTATCATCCTGAGTAGGGGCAGTGTGGAGCTATTCCATATCAGCAGGAACTCTGGGACCAACTGCTACTCCGTGTAGGAGAATGCAAATGTTTCCTGAACTCACGGGTTGGTGTGAAGGGGGGCAGGGCTCCATTGCTTCCCCACACCTTCAGGAACCTCAATTCTCCTTGCAGGTCCATTCACAGGACATATGTGCAAAGACTCTTTTACCTATCTTCTCCCTTTGTATACCCAATACAAGTCCAGGAAGAGCCTGTACCACTTTAAGAGCCATAGATCTATTTATAGATTTTAAGACAAGGGACATCATTCCAGTATTTTGGATGGCTGTTGCCTAGCAATGTGCTGCAGTGCCCGGAAATAATTTTGGTAGTACCAAACTTCCCAGCCAACTTTCTATGGCACAGTCCTTGTACTGAATCATGAGTATTACACTTGTGTGTTCTGTTATTTTACATTTTCAATTAGAATGTTACTTGTAAAGTAACTGAACAGGCCACATATCATCTTCATAATGTAAATTCTTATAAAAGTATCCACAACGTAAAACTGAAAGGAGGATTTTTGGACTTTAAAAATATTTTACAACATCCTTCATGTGCCTACCTATTCTATTACAGATTATTTAATGTCTGCCACGCCACGAGTCAAGAACCAGTTGGTACTGTAGTTATATTATCAAGTGTATAAATATTTGATAAATATGAACTCCAGTTTCATTTATGAGAGGACAGGAGAGTGCAAGACCTTGATATAAATGATACATGAGTGACCAAGGTCAAAAACCATAATAGACTTTTGTGTTTAGAGTGTTTAAATAATAAATCATAATCAGTACAGATAGGGTAGAAAATGAAAATCAAATGATGGTAGGAGGATTGAAACAATAAGTGCAGGTGTTAATTCAAACTGACAAAGAGTAAATATTATTTCAGTGAATGGCACATATTCCAGACTTTTAATTTTTTGTCAGATACAGTAAAAAATCTCTCTCACACACACACGGTTTCAGACCACATCCACTCACCATTGCAATAAGGCTCAACTCCTGCTTTCATCATCTTTAGCTGAATTATCTTCTACCCAAACAAAATAAAAGCCTAGTTATTTTCCAAATAATTAAAAATAGCTTCTGTCTTGCTAGAGGCTTCCACACTTCTCTACTGTGTGAACTTTGATTAATAAGTCTTTTGTTGAAAGGCATTTTTACTAAGAGGGAACTCAAGGGAATCTTCTCCTGTGAAATTTCTTTAATGGTGTAAAATGGTATATATTTCAGAATTCAATTATGCACATGAAAGAAGAGAAGAGTCTCTTGCCAAAGAAAATGGCACTGAGTGCTCTTGCTGGAATTCTTTATCATTTGTTTACTTAAAATACATGCTGAGGGTATTGACTGTGCAGCACATAAAAAGGTTTTCTAAGTGAGGAGCCTGTGTTCATACACATATGGATGTTTGATGTGTGTGATCCATGGCACAGGGCAAGCTCTCAGGCAACGGGGAGACCCTCAAACAAAGCATCGGCACAATATACATGCACAAGAAAGGAAAACAAGGTGTTCATTCAGGGGAAAGAAAAAAATTATCCTAAACACTGACAAAGTCCACTCTGGAGTCCGCATGATTGCAAAAAAAAAAAAAAAAATCCAAAAATTAGATATTCTGTACTGTAGCAGTAGACATCAATTAACTCCAGAATAGCTGATCAGCAACATTAATAAGCATCTCAAAGTGTGAAAGCTGGCTATGGGGGAAATGTTACTGTGACGGCTGATCATTCCTGGTGACTGATATAGTTTCTTAAGGCCAGACTTCCAAAGCTATTTTGGCAACTAATTATGCAAATGTGAAAATTTCAAAGGTACCAATACACATTTGAAAATCCCACGTGGCACCTGTCTGCATCTTTAGTTGCTAAATACATTTGAAAACCTGACCCTTAATTCTTCTATGCAAGGGTATCACAAGTTGGTACCAATTACCCCTTATTCTGTGTTTAATTGCTCTTTGATTTTAAAAAAATGTATATTTGAAAACCTTCCCTCTACCCAAAGCAGAAACAAAAGTTTCTAAAGTATTGAGCCCAATTCTCTATAGCCTTACACCTGTGCAAGAGTAAGCAAAGTGTGTGTGAAATGATACCAAATCAGCATGGCAGCATTTTATATACACTTTGAACTGGTAAAAGACCTCATCCTGCAACTAGTTTCATGTGGGTAGAAATCTGTATTTGCCTCAATCATCTCAAAGTTTATGGGGTACTGAGCAGCTTCGGCAATCCTTTTGTGGGGAGCCAGTTGCAGGAGTAATACCTGAATGTCTACAGAAGGCAAAAGGCAATGGAGAATCAGGCCCACCCCAGCTATGTCCACCTTTCACATTGACCTTTTTAGTGCTGTACTCTGTTCCCTCTTGCTTCCATTTTTTCCCCTTTTCTCTGTTCTATTTTGGTTTCCTCTCTCATGTTGTCTCTGTCCATACTGCTGTCCCCAACCCCAGGTCCTATTTTCCTGCCCACTTAACTATCAGGTTATATTTCTTTAAGACATCATTGCAGTCAGGAAGGCTTGAAATTAAAGTTTAAACAAAATTCTGTAATAAAATAAAAATCAGAAATTAAAAAAAATCTATTAATTTCTAGGACACACATCAGGGTGGTAAAAATGCTTGAGCTTTGTCGATAATCCAGCTTCCACTGTTCCTATCACTAGTGGAGCTGCATCAGTGATTAATTATGGGTTAAAAGTTTGTTGGTATAGATTCATCCACACAAACTAAGCAAAGTGAGATAAACTAGAGGCAAACACTTTGAAAAATGACTCCTATCCAAGCATGCAAATGAGAGCACTGGCCATGCATATGAGAGAAAAGACTAATGTACAGTGATATCTCGGGGAGGGAATATACAGGGAAAAGATTTTTATTTTTATTTTTTTTACCTACAGTATAGAGGACAGAATGAGACACCATCAACAAGTGACTATCTCAATACTTTGGTCATTTTCCCACAGGCTTATCAAGAATTATTTTTTAAATGCTGAACAGTATTTCATATTACTACATGTTAACCTGAAGACTGTTCATTTTTTCATTCTGTGGTCCACATTTTATGTGTGAGTGAGAGAGAGAGAGATCCTCTAATACCTCATTTCTCGGCCCTTAATTATTCAATTAAAGCGGAACACGCTCACTAGGAGAAATGGAGGGAACCCCACATCAGACTATCTCATAGCTCAGTGGCTAGGATATTCCCCTGAGAGGTGGCAGATCCCTGTTCAAATCCCTCTGTGGAGGCAGGGGGTAACTGGGTCTCTCACACTCACTAGGCTAAAGATTATAAAGGAGTTAGTCCTCCTCCAGCTGTTTTGTTTCAGGCCTACACACAACGTAGCCACCTACCTGCAGTCTGGACCTATCGTGCTGGCTTTCTTGATTGCATTCTCTCTCCCCATACATCCAATAGCAGCCTAGGCACTTACCCCAGGTTTTGTGGATCAGAATGGTATTCCTGTGAATTTTAGTGGGCCTAAAAGTTAGGTGTTGCAAAGCCTAAGTCCCTTTGTGGCTCTGAGCCAAAATAACCGGAGAGGAAAAGACATAATACCATCTAATCTCCAACTTTTGCCCTTATCAAGCCCTCTTTCCCTCAAATCTTGGGTAAATAGCTGAGCCTTGGAGCTTGCCCTGTCACCAGATTCCAGTACTAAATCAATCTTACTTAACTTCAGTGACTTCAAAAGTTTCCACTGCCGATCTGTGTACAATATTCTAACCAGTCATAGATTCTCTCTAAAGAAAGTAAATAATATACAGTCAGCTAATTCTTCTATTTATTTAGACTTCTTTTAAAAAAAAAAATCACAAAGCGCTCGCCCCATGTTCTGGGCACTTTGGAATAATTTAAAGTTTGCAACACCATATATTAAAATTGGCATAATGGAATCTCCATTCTATTATAATAATAATAATAATAATAATAATAATGTCCATAGTAAACAACAACAAACCCCAACAAGAGACATTTCAATTCTCAATCCACACCCTCCTCAAAAGACACAGGGAAAAAACAAGACATGCATCTGGAAAGTTAACACTCCTTGCTTTGGGGTAAAAAGAGTGGATGTGAGTTCCAGAGCCTAGCAGCCTTCAGACTGTGTCCTGTCAGCAGTCCCCCTTATTTAACACCAGCAGACTTTCTTCCCTTATCTCAACCATGGCAGTAGGGCAGGGAACGAGGTGTGACCCCTCAGTAACCAGGTGCCAAATCTCTTGGAAAGGTTAGAAACAAAACCCTGAAATTCTATCTGGAAATTGGCAGGCAGCTTGTGAATTTCAAGGAGTACTAGTATTATACGGCCACCATTAGGCTGCAAGACCCTCCTACTTGACACGCTATCTCCCTCACATGTGACACTGCCGCAACGTGACCAGCACTGCTGCAGAAATTGAAGTTCTCTTGGTTTCACATATAGGTGAGGCCCTCTGGAATTGGGGACTTGTTTCCCTTTGGTCTGAAATGACCCCAAACTGTTGGCTTCTAGGACACGTTCCAAAGCCCATCTATTTTCAGAGAGTATGGAGGGAGGCAAGGAGGACAATGAGAGCTGGTGAAAAAGTTTGCAGTAGAGGTTGTTTTCCTAGAGAGAGAGATCAGATTAGTTATTTTTTTTAATATGAGGGAAGTTAGGTTACTGGATTTATTTTTATGGAACATACTGTACTATGTTTCTTAAAGTTTCCCAAACGCACATGACTGGAGCTCATTTATTTGATGTTCTCATGGGCTTTTTCAATAAATCACATTAGTTCATTAATTTCATTCTGCACCAGCTTCAGCTCCCAGGTGTCTCAAGATGTAGAACTATGAAGAACATATTAAAATAGTTGCCTATCCTCGAGGAGGCAAAGGCACAGATGAGCATATCAAGGTCACATTCAACTTGCCAAGTGAGTAGGTTAGAGTGCTCTTGGCCATATCTGCTACCTGAGCCACAAGCAGCAGCCTGCGGTTCAACAAGATCCCTGTGTTGGAACCTGTATTATAAATGGTGGATATGATCCCTCAAGTCAAGGAATGTTGAACCGCAGAATACATGCATAGTAAAACAAAGTTCACTGGATGCAGGCTCCAATCTGGGCACAACATCCTTTGAAATGACATTCCCCCAAGTGACTAAGGATTCTGTGGCCTTACTAGTCAGGGAATGTTGTGAAGCTCACTTAGGCCTTGTCTGCTCTCCTGGTGTAAATCAACCTAAGTTATGCTACTCCAGCAATGTGAATAATGTAACTGGAGTCGACATAGCTTAGGTCGAATTACTGTGGTGTCTACACTGTGCTGCATACACGATGGCAGATGCTCTCCGGTCGACTTACTTTAATCTTCTCAGGAAGCTGGAGTACTGGAGTTGAATGGAGAGCACTTGCAGCAGCATCAATCGAGCAGCCGTTAGTGAAGCATGTGTTTTTTTCTTTGGACCAGGAAACCCAGAATCTCAGAGAGGGTTTTTTTTGTTTTCAACTAGACGAAAGGGTTAAATTATTTAATTATCTGTCTTTGGTGAATTTCTGTGCAAATATTTTCATCAGGCTAACCAGGCCTACAATGTGTTTTCCACAGCACAGCTGCCTTAAAATGTACTGACTTGGGCCTGATCCAAAGCCACAGAGGTCAGTCAAAGGGGGTCTTTCCATTTACTTCAGTGGGTTTTGGATCAGGCATTTACAGACCCTCATTCGCACATGCAAAATGTTATATTTAAATGCTAAATTTTTCAATAGAAGTTTAGTTGCTGAACAGTAATTTTATATCTCATGACAAGCTGTATGCCTGTAATTTTATGCTAGAGATCTTGTTACATTGGAAAATCATTCAAGCTTCAATGTAATGGTTTATCAAAGTTTCAAAAGTCACCTGTTACAACTGAAGGTGCAAACGCTTACTTATACAAGGAATCCCTGGTAATTACTTGTGTAACAGTTTGTATGATTTCTCCACAAAATAATAAGCAGTGATCTTTGTGGGCTCAAGCCAATGCCCATTGAAGTCAAGGGCAGTCCTTTCATGGATGCCATATCAAGTTCTGAAAGTCCAGTCTTCCAGCTGCTGCTCCTTTTTGCAATTGATGCAGAAGATGTCAATTTAGCGGGTCACTGCTGCCTGGGCTGCTTCAGGGGTTCCACTACCTGATCCAGCTGTAGTGATTTCAGGGTGGGTGGCTTGAGCTGGCATTAGTTATGTCTTTTTAGAAAGAACTCCTAGAAAATTGAACCTGACCCTTTTAGGGTATGTTCACACTGCAATTAAAAACTGGTGGCTCTCCATGTCAGCTGACTCAGGCTCGGACTGTGGGACTATAAAATTGTGGTGTAGACGTACAGCCTCTGGAACCCCATGGGCTCTGGGACATGATAGTTTTACAGCCCCACAGCCTGAGCCCTGCGAGTGCAAGTTAGCTGACATTGGCCACCGACATAGTGCCGTGTACACCGGTGTTTTGCCAATGAAACATACGTCTGGTAGGGGTATGTTTCTTCAAATCCCTGACTGACAAAAGTTTTACCAACAAAAGTGCTAGTTGTAGATATAACCTTACTTGGAGGGTAGTTTCAACCTCAGTCCTTCTTTGGCCACTGAGAGTTCCTGATGTATTCTTGGCCACTTCCCTCCTCCCCAGCTGGCCACTCACAGCTCACTGTCCTCAGACAGAGAAGTCTAAGGATTCTAGCAGGTCAGTGCTACCATGGCGGCTTCAGGGGTTCCACTATCTGATCCAGCTGTAGTGATTTCAGCTGTATTTGCTGGGTAGGGAGATCTGTATTAGAATCCCTTAGGTAGCCTGCTGATCTCTCTCTGTGGTTTAAGCCTAAGATGCCTGGCTCTGCTGCTGCTTGCACTATCTGTGCCCTTGAAGGTGCTGCCACCGCTTCTGCGGTGCACTGTCCATTGTTCAACAGGCTCAGCTCAGTTCTTATAGAAGGATCAGTAGTATCTAGGGCCCTTGACAGAGTCCTTGCCACCACAGTGACATTCCCAGTAAAAATAGTCTAGTTTCTTTAGTTCCAGATAGGCTCCTTAACCCAACTGTGTCTTGGTCAGGGTGACCTGGGGCACAGGTGATGTGAAAATCTTTTCCTTGTATTTCCCAAAAAAGTCAAATGCATTTTATTGTCCCCAAACTCCAAGTTTAACTGTATCTTAACCAAAGTGCCTCAAGCCATCACATAAAACTGAAATGCATTCAGTCAACTTTCCTTGCTCTCCAACAGATGCTGGCAGAGTGCTCCCTCACCAGTCCTTAAGCTGCTCTAGGTCCCTCTTCTCCCATTTCACCAATGGATGGACAATAGAGAACTCTTTATTCTCTAAGGCTTCAAGCCACAGGGCTTACACATATGCAACTAAGTTAAAACGCCTTAAACTGTCTAGCTTATGGGAAGCGTAAATCTAGATTTGCTAAAAAAAAACAATTCTTTTCTGTTAATTCCATTTTCTTTGTGTTTTTTTTTTTTAATTAAAATCTTGTTTTGCTAAGATTACCATGTATGGGTAATTTCATGCAGATGTTCCCAAAGACAAGAGGACCCTGTAACATTTAAGGCAAGACGTTGAAGGATAAAGAGCTGTTGAAACACATTCCCTCACCTCAGTCTTAATCAAAGGGCATGGGCAGAGGTGTCTGCTCCCAGTCTGGATTGTTGCCAGCAAGCTCCGGCAAGCAAACACAAGAGGAGAAACTACAGGACCAAGTAGGAGATAAGAGTTGGTGGGATGTTGACCACACATACAATTACAAAGTTTTCCCTGAGATTTACTGTAGCTGGGAGACGTTATTGGATGTCGGGCAGCTAAACCCTACACAATGAAACAATGGGAGGAAAACTTCCTCATCCGCACCCCCAAGAACAGAACTGATTACAGTCTTTCAGCTATATCTTACTGCTCCACATTTGTTCACATTGCAGAATACCGACATCAGCATAGTTCCCCTTGAACCTCACATTGTAGTGTGAAGCATCGTATAGGGTCCAAAAAAGTTAACAATGCCGAATTTGATGTCAGGCTTCCTAACGGTGTTTAAATAAGCACCCCAACCCTCCCCTCCCCCACACTCAGCCAGCTCTCTTTATTTTCAGGGCTATCATTATCATGTAAGCACAGGTCAAAATTAAATTTTCATATGGATGTACATGGTGCCCAGATGGTAGTAAATAGATTTAATGCACTTAAAGTGCATATATAAATCTTTGGGTGCTCAAATTAATTTCAGGCTGGACTGCACAATCTTGCATTTACCTGTCTCCAATGTACCTAGTTTTTAATTATTTCTCCCTCTGACATAATGAATGCCATAGAAAAAACCCTGAAGCACCTAGTTTTCATCATAAATCACATCTTTAAAAAAGGGAAGTATAATTACAACAAAATAACCATTCAAAACTGCCTACAATTTACATCTTACCTTTGACAAATAGCAGAGAAAATAACTGCCTAAAGACAATGTACAACACTGATTTAGATAACTTGTTATGCATACATATTGTACTCAACTTAAACAATCTGCATTCCAAAAAAAGCTGTTTAGACTGCTGACAAATTTGTTCTGGCCTAACACAGTGTTCATTTATAACCGCCTTGTCTCGTCTTTAAAATCTTTGTGTCACATCTCCACTGCGTTTGCTTTTTGTTGATTTAAAGAAAGCTTTATCCCATCAACCTACTTTTTTATTGCGCCACTTATTTTTCATCTGAGGTGTCTTCCTGGGTTTTTTTGCCCCCCCCCCTTTTTTTTTTAAATGGCATTCAGTTTCAACAGGAAAGGTGTCATGGTGAAATAAGCCACAATGTAGCCAACACTGTAGTGTTAGTTTACAGTCTGATTTTACTTATGCTGTTCAATCTCACAGTGCAGTTGATTGACCCTTTGCTGATATCTGACCCTTTGCTGAAGGCTGTTTGCAGTCAGATGAAATAAAGTTATACTTAGAGATGTGATGATAGCACATAATTGCTGAAAGTCTGTCTCATGAATGATCATTAATTGTTTGTATTTCAGTATCTCGTAGAGGTTCCAACCACAATCGGATTGTGCTAGGTTTTATACAGCAACGTAGTGAGAGATAGGGTACGTCTATACTTACCTCCGGGTTCGGCGGTAAGCAATCGATCTTCTGGGATCGATTTATCGCGTCTTGTCTAGACGTGATAAATCGATCCCGGAAGTGCTCGCTGTCGACGCCGGTACTCCTGCTCCCCGAGAGGAGTAGGCGGAGTCGACAGGGGAGCCTGCCTGCCACGTGTGGACCTTTGGTAAGTATCTTTAAGTTCGAACTAAGGTACTTCGACTTCATCTACGTTATTCATGTAGCTGAAGTTGCGTATCTTAGTTCGAACTGGGGGGTTAGTGTGGACCAACCCATAGTTCCCACCCTGAAGAGCTTACCATTAGAATATAGCTATTCAGGCCTGTCTGTAAAGGCCTATACTTTAAGAATGTAGGCATGTTTATCATTGTCTGCCTGTGTAAGGGCCTTCTCTCACTGTGACAGTCTGTGGCCCTGTTCTTAAGCTAAGGCCTTTGGCTAAGCAGCAGAGACAGCCATAAGCCGGGAAGCATATGGTCACATCCTCACATTCCAAACTAGTCACATTGAAATAAGGTAATCTGGGGCTGTTAGAAAGGTGATCTGATCTATCACCTCCAGATAAAGGGAAGAGCTTAGAAGATGTAAAAGGAAATTTAGTTTGATAGTTTTCTGTTTGTTAAGAACTCACTTATCAAAAGACATAGTTGGAAAACCCTTATGTCTGTATAGATGTAGTTATAAAATCCTCACTTCTGTATTGTTTTGTCATTATAATTCCCACTTTGCTATTGTTTATTTGCATGATCTCTGTCTGGTTCTGTGATTGTTTCGGTCTGCTGTATAATTAATTTTGCTGGGTGTAAACTGATTAAGGTGGTGGGATATAATTGGTTAGAGAATTATGTTACAATATGTTAGGATTGGTTAGATAGATTTCAGTAAAATGATTGGTTAAGGTATAGCTGAGAATATTACTATATAAATTAGGGGCAAACAGGAAGTAAGTTGGGATTCAAAAATAAAGAAAAAATAACTTGGATTTAAGCTTGCTGGAGTTCACCCCAATAAACATCGTTTGCACCTTCAGATTTCGAGTATTGTTGCTCTCTGTTCATGTGAGAAGGAGCAGGGAAGTGACAGGGTGAAGGAATAAGCCCTCTAACACTTACCGTCTACAAACATGAGGTAGGATGGAGAACAGAGGCACAAAGACATGCTCAGGATCTCACTGTAAGGTAGTGGCAAAGCTAAGAACTGAGCTGATGGCTCCTGACTACCAGTGCAGAGCCCTAGCCAATAGACCATGCCACCTCACATTTATATTTATTTAATATATTCATATACGTTTTTAAAATTTTTACTAAGAAAACTGACATCTTCCAATGCAATGAAAAATTATGTCCCTAGAGTTATTTACAATCACAAAAGATAACATTAATATGCTATTAAAGTTGTCAGTTGAAGTATGGACGCACTCTGAAAAGTGACTGTAAAAATAGCCTGTTCTCACTTTTTAGCTATGCCCCCTCTGTGCATACTAATAATGATATCTGCTTAATATTCTGGAAAAAGAACCAAAACCACTCCTTTACTCTTAGTACCACAACATAGTCAATACAGTTGTGGGAAGGCAAGCTTGAATCTTTTCTTGGTCTTGGTCATGCATCATCAACACCACCATTGTTCACCATGTTTGGAAGTCTGCCTTTATTCACAGTTGTGCTATTCGTCTGGCAACAATGGGTTACAGGTGAACATAAGGGTAAAGCAGATTTGTCTGCCGACTCTTTATTACTGATGTACATGCATGAACCAGAGAGAACCCAGATTGACTCTCACATACCAGGTTGAATTTACATCATTAGCTGTAAGAAGAGCTTTTGGGGGGGGAGGGGGAACTGAACACATTTGAGTTGGGGTCATTGAGACAATAAACATGGAACCCTAAAATACTATTTGTGTAGTCATTTATCATCATAGACCTGAACTTTAAGGTTTCTAAAGCTGTGCTAACTTGGCAACCTTGCACCTGCTCTATATTTTGTGGTATACATTCAATAACAAAGCACTAGATTATTAAGGCTTTTTATTATTATTTTAAGAGAGATCACTGGAAATTACCATGTGGTTGAGTTGATGCTGAGTCAGAATCCTTCAAGTTTTGAATTTCCCATCCTTGTGTATTTGTTTCTCACCATTTAATGTTGAATTAAAACAATCTTTTAACATTTAGTTTTCCAGATGTTTTTAAAGGGTGGGTGGGGCATTTGATTTGATCTTAGGAGATCTGGGTTCTATTCCCAGCTCTCCCACTGACCTACTGTGTGACCTTAGACAAGTTTCTTCACCCCTGTGTGTTGCCATTTCCCTTCTCACCCTTTGTTCACCTTGATATTTAAGCCTCAGACAGGGAATATACAATGCATGGCAAAACTGCTGCACCCACATGGAGCCCTATCGAAGTCAATGGGTCTCTACTGCACCTGCACCATCTGCCCAAACATTGTACATCACAGGATGAAGGCTTTACATTGTAAGCTCTTCCAGACTGTGTTGTAGTGTTTATAAGGCCATTAGTAAAATGGGGACCCAATCTAACCTTGAGGCCTCTAGATGCTACTGTAATGCCTTAAATAAATAAATAAATAAATAATAATAATAATAATGGGAAAGAAAAGTCAAGGGAAAAATAGAGGCACCCTTAACTGAGATATGTTAGCCATTCTACCCCATCCCCTAACATACTAACAAAGGGTACATTTCTCCTTTTATATTTTTGAGGCAAGTTATTCATACTCCAAATCTCTTTTCTTCTTCTCCCCCACCACCATCCTCTCTTACTGCTCTTTCCTCTTCCAACTCCCTCACCTTTCTTGAACGTGAACCCTAGTCACCTTCCAGTACCCTCACATATACAAAAAGTCTCTCACTCCCTGCCTGCCTGATCTCTTTCCCCTCCTCTCACCACATTTCCACATAGACAATCCCATAATAGCCTGGAAGTGGTCAGACTCTAAGATTCAGATTTCACATTAGGAGTAGGCGGTATCTTAAGAGTTAAACATGTTCTTAACTCAGGCTTCCTTAACTGTGGTGTCAAGTAAAACCACTCACATGATAATATAAAATATAATTTTTAAAAAATTATCTCTGGACTACATTGCTCCTTATGGTTTAATAAACTAGTAAATCACTATTCATTTACTTATATTCTAGCCTTATTTCCTATTGTTACGGAGCACAAAAGAACTATAAGCTTAATTTTAATTAGCAAAAATATGATCTTTTACAAAGTACCACATTATTCTGTTGGAGCATTTCACATAATATTATGAAAGTTAATCTTTCCCCAGTGATGGAGAGAAACATTTTGGAGCTGTTCTTCTAAAATAAGCTCTGCTTAAAGTAAATTGTGATTACACAAAGCATCTCTCTATAGAACAAGATGAAATCAGACAAGCTAACATTCCTGAAGGGAAAGGAGATCAGCATCTGGGAGAGAAGGATCAGAGTGGTCTGACTGAGCTGCTAAGGATTGGGGAGGATGGAGGTGGGGAAGTGCAGATGTGGGCATGATTTGATAGCTGGAAAAAGCTCCACTTTTTTAAATCCCCATGGGTTGGGCTGTTGGGAAGGGAAGGCAGGATGACCATTATAGAGAGTCCGGTTACTCATTTCTGGGTAAAAGCATTAAGGTTTTTGGAGCTTAGTGTCCCAAAAAAGAGCAGGAATCAGGTCACATCATTAACCTATGGGATTCATTGTACAAGAGGTCACCAATACAGACATCAGGGCTAGATTTTTAAAAAACAGCTGGATGACCTTTAATAACATTTTTGGGTATGTAGGCTAAGATAATAAGGTTAATCAAATCTCATGCTTCCCCTGTCCTCAAACAACTATTTACCTAAAATAAACTCCAGTGACACAAATAGAAAGTCCTATAAAGCAACCATCAAATACTCACCAGTGTACTTTTTTTCCTATTTGTTGTCAGTTGAATTTTCTTCGGCCCTATACAATTTTGTAAAATAATTTTGTGATATTGGAATGTATGTGCAAAATCTAGCATGTCCTGTTACCAAACAAAAAATAATTCATTGCTTGTATATCTTTTCAGCCATGAATGCTTCCCTTTAAGTCAATCAGAACTTTTGCTAATGGTCAAATCAGCATTTTAAAGATGCACATTTTATGAAAAAACATCAAAATGAAGTGACCGCAGCCACAGTACAGATTTCATTGAGAAAATGAGCATTTTCTAATAACATGTGGGGGGTGCTGAGAACACAATATATGACCTTGGATATATTACTGCAGAACATGTCATTGCTGAAGTATCATTCCAATGACATTTTTTAGCATGTTTTCATTAATCAGGATGTTTTGTTTCTTGGGCTTATTTATTAAGCTGTGGGACTTGGCAGCAAATATTACAAATTAATTTTCCAATTAAAAACTTTTGTGTTCTTCATTTTTATTATTATGGGCAAATATAAGTGCACCCCATGCCCTGCAGCCAAAATGCTAATACACAAAAGAACAAAAACTGATATATAGTGGTCCATCTAGTCCACTATAGTGGCCACTACCAACTGTCACAGTTCAGGGTAACTGCACCTGTATTCCCCCTTTATGGTCCATTAAGGGCTCCCACTTAATGGTTTCCAGCTCCCATTTGCCATCTCTCTTGGTCAGGAGGGAAATGCTGATCTTTGCCTGGGGTATTATGGCTGCAGTGCACCCTTATTTACACTGTGATATTTCCAGCAAGCCAGACTGCCTAAACAAGCCAGTGCCTACTCTTTGCTTTCTCTCCACAGACTATGAACAGTGGAATTGCTGACGATTACAAGTTGCCACACAGCTCTTTCTAAGCAAGCATGTTTATTCTTAAGGTGAAAGCATTAGAGAGAAAATATATTTAAAAAACAATACAAGAGCCTGCACACATGCTAATAAGCTTACCAGAGATCAACCCACTGCCAACCCCGGGCTCTGGTAGATGTCAATCCTTCAAAACCCACAGCTGGATTTTCCCTGCGGTTACAAGTTCATAACTGACTCAGATACAGAACCAGAACAGAGACTGGACAGATCAAACATTTCTTTATACAGCTCAGGCCTTTGATCTTGGCCTTCTTGTATCAGGTAATCAGCAGACAATCACCCTCTCCTCAGGGCATAGCTTCAAAAGGCTGGGTTTTTGCATAATGAAGTGGGTAATTTGCATTAACCTCTCCCTAGGGATTCCCCAGAAAATCCACTTAACACTTATTGTCCCAAAAGTCCATACTTGTCTGCTACCTTTTCAATACAGTCTTTTGAACTCCCAGGTCTTACATCTGTAGCTTCTTCCCCCTAGAAAGGTTACATACAAGCCCAGCTGACAATAATACATTTAATACAATAAGGTCTTTCAAGATATTGCAGGAAATTGCCCTGTCACTCCAGCTATGTCAGAGAACAGTGGAAGAAACATTGTAACCGAATAATCTGCTTTAGAGGAAGTTAAATCCTAATCCCTTTCAGTTGGTGGTTGGTTTATGCCCTGAAGCATGAAGTTGTATAGGCCCGCTTTAAAACAAAAATTATGTGTGATATAACTGTGGCTTTGCTCAAAACCATTTATGTCCACTGGCAATTAGCAACTAAATGTTTCCTATTTAACCCAGTAATGATCAAAATTAAAGGTGGGCCTGAACCAAAAAGCTGGATCCACACACGCCCAAATTTTTGGCAGAGTTTAGAATCTGAACCCGGATCCAGATCTGACTTTTATGGCTGGTCCCATTCTTTACAATAGACTGACCCAAAGCTCCGGATCAGGCCTCGATGCTTTTGGGAGTATAGGGGAAGGTTGAAATCCAGAATTGGATCCAAATTTTGAGAATCGGTCCCAATAGGTTGAACCAAGTTGCTTAAGTCTTTTTAATGGAAAGTGTTTCAAACTGAACATTACACCAGTGATTTTAGCAACAGCAACAAAGGAAATATACACACATGGTTGAAAGTGTGCTAAAGTTTACATGAGAGAGGCAGAAGAAAGGCTTACATCAAGACCATCCAAACTTCGGACTTCTGAAAACTGCATTGGCAACCTTGTCATTGTATCTAATTAACATAAAAAGAAGCAGATTGTAGCTGGCCTCAGCTCCACTAGGGAAGGGACAGTGATTCAGTGGAGCTGGCAGGGCACTTTTTGGCCTCCAGTGGTTTATAATATCAAATCCATTGAGCTGTCAAAAAAGTCCGAGGAGCAATATAGAGATAGCTAGAAGGTAATGGAAATTAAAGGGAGAATAAATAGACAGGCAATGAACATCATCCTGTAAGTGAAGGGTTGACAGTACACTCAATCAGAATCCTGATACTTTTTCTCTCATCTGGTAACCTGGTGGTCTATTCGCACTCCACCACAGCTTTATTTACCTAGCTGATGTTCATGCTTATGATTAGTTGAAGGGATTACCCTTTCTAAATTCTTGTCCTTGCTTTAGGAGATGACTAAATTTCCAAACTTGTTCCACAGGATATGACTGCAGAAAGCTTTGGGGTATAGGTTACACCTGTAATGTTAAGTCATCCACTAAGAATTTTAGGCAATTTTCCCATCACAGGAGTTTTTTGCATTAGCATTCTCCCAGTGGAGCTCTCTCAGTACTAGGACAACAATTAGAGAATTGCCTAAAATTCTCAGTGTAGATGCGTCCCTGTTTTCTTCAGCCACTTTCCATGATGTGAGAGAGATGCTGCTGATGCAACATTAGGACACAGGCTATGATTTCTTGATGTAATGCACAATATTCCCTCCAAAATATCCAGTTTGGGCCTGTGGATAGGCAGAATTTAGGTGTCTTCACTAGTCATGAAATACAGCTTGCTCCTTTACTACCTACATCGTCTGGAGGAAGAGTGATAAAGGGCATGACTTCAAAAACTTCCCAGACAATTCCTTGTCCAAAGACTCAACTTTACTACTCCACATGAAGAAAACCTACACTGCCAGATCCAATAAAGCCATGTTCCCAAGCTCACATTCATTCCTTTCAGTTGAAACATCTTCCATTCCCTATCCATCAAATGAATCAGTTCTCCCTCCCCAGAAAATCACTTCTTTAAATAAATGGTTGCCCAGTCAATTTCATCCCTCATCCTATCAATTCTGTACCGCTAAATAAATCCATCAATTCTATTCCTCTACAATAAAATAAATTCTACTATCCCAAACAAGCCATTCTCTGGTCCCCAAATATATTAATCAATTCTGTCTCCACAATGATATCAATCTGCCTTCCTCAGTCAATTCAGCCACGCATATCAACCATGATTTTCCCTACTCCTTTCCCAGCAAAATTAATTCTGTCCCTAACTAAGTTGTTTAGTTTTGTCTCCTCTAATCAATATTGCTCCACCCAAACAACTCAATCATTCAATTCTTCCTTTTCACCAGACCTCTTTCCAGGGCTCCTTTACTGCTGCCACCAATGCCAATGCCCAAATCAGCCAATCACCATGGTTCTGATCCATCAAGTCTTTGTTCATTTTGGTACCCCTTTTGCACATGACTAATGAAAATGTCGCATCTGAAACCGAAGCAAAAAATGTCACAGAGGTCTCTGAAAGTCACAGAATACATGACCTCCGTGACAAAATCTTATCCTGACTAATGATATGCAGGAAAACATAACCAGGATGCCAGAAAGCAGGTGGAATTGAATACACCAAAAACAAATAGTATTAAATTACATTGGCTCAAAGGGGGTTGGATTAGTCAGAAAGCCTTAGAAAATTGGACTAAAACATTAAATAGAGTGGGAGAAGAAATAGTGCATGAGGGAGCCTTTTTTTTTTAATATTTAATAATACGCATACTCAAGAAATAAAAAAAGTATTACTTGCTGGAAATCAGCCTATAGTAGTTCATACTGGCAGGAAGAAGGAACTAAAAGGAGTGAATATTAGAGTGAAATTGCATTAAATTTATGTGTGGGAAAGTTTGTATCCGACACGATTATACCAAAGATGTCTTCAAACAAGCAGTATCTCAAATACTTTTAGGAATGCATGTTCATCTTGAAAACATTAATGCAAAAAGTAAGATTAAAGTAGTCACTTTGCATGCTTAGCAATTCCCAGAAAGCTTTTCACTCCAGCCTGTGTGAATGTGTATGCTGGGGCATACCTAAGGTTCTTGCTTTCAGGGGTTCATTCTCATGGTAATTTCCAACTGAATCCCTCACTGGGCACATTTGCATGGTAAAAAGATGGGGAGGTGGGTGGGAGCGCTTCCAAAGTCAGAGGAAAGTTATACTGCCAAAACAGTTAAGCCCCGGAATGTCTTTCCAAATAAAATGCTGTTGCTCTATTGGGTGCCATTTGAATGAGTCAACAATAAACTAAGGAACTGGTAACAGAAGTCCTTTTAATATAGAAAAGCATCTTTCAGTTCCTCGAACAGCAATCTCCTTGGGAATAAACTGAAAGGTGAGACTGATGGAAGGCTTTGTCCAGTTTCAGCCCTGTGCTTTTTATATGTTTTAGAGATGCATTCTACTTTAGCTGCATTGCAAGTTTCATACTTATTGTCATTTCCTTTAATGACATGATGCAAAATAGGTATTTATTTGAATTAACAGAATGGTTCTTAATGTTTTTTTTTATGTTGTGACTAACCTCCGAACACAGAGGTCCATTCATGGATCACTTTCACTCCCAGCCTCCCAAGCCTCATCCCATGCCTTTTCTTTGACAGTTATGCTGTTCAGTTACATTAAAAGCTCACATTAATACAATAAAAGATTAAAATAAACTTCCATCAATGCAGTGGATGTGGTGGCTACTTGAGCCACCTTGACAGAGCTAAGGTGTTCATAAGACTCATACTAATTTGTAATCTTCACAATTTATCTTCATCTGTAGGTTACAATGAATAGTCTGGATATCATAATGAGGTAACAGGAAGTACATTTATTAAAAAGAAATTCCTGGAATATATTTATTTAATCATCAAATATGCTAATTCTTGGTGACTTCAGGAAAGCCAATTACCCATCATAGGAGGAAGTATGTGTAATCAGGTTGTGCATGATGAATATTGCCAGACCTTTTTTCCTCTCAGAGATGTAAATACATCCTGAGCTAAATCCTTCCTTTACTAACCCTAGTTAAATGAACAGAAGTAACAGAAGTGAATTGTGAATTTATTTAAAGTTACTTTGGCACATCAATGGTATCTCAGGACATTACTTCAGTGCCATTATACAATTGCTAGAGAAGAGCTGGTTTCAGACTTCACTCCTAACAGACACATGATCTATGAATGTTTTCTTTGTAGCGACATGAAAAGGAAAAGCATTCATACAATAAGAATTGTGAGCAGTTCAAAACCATGAGAGAGCCCTTGCCTGTATCTGCTGAACTTTCACTTCTCAAAAGAACAATTCTACTGTCTGCCTGAGTGTCTGACGAACCAAGAAACACATTATTTGACATGTAAAAAAAAATATTAATTCTGCCAGCATGCTCAGAGTATGCATGACAGATCACAGGATGCAATGCATACATTGAGCACCCAGCACCATTATTTTTTAAATGAAATTATAGATTACTTTATGCAGATAGTTAAAGCATTTTATTAAACACATGCAGGTCCATAACAGTGCTCTCTAAAAGTAGTACAAGATCTTTGCAAATGCAGTGCTAATATTTCAGCTTTCCCAAACCAGGCTGTGTTTTTGTCAGGATTCACCACTGAAGCAAGATTACCCTTGGATCGGAGATATTTAGGTGCTGCAAAAAATGGCAGTGGTGACTCAGTAGATGGCAATCTTCCCATTGCCTCAATATTGAACAAATGCCTCAGGCTAGTGTCTGGGGGCACTATACTGCTAAAGGTTTTGTCTTCTTGATTAGACATAAAAACCAAGGTCCAGACCACTGTAATTCATCATAGAGCTCATGACACTTTTTGCAAGAGTACTGATGCTAACCCCAGTGTCCTTACATTCTACCTAATTTTCCTTTCAATTGCACTTGGATACAATATTATTCACTTTCTGCCTAGACGCTTTGTTACTATTTAAATTTTTCCATTTGCAGAACAGAAAAATCTGGCAAACAGCAGCCAGAATTAACATATTATGAATACAGAGAATGAGCCATACCTAGGCTTCCTACAAAAAAGAATAAAATCTGCTACTAACAGATCTCAGGATATCCATAACAATATTTGCAAAAAAACAAACATTTGCTATCAAAGCAGTTTTTCATTTTAAATACTCTCCCAACGACGAGGTGCATAAGTGTGAAGGAGACAGTAGGGTGTTAAAGTAGCTGAAATGTAAGAGTACCAGCACAGATAGAGAAAAAATAAAAACTTATTTTAACTAGTCAGCCAGTGCTAAAAAATTTCTACTGAATAGCAGTGTTGTTGGTATCTGAAAGACACAATATTGCTACACATATATATGTCAAAAAGAATTTTGGGGAATTATGGAGATGTCAGTCTTTGGCTCCATATTTAGGTTGAATTTTACACTTAAAACTGGAATTCAAACTTTTATGATGCATAACAATATAGTGTTTCCTCCACAAAATTATAGCACTTATTCACTGAGTACAGAATTAATGTTTTAGCGAAATCTCTTATTAGTTTAAGAATTAATCCTACCAAAAAAAAAAAACAACCCCAAAAAACTCTTTGGGTGTAACCTACACACAGGATTTCACAGTGAGGTGAAATTATATGCAAAGTCTGAAGCATCTTTGTTACTAAGATAATTTCAAACAAAAAAGTCTCGCACCAGGCGCTAAATTTCTTGAAGGGTGCCCTTTAACTAAGAGCCACAAAAATAGTTGTATCTTTTTTGCCAGAGGCTCTGGCCCAGAGGAATACAAAGTGACTGGAATCCACACCCAAAATTTTCTCTCCCTCCTGTTTTCCTCAAACCTCTTTGTGACGAACTGGGACTGTTCTTACTGTGGTCTGTGAATGCTGACAGGGGAGTGTGGCTAGGATAGTCTGCATCGGGGGATGGGAGTCTGCCCGAAGGCGAATACCTGAGCGTGTAACATGAGAACCCAGGAAGGGGTTGGAGGCCAGGTGACACCTTGGCCCGGGAAACTGAACAAAGGCGGTGGGAGGGGTCGCTGAAGGCAGAGTGCTGGAAGCGGGCTGGAGAGATGGCTGGGAGGCAGAGATGGCTCTGACCCCCCAAAGGGGGGTGGGCTGGGATGCCCTGGGACCCCAAGCTGGACCTAACTGAGGGGGGCCCTGTTGTCTGTGCCTGCAAGACCTGTCTTGGACTGTATTCCTGTCATCCAAATAAACCTTCTGCTTTACTGGCTGGCTGAGAGTCATGGTGAATCGCAGGAAGCCGAGGGTGCAGGGCCCTGAGTCCCCCAATACTCCGTGACACTCTTCCACTCCACACCCCAGTTTCGCCTTCCTCCTGCACCATCTCTGTTTCTCTGTGCAACAGGTGCATGCCAAATTCCCTCTCTTTCCTGCATTCCCTACATTCTCCTGCCTGCACATCCACACAGACACACACCCTATTTCCCCATTCCCGCTTATTGAGTAGATCTAGTGCATAAGGTTACCTTTGGAAAAAATATTTAGGATTAATGACCATTTAAGCCACTGTTTGTCACAACTAAAGTTATCCTTCAGCACAGGTTGGTGTACAAACTCTTGTTCTTTAGAGAAACAAAGAATTTCTTCTTTCAAAATGGCCACCACCTCCCATTATTCACAATGAAAATGAAGCCAGAGAAGATGGCAGAGATGGATGCCCTTTTTCTCCCCTCAAAATGACCAGCTGAGGGCAGCTTGTAGTTTCTGTCCTATTGGGGACAATGGGAGATGGCAACCATTTTAAAAGTGGATTCTCTGTAGAACTTTTTCTTTTTCAGCAGAAGCTGAAGACTTTCTGCTATGAAGAATAACAAGGGGAAATATAATGTGTATTTAATAACCAATTTAATCTAATCTGGGGTCATGTACACTAAAATGCATTAACAAACGTATGGTTATTGACGGGTGTCACTGCAGGATACAGTTAAAGTTGTTTGGGTATCATAACTTTTTATAAAAATGCTCATTTTCTCCATTCCTCCCAAGGTGGAATCTGAGGTTCTCCTGCCCCAAACGTGTGGAGCAGTGTTGTGTGCTATTAGGACCTTATACAAAACACACTGAAGCCAATGGGGAGTCTTTTAATTAACTTCAATGAGCTTCAGATGTAGCCCTGTATAGTTTACCCTACATTTCAGTGGTGAATAAAGTAATTATAGACCAATTTCAGCATGTAAATAAGCATGTCCTGACTTTCAAAGGTGCTGAGTACCCATTGTTTTCATTTAGGTCAACAGGAGCTGCAGATGTTCAGCACAACTGAAAATTAAACCACATATTTAAGGCTAAGCTTTTTAAAGGTGCTCGTGTATCTAAACATCAATTTTAGTGCCTAACTTAAGGCATCCAGTTTTGTAAATGTTGGTCCCACTGTACAGCATATAGTTTTTTAAACACTAAGGAATCCTTTGAATGAAAGGCATGATACCATTGTAAGAAATTATTGTCTTTCTTCCCCTAATGTCATATAATTAGTGGGAGGAAATACTACTGAGTGAAATATTCTGACTCCCAAAGATTAATGCTAATGAAGGAGAAAAGCAAAACTGCATCCTGCATAAACCTATAAACAAACACTTTTAAAAACAGGAGAATATGGGGAAATTTACTCATGATGAACTAAATATTTTCAATTTTCCAAGGCAACATTTTCTGAATTTATACAGTGAATATATACTATAATTCTCACACATCCCAGTGAAGACTCAAGAGAAGGAAAATAGATCAGAGGGTGAATAATTCTCCTTTTTTAATGTTAATTCTTTCTCCATATTAAAATTCACTACTTAGTCTACCGTTAGTACATTGGAAACCAATTATGATACAAATAAAAATGAAATGCATGTACTGTAAACTGTTGACTCATGATCTTCACTAGCTACCTACCAGGTTTATTGGTGATATTCAAGATGGTGGTCTTAGGCCAGGTCTATATTACAAAGGTAGGCTGACAAAAGTTGCCTTGAATTGACCTATTTGTGTGTGTCTAGCTCAGATTTGTCTCTGACCTACTTAAGCACCCCATTAAGAATACAGGTCTGTCTCATCTTACGCAGGGGTTCCGTTCTGCGATTAGCGTAAAGCGAAAACCACTTATAGCCAAAACCCCATTGAGTTCAATGGCAGGCGAAATCACCCGCACTACAGGCATAGTATTAAAACTGTTGTTTTTCTCTTTTTTTTGTTTTTTGTTTTTGTTTTTGTTTTTGCCGACCGCGTTAAGTTGAAATTGCTCATGTTAAATGTGCGTAAGATGCGACAGACCTGTACAGTAAAACCACCCCCAAAAAACATTGAGTTATGGTCAACCTAACAGGTTGATCCAGTGCAAGTATAGACATTGTGTTACCTATATTAACAGTAACAATCCTCCAGCTGCTGAATGTATAGCAGTACTCAAAGCACCCAGGACTTGTAAGTGTACAGTACCACAGAACTTATAGTTTCAAGAAAACACCTAGTCATGTGTAAATGTACAGCAAGCACCACATAATTCATAGATTCATTAAAAAGACATGCAGTGTTATATATATAAATATACAGCAGGCACTACACAATTGCTAACAGCTAGTAATCTTCAGGACTAAAGCGCAGTCAAACGCAGTCCATTAATGTGGCTGACTATTAAAATACTCTTTCAAAGCCTCCTGCAACTGCATAGCTCCATCTTTAGCCACCACTTATGTTAGGTAAGCATATGCCACATTATATGAATGCCTGGCAGATACAAGAACTGACCTGGCCTATGTTCATATAATTCACTCATGCTAAGGAACATCCCAAAATACCCTGCAATAGTACAACTCAGCCTTTGGCATAAGCAGATAAGAAACATTTCAAAATCAAAACATTTGTTCTAGATCTTAGAACTACTGATGTACCTTGCAGACCAGTACCTGGAATGCTAGGAATCAAAACAAAGGTAAGGAAAGGTACTGAACAACTGGGATGGCCTTATGGGTTAGATTTTAGTGACATATAAAGAGTTTTGTAACTTAGAATTCATCCCATAAATACTCCTGGCTGATATGCGTAACTTGGGAGCGTACTTTCTGTGTTAGGTGAATGTAATAATGCTGCACAAGATGGCTTCCTGGAGACTGGTGATATATTGAAATCTTTCTTCTGTGCTATATTATCATCAGCTTTTAGCAATAAACCTGACTGATATAGATTATTTTGACTCTTGAATGTTTCATAACAAACCAAAATGTGGTCAAGCAACTGACCATACAATTTATCAACATCCACATTGGGTCTTGTAATGGCCCTGGTGCTTGGCTGTTGAAATTCAGCAAACAGCTCCTCCACCTTTAACCTGACAGCAACTTTTCCTCTCTTTGCCTCACACAATAGGGAGTTATAACCATTTGGATATCACTGAGATCCAAACCCCTTCAATCTATCAACCACACGTTCAGTTGTCATTCTGCACCTGTTGAGCTGGTAGTTGAAACTTTCCCTTGGGCTGTTGAGCTGGCAGGTGTATGGCAGCATGAGCCAGGGATATTCTGAGGCCTCCGGGATCACTATTGTCATTTAAATATCATCAATGGCAATCCGCTCGTTGGGAAAGAAAGTCCCTGCTTGCAGTTTTCTGAACAGTCTTGTGTTCATCAAAATGCAGGCATCATGCACATTTCTTCACCAGCCACCATTCATATTGGTGATCCACCAATGCTTGCATGGCCATAGAAAACTAGCTCTTTCTGCTGATGTACTCTGGCAAGATGGGCTGATGCCAAAATAGGGATGTGTAAGCCATCTATCACCCCACCAAAGTTCAGAAACCCCATTGCTGAAAATCTAGCCACTATGTTCTGCACAATGCCAAGAGCTGAAGTCCTGCATGGCAGAACATGACCATGACACTGTCTCTCAAAGTAGGACCATGGAATCCCCATATTCACTACTGTCATATAATTATAATACATTTTGGACAACATATACCTTGTGAGGTATCATCTTAAAAGTCTTCATTTGATGAATATTAATATCCTGTTGGATTATATGTGAAGTTATGAAGTATTGCTATATGTGCTATTGAAATATGTTGACAGTGTGGGAAACACTCACAGCCAGATTTTCAGTGAGGAAAAAGGAGCACCCATAACTGGCCAAATGGGCATTGATGGCCCATCAAGAAAAAAATCCACTATCCCAGAGGCTCCTTAGAGAGGGCTTGTACACAATGGAGACTGCATGGCCAATGGGGACTGGCTGACCCCCAAGTCACAGCAAGGATCTTTCTAGCAGATGGAAGAAGGTATAAAAAAAGAGACAGTGACATCATCACTTGTCTGGAAGACAAAGACAAAGTTTGGTCCCAGGTTGGAAAGCAGTCCCAGACTGTGAATTGAGGAACTGTAACCTCCTTGTACCATCTGTTAGGGTGAGAAACTACTTGATTCAAATCTTGCTTAGTCTGCTAAAGTTAGTATTTAGGTTGTTTCTATTTTTTTTATAATTATATTTTTCTTAAATAACCAACTTTGATCTCTATGCATGCTACTTATAATCACTTTAAAAATCTGTCTTTCTGTAGTTAATAATAAATCTGTTTTATATTTTACCCAAAACAATGTAATTTGGTTGAAATGTTTGAGAAATCTCAACTCAGATTACAAAGGCTGGTGCATGTCTCCTTTCCTATGAAGTAGCAGCAAACTAGGTAATGGCCATACTTCTGAGCAGTGCAAGACGGCACAGTTCTGGGGTGCAAGACTGGGGAGATAGGGGGGAATTGGCTGTAACCTCTCTACTGATGGTTCATGAGTAGCTGGGTGATCATTCATGTAACTCAGTTGGGTGTGTCCCTGCCTGTGGATGTCTGTGTAAGTGCAGTGCCTGTCAGAGGCTTGTAGCTTGACATATGCATCATATTGTGAAAGGCAGTCCAGGTGGTAGCTTTGGAGGGCTCAGTGGTCCCACAGTCCAGCTTTCAACCTTGGGACTTCATCACGGTGATTAATGTCCCCATACAGTTGCATGACAATGGCTCCCATTGTTGTATTTCCAACTCCAATATAATTTCCTACTGACCGGTAGCAAACTGGCATTGCAAGCTTCCAAAATATGATTGCCACTTGCTTCTCAACTGTCAGTGCTGCTCTCATTCTGGTTCCCTAATATTGAGCTAGAACGAGCTCAGGACACAGATTGAGGAATGCGGCCTTTCATTGAAAAGATCTTCAGTCACTGCTCGTCATCCCAGAGCTGCATTATGATGCAATCCAACCAGCCAGTGCTCATTTCTTGGGCCCAGAAATGACACTCCACCATCTGCAGCTGCTTGGTGAATGCCAGCAACCACCTTGAATTGTTTGTGCTATGCTTCTTAATCTGCACTCAAAGAATTTGTCATGTCACTATTGCAGTTGTTCCAGCAGGTCTGCTAATGCCAGAGGATCATTCATTCTGTTTTTGCAATGTTGATGAGAATACCACAGAGCTGTGCAGGCTCCATGTTTCTGTCAGAAATGGTAGCTAGCAAAGAGACCAACATCAATTTGTGGGATTAAAAGAAAAAAGTGAAAATTATGGGATATAGATTGCATGATGGAATGGAGAAAGATGTATACTAGGGACTTGACTCCTAGCTCGCAGAGACCCCTGGGCATGTCATTTCTATCCCATAATACATTGCAAAAACTTCCCAGAAACCACTGCACCAGACAATGGTGTGTGGTACACTTGGATACCAACCTGTGGTGCACTGCACTTTGCATCAGCACAAGAACTCCTAGTGATCATGAGGAGAGCAATCACAAGCACCAAAATATGCATACACACAAGTGATATAATGACTTCAGTGCTGATATAACTCGTGTCAAAGTCTGTAGCATAGACATGGCCTCAGCCTACAAACACAATATGGTTTGGGATGTACCTACCAACCTTAGATATACCCATCTGAAGCTATGTCTACACTATAAGTGCTACAGTAGCACAGCTGCAACTATGTTGCTGTAGCTTAGACACTTGCAACAGCAATATAAGGGTTTTTTCTATAGCTGTAGTAAATCTACCTCCTCGAAAGGCAGTAGCAAGGTCAACAGAAGAATTTGTACACCAGGACTTAGGGCAACTTAACTACATCTCTGAATCACGTGATTTTTTCTCATCACTGAGCAACTTAGCTAGGTCACCCTAAATTTTAGGTGTAGCCCAGGCCTTAGAGTAAGATAAATACTATAATGGGGAGCAAGTCTGAGGAAAAGCAGTTTAGACCTAGAGGCACAAAGGTATTTAGGCACCTAATTCCTATTGAAATCATTGGGCATTAGGTGCCTAAATATCCCCAATGGCCATCTAGTTAGAATTTAAAGCCGACATAGTTCAAGCTAGAGATTTGTGTGCATGGACAGGAGTCAGGTTAGAGTTAAAACTCAAGTTATATCTTGAGCTAGCTATGCTGTGAAGACACACCCTAAGGGCCTGTATACACTACAGGCACAACAGCATATTTCACAACAGCTGATCGTGGCTCCCACTGGCTGCAGTTCACTGCTCCAGGCCAATAGGGGCTGCTGGAAGCGGCATGGGCCAAGGGACGTACTGGCTGCCGCTTCCAGCAGCTCCCATTGGCCTGGAGCAGTGAACCGCGGCCAGTGGTAGCTGCAATTGGCTGGATTTGCAGACGGGGCAGGTAAACAAACTGGCCCGGCGCGCCAGGGGCTTTCCCTACACAAGCGGTGGCCCCAGTTTCAGAAACACTGACCTAGATAATCCAGCTCCATGAGCAGCAGTAGCTGAGGCAAGTCTACACTTACAAAGCTGCAATGGCTGTGCCCCTGTAGTGCTTTAGTGAAGACGCTACTACTCCAAAGGCGAGCTTCTACCAACAGCATAGTTAATCTACCTCCACAAGAGGCGGTAGCTATGTCGATGTCAGAAGCTCTCCCACTGACATAGCACTGTCTACACCAGGGGTTAGGTTAGTATGACTGTGTCACTCAGGGGTGTGTAAGTCTATAGGGTAGACCACGCTTAGGTAAACAGAAGAATTCTTCCCTCGACCTAGCCACCTATACACCAGGGGCTTGGTCAGCTTAACACCACTACTCAGGGAGCCCTGAGTGATGTCACTAGGTCAATCTAAATTTTTAGTGTAGACCAGGATTCAGAGTTTTTTAACTAACAAGCTTCAAGTCTCCTCTAATAAGGTTTTGTCTACATTACACTAGATATTAATTTTTAGTTAATTGACCGCTAATTAACTTGAGGTTAACACCACCTGAAGTTGTAAAGGCTAGTGTGGGGACTCCCCACGTGTGTGTACCAGGCTACAAACATTTGTACTGGACTTTAAATATACAAACTTACATTAGGCCTCAATCCCATACCATTTGAAAATGTACCACTTTTTTTATTTCTGCTTTACCAAGGGTAAAGCACAAACATTTGTAGTCTGGATCAAACAGGCGTGAAGTGTCCACTAGCCATTACACATGAGTTAACTACCCCAAGTCAATTGGTGATCAGTTAACTCAAGATAAAGTCATGTATAGACATCCCCACAGTGGGATGTTTTCAAATGATTTGTGGTTGATTCGTAGAAAGTAAATGCATGTTTGCATCTTCTTTCAGTGTATAAAAATCTAAAAGACAAGTGTAGACACTTTTTTCCTGAGGTATGGATATTTAAACTGAAATAGGAGAACATTGCTGGAGAATTCTGTGGGGGATAGATGATAGCAGGTTAGCAGGGATTATCTACACTACAATTTAGATTATCCAGACATCATTTGACACATTGCACAAGATTAGATAGAGATTAATAGACTTCATTTTAATCAATAGACATCAGAACCTATTTGAGAATACTGGAAGTTTTTGAATAATTGAGATTCAAATAATTGATTGTTATAGATACAGCTTCTTTTTATAGATATAGATAAAACTATGAGGATCAGATTGGTGTATTCAACAGGATTAATATCCTGCAAGTGCATTAGTACCTCAGGAAATAATGGCCCTCAGTCCTTCCCACTTTCGGTTTTTCTGTTTCTATGTATCATCAAGTGCATCCAGATGTGAAAAGAAAATGAATTTTCTACAAGCTGGTAGCATTGAGTGGCTTTGATATAAGTGGAAAAAGGGTCAGTAACTTCTAAGCTCCAGCAGCCTGATAAGAATATTAAGTCTACCGTTTATCCCCAATGAGTGCTTGATTAGCCATACAGTGCTCTGCTGACAGAGTTCACTAAAAATACATTATGATAATCACACTAGAGTGCCAGCAAAGCTGGGGAGACTTGAGTCTCAACATAAGGGATGAACCATTTTGGTGTTCATACAGCAAACACACCAATAAAAGGTGCAATATTCTTGTTTTATATGCAATAATGCTATTAGAAACAGGTATCCAAGGCATTGCTTGGAACACACAGGAGATCAACAACCAAAGTGGGTCTGACACTCACAGCTGCTTCACATTACTTCACTAGTGTTTTGCTCTGCCTGACCTAGCATTGTGTGGGTTCCTTCCCACTGAGTAGCCAAATTATATGCTGAGATTTTCATTGAACCACTATGGCATCTGTGTATTTTCTGGCAGGCTATCATTGCCCTCCCCAGTTCTCTTATAGTGTCTCAGTGCTCAGAGTTCATTGCTAATAGATACTTTCTCCCTATGTCAAGAGGCTTTACAGGCTGCCCTCTTTTTAAACTAGGGGGCTGAATAATTAATGCCTCCAGAAATGCCCAGATTATATTTTAATAGTAACCAATAGAGCAGTGTGAGAAGGCAAAAACTCCACCCCAAAGACAACTCAGCGAAACTATAGCATTGAGAAGAAACTGTAAACTCCATCCTCTTCTTCACAGTTCTCTCTTCTTCTGGTTCAAACTGGCCATAAGAAATATCTGTCAAAACTAGAAACCTAGCCAACAGGCCTATAGACCTTGCACTTGGACATACTCTATAGCAGATTACTTGGTTGAAGTCTGTAGCATAGGAAAGCTACAGTACAGTACTTGGTTATACTTCGTAGCAAAGGCAAGCTGATCTAGAAGTTCCTAAGAGCTTTCCAAACTCCCAAAGTCAGTGGGAGTTTTTTATGAACAGGAATTACAGGATCTGACTTTGAAAAAAGGCATATTAAACTGACCCCTCCTCCCCCCTCCCCACGCTAGCTTTTATTGACAAAGCTACATGAGACTAAGGCCAGGACTACACTACACACTTAGTTATACCAAAGTATGTCGCTGTGAAAAATCCCACACCCTGAGCATCATAGTTATACTGACATCAACCCTTCTCACCCCCCATGTGGACAGTGCTATGTTAGCGACAGATGCTACCACCTCTCATGGAAGTGGAGTTATTAAGTCGAGGGGAAAGCGCTCTTCCGTGGGCTTAGAGCATCTTCACTGGTGTAGCTGCACCACTGCAAGTTTGTAGTGTAGACCTGCCCTAAGATGCTACCTCAATACTCAGATACAAGTTAGTTGTAATGGTGCAGCAGTGGAGTAATAAGCTCACACAAAGTCCAAATAACTCAATATGGAAATCAGAGTTGATAGACTAAAAAGGTATTAAGATAAAAATATATTAGGATGTGGCACAGGCCACCATTTTCAGATACTGCCTTCAGCACTGAATTTCCCTCTTTATTCACTGTTTGTTTCCCTTCTTTCCCACCTTTCCCTTCCATACTCCTTTCTTTTTATCCTCCTAGCTCCCTCTCTTCCATCTCCCATCCTTCAGTTCACACAATTTAATAGTTATTTTTCAGAAGTTGCATTTAATACCATCCAGCTGCTACTCTCACCTGCTCTCTAGCTTTGCATTCCCATTCTCCAGCCTGGATGAACATACAGGACATTGGGGGAGGGGGAGGAGTGGTTTCTGGTTGCTTTTCAAATACAATCAAGTACAACCTGTTGTGCACATTTTCCTCTCATCTGATACCTCCCTTTTATATGCCTTCTTCTGCCCTGCCCTCCCCCCCCCCTTCTACTCCACTTTGGATGAATAATAAGACTCCTTTATTTCCATTTCTTATGATGTTTATCTAGGATGTAATAGCTTGAACTTCAAGGTATTTTTATAGAATTCTTAGTATGCCTCCACCATCACTATTACCCATCTAATGAAACAACCTACATATCTGTGAAGATTAAAAACGGACTACTTAAAAGCAAATGGAAAGTGTATACATTTATCACTTATCACACAAAGAAGCACACACTCCAAAATATGATATAAAGCAGGAAGGGAAAAAAGTGTGTGTTTACACGAACAATTATATTATGTTGTGTATACACACACACACACACACACAAAGAGAGAGAGAGCGAGAGATCTCAAACAAAAGGCCTGTAATAGTGATTATCCTCAAATCCTCTCTTCAAAGCAAAGAAAAAAAAAATCTCACTCCAGAAGAAAATGTTCCCTCTGTCTTATTGCTTATGTATTTCACAAGAACACTTGTTTATGGCAGAAATAAATCTTATTTAGTGCTCCCAGCATTTCATACTTTAATGTCAAATCAGCAAAATTCAGAGCAATAATAGGAAATAGCAAGGTGAGACTGAGATGCAAGATTAAAAGTGAAATATTTGAGAAACAAGGAGACTTATTTAAGAGATGCAGGTGAAACAGCTATATTTGAGTGTCTGCCAATCATTTTGCTACCATAGTAGTGTGATAGAAACATAAGGGAAAACCCTGTCTGCCTTTGCTAGGCTGGGCCAAAGAGCAGCAATAACTTAGCCACAATTTCAGAATCATTCTGAGGGTATACAGCAAAAAGGTTCAAGATAATGACAAAGCAGTTTGAAAACCTTGAGCACCTGTGGGCAATAGCAGGATATGGATGAGATATCTGGAGGCTATGTACCCAACTGGCAGATCATGCCCCCTGGGAATGCCATCAGATGCAGCTCCAGAGCCATAAATGTCCCTGCCTTTGCCAACTCCACTTGACTTTTCAGACCCTCCTTCTTACCCCCATCCCTTGCCCCCTATTTCTTTAATCTCATGCTCATCAAGGTCATCAGGCATTGGGGTCCCCTCTGTAGCATTCCACTGTGGAGGATAAAGCATGCTAGGGACAGTATGCTGATATTCTAAAGGCTATACAGTACTGTCCCCAATATGATGTATGCACAAAAATGGTAACTTTAACCCCTATGCAGCTTCAGCTCATCCTCATGGGAGGAAATGATGCTTCAGAAACTCCACAGAATTAACTAAACAGAACCTTCCAGTTTTACTCTCTCTATTTCCCTTGTTAGAGGGGATAACAGGGCCCTTCGGGTAGGATTTTGAAAAGCATTCAATGCTGGCGTAACACTGATCTCATTGAAGTCAATGGATATTTCATCACTGACTTCTGGGGTGACAGTTAGGCCAATGCCAGGGAACTTTGAAAATCCCATCCTTAAGTTTCAGCAGAGAATAACTGTGGATGAGAACAAATACTAGTTGGTGCTATTGTGTTGTGGTCTCTATTATGTATACATTGTATCCACATTTTAAACACCAAGTGTTTTCTGTTTCAGTTTTATCTAGACTCTTCTATGAAGCCTACTAAACCAACTAAAAATTAAAATAAAGACATAGTAAAATGTTAAGGACAAACCCTACTTCTCTTATGTATGTAAGTAGACCCACTGACTGACTACATGTATGAGTAAAAAAAAGCAAGATTTGTCCCTGCCAAACTCCATAAGAGAAAGTTACAACAATCAGACATGTTAATAATATAATTATAAAGGAACTCGTACTTCCGGATGCATAAGCTGCTGAGCCTCTTGTCAGAATATGTGGAGAAAGATTTGCACTGTATCGTCTTTGGTAGCCCAAACTATAGCAAACTCACAGTTTGCTGTTTACCATGAATACTTATAAGTCATGAATATGTGTGCTTATATAGCAATATATATATATATTTACTGTTCAGCTCCAACAGTGTGTAATACATGAAGTACAATGTATTCCACAAATATAATAAATGAAGCCAGGAGGGAAGTAATCAAATTACATTCTTCAATAAGCTGTGTATTCATCCTACCACTTTGTAAGCACCAATAAATAGCAATATGCAACAAACAGAGGTGTCTCTTCTTCTCTTTCTCACTTTATTCTTTGCTAGCTGTATTTCCTCTACCAGTATTTCCCCTTTACATTTTTCCATCATTCTGGCTAGTTCCTGGGTTTTTTTGTTCTGTTTTCTTCCATTATCTTCTGATCTTTTGTTTTATAAACTTTTCTCTCAACACCAAAGGTATTTCAATAGACATTTTCTTGAGCATAAACTAAATTCATCCCTGATATATCCCCAATCAATTCCCTTTAGATTGCATGAGTTTACTTCGGAATAGTATATGGTCCTGCATTTTTATACTATGAGTATGATTTTTCCCGTTGCACCTTGTTGTCATCATTAAACTTGAGCAAAGGGTTTGTAAACCATTACAGTTATGCTCTTAACATTCTGCAACCACTTTGCAGATGGGCAAGAGCTCAGTACAACTAGACTTCCATTGACTTCAATGGATGTCTAATCAGAGCTTACATTCCTATACAAGCTTAAAGGTATAAGTACATAAGTACAGCTAAATTCTACCATCAGATAAACATGCACAACTTCCATTAACTTTCGTGGGATTTGGGAGCTCATATCTGAGGGCAGAATTTGGTTCATTTTATAGATTACTTTAAGTTACTCATTTAACTTTCTGAAATTTCTGTGCTGTATTCTTGGCAATAATGGTCACGGTAGCAGTCTCAGAAACAGTAATTAGAACTTATTCATATCAATGATCTGGCCTGTTTCTTCTCATTTTGCAAGTTCCTTACACAAGATGTGTTTATAAGCATAAACTGTTCTATTACCGTTCTTCTAATTAACACCTTCCATTAACATGCAGACAGAGTGCAAGGAACATTCTGAAAGAAGCCACCGTTGAGAGTAACTGTGACAAAAATCAACAGAAACATGTCCTGCAAATTGCAATCAATGCAGCTTGGATGATGTTAATAAAATGAGATGCATATATGGGAGACTGATGTGGTTATTAAGATTTAAGAACTACACAAAGTAGCTTTTCATTATTATTATAATCAAAACAAAAAAGCATTGCATTGCTCTATCAGTGTACAAATGCTTTACATTTATTTATTTTTGGGATGCTTGGAGCAGGGCAGGTCTGTTGCACACACTGGCCCTCTGACCCTGATGCTACTGATTCTTTGGTTACCTTCCACTCCCTTTGTAATATTTTGCAGTCTTAGTTATTTCTTTCTACCACAATACGCAGAGTGATGTAACCAGTGACAATGATCACAACCTGTGCCCGTGCAAAAGAATGTTTAAATATATTCCTCATCTAGCTCCTTGTTTGATTCACTGCTTTTAATTGCTCCATCTGGGAGTGCTGATATCTGACTCCTTCTAGATCCAATTCCCCATTTAATGTCATCAGAAAACTTTTCTGCTAGTATAGAAAAGTTGTATGGGTATTAAGGAAATGAACCTTGACAATTACTTCCAGTCTTTTACTTTTCTATTCCTGGTTTGTCCTGCAAAATCTAGTTTACAGTAAATTCCTATAGGCATGCTATAGAAATAACATGCCTCCAACCCTCAATTATTCTCAATAGAGTCTGGTCCCCCTTTCTCTGGGGACAGGTCCTGCCACACTTACTGAAACCTCAGGGCAGGAGTAAAGTCGATGGTGCTCCAATCGG
Source organism: Trachemys scripta elegans (assembly GCF_013100865.1). Taxonomy (NCBI): domain Eukaryota; kingdom Metazoa; phylum Chordata; order Testudines; family Emydidae; genus Trachemys; species Trachemys scripta. Next base: position 171,588,341 of record NC_048298.1, on the reverse strand, counting down.
GGAGAGTGAAATGGTGCTGTTTTGAAAAGATCTCTTTTATACATTTTCTAACACCCTCTTACCAGTCTTTTTATTCTATATTAAATACAAATTAATGTCAAATTAAAACAAACATGCCACTGGTTGGTTTTGCATTTCTTTTCAACCTTGAAAGTCAGACTGAATTGGTCAAAAGATTTGCTAACAGCAATCAACAAGGCCTGGATTCACCCCAGAGTTGATTTATGGTTTTGAATAAAATCATGCATAAACTGTCAGTTTTTGCATATTTTCTACACAGAACCAGGTGGTGGTGGGGGGGAAATCAATCATTCTAATTGACTTTCACTTCCTGGAAACTCAATGGTGTCAATCCATAAGGAATCAGACTGAACAAAATGTTCTTATGACCCAAGGGGCAGTGAACTCTGCACCAGTGTTGTTAGTTTGAAAGTGTAATAGTTAACTCTAATTCACAGTTTGGGAAGGGGGGCTGTTGTTTTTAATTACACTTTCTTGAAAAAAGTAAATGATAAGCATCACAAGACAGATTCTCTTGGATCTTTAAAGACAAAGGAGTTTGTTTGTTTTGTAAATTCAAGTGGACAACTAAAACTGTTTCCTGTGTAATTAATGAAAATCCAAATTGTTTTTGAGCCAGCAGGCAGCAGTTAATTCGAATCATGTTTATCCAGTGAATTTGATGATTAGCAGTGATAAGGATTTTAAATGTAGATTTTAAACTCTGTTGGTGGATATATTAGGACAAAGATTGGCTGAATGATATTCCTAGATGATGTCATTTACTTAGCTTCTTTTTTTTTTAATTTATATTTTGAAATTGGATATAAAAGGGTTAATTTGGCAAAATGCTTGATACATTGAGGTGTGAAAGATTCAGCCTCACAACAATTATAAATGTGTTAAGGTCAGAGAACTGAGAGAGGCTTTCCTGCCTGCATCAGAGGAAATTGTGTTTGCAGAGACAAAGGTGTCCTAATTTTTAAAAATATTATGACACTATTCTGAAATGTCAGGACATAGAGACTAGAAGCTATATTCTCATGCCCTTACTCAGACTGAATAGTATTTTATTCCTCATGTATGACATCCCATTGAAGTCCATGAGACTACTCATTTTGTAAGGTGAATTCAAAATGAGTAAGGGTAGCAGAATCAGGTTCTTGGTGTGTACATTACTGGCGGTCTACTTTTATTTTTGCAGACTATATTGAACATGTTCTCCAAAAGCTTTGGGGTCGAGTTAGGACAGTATTGAGGGTTTGGAAATGACTGTTATGCACCCTATAGCATTCTGGCACTCTCTGAAGCTATCATCTTGTTTTACAGAATCTCAGCTTTCACTTTCTTTTTTAAAGTCTCTCTCACAATTACAATTGTGAAGAGAACCTCAAAAATGAGAGCAGGGTATACATGATCCAGAAATTAACTGCAAAGAGTCTGGAACTATAGAGCTGAGAGGTGTGAACAGCTACATTCATCTCACTGAAGTGTTAACTCAGATGCTCAGTGATGAACATTTAAACCTCAACATTACCACTCATGTCTCACGTAAAAGAAAAGGAAGGCCACAGATACGCACAAATTTACTATGAGTTACATCTCATTTTGGTGCCATAGGTGGGTGCTATTAGGAAATACCAGCACTTCCCCCTCCCTGTCAAACACACACCAGTCAAGAAAGTTACATCCCTAAAGGATTAGCGGAGCCCATGGGCATGGTCATCCCCCAAGATAAAGGATCCCAATGGAGCCAAGTGGCATACATCATCATATTTTGAATGTTTTCACAACCTACAGTGAATGGGATCTCAGTTTGACAATACCCTTGGGTGGAGCTTATTTTGTGGGCAGAGTTTGGATAAGTACCACCATTTCTCTCCTCCGCATTTGACCCCTAACAATATTCTAGTAACTAGTGGGGATGCCTAAACAACAGATTACACTGTGTAGACAGATTTCAGCCTCAATGCACATTGTAGAATTATGGGACTAAACATTTTGCTTACCCATAGTAAGATTGGTTGAGCTTTGGTATTTCTCCAGCTGAAAAATTTCAGGCATTTTGCTGAAACATTCACATTTTCCAAGTTATATGACTGATAATTACTTTCCAAGCCACTATCTTTGTCCAATCTGTGATCAGCTGCAGTCCCTTACCTAAAGGCACTTACTTCAAAACTTCTTGAAGAGCTTGCTGGAGTCTACAGCTGGACAAAAGAAAAAAATTGAAATAGCGAATCTGTCTTCATTTTGTAAGATTGGAAATGGACCCATTTTCTTTTCTTTTTCCCCCTTCACATTTTTCTCTCAAAATCATTATAGAAACTTCTCATTTTTTGAAAACTGGGATTTTGGTAAATGAAAAGTTTGATGATCATTTTGATAATACTTTTAATCAAATTGTTAAAAAGTAATTCTTTAGTGAAAATTTAATTAAACAAACATCATCAGTTTTGCCTGAATTTTGTTTGTTTGCTCTATTTAAAAACAAAATTATGTTTGAAATTTTTTTACCAGCTCTATTGAAGTTCCCATATGAGATCAGATGGAATGATTACTAAAGTCAATACAAAGAATCTCAATTACTTCACCTGATTCTGAATCAGGGCCATACACCTCTATCTTGAATGCTATAGTCCATATCCTCAAAGGTATTTAGGCACCTGAGTTCAATGGGAGTTAGGTATATCTCCATATACATCTCTACCCCGATAAAACGCGACCCAATATAACACAGGTTCGCATATAGCATGGTAACCCTGGAGCTCCGGCAGCGGAGCTCGGGTGGTGCTTTAAAGGGCCTGGGACTCCGGCTGCTGCAGGGAACCCCGGGCCCTTTAAATCACCGCTGGAGCCCTGCTGCCGCTACCCTGATATAACAAGGTTTCGCCTATAATGTGGTAGGGATTTTTGGCTCCCGAGGACCACGTTATATCGGGGTAGAAGTGTATACACCTATCTCATAGAACTGGAAGGGACCCTGAAAGGTCATTGTGTCCAGTCCCCTGGCTTCACTAGCAGGACCAAGTACTGTCCCTGACAGTTTTTTTGTTTGTTTGTTGCCCCAGATCCCTAAATAGCCCCTTCAAGGATTGAATTCACAACCCTGGGTTTAGCAGGCCAATGCTCAAACCACTGAGCTATTCCTCCCCCCCAAAGGCCTAAATACCTTTGAAGGTCTGGGTCTAAATTACTAGGTCTAGTGAGAGGTAGGTGTAATTCTTAGCTGTATATCTGTTAGGAATTTCATGGTGCAGTGCGTTACAAAATTTCACTCAGCCTCCATTGCTGTGTGTAATATAATTAGTTTTTAAATTATGATGGGCTTGATTCCCAATGGCTTCCTTTCTAATTTTATAAACTCAGAGATCCATTACATTTTAATATGCAGTTCATGAGTTAATAGGAAAAACTAGCACAAATTAGTAATAAGGCACATATTTCTACATTGGCTTTTAATCTTTTCAGATAGCTTGATGTTTACAAAGAAACAGTGTTCTATAGCTATTGTAGAGTGTGCTGCCAATAAGAAATAGCACAGGGCCATATGGTAACATCAGCTTTTAAGCAGAGCTCTTCACTGAAGTCAATTGTGAGCTGTGCACAGAAATCTTGCCCCCAGTTTGTGTGCGCATGTGCAAGCTTAATTTGGACACAAATTCTGCCACACTTAGGGTGGAGTAGCACCTTGATCCATGATTAATGATACTGAAGTCAAGAAACTTTTGGCAGAGTAAGATTACTCAACATGAGTAAGTGTGGCTGAATCTGGCTCTTTCTTTTAGTCAAAGCCATTGTAGAACTATAGCAAAGAACTGACTCAGCTTTTTTGGTTTCTGCTGTAGTTCTTATAATTGCCTAAATATTATACAACCAACATTGGTTAATGGGCCTTCAGGAATCACATGCAATCCATACACACAAGTCCTCATTGTTAGTTATTTGTTTTTTCAGACAACAACATAATTTCCCCTATTGCCTTCTTAAATCATTATATATACAATCAGGCGAGTCCAAACTACCATCAGCAACATCAACTATCTTTTAAGTCAATTATATACTGACTAATTCTACCCTACGTGTCTGAAAAAAAATTAAAACCTACTTTAGCAACAGACATTTGGATAAATACAAATAATTTTAGTTTCCCCACTTTCATGAAAATTACAGCTGTCTTAGAAAGCCAAGAAATTTCCAAAGAAAATATTGGTTTACCTCACATTCAATGGCTCTGTCACAGCCTTAATTACATTTACAAATAGATTAATTTGGTTTCCCTGGTTAATGGTTATTCTCATTATTTATTAGGACAATGCTGTAAAGTCACTGTTTATTCCTCGCATGATATAAAATGCATCAATTTACTAAACAAAGTAGTAAAATAATCCATCACCTCTCTGAAAGCCTCAGTAATATTTTGACATCTTTAATAGAGCTGGGCAAACAATGCAAAAAAAAAGTCAGGATATCATTTTCAAACAGATTTATTCTGCCTGTATTCATACCCTTTGTGCTTGCTTCTCGTGATTATTCTAGTGCATGAGTTTGCCAGCAAGACCATTCATAGAATCAGCAAATTTTAAGTGAGTATTTATGGAAAGTGATTTTTCAGGTCCAAGTTCAGGAAAGCGCATACTTACCTGCCATCCAGAACAGTGATCTTTCCTGAATCAGAGCCTATATTTGTAAATATGAGGGCTTGTCTACACTTAAAACGTTGGAGTGCCACTGTAGTGCTTCTGTAAAGTCACTACCTACGCCGACGGGAGGGCTTCTCCCTTAGGTGTAGGTACTCCACCTTCCCAAAAGGAGGTTGCTAAGTCAACAGGAATGTTTTCCTGTCAATCTAGGGCCTGGTCTACACTGGTGTGTGGGGGGGGTCGATCTAAGATACGCAACTTCAGCTACAAGAATAGCGTAGCTGAAGTCGATGTATCTTAGATCAAATTAAAATGACTTACTTTGCATCCTCGCGGCGCGCCACGGCTCCCCTGTTGACTTTGCTTCCGTCTCTCGCCGAGCTGGAGTTCAGCAGTCGACGGAAGAGCAATCGGGGATCGATTTATCGCGTCTACACTACACTCGATAAATCGATCCCCGATAGATCGATCGCTACCCACCAATCTGGTGGGTAGTTTAGACATACCCTAGCATTGTCTACACCAGGAGTTAGGTTAGTTTAACTGCATTGCTCCTGGGTGTGGATTTTTCACACCCCTGAGTGATGTAGTTATAGCAACCTATTTTCCTAGTGCGAAACAGGCCTGAGTATTCATACCAGAAACCTTATTCCAAGATCTTGTCTAAACAGAAAAGTTGTACTGCTTTGACTATACCAGTATAGTTTAAGCAGTACAAATCTCTAGAGCAGACACAGTTATACCAGTATAGCTATTCCTGTACATGAAGGAAAATAAGTTATGCACGTACAAGACACCTGAATCCACCCTAGGGCCTTATACCTGTATCACTAGACTGGTGTTAAAAAAAAATATAATAACCCTAGCCAACATAGTTACACCGGTATAACAAGTGTGTTTAGATTATACCTAAGAGATACTCCTCCAATAAAGGAATAGAAACATATGAAAACAGACAGCGTATCAATCAAAAATTAACCAATACAGCTTGCATGTTGAATACTCTGCTCATGAATAATCTACAGACCAATAATTACTTTGAATAACAAAGTCATCTCAATCTGATCATGGACTACCTACAAATAAGAGATGCAAAATTAAATATGTTCTATGTTACAAATTAGTTCAAATCTAGTTGGTGATATCATCCCAGCTGTGAACATATTTTCCCAATTTTTCAATGGTTGCAGTAACTATTAGATACCTATCTGTATTTGTTCACTGAATGGGAGGATTTTCATTAATTAGGGAAGTTTTAACCATAAGGGCTTTTTGTACTTTGACTATCAAAAACCCATTGCATGGTATGGTGTGTCTGACTTCCACTCTTCTACAGGAAACAGATTCACAAACAACTCTTCTCAGAACGCTATTCTGTACTGGGAAGTCAGCTGAATATGTAAATTATAAACTTACTGAAATCATTCTTACATAATGAATTCCAATCACTGTATTCTTTTCTGTTTGTTTTAACATTGGAGTGCCCTTTCTAAATTATATGTGGGAGATATCGAGGAAGGTTAATGAGACAACTTCAAGGAGAAGGGGACAATGAATTTCTTTATAGTACAACAGGCAATACCAAAACCTGGACCCAGATACATCTGATTAGTCAAAATCTAGATCCGGTTCATGTACCTGAAATCCATCTACGAGAAGAAACAATAAACTCTCCATATGTAACTAAAATATTTGGTTAACAGACAACTACTATCAAAAATTAAACCCACCACAGTGAGTTGCAAATCCAGCCTCATCCTCCATGGGTGTGGAGGCTCCTCAGGCAGTGGATCAGTTCAGTCCAGCTCTGTAAGAACTGGATCTGGTTTTGCATATCACATGAAAGGCATGAAGGTTAGGTCTGTGCAAGCTTCCCACCTGGCAGCACGCAGGGACTGAGTGGTCTGGGTAAGGATTCCAGCTATTGGAGTCATCCCCTCACCCCAGGGAGCATCTGCACTGTGCCTGGCTGGTTATTGAGGGCAGGCACTGGGCAAAGGAAATGAGGAGACGATGGCTGGAAAAAAAGAAAGCACTAGTAAGCAAATATAATATAGGAATTATTAACTCATATAGAACCCGACTAGCAGATTTTTTTCCTATGTGGCCTGTGTAGAGAGAGCAGAGGTCACATCACTAAATCAGATAGAGCTCCATCTGTGACAAATTTTGTATTGTTGTCTGCCTGTATGTATAGAGTTAAGTCAAAAGGAGGCTGTAAAGGGGTTGTTAAAGAATCCATGAAAGGGTTCATTGAAAGCATCTCAGGTATCTAGTTTAAAAGAAAAGATAAGATAAATCACTGGGTTACTAACTGGGGGGAGAAATTACCTGTCTCCTTCCAGGCTAGGATGTTTTGCTCTTCTCAGGGCTAAGACTGGGATCAAAGATGACATAAAATCTCAGAGATACTAGCAAAGGGAAGGGGAGAGGGCTGTTATGGGGGAAGAACTGGTCCTGGGGGTGTGAGTGAAAAAGCCAACAGGCGAGGTGGTTTGAGCCATCTCTACACTACACTGACATAACCCCATGGAGTAGACAGCCTACAGTTTCAAAAAGGGGGTTTCCCATCATTATAGGAGCCTCAACTCCCCACGTTAGGTCAATGGAAGCATTCTTCTGTCAACATAGCTGCATCTGTTCCCGGGTTTAGGTTAGCATAGCTGCAATGCACAGGAGTGTGGATTTTTCACACCCCTGAGTGATGTAGCTATGTCAACCTATATTTTAAATGTAGACCAGAGGGTGCAGGCTGCAAGCAGTGTATCCCAACTCAAAGATGGGGAAAAAAGCCAAGCCTGTCTGAGCTGTGGATAAGAGTTTGAGCTTAGGTAATAGTGTGAACTAGTTTCTTGTTTAAAATCCACTTCTTTAAATGAGGTGTGCTCTTTGATAAAATAAAACATGCTTTGTTTTGAAGAGGCTGTTTCTATCTCACTGCATATATGTTGTCCCAGGTGCTGGTGCCAAGTCTATTGGGTCTGCTAAAGAATACAACTGGCAATCAGGGAGACGTAACCTAGAGATCCAGTCAGTGGTTGGATTGTGAGATCCTACCTCAAAGAAGAGTAGAGGTTTGGGCCTGCCACTTGAAAGGATTCCTAGACTCCTTGGGGTTGGCATGCTGAAAAAGGATCTTAGCAAGGGCAACCTAACCAGGGATTGTCATTTCCTTCTATGAGATATGAGCGGGCTACAGGGCTTCCTTCTGAGCAAGGTACATACCAGCTGTGGTCATCAAAAGATACGTTAATGTTCTGCCAGGTATGGCTCAGGTTGGTTTAAATAAGGCATGTTACACACAGCACCACATAGTGAGTGAATATAATAAAGTTTAGCATTCCATTACAGTGACTCTCACACCATCTATACTCACTTCTTCATCTTTCATCCAGTACAGGATCTGGCCCTATTTCTTTCTATGGAATCATCTCCATATATAAATATTTCCATATATCTGAAAATTTAACAAAAGTAAAACTGTGACTAAGAACACAGTAGACCCAGATCTTCAAATGCTCAGTTTTCTGTTTACTCAACTTTCCAGCTCTGTGCCACACCCTGCAGTCTCTATGCCAGCAGAAGGCAATGAAATAGGACTATCAATACAGGTCTAACTTATGAATGCCTCTGCATTATTTTGGGGGCAGAGGAAAACAAGACGGGCAAGGAGCATCTCTCTTTCACACACACGACAACATATTTTGGCTGTATGTATCTTTTGAGAGCAAAGGGAATAGGTGCCAGATAGGGACTTCCCAAAGAGGCACATCCAGGAATGGAAGAGTCATAAACACGGTTTTACTCCCCTTTGCATCAGACAGCACTGGGATGAGAGCAACATGGGGGACATTTTCTGTACCTTTGCTACAGATGCAGCAAATATTGCTGCTCTCCATTTTATCCAGAAGCCATTGTACTTCCAGGAAGCCTTATTTGAGCTGTTCTCTTCTTTTCGCTTCCACCACTTCTCTCTAGAGAGTACATATCCTGAAAGAGGCATACATCAGTCATTAAAATATTAATCAGTCCTAGATATCTCTTTCTGATCATGCTAATAAAAGATTCTTGGGAGCCAGTCCCAGACCAGCTTGCATGGTGCACGTACAGAAGGCGCACATACACACACAGCAAGGAGACAGCACAGTCCATATCCAGCACAACTTTCTACATATATCTTCACCATTCCTTCACCCCAAGATTTCAATCTGGCATGTTATTTAAGATGTGATTTGTGTGGAGTGGGTGTGGCCACAGGAAAGCAGTGTCCATTAAGTTGAAAGATAGTTACTCATGAACCCTTAGGCCTGGTCTATGCTAGAAAGTTAGTTTGGCATAATTAGGTCACTCAGGGGTGTGAAAAATCAGAATTCTTTCATCAACCTAGTGCTGTCTACACAGGGACTTAGGTCAAATTCTTCTGTCAGCCTAGCTGCTGCCTCTCAGGGAGATAGATTACCAATGCAGATGGGAGAACCCCTCCTATCAGTGTAGGTAGCATCTACACTGAAGCTCTACAGCAATGCAGCTGTGCCGCTGTACCATTTTAAATGTAGACAAGCCCTTAGAAATGGAACAGTGTGAGCTAAAGAAACAAGTGCCATCCTGGAAATAAGCAGCTCCACCTCACTACAATCCAGACTGCTCTACCATTGACTTGCTGTGTGGCCTTTGGGGACATTGGAACAAGAGTTAACAACTCACAGGAGTTTTGTGCTAATCAAGGTCATGATCGTTAAGGTCTTTCCATTCATTTTAATGGGGTTTAGATTGAACCCCATGCATTAACATTTGTTAAGTGCTTTTGGCTGCTTAAATAGAAGAAAATACAGACATATTAATTATTAGTATATGCATCTCAGGTGGTTGGTAGTGAATAAGAGAAGGAGTGGAACTACCACTTGCTTATGTAGCATGCAGTGTTATGGCCGTGTTGGTCCTAGGATATTAGAGAGACAAGGAGAGTGAGGTAATAGAAGTTGGTCCAATAAAGGATATTAGCTTGCTTACTTGTTTATCATTGTGTTGCTATAAACTTGTGTGTCTGTATTTTGGCCAGTACAAGATCTGGGTGTAATTTCACTAATATACTAGAACTTACTTTTCAGTTAGATATCTATGTTCCTATCTCAGACAGCAAACAGTTCTTTTCCTCTGACGTTTTTTATACTAAGATCAGTGTTTAACAGTCAATGATCATCATTTTATTCTTTCAGTTCTATTAAGATTAAAAATGTTATCAGCACAAGCATACACTTCATAGCACTACTATTTTCAGCCTAATTTACTTTTTTAATTAGAAAGTGCCACAGTTAATCACAGCAATGGGCTAATTTCTGGCCACAATATAATCCTTGGCACTAATTTTGATAAAGATTTCTAATTACATTGCCAATGTGGCAGCTTAAAAAACTCTGCAGTTATACATTTGTTTTAATATGAGTCAGGCATACTGTACCCAGAAAAGAACATTTTTCCTGTAATATTTTTATACCACACAATTTTACTCAATACACTGAATTTTATACATTAAGCTTCAAAATTATACCTCCACATTTAGGTGTACTAGATGAAGTATAGTATCTATTTAAATATCATACCAAATATGACTGCTATCTTGGGAAGTATGTACAGTGCTTCCAGAAAGATGGACGTTTGAAAGTAGCTATTCCCTCCCCCCATCCCATGTCTAAATTTTATCTCAAATTCTGAAGCAGGAATAATGATTTACAGTGTGTAATTTCACACTGAACTCTGTATAACAATATCTAGCTTTTATATACCATTTTTTTTTAGCAAAAAGTGCTTTTACAAGGAGGTCAGTATCATGATACCCATTTAATAGATGGGGAAACTGATGCACAGAGAAAATGACTTGTCCACAGTCTGTGGTAGGGCCAGGATTTCAGCCCAAGGCTTGGTCACATGCCAGTGCTCTAGACACTTGTCCATAGTTACAAGGGCTTCTCTACATGGCAAGTTCGGGTGTGAATCTACAGTGTATTAACTAATTTTGTGAACTCTGCAACCATCCACTAGAAGTTCCATAGCACTTACTGCGCTTGCAGCAGTATCTACATGGGATGTTACTACAGTGGGCTTGCCATGCAACTTCACACCCTAGCTTGCAGCGCACTAATATCACATGTAGACAAGTCCTGAGTGTCTTTGGCCTCCTTTTGCTCATCTTGATATGTAAATCCAAATTCAGCTGGCTTGAGCAGCTATAAATTGTTAAATTGCCAATTTATCCCAAAAGTCCTCCTTGATATCTGGATATGCCAGGAACACAAGTGAAAATATCTAGTGTTCACACTAAAATATTAACAACACTTGCCACTTTGTCTACAGATTTCAAAGTGCTTTACAGAGATGGGTATTAGACCTATTTTACAGAGGGTAACTGAGGCACAGACAGGTTAACTGGACACACAATGTATGATTCCCAGCTCAAGGAGCCATACCCACTGATCAAACTAGCATGCTAAAAATAGAATGTAGCTGCGGCAGTGAGAGCGGTGGAAGGAGCTTGTTACCTCAAATATGTGCCTAGTATCTTGGACAACTAGGTAGTCAGAGTGGTTATCCCCTCCTGCTGCTGAGGCTACACTCATATTTTTAGCATGCGGTCTTACTCAGAGCTAGCACCCATCTCATTGAGCAGGGAAATACATCCACAGTTCAAAGTGTAGACATACCCGCAGGGCCATCCTTACCCATATGCAAAGTACACAGCTGCATAGGGCACCAGGAAATTTGGGGCACCCGCCCCCACCCTGCCCCCAACTCCCCTGAGGACTCCAGAAGCGGTCGGGCCTGCACTCACTGGTAAGTAGAACGACCTGGCCCCAGCATGCTCTGCTCCTCTGGCCCCCAGCCGCACTGCTAGCAAGTGCTGGGGAGCGGTTCCCCTCTCCCCGCAAGCCTGGAGCCAGAGGAGCAGAGCAGGCTGGGGCCGGGTCACTCCACTTCCCGCAGGAAGTGGCCAGCCCCCCTCCCCCCTGTCTCCCACAGAGGCCTGGGGCCATCCCCCCACCCCCCGCAGAGCCTGGGGCGGGGCCCCACACAGCCCACCCATGGAGGCCTGGGGCCCCAAACAGCCCCCCCGCAGGGGGGTTGTGTAGGGCACCAAAATAGCGAGGGACGGCCCTGCATACCCATTGTGAGCTGGTGATGGTGTTCTAGTGCCTGTCTATGAGTTCATCCCTCTAGATCACCCTTGCCTGTGAGGTTGGTATATAAGGTGTGTGTGTGTTTAGCCAGTATTATACCTTGGTTTTAATTTCAGTATCCTGGATGTGTGAGACAGTATTATGCTTTCAATATACAATGGCGGTTTTTCCAAAAACACACAAGTGGACATGGATTTCAACATGTGATGCATGTGTTCCTAAATGTAAACAACTTCCCCACCAGCATGCACGTTGAAAGCAGACCACGTATATCAAGTGTTAGTCTGGAGACCATTATAAACCATTCAGAATTGGCCTAGTTACACTGTAAGTAAGACAAACCTTTAACTGCAGTGGCACTATAGCCCAATGCAATATTTTACTATTTTAACAAAACTGGACACAGCATCAACAGTAGTTGTACAAGTGACAAAATTCTCTCCCCATGAATAGCAATGGCAAATGAAAGCTGAGAAATGCCCTGGGGTGGGGCTCAAGGCCATTTTTTACTTTGTACTCTGATAAGAGAAATTGAAATTTACACAATTAAATAGAAAATATTTGAAAGTAGCATAAGCTGCAGATGAACTAAAACAGATGTGCTGAATACATTATTGCCAGAGAGAATTTTCACATGTTCATGTTTCTAAGAGAATCCATCTTTCCACCTCTCTCGTGTTATAACTGAGAACTGTAGAGAAAGGACCATCAGAATCCTGCCTGAATTTTTTGAAGTGGTACAAATTTACAAGTACAATACCGATGTGTCGGGCACTCCTGAATTTATTTGTTCTCAATTTAGTGTGTCTCTAATAATAAACCTCTCACATCCATAGAACAATCATATGAAATAACTTTCCAAGGCAAGTAAATCATCATTTAAGGTTTGTCACTTACTTCACCTCTGAAGCCTCACAAACATTATCCATTATTTTAAAATAGTCCTTCACTTTCCCTCCAGATGTATGCACTTAAGAGCTGAAAGAATGAATTAATGTTAACATTCATGTGAAAATAGACAACATTATGGTCATGTTTAACTTCCTTTTCAGATCCCTTCCTCTCTCCTTGGCAGGTTTTAAAGCAATTTTATTGACAGATGCTTCTGAGGCATCAGAGTTGAAAAGTAAAATAAAAAAACCCAACAACAACATGCTACTTTTCTTTATTAGATGCTATTTTCAGGTCTTCTAATAATTAGAATATAGAACACATCTAAATGTAATATTTATTTCTTTACTAATGGAATATTTCTTATTAGAATGACAGATTCCCATTTTACATTTCCTCAGGCTTTTCCCAGTGGAATTTCAAATCCTTATTTCTAGACATTCTAACTTTAATCATGTTCATTTCTATTCTGTGATCAGAATATAAATGACTTCTCTTCAATCCAGGCATACAAAGAACTACATTTTTCCTCTGCCTAGCTAGTCAAGCTTCTCATTCTGCCAGTCCATCCTCCTAGGATAACAATGGCTCAAGTTCATTGTAGAGATGGGGCTGTGAAATGGTTTATACAGCAAACTGTTGTAAGTCCTCCTGCAAGCATTCATGGACTTCCAAAATCTGGGGTACCAGACACCCCATGTAAAGCAGACAGAGATTTGTCCTTTCACTCTGTTACCTTGTAACAATAAATCATCTTATATGGGTTTATCTTCTCCTTGGAGGCGTGGTTTACACTAGCTTTTCTGCATTTTCACTTGTGTTGAAATAGAATTTTAGAAGTACTTTTCTCCAGCTATTGGATGATCTCAGTTATTTAAATGTCAGCTACAACACATCCCTCTTCTTTAAATGTTGTAAGTCAGTTTAGTGTTCCCTAAAGATAACAGATTTGCAGTTCTGAATATAGAAATCCTCTGGCTGTGCACAGAAGAGCTACAATGCTTGGAGCAGAGACTTTCCTTCACTATCTTATCAAAGTACTTCAAACGCTAACCTGCAGGTGTCATATTTAAGGGTGATAACCAAGTTTCTATACCTACTCGTTTTTTACCTCATGGTAGATGCTAACAAGGATAGCCAGGTTGTGATGGATATATGCATGTGTCATCTAGAAACTAGAGTGATACCACCAATCCTACTCAGATTAGTGAGATAATAGTTATCAAATACTACTAACTTACACAATGACCTGTTTGGGCCAGCGCTAGAGGTGAAAGCAAGGGTACTGCAACAGTTTGTATAGCGGGGGTGCTGAGAGCCATTGAACCAAACTGTAAACCCTGTAGATGATGGAAACCACTTCAAGCCAGAGGGTGAGGCAGCACCCCCAGCAACCCTAGTTCCAGCACCTATGGGTGAAGGTCTCCATTTCCTTTTATTCTCCTGTTTTTCTTTTCACATGGCTGGGAAGTCTGACTGATGCTGGGCTTCAGTATAAGACATTTAGAGGCAGGCTGAGCCCTTTAATCACATTGGTTAACAGTTACTCCCAGGATTTCAAGTAGGAGCACTGGTGGAAATAAACTGGGTCACCTGTGTTAGTAAGGGATTCACTATCTAGTTGCTCGGGAAGTGACAACAGCACTGCTTCATTAACCTCATAAAACAAAAGTATATTGCCTACACAGTCTGCTAGAGCTGTGAATTGCTCCATATTTGTAATATACGTATATTTGGCATTCTGAAAAAAGGAAAAGCGGAGGATGCTAAATTCTGCTCTCATCTACATTGGTGTGTATCTAGATTAAGTGCATTCAATTCTTTGTATTTACTACAGATTTACACTGGTATAGCAAAGCAGAATTAGTCCATAATATTGTGTGTTATGGGGTTGAAGGTTTCCAAGAACTGAGCCAATCAGTCCCACATTCTGCCCTTCTTTTTAGAGTGCCAAATGCAAAACTGAAGCAATTCAACAAGGTATGAAAGTACAGGCATATTTTGTAGACAAACTCAGTCTCTTTTGACATGGTTGAAGCAATATGTCCAATCCCTAAAATACTCCATACTGCAGTGTGATGTGTAGTCCTACTCCAAGCAATGGGAAAATTCGAGAACTAATGAATACTGTGTGCACGTTCACATGTCATCTGTGCAAAGTTATTTAGCAGAATTCTTCCTGTAATTGCAAATACTGGGAATGTTCAGTGTTCAATGGTCCTCGAAAACTCAGACTTCCAATTGGTTGATGATGGGTTCTGTTACCAGTGTACAATGAACCGTGTAATACTGCAGCACCTGCGAGCATCTCCTGGAATTTTCAACCTCCACAAGAAGGTTTGAGGGGGATGGGGGAGTTCATGACAGTATCTAAACTTTTGGATCGATGCATTTCACTTTTGCTGCATTGACATGTGGCACATGTCTACCAGTCCTAAACACAGAAGGTGAATGGATGTTTTAAATGTAAATGGAGCAAAAACAAAAAAGAATTTGTAGAGATAACCATCTCGAGGAATCTGGAATTAACCAATTATTTGGTGACACCCTGGAAGAAACAGGTTAAGACTATCTGAAATGTCTTTCCCAGTTACAAAACTGCTGCCATCTAACTCATTTTCCTGAAATTCCCCTGAATTGTCTAACCAATCAGCAGTATGCTTAAAAAGTTAAGTAAGAAAAAGGAATGAGTCTTCATGTTTTAACAGCATACAACGGTGGATAACACGCTGTGGCAATTAAGACTTTTTTAACCGGAGTCTTTCTTTCTGCAGCACTAAAGAGGATTGCAGACAGTATCTCTGCTGCCTCAAGACATAGTTCATCTACACAGCAACTGGGAGGGTGCTCCCCAGCACAGTCAGGCAGACACACAGGCTCTGCTCAAACTAGCATGGTTAAAATAGCAGAGTGGCCGTGGCAGCACAGATGGGCCACTTGGCCTAAGCACAAGCCTGCCCAATCTCCTGGGTATATATTCCGATAGCTGGCCTGTGCTGCCATGGCCACGCTGCTATTTTTAGTGCACTAGATCAAGCAGAGACAGTGCACATCTGTCCACCTACCCTGGGAAGCACCCATATCCTTAGAGTGGTCAACAACTGTCCTCCTAAACTAGGGGTATGTCTACACTTAGACACTACCACAGCTCAACTGCACCACTGTATTGCTTCAAAGTAGACACTACCTACTCTGATGGCAGGTATTCACCTTTCAGCATAGGTAATCGACCTCCCTGAGAGGTGGTAGCTAGGTCAATGGAAGAATTCTTCCACTGACTTAGCACTGGCTATACAGGGGTTTGGTTGGCATAAAGAAACTTTTCAAAACTATGTTATACAATAAAAAAACTACCTCTTACCTCATGCTACATGCTGGCTATGTAGTCTGCATTCTCCAACAGGGACTTCTGGTATTTGTGACACAAAACAGAGTTCAAGATATTCAGCACTGATTTTTTGGAGAACGCATTTTGTAGAAAAAAGGCAGATAGCCTTTAAGGAGGTGATATAATCTCAATTATTTCAGTAATCTAAAACTGAACTATGAACCAACTACAACAGTGTGTTTTTACCATCACTGAGCTGGAAAAGGACATGACTTCAATTGTGATAAACATCCCTTTTTAGCAAACCATAGGCTGAGGTTTTCAACGGCACAAATGGCAGTTAGATGCCTCACTTCCACTGAGAACTTGTGAGGACAACCCAGCTCCACTCTCTCTACATCCAAATATAAAGATGTCAAAAATTTCTGAAAGTAATTTCTAAGACAAAATGACTGTCACCTTCCTTTGATGGTCAAAGACAACTTGGCAATTTAAGGTTGAGCATGGTACTTAGCACTTGGATAATGGCAAGAGATATTATATCTCCTCCCACCTGGTGGACTCTTGTATTACACCATGCATGGCACTAATGAAGACAGATTCATGCTATTTATTTACTGACACTGACAAGAGTACCTGTATTTTATCATTAAGGTCTTGGTTTTCTGCCTCATACAGCCCCAAGACAAAAAAGCACTGTAATAGTTAAATAAAAAAAAGTTTGAATAACATTGGTAGACTGGTTGAAATCAACAAAAGCCAGGAAGTTCTAGTCCATGCTGACAATCCATCCTTAACTCATTCCTGGTTGGAAAAAAATATAGTAGAGGGAGAGTTTGTCTATACATAAGAGTTGTACCACTTTAACTACAGAATTACAGTTAAAGAAGTACAACCCCATCTAGTCTGGACACAGTTACAGTGGTATAAATGAATTTTTGCTGGTATTCCTCTTCCTTTAAGGGGAAAAAAGCTATAACTATACTGGCACAGAATTTTTATAACAAAATAACCCTGCTCACACTAGCTTTTTACTGGTACAACTATATCAATACAACAAAATCACCGTACTATACAAATCAGCTAGACTGGTAAAATTTTAAGGGTAACCCAGGCCTTAGTTACACTGCTGTAGGGACAACCTTAGGCCTTGACCATTACACATATGAGTAAAGTTACACGTATGTTTTAGTGTTCACGGGATCAGGGCCTTAAATATGAAATTCCTGGCCTAGTTAACTAAGCTTTCACATGATTTACCTTGTTGTATGTTGTTATTCTTTATTAAAGATCAGTTAAGGGCAAGATCATCTTTCTTACTGCAAGGTCAGCCTTTTTTGCTAGGATAAACACTTGCTGTATTTAAGCTTTTAGAGCTGAGTATGGCCGGTTTCTAAATGCATATTATTTATCCATTAATATAAGAGTCACTGCCAAGATGTTCAGAACCAAGTCTGAATTAGCTTTTAGCCTCCAAGAATTCCTCCTCCACCCCGATTGCTGATTCCACTGAAAATTTTGCCAGCAGTATCAGCCTTACTAACCTTATACACTGGTCTTTGATGCTGTACTGTAGCAAACGGCTTCTTGAAGTCCAAGTAGATTATGTCTACTGCTTCACTCTGGTCAGTTGTCATTGTCATTTCCCTGAAGAAAATTAATCAGATTTGTTCAGCATGACCTCTATTTTAACTAGCTTTTAGCTATCTAAGTCTGTACCTGTTCAAGTGTTCTCCTATTTTGTTCCTACTCAATGAGTCTGGAATGTCTCTGAGGTCTGAAGTTAAGCTTTGATCCCATTCTAAATAGGACTATCACACTAGCTCCCCTCCATTCCCTGGCCTCTTGTCGCCTCTTCCTAGCAGGCAGTTAAAAATCTGCCAATAGTTCTTTTATTTCATTTTTTAGTATTAACTGAGGCGGGGCACCGAGTTGTATGGAACTGAGATGCTCGGGCTCCAGCTATATTCAGGGCCCGGGACCCAGCTTCACCAACGTTTGGGGCCAGGTCTCTCCCCTGGCCCTGCCTGCCGCCCCTCCGCACCGGCTCTGAGTGTCCCCCAGGCCCCACTTGCTGCCTCCGCATGCCTCCCCCATGTCCCGGAGCGCCCCTGCCTCTTCCCTGCAGCTCCATGCTGACTCTGCTCTGCTGGCCCCCAGCATCAACCACCACCACAGGGTCCTAGTGATCCTTGTCCACGAGTGGCAGGGCAGGCTGCCCTTACCTTGCCCTTCCGCCTCGGGCCCTTCTGTTTTCCGGGAGGACCCTCCACCCCCCACCCGCCACCCCCAGTGAGGCTACGATGAGGGGTAGCAGCAGGGGAGGAGGTTGCACGTAATGGCAGTCCCCTCCCCCCACACCCATCAGAGGGGAGGCGAAGTGGCTCCCTGGACCTGAGAGGGGCCATAGGAGCATGTGCAGTGACAGTGGTGTGGAGTGAGTGTGCTGCTGGGGGAAGAGGGAGGCCCATCCCCCAGAGCTCACTGCTGCCGGGGGGCTCCTCTCTGGCCCCAGCCCCAGGGCAGCCTGGGATGCACGCCAAGCTCATCCCCAGCCCTGCCCCATCCCAGAGCCCTCACACCCCTGCACCCCAAACCTCTGCCCTAGCCCTGAGCCCTCACACACCCCAAATCCCTCATCCCCCCACACACTCTAACCCTCTGCCCTAGCCCTGAGCCCCCTCCTGCATCATGAACCCCTCATCCCCAGCCACACCCCAAACCCTCACCCCAGCCACACCCCACAACCCTCACCCCTGCACCCCCTCCCTCCACACCCCCTCCCATCCCCAAACTCCCTCCCAGAGCCTGCACCCCTCACTCCCTCCTGCACCCCCACCCACTGCCCCAGCACAGAGCCTGCACCCCAGACCTCCTCCCCCCACCCAAACTCCCTCCCAGAGCCTTATGTAGGGGTGGGTGGGCGGAGTTTGGGAGCGGGTGCAGGTTCTGAGCATCACCAACATTTCTACAAACCTGCCAACCCTGAACTGAGGGATGAAGTGCTTTCTGTTTTGGAGATTCCTCAGTAATCCACCTATTTTGGGATGTTCTAACCAGTTTCAGTCTGGCCCCTCCCCCAATCCTCTGAATTTGCTGCATCAATGTTCACTAGCAATCAATAACCCTCAAATATTCAGGGCTACCATTTCTATAAGTTACCTTTATTGTGTTTTTTTATTTCTCATTTCTCTTTTGCTTTATTTATGAAAACAATTTCTTTAAAAAAAAGCCTTTTTAACTTGCGAAATCCTTCTTTCATTTTAAAGACTTGACATATAATCCGGTGGTTCTCAACCTAAGATTTCCAAAGGGGTACACACCTCCTTTTCAAATTTTTTAAGGGTCCACAAAAGAAAAAGAGGTCAGAACCACTGGTCTAGTCACTTTCAGGACATATTCTCAAAGTTATTTAGGCACTTTACTCTCAATGACTTCAATGGACGTTAGATAGTGTAACAAGGTGGGGTTCCTTCACCCTGCACTCCTTGCAGCAAACCATCATTGCACGCTCCCATAGCAAGTTAAATACCATGTGCTTTATTTACAGCATACTATACAAGTGCTTGTTCCCCCTGGCACAAAGCTTTACTTTCTCCCCAGGCACCAGGTGAAAGGAAGGAGAGATGTCTTCTCCCTGAGATCCTGAGCTTTACTCAAATTGTTGGTTTGCCCCTCTAGCTTCCCCATCGGTCTTTTAACTGTCCTCAGCTTACAAGCTGAAGCACTTCATAATTCTTTGGTCACCTGCTGCTTAATCGAGCATCTCCTCCGTTTGGCCCACATGGGAATGTTTACAAATTGCACGAGGGGTGAGTCAGCCTTAAGCTACTCACACTCTGTCACAGGTGCCTAAATATCTTTGAGGATCAGGGCCTGAAAGTTTCTGTACTAAGGTTAAAAACAACAAGGAGTCTGGTGGCACCTTAAAGATTAACAGATTTATTTGGGCAAAAGCTTTCATGGGTAAAAAACCTCACTTCTTCAGATGCATGGAAACTTGTACTACGGTTGTATGTATTTGTTATACACAGAACTAGTGGTGATGCCTAGAGTGAAAGTTGCCCAACACTTCCCATTATAAACCATTGTTTTTAATTCTTTATACTTTTCAAAAATTTTAGCAATTTTCCATGCTTGGTCTCTGCCTCAAGCTGAATGGATTTTGTTGGACATTTTGAGCAAAAATAGCACATGTATTTCCAGGAATAAAATTAGTGGGAAAAAATAAGTATTTTTACCAATATTAACATTTTTCTAGTCTTTCTGTTTCTGTTGTTCTGCTCTACCACCTCCCTGGTTTGAAGTAGGAAGTTAAAATTTGCCAAGAGGATGGCCCCAAATATTAGAGATATCTTTTACAATCCCACTGAAAATTCATCCAGATTTGGCTGAGTTATAAAATATAAACTATCACGATGTGTGCCTGTAATAGAACCAGTTATACACTTGATCATTTTCTGCATGTTCCAACTGCAGTGGCCCAAACTTCTGGACCCGATTCAGTCTTCTTCAGGGGCAGCTCCAGGCACCAGCACACCAAACGCGTGCCTGGGGCAGCAAGCCGTGGGCGGTGGCCTGCCGGTCGCTGTGAGGGTTGCAGTCAGGCTGCCTTCAGTGGCAGGCCTGTGGGAGGTCCGCCGGTCCCGCGGCTTCGGTGGCAGTTTGGCGGCGGGTACGCCAAAGCCGCGGGACCGGCGGACCTCCCACAGGCGCGCTACCGAAAGCCGCCTGACTGCCGTGTTTGGGGTGGCAAAATACATAGAGCTGCCCCTGGTCTTCTGTATCATAAACAAATACATAGTTAAAACTCCACCTAGGACTCTGACAAAACTGATCTTCAGTCATCCTCCCCTTGCTTCTCCTTGCCCCACCATCACAACATTCTATGGCAAAATGAAGATGCGCTGAGCTGGGAGCCAAGAGGCCATAAGCCCTAGTTTCATCTTTTCCTCTGACTAGTGTAATAATCTGTGCAATTCAAATCTGTAATTAAGCATGGTCATATCTCTATCCTAGGTCAAAGACAAGTATAATTCTCCCAGTTTTAGATATGGACCAACTGAAAATATCAGAAGTTGTACAAGGTCACATATAGCAGGTCTGGGAGTAGAACCTGGTAGAACATTCACTCATCCACCTGACCATGCTGCCTCTCACAAAGAATAGGCCAAGCCTATGTGATATTTGCAGCAATATCATTGGTTTGTAGCACTCCAGTCTTGGAAATATTTGTGAGACCAGTGTGGGGAGCCATGGAGCAACTGCTTTCCAGGACATGCTCCCTGGCAATCATGTAGATATATCATAGGTGTAGCCAGTGGAAAGTAATTCTGCTTGAACTTCCCTGCTGCACCTTGCAATCTCTTTGGAAAGAGAACTGTCCCTAAAATGTTCCACAATCTTCTGCACTAGCTGCAGAAACAAAAGGCAAGCTATAGCAAATGGCATAAAATGTTTGGGGAAAACAGCAAACCCTAAATTGCTCACTGCAGACAATGAGGCAGATACAGGTGCAGACATTTCTTTGGTAGGGAATGCAGAAGCAGAAATTTCCCCTGAGAGGTGCTGAGCACCTGGCTGAATACCTTAAATTCCACTTGATTTCAATGGGAGTTGCAGGTGATAACTGAGTGCTCAGCACTTTACAGAATATGGCCTGTGGTTTCCTTGCTACGGTTTACCTGTTTACCATGACACAGGTACTCTCCTCTTCATACTAGATGACCCCATTCCAGCTAGACACTCTTTTGTCATATTCATCACTTGAGAAGTTTTACATTTGAACCTTTCTCCTTAAATGCTGTGCTGGCAACTAGCCCTGAAAGTGTACAAACATGGTGCTCAACAAAGTGGAATTCTAAACACCTGGAATCCTTTTCTGCAGCCCTCAGTAACAAAGCGGGATATTATGCATCAAGAGCCAAACCCTCCTTGCCTCAGTCGTGCAAGTAGTTCCACTGATGTTACTTGTAAAGCAAGCAGGTTTCCACTTTGGTATTGTATGTAAGATAATTCACTGTTCTCACTCAACTACAATACTTAGGTACAAGGGTTAAAGTGGCAACCTTGGCTGTGAAGTTCTCTCCCTTTGTTAGGTTAAGACTCACTTTAATTCTTATACTGTAGAATGCTTTTTGTGTGAATTCTATAATATATTGGGAGAATAGCTACAGTGGCAGAGAAAGATGGGGCAAACGCTATAGAGGACGTAATAGACAAGAATGTTAATTCTTACAGAGAGCCTTGGAAGCTTGAATCAGTCTGTGCCACAGCGTTCAGGAGTTCAGCAATGCTCCATTCATTTGTGCAGCTAGTCTCACTATTATGAAGCCTTGTGAAAGCAATTCATTCATAGGAAGCTTTGCATACAGGAATAGGAACAGAAATGAAACCTAGGAGATCTTAGGAAAGCAAAAGGAGCAGCAACAGAATCAAATAGGAAGGCATACAAAAATGAGCTCTTTTGTGATTTTACCTTTTCATTATCTTTGACATGTTTAAGAGTCTGAGCTGTGTTTCAGACTAGTGGCCTAAGGCAGTGAAACTGGGAGAGAAAATTTCACTGCAATCCAACACACACACACACACACACACACACACACACACACACACACACGTATAAAAATTGAATTGACAAGGTTGCGTTGCTAATTTACACAAGAATTGCAGCAGCCCAAATAGCCTGTTGTATTTCAATGTAGAAAATTTTATATGATTCTCATTATTGCAGAATTTAACTAGACAGGTGGATGATGAGCAAGAGATATGCAATCTGATATGCTATGGAGAAGTAAAATCAAAACTAAATCTGACCAGAATGTCACTGGAGAGAACTTCTGAAGAAAACCAGCAACAGCAAAAAGTTGAGTGTGTGTATTTTTGATTAGTGGTGCTATTCACAAAATAGGTCTGAAATACAACTATATTAATAATTATAATTTGATGATACTTTTTGGGATTCTAAGTTTGTCTGGGATTGTCTAGGTTTGTTGGTTGGTTGTTGATTTTAAACACCATCACTGAGAAATTAAAAGACAAAAAAACAAACAAACAAACGTTTTGTGCTCCCTCTGCTGGCTTTGAAGCAGTAGGTGACTCCAAAACATTATTCCCAAAGCTGTGCTGTGCTGTGCCGCTGCATAAACAACAAAAATTTGGGTGTTAAAACCTGCTGTTGTATAAAAGTTGAAATTGTTGTTAAACAACCAAACCAAAAAATAGCTAACTTAAATTTCTCTCCATTCAAAATGCAGCAACTATCTACATATAGAACTTTGAGACAGGGCTGAGGGTACAGTGTTTGGAGTGGGTTGGAATGGGATCTTGCTTTGGGTCAATGGTTAAGTTAATTTACTTTATCATGGGTAGGTGTTAAATTGCTGGGAATGAGATTTTCAAAGGATATGTCTATGCTGCAGCTGGAGGTGCAATTTCCAGCTTGGGAAGACATATATATACTAGCTTTGGTTGAGTTAGTGTGCTAAAAATAACAGTGTAGCCATGGGGCATAGGCAGCAGAACAGGTTAGCTACCCCAAGTACAATCCTGTCCAAGACCCTAGGTCCATACGAGGGCAGTTAATCTACAGGTATTTAAAAAAGTCAATGGGAGCTAGTTTAGGTGCCTTTGAAAATACGATTGAGGTGGTTAGTCCAACTGGAGTGGTAAATTTAAATTATTATGAAGATGCCTAGAGCATCTACATGGGCCTTCCTTTATTAAATCTCAACAAACAAGAACTGTACAAAGGACAGTAAAATGAAAATTAAAACTATACTTCTTATTGTCCTTTCAAATATACCGGTATGTGGTTTCTTGTTGTCAGTGTAGCTTGTGATTTGTTAGTGAAATGAAACTTAAATGAGGAGGTTATGTGATGGTGTTCCATTTATCCTTTCTTACAAATGGACAGTGTTTGCTATCCCACACTGTATTCAGAGGTACACACATCACAAATAAGATAAATGGCACTTTTGCTTGTAGTTGCAGAAGTGAGAGAAAGGAGGGGATACTTTCTCTCACTACACCACTTTGTCACCCCTGCAGAAAGCAGGCCACATTCTTAAAAATAATTTCTTAAAATATTTTTGAGGACGAAGTCTCAGAAGACATTGGGGGAGGGGATACTAGATTTTACTTGCCATGGATGAAAAGTTAAAGGGAACAGCCAGCCATCTTAAGAACCATTATTTCTTATACAAACAGCAGTTAAAAGTTTGCAATATGTTTAGGTCTGATTCTAGTTTAAATTAAGAGCTAGCATATGCATCTTAAGTACAGACCATAGCAGGGAGATATGTAGAGTCCCCCTCTCCCTAGAATACCATCCCTCTGCAATACCAGAAGACACTGTGCCTCCCAGAGAAACCTAGCTATGTGCATGAAAATAAATTGCTACGCTCTTTTAAAGGGTAGGGCTCATCCCCACCCCACCACATGGTCAGCCAAATACTGGCCAGAACATGGGGAATTGAAGACATGGCTTTGCTAACGCCTCATCCCTTTCTAGTATGATGCTACTCCTGGCAGGAAAAAGAACAGGAGTACTTGTGGCACCTTAGAGACTAACAAATTTATTTGAGCATAAGCTTTTGTGGGCTACAGCCCACTTCATTGAATGCATGTAGTGGAAAATACAGTAGGAAGATATATATATATACACAGAGAACATGAAACAATGGGTGTTACTATACACATTATAAGGAGAGTGATCAGTTAAGGTGAGCTTAATCTTTGGCCAATGTACAGTCTCTACGTAAAAGAATAAATGGACACAAATCAAATGTCAAGAATTATAACATTCAAAAACCAGTTGGAGAATACTTCAAACTCCCTGGCCACTCGATTACAGACCTAAAAGTCGCAATATTACAACAAAAAAACTTCAAAAACAGACTCCAACGAGAGACTGCTGAATTGGAATTAATTTACAAGTTGGACACCATTAAATTAGGCTTGAACAAAGACTGGAGTGGATAGGCCATTACACAAAGTAAAACTATTTCCCCATGCTTATTTCCACCCCTTCCCCCCCCACACACAGTTCCTCATATCTCCTTGTCAATTGCTGAAAATGGGCCATTTTCATTACCACTACAAACAGGTTGTTTTTTCTTCTCTCCTGCTGATAAAAGCTCACCTTAACTGATCACTCTCCTTATAGTGTGTGTAGTAACATTGATTGTTTCATGTTCTCTCTCTCTCTATATATATATATATATAAAAATATATCTTCCTACTGTATTTTCCACTACATGCATCCGAAGAAGTGGGCTGTAGCCCACAAAAGCTTATGCTCAAATTAATTTGTTAGTCTCTAACGTGCCACAAGTACTCCTGTTCTTTTTGTGGATACAGACTAACACGCCTGCTACCTGAAACCTGGCAAGAAATTTCATCTGTATCATTCCCTGAGCACATTCACAATTCTGGCTATCCCTTATATGATCAGCACAAGAGGATTCCTTTGTCCCTCCCCACATGCATAGGTGTATAACAGTTAGCAACAATCTAGTCCTAGATTAGTATTAACTGCACTGAAGTCAACTGAATTACAACAGTGCAACACCAGTATGATGGGTTGGAGAATCTGGTTTGTCAGCTTTAGCACCTCTCACATGTTTGTGGGCTCTTACTTTAGCTTTTTTAATTTTGCTATTTAAAGCAGTTTTGCAAGAGTACAAAATGCCTTATACCATTCATCAAGAACTCTGTATAAAACATGCAGAGAAGATGTGAAAAACTTCCGCTAGACATTTCATTATCTTTAAGAAACAGAACATCCAACCATAAAGTGGCATGACGCATCACCATGGGAAGTTTCAAACAGCATATTTTATGGAAGGTGAATGTTTTGCATTACAGAAAAAAACAAAGGTTTAATTTTATTCCAGTATTTTCTGCCATCCTACCAGCCTAAGGGTAGAGCCACCTCCAAATGCAGTATTTGGGTAATTTAGAATGTCATAGATCACTACAGCATTAACTGCTTATTGGTGAAGAGGGAACATTGCAGGGAATCAAAACCAATCCTTTGGTTGTTGGAAATGATAATTAGCTTTCCCTCTATTTTGGGGGGGTATTTTTTCTTATGGAAATCCTCAAAACATAATTCATTCCATCTTTTTTTTTTAAATCTGGTTAGGAATAACATGAAAATTAAATTACATAAACCATTCACTTGGCTCAATTTTATTAGCGAAAATTGAGACTTGGGAAAACATTTTGAGCATGATTCTATGAAAATTAAATCTCCAACTCCATTTATTTTTTAGTGGAACCTGTGCGCCTAATTCCTCTGGATGGGTCACATTGATAATGTAATCTTTCAAATTGGTGTGCTATTTCCCACTGTGGTAATAGCTAGATTATCCCAGAGTTAGACCTAAGCCTACAGGTTTGGATATATATTGACACATCTTAGAATTAGAGAGATCAGATCTGGCATTTCAGTTTGGGTCCATCCTTAGAACATACCAAATAGGTCTGAATTCTCAATTAAGGCTAGAGCAAAAGAGCCCAGTATGTGCGCTATGCTTTTTTATCCACAGAAGAAGTACTATTCGATACAATTTATAGAAAATACCCTCCACATTTCTGAGATTCACCTGCTTTTCCCACAGTCAAATCCTGCTCAAAGTAGTGTCCCAAGCTTCTGGAGCACATCTTGAATTAATGCACTAAGAACCAACTTCTCTTCCCAGTGTCCAGCCTGAGTGCTGGGTAGATGCAGAGCTGGGAAGAAAGGAATCTTCCCACCCAATGGGTGGAGCAGCTGTGGATCCATTCTGCAGAAGTTACTGAAGCCAGTGCCTAAGTATCCACCCAAAGGGTGCAGGACATGTTCTGCTGTTCTCTGCAGAGTACCTTCCAACTGCCTTTTCCCTAGTCTGCCCCCTATATGATGCCTCCTAGGAAGCATGTGCACCTTATTCTTCCTCTCCATTCCTTTTATGTCCTTTTCTGTTGCAAAGGTCATGAAGCAGGGACCTGTATTTGACTCTAAGACTCAATGTCAAAGTAAATAACTGTTTTATTGAAAAAAGTGTCCACCACATGTTCATCTGCATAAGTACTATCACATTCTAACTCCCATCCCAGCATGCATTGGGGCCAGGGTAAAATCAGGAATAGATTCTTCTGGGAGGAAATGTCTTCCCGGTTACAAAATCCAGGACAGCATGGGCCACTTGGCAAGTGTGAAAGTTCAGCAACTGTAGAAACAGACTGATAGCTACATTGAAGTTCCCTACCTGCATGTGAAGCATCATTTGTCCATCCACTGAACTATAACACAAGGTTTTCTTTTTAAGTGTCTCATGCTACTGTTTCTTTAGTAAACAATGACAGTAACTAAAGCCTTTATGTCTCCTCCAGGCAAAGAGAGCACCCATAATAAAATTGCAAAAAATATGGCCTAGACTTTAATTGGCTAGATTTGTACTTTTACAGTACATGATGAAATGTTACTGATTGAAAAAAAAGAGGTAGTAAATTTTTGTTAGTGCACAGAAAATTACTGCAGCACTTAGTTTTAAATGCAATTCAAAGTGAAATGTTATTAATAAAAAAGCTTCTGATAGGAAAGGTTTATTTTAATATGGCATTATGTACCTTCTATTTTTTTTTTATTTTTATTTTTTTTGAATAAGCGGAGCTATCTCTGCTGAGCAGGAACTAACTATGGCTGGAAAGAAAGTTGAAAATTGGGATGGTAATGTTGGAGATACAGGTTTAAATCCAGAGCTCAGTAATATCAGAATTAACTGTTGCTCTCAAAGGAGGCTGACCAATAAGCAGAAAATTGGGGAGGAAGGGAGTGGGGAAAGGAAGAAGGTTTATAATACTAATGTGACCATTTCATGCTTTAAAAAAATGACTTGTTTTGGAGGTATTTTGGTTTAGTTTATCAAATATCTAACTATTCATATCATTTTCGTAAATGGATAAAATAGAAAGGAACAAAAATTAAAATCTGAATCCATGGCAATTGGTGTCCAAAACAGAATAGCTTAATCTTTGATTTAGAGCCAGCAGCAGGTTAACTGAGCAATTCCACCCTTTAAAAATGGATTTGGGATGCACTCCTAGTGGCATCTACATTGATTGTTACCATTCTGCAGGACTAAACATTTTTTCAGATTACCTATACATTGAGAATATGATCTTGCACCTGAGATCTGTTCTTAGGTACACACACGTGCATAGGCCATGGTTAATCTTACAAATCATGCAGAGGTACATATATGTTGGCATATAAAAACAGGATTGAACTAGAATTTTTGGAGTCCTCAGAGCAATTTTCCTTCATTTGGAAACATTTTAATCATGGGGATAACTGAGCCTTTCAAAATATAGTCAGATTCCGAGGTACCGTCCCTTTGAAAAAATATTTCCCTTATCATGACCAAGATGATTTATACAACTGTAGACCTCACATTCTCCCACTGCTGTTTTTATAAGCCTGATATCTGGATTTCAGAGGAAGTGGCCTACAGGGGTTTTTGTTTGGTTGGTTGGTTAGGTTTATGGAGTATAGAGAGAGTAATTAAGGTGAGGAAGGGCTAGAATTGAAGTATCCAGAGAATATTGGTAACTGTACCCTGTGTGTTGTAAAATAATAATAATAAAAATATTGAAAATTATACAGCCCAGAAGAACTGGTGGGTTCATGATAACAATTAGAAAATTGTTTATAATACACCACTTCCCTTGTGCCTCCCTCTGAAGGATATCTAAGTGCTTTACAAGTATTAATAAATTAGCGTGCTGAATACACTTCTTCTAAGGCACTTAGTACATCCTGGTGAAGTAAATGGATCTTCCTTTTTGTTTTGCAGAACATCTTTATACACTCCAGATTGGTCTCTGCTCTTATTTACCACAGCGGAAGTCAAACCACCTCATAGCCAAATTTTGCTCTTGCTTACATTGGTGTAAAGTTGGAGTAACCCCATTAGCATATAGTCACTTCAGACTCTATGCGCTCAACCATAGGAAAAGCAGAGTTTGGCCAAGTTGTCTGATCATTCTCTGGTGTACCTACATAACTCCACTCTCTCTCCATTTGTTAGGGAGGCAGTTACATGTCTCTTCCTCTTATTACCTAATGCTTTAGTCAGTTGCATTGCTGGTAATAAACAAAACTCTCTTTCCCTTCAACTCAGTACTCAGTAACAACCTATGGTGGGAGACCCAGTATTCTAAGGGTTTGGGAAGCACTGTTCAAAGAATGTTAGAAGACATCTTTTTGTAGCTTGACCCTTTTCCCCAGCAGAGACTGGACTCCTGTTGGAATATACAGTCCCACTTCCAACCAGACACAATTTGACCCATAACATGAAGTCCTGTGAATCAGGACATTTAATAAATCATTTGGCTATATCTGCCTCATTTTCAAGTACCATGAATTCCTCCTAAATGGACATAAATTGTCATGTTAAAAAGATTGCTTTCTCCTTTGGTACTTTATTACAGCAGATCATGAGACCCCGTTGTAATCAGATTCTTCCTGGAAAAAGAACAGTTTATTGTGTTATGTTTGCTATTCATTGTGGGGCACTTATACCATGTCATTTAAACTGTACTCACTCTGAGGAATTAAGCCAGTATATTTGTGTTTCAATCCTGATAATTCATTTCATTGCCAGATGTTAAAAGGACATAGGAAATAAACTCTTGAAAGAAGACAGAAGCTATGTGTATCTGGTTTACTTTACCGCTGCTAAGATCTTCCTTATCCACATATCAGACGCTTGTAAAACACATTGTCTAAGCTTCTGAGAAATAACTTTCAATGTACCTAAGTATTTTTCTAAGATTCCAGTTATTTCCGGGCAGTTGACAGCTCTAGTTTTTTTTGTAGTTAAGGAACAAACAAAACAGCCTCAAGCAACATCATTTTTTTAGACAAATTACCTTTCTAGAACTCCAAAGAAGTAATCTCAATCAGACACAGGATGATCTATTGTCCTCTCATCCATGTGCGCCACTTCCATTACTGCAAATCAAGAGAATACACCTCCTGGTATTTTAATCAAAAGCATCTCAAAGCTGGCCCTGCGTAGAATAGAGGGATGTTTTACATAGATGAAAATACAACACATGAAAAAAAAGAATGGTAATGTACATTTTACTGAAAGGAAATAACCATGTATTAGCTTAGGGTGCAGATTTTAACCAGGGTTATGCTAGTGTAACTCCAGTCCACTGAATTCAATGCAGTTACTCCTCCTGACTTACACCAGCATTAGCTTAGAATCAGAACTTAGGTCTATAATGTCAGCATAAGAATACACAAAGTGATTACAGTTGTAGCACCAGATTTCATTGTGGAGAGTTTATCATTTAACTGGAAAAGCCATCCAGGTAATTGGGAGCATCAAATTAGGGATATCAGACACTCACCAAAGATAGCATTATATGTACAACTTTGATTTAAAACCTCCTAATCTATTTATATCTGCAGAATTCCAACAGCTGTAAAATATGAACACCCTAGCTCAGCAATACAGGAGACATAATTATTTGTAATAGTTGTTTTGTATTGAAAATACCAGTTATTTCATCTCACAAGCCCCAGATTTTCTTCATGTTTATCCATACAGCTGCTTCACAATCCCTTGTAAGGGTGAGATGATCAGAACCTCAACAGCACATCACACCAAATTGCATTGCAACACACCAGGGAAAAAATTAAGTAAACCTAACATTTACCTTGAGAAAACATTCCCTGGAAAATAAGACTACCACTTTCTGTATTTCCCTGTTTTCCCACCTTGGTCTTGATGTTCTATTACAACAGCTAGCTGAAAAAAAATCTATTTCCTTTCTTTTTGTCTATGAAGCAAACAAAGCATATTCAGTTCCCATAGACTGACACTTGTTCCACTGGTCTACAATTTTTGAGAAGTCGTTTGCTACAGAGATAAAATGTGCTATTTATTATGTATTTTGATGTGCTGAATTCAAATATGACAATTAAAACAACTGGTTGGCTACTGTTTCTAAGATATTTAAGTTTTTACATTTTATGTCTATGTATATTGTGTAGATAGTAAGTTTTAATCATAAATTGTAAACCTAGGTCTTTTCATGTGTTTATGGTTATTTACATGATAATATTTCACCTGTCCTGTTTAAGTAACACTTTAAAAATCAGCAAAAGGGTTATATAAATAAAATGTATTATGAAACAAAAGGCAAAAAACTATTATGTACACAGTTTAGTCCTATTCAGTGTCTACTCGGCGCTTCTTGGCTTGTCTCTTGCATTCATTAAATGGAGCATCTCTTGTCACTGTCCAGCAATAGTCTGCAAGCATTGATGGGCTCCATTTGCCCTGATAGCATTTCTCCATTGTTGCAATGTCCTGGTGAAAGCGCTCGCCGTGCTCGTCGCTCACTGCTCCGCAGTTCAGTGGAAAAAAATCTAGATGAGAGTGCAAAAAATGTCTCTTTATTGACATGTTGCAACCAAGGCTTTTGTATGCCTTGAGGAGGTTTTCCACCAACAACCTGTAGTTGTCTGCCTTGTTGTTTCCAAGAAAATTTATTGCCACTAACTGGAAGGCTTTCCATGCCGTCTTTTCCTTGCCACGCAGTGCATGGTCAAATGCATCATCTCGAAGAAGTTCACGAATCTGAGGACCAACAAAGACACCTTCCTTTATCTTTGCTTCACTTAACCTTGGAAATTTTCCACGGAGGTACTTGAAAGCTGCTTGTGTTTTGTCAATGGCCTTCACAAAGTTCTTCATCAGACCCAGCTTGATGTGTAAGGGTGGTAACAAAATCTTCCTTGATTCAACAAGTGGTGGATGCTGAACACTTTTCCTCCCAGGCTCCAATGACTGTCGGAGTGGCCACTCTTTCTTGATGTAGTGGGAATCTCTTGCACGACTATCCCATTTGCAGAGAAAACAGCAGTACTTTGTGTATCCAGTCTGCAGACCAAGCAAGAGAGCAACAACCTTCAAATCGCCACAAAGCTGCCACTGATGTTGGTCATAGTTTATGCCCCTCAAAAGTTGTTTCATGTTGTCATAGGTTTCCTTCATATGGACTGCATGACCAACTGGAATTGATGCAAAACATTGCCATTATGCAGTAAAACAGCGTTAAGACTCGTCTTCGATGAATCAATGAACAGTCTCCACTCATCTGGATCGTGAACGATGTTGAGGGCTGCCATCACACCATCAATGTTGTTGCAGGCTACAAGATCACCTTCCATGAAGAAGAATGGGACAAGATCCTTTTGACAGTCACGGAACATGGAAACCCTAACATCACCTGCCAGGAGATTCCACTGCTGTAATCTGGAGCCCAACAGCTCTGTCTTACTCTTGGGTAGTTCCAAATCCCTGACAAGGTCATTCAGTTCACCTTGTGTTATGAGGTGTTGTTCAGAGGAGGAGGATGGGAGAAAATGTGGGTCCTGTGACATTGATGGTTCAGGACTAGAAGTTTCATCCTCTTCCTCGTCTGATTCAAGTGAGAATGATTCTGGTGCATCAGGAACCAGCAGTCCTTCTCCGTGGGGTACTGGGCGTATAGCTGATGGAATGTTTGGATAATGCACAGTCCACTTTTTCTTCTTTGACTCTCCTTTCCCAACTGGAGGCACCATTCAGAAGTAACAATTGCTAGTATGAGCTGTTGGCTCTCTCCAAATCATTGGCACTGCAAAAGACATAGATTTCCTTTTCCTGTTCAACCACTGGTGAAGATTTGTTGCACAAGTGTTGCAGCATATGTGTGGGGCCCACCTCTTGTCCTGATCTCCAGTTTTGCAGCCAAAATAAAGGTGATAGGCTTTCTTAACCATAGTGGTTATACTGCGCTTTTGTGATGCAAAAGTCACTTCACCACAAACATAGCAGAAGTTATCTGCACTGTTCACACAAGTACGAGGCATCTCTGCTCACTTTGGCTGAACAGAAATGTGTCCCTTTGCAAAATTAAACACTGAGAAATAAGAGAGCACAACACTGTATGATTTCTAGAGCTGATATAGGGCAATTTGTTCAGCAGAGTGATGTAAGCTTCATTATGATTGCATCATCCATGACTTCTAGGAATAACATGATGCAATGCATATCATGTATGACGCAATACCAGCTTCAGATTGCATCATTCATTGTTTTGCCTAAAAAGCAAGTACTGTCCAAACCCAGTCATAGATTTATTCATAGATCCAGTCAAAGATGTATTTTAGTCATTTCTGGTTTAAATTGAGATCCATTCCCTTTATAACTCACTTATCCTCTGCCATTCCCAAGTGAAGGGTCGTATATACTGACCCAATAGCATATCTTGAAAACTAGAGCCAATCAACAATTTTAAGCATCATTTTCATTCTCAGTGACCCAGAATTAGTAAAGTTTGACTACATTTATTTCAGAAGCATTTTGGCTGTAGAGCAGTGTTCTCAATGCCCTCTCCATGCACAGTTTGTTTTGGTCCAGAGCCAGAGAAAACACTTACTATTTAAGTTCATTTCTCAAAATATTTTCACATTCTTTTCCAGGATATTAAAAGAACACAAAACAAAACACTGAGTAGTGTTCTGTTAATACTATAGGTTCCTTGTTCCTGGTAGGATTGGAAGATGTCTGTGAATAAATCAAAATATAGGCTATTTTACCTAGCCTTATGACTTGAATAAATTATTTTGTTCTATACAACTGTACACGAAGTGCATGGTGCATTACTTTTAGGTAACATCAGCACTCATAACCCTCTTTATCCCCTTGTTCTAGTGCATCATTTGAGAAGGCATAATAGAGTGTACGTCTCCACTGTAACTGGAGGTATAATTTCCAGCTAGAGTAGATGTTCCCAGACTAGCTCTGATTGAGCTTGTGCGGTTAAAAAAAAAAGTAAATAAAATGAAAGTGTAGCTGTGGTGTCACAAACAGCAGGATGGGTTAGCCACCCCAAATACAATCCCATTCAAAATCCAAGGCATGTAATTGTGGCAGCTAAACTGTCCTGCTGTACATGCCCCACAGCTACACTTCTATTTTTAGTGCACTAGATTGTTCAAACATAGAATGGGTATTTCTACCCAAACTGGAAATTACACCTCTAGGTCCACTGTAGACATATCTTTAGGGTCAGATCTAAAGATTAGCGTAAACATCCTCTAAATTGCCTTTAGCCTCATACCTATTGATACAACCTAATTTATACTGGGTTGTATCTTTCAGGTTTGGTTATATCTGTTACAAAAATGATACCCTACTTTGGTAATATTATTGCCTCTTGGCCTGAGTAGTTAGCCATTGTTCAGGGCCTTGCCAGGCTGTTTCCAGTAGATGGGGAAATTTGATTATATAAGTTAGGTGTTTCTTTGGTGCTTCAATGTTTATTTAAAAAAAAACGTATTTCCCTGAACATAGCAGGAACAAACAATAGTAGACCGTTTCTCTGCTCACAATTTCCAGTCTGCTTTTCCAGAGAGTCCTGTGCCCCGAGGAGCTGTGTCTCTACTCCCTTTCAAGATCATCCCCATGAATGCTTCTCTCATTGCCTGCTGTTTGTCTCCCAGCTTTCTGGTTGCTTTCTGCTTTTGACACACTAACACACCAGCAGCAACCAATTAGTGTCCCAGCCTCTACATTTGAAATTAGTCCCCACAGAAACGCCCTTGGCTCATGTGACTTAGCATCTGCTCAGGATTTGCCATACTGGCCAGTGCCTTGGGAGGAGGCTTCAGTTGTTTCAACTATCACTACATAAAGGGACATTTAATTGCTCCTTCACTTAGCCTGAAATGAAGGATACTTGGTACACCATCAACTTTACCCAACTTTATCAGGGATTGATGGCAGCCAATAACACCATCTAGTATAACAATATCATATTTGTGAAAGATACAAATCATTCATTATATTGCTTAAGCCTTTTTCCCCAGTAGTCTGTATTTAACTTGGCTAGCCATGCTAACTAAGTATGCTTTAGAATAAAAATATCTGCTACTTATAGTCACTAAATTTTAAAAATGTAACCCGTCTCAACAAAACAGCACTTTCCTCCCATCTGAACATAAAATATTCGGCAAGTATTTATTAAATGAGTTATCTAAACACGAATAGCTGGGATTATCTTGTCACCACTTCATAGAAGGTAGGAGAAAAAATAAAGACACTAAGAAGAAAGAGAAATTAAATTCCTAACTCTATAGAGTGTTCTCTAATTACGCTCTCAGGCCAACAATTGGTACATAAAATTGCCAGTAGGTTGTAAAAGTACTCATCAATGACAAATGACAAACCAAATTCTGTTCTCCATTACCCTGGTGTAAACCTGCAGTAATTCTGTTGCCTTCATTAGAGCGTTTCTACTCATCATACAGTCTCAAAAGTGAGCAGTAGTGCACTTTTCAATCCCTTTTCATAGCTTTGCTTTGGGGATCTTCCACTGAAGTGTAAAATGTATAAGAACCTATAGATTCACCAATTTCTTCATTTTCTCAATTGCTAAATCAAATATATTTCATCCAAAGCAAGTGCTGTTACTACTGTGTTTTATATCAATAATTGTGTCTTCTTGTAATTATATTCTGTCTTTTAATTGTCAAGAAAATAGTACCATGAGTAATAGAAATAAACTTTATATGTTTTGTTTGCTATTGAAAGAAATAAAGAATTATTTCATTGATTGATCCAAAGGAAAAAATCTTCTATAGCTCTGAAAAGACCCATCATCGGCATAATTTCCAATGATTTTTTTTTCTTCATCTTATACAGCTGGTAAGGAAAATGCAGGGCACGCATTGTATTGAAGAATACAGTGTGGAAAGTAAACTATTCTGTTATATGTCAGTCATGAGGATGATTGGATATTCTACAGTGATAATACTGCTGTCAACTAAATTAGCAAGTTTTTAATGTAGAGCCTTACAAATAGAAAGATGGGGAGAGTTTCAAGTGTGCCCAAGGGATTTAGGAGAATAAATCAGTGGGATTTGTGCTCCTAATCTCTTAAGTGATTTTGAAAATCTCCCTCAAATTTTACAGGCTGAAAAAATTAAGAGTTAATTTTGGTGAAGTGTCCTAGTTTAAAGT
The DNA here is from genome assembly GCF_013100865.1 of Trachemys scripta elegans. Classification (NCBI taxonomy): domain Eukaryota; kingdom Metazoa; phylum Chordata; order Testudines; family Emydidae; genus Trachemys; species Trachemys scripta. Next base: position 171,552,232 of record NC_048298.1, on the reverse strand, counting down.
CTAGTCTGCCATAGAAAAAGTATGCTGATATAGCTATACCTACAAACCATCTGGTATAGTCACAACTTCTATGGAGAAAAATGAACTTTCGACAGTCTAGCTGATACTAGTTCCTTGAACAAAAAAAAGCTATACTAATAAATGTCCTTTGCCCCCCCACTATAATTGTCCTCTAGGGCTTCTGCCAGTATAACAGTGTCATTAAAAAAATTATACCCCTAACATTACTATACCAGCAAAAATTTCTAAGTGTAGACCAGATGAAAGATTGGTATTGAGAACTCATTTTTAGTAGACCTCGCAGCAGCTTTTCAAAACTGAGAGTCATTACAGAGTGGCTTTTGTGTGTTATCACTGGTGGATATTAAACACAGCAGAAATCCTGAAGGATATATCCTGTCTCTTGTTATTAATGTATATATGAGGTTTCTTGCTGAGATGAATTCTAAACATGAGGTAGAGTCCATCTGCTGGGGAGGTTTCCTCAGTGAGACAATATTCACTCTTTTTTAGGATCCTGCTCATTAAGAAACAGCGATTTGGGTTAAGAGCCCTGATGTGATACATGATCATACCCTTGCCAGGACAAGCCACATGTTGCTACATGCTATCTTTTTTTTTCTAGTTGGATATTGTGCAGACTGCCCCTTTTATTTATCCCATTATTGCATCATAACAACAATACATGTGCTGGTGACCCTGAGGTGAAATTATTGTTATTCCTCCATTTGTTACTGTGTAAATATCCTGACATTCCTTTCCATGGAGGTGGTTGTCTAAACATCTAGCTTAGTCATAGGAGCAGAAACCAGCATTGCTATATTTCTGACACGTGTATAGATAAGATAGGAAATGACTTGTAACCTTCATTTGTGACTGTAACACTGCCCAGTTAAGGATTCACAAGGTAATTCCATCTAGACCCCATCAACAGGAAACATGACAGGTAAACATCAGGGATTGAAGATGGGCTGTGTAAATGGCGAAAGCTTCAGAGTGCAGCTGAGGGTGCAAACCAATAATGTGTCCAAAAAACAAGAGAAGTTCGGTTTGGTACTTTTGTCAAGGTTTTCCCCTCTCCTCTTCCCCTTCTGAATGGCTCCTGCCAGAGCTGCAAATTAGTAATTTAAAAATCACTAAGTACACTTCACTTTTTCCTCAGCTAACTGTACTAACCCAAATAGGATGTTCCAGAGCTAAACATTTTCCCCTCACAATTTGCATGTTGCAGCTCTATGATCCCTCCTAGTGAAGAATGCTTCAATCTGACACTTGCAAAAAGTTCAATTTACAATAGAAAACCATCCACTTGTTCTTTGGATACATTTGCACTACCTGCCAAGTTTCTGGGCTTTTAATTTATTGTAACATACTTCACCAGACTGCTTTCACATGAAAACATGTTTTTTGCCACAACATCTTTTAGATTAAAGGCAGCTGTGATTCAGAGTCAAAATAGCCCTTCCTTCCTTGTATGGTTTGTATACATTTACAATCTATAATAAATTTGCTAATTTGGTTTAATCCAAACTCTACATACACAGCTAGAATGCTTTGATTTCCAAACTTGAAAAACCTCTTCATATCTGTTCCCCTGCTGTCATAGTTTCCTTTGGTTACCTCCTGAAAAAAAACCTCTCTGAGATTTGAAACATTTTACAGTGTCCTTTGCAATGCCTAATTCTTCATTTTATTAATACCAAGAATATAATGCATTTAAGTGCTCTGCGGTATTTTGATAAGATTCCATGGGGGTTTATCCTTTTCCAGCTCTACTAAAATGTTCAGAGAATGAAACACTGGGGGCTGAAATAGATGGCCTGCTGACCATTTGTACCCAAAAAGATTAGGCTGTATGGATCAAGACAGTGCTACAGACATGTTTTCCGAAAGAAAGATCCCTACAGTGTTCCCTCATTAACTTCTAAGCACTCCAGATTGAGCAACTGGGCAGGGGATTCGGTTCCTTGATATGACCGAAAAATACTTAAGACATAATATAACACATAGCCACAGGTATTACAAGGGGCAGGGGCTGTTGATTGGTGTTCACACTATTAATTAGGCTAGTTTTAACAGATTTATTTAAAGACATTTTTAGCTTTCTAGGTGAGCAAAACAGGAAAAAAAGAAATAAAAGTGACATGAAGGAAAACTATTCAGACTAAGTCTCCTTTGGTTTCACCAAAAGGAGGCACAGAACCTCTGTAATAAGCACCGAACAAAGAGAATAAAAGGATTATTTTAAATGCATGCTGAAAATAAAACTGAGCTATGACATTTCAGCCTCCAGGAATTTGCAGTCAAGGAAAAGTTATAATTAGTGAGGTTTGCCATATGTGCGGTATTAATGACAATTGTTAAACTGGAGGATATACAGTCATGTCAGAAGGTGCTTAAAAAGCCACCCCAAGAACAAAAAACACTTTCTGGAGGCTTTTCAAAATTCCAAAGTGCATTTTTTGATTATCATAGTTTTGTGACCAGCTCTGGAACTGGTTGAAAAACCTGAAATATTTTGTCAAAGTTTTATTTAATCAAAAATTGATTTTGATTAAACAATTAATCAAAAACTTAAGATTCAAAAAATGTCAACCATCTCTAATTATATATTTAGCATTTGAGGATGATGAATTATCACTCTGCCTTGGACACCCTCCAGATTATTAGGAGTTGGGAGGCCATGCATAGGTGACCTAGTTATTTTACCTAAGGGGAAAAAATATAAATCCTAATAGTAAATTGCTATTTTTCTGGCTTACCTCACTAGTGTTATGCTTAGATGTATTGCCTACCCCGTTGAGTGAGGAGCATTTATTGTAACTTGAAGACATGAGGGTTTGCTTCTTGTGGAATAATACTAATACTACTACTGAGCAGGAGCCATCTATACTTCAGAAGACTATAGCGGTAAAAATCAAATTTTGTTTGACACCTTGATTGTTCCTAGAGGCTACAAATCTGATGGCATTTGACTGGAACCACATCAATAGAAATTGTTGAGGGTTGTGCTTGGGAGAACAGGTTGAATATGGCAATTTCAAGCATTTCTAGGACATGGCAGGGAATAAATACACTTTGCGAACCTTGACAGGTGCTTCAAAGAGATAACTGTAATTACTTCAGTCTCAAGCACTCTTCACATATGAAAGAAAATATGGTCATTCGTTGGCATCATGACAAATTGTCAGCTCTTTTGCACTATTTTCAGGGAGTCCAGTGTCCAGGAACAGCCTAGGCTTTTCATTCATTGTGCCAGTGGAGAGACTTCATGTGAGAATCAAAGTTTAGAAGGATGGTGCATGTCTTGTTAAGAGCCGACGGCTTACACAGGAACTGATTCCTCAAGATGATAAAGCATCTTCAGCTCCCACTGCAGTCAATAGGTGCTGAGGCTGTTTAGCCCAACAATGAAGGAGCTCAGAAGACATATCACATGAATGGACTCTTATAGATAAAAAAATTACAGCTTCAAAGCTTCATATAGCCAACTAACAGTCATGGTGCATCAGGGTCAATTGAAGGGTATCAGGAAGAGGCTCAGATCCTGCATTGCAGGGAGCTGTGCTCAGTGCAATTTAGGATACAGGACTAAGCTATCTTTGCAGCCCCATATCCTAGGGCTGTTCTGTTTGCCAGTCAGCATGCTGAATTGGAGTATCCTGAGGGCACTCCTTTATGCCAGCTGTTTATGGCCCCAGGGAGTCATTCAGCATTTGGGATCACTGGGATGTAGGAATGCCACGGCTGTGCACCCTTTTCCTCCATTCCCTGCATTAGAATATAGAGGTAGTAGCAGTATTACAATCACTGTAGCAGCTCTATGTCACCCATGGATCCTTGTAAGCAGGAGGAATCTGAAATTATCTAGTTAAGCCTGCTTTTGGGCTGGACTGTTTTGGAGGAGTAGGGGAGAGTAGCAGAAAGCAGCTGGGCTACACTAGGGTCATGGGGAGAGGAGAGAAGAGGAATGTTTATCTCAAACCAAGGAAATTCCATATACAGTACTTTTGTCTAAGGCTCTCCTCCCACACATAGTGAATAATCTTAAAAGAAATAAAGGGAAATAAACCATAGCATGATTTACTATCACTAAGCTGAATTGCTTCTTTGAGTACTTCACCTTGTTAATTATCACTATCTTTGAAACAGTCCAGACTCACTTCTTATGTCCAGGTATATTAACATGTTACTACCAGAAGTAATCCTTTCAGGCATGTGTCCTCCAAAAATTTTAGCATATCAGGTTTGTATAAGAAAAAAAAATCCCAAATTAAAGCTCCTGCTTTTCAAAAATAAATTCACTAAGAACATCTTGCTTCATAGTGTAACAAGCAAACAGCCATGAACTTCTTGTTGTTAAGCAAATAAACAAATCTGAATTTGATGCTCTGATGCCAACCTTCCTTGCTATCATTTTATACTAATATACCTCCACTGATTTCACTGAGTGATTCTTGTCTTACACCAATGTGTGACCAGAATCAGACCCTAACTCTCATTTCAATGTTTGTTCATGCATTTTTTCTTAATTTAAAAGTTACTATTACAATGGCCTTGCATACCTTTGTATCTATTTTCTCTCTCTCTCTATCTCTCCCTCTCTCTCAATTACTCCCATATAAAGTTTGTAAGGCAAAATAATGCCATTCCCCCCTCATGTTCCCACCCTACCAGCTTGACATGGGATCTGAGAGTTAATCTGTATTCTATCAGTATGGTTTGTATAATCACCGATAATGGAACTCAGCTGACAATCTGACTGCCAATGCACAAAGCAGAACAGAGTTCATCAGGCAGTAGTAAAAATCTATTATTTTTTGTCAAAAATGTTGCTAGGACTTGAGAAAACAGGAAGCCTCAAGTGTTGAGAAGAAGAAGAAAGTGAATAAATCATAATGCAAACCCAAACATTCATTGCGAGTACAAATGCCCCCTATTTTATTTTTAAAATGGGGGATTTGGGACCTTCTGATATTTTGAGACTTTAGAGGGAAGCTACCCACCCCCACTTTATATATGTGATCATTTCAAGTTCAAAATTAAACCATACTCAAAAATGCAAGCCTCCCAGCTGACTTAGGGGGGGATGCTGCTACACTCTCCTAACCTCTGGTATGTGGGGAACTGCAGTTTAATCCCTCTCTATCTACCTCCTTCATTGCTGACCTATTTCCTTCCCTCACAGTCTCCTTACCTCCATCACCCAATCTCTTTCCCAATTCATATTCTCCTTCACACTCCCTCAAAGCTATCTGTCTTTCTATTTTTTCTCTTTCTTCTCACAGTCTCCTCCTGATCCCCATATATTCCTGTCTCCCTCAGGCAAACCATACTATTCCCTTGTCCCGCCTTTAGCCTACTTCATCTCCCAACAGTCCCTTACAACTCCCCTTATCCTCTCTGCTGCTTCTCATGTTTCTTGTCCTTAGTCTTACTCCAGCACTACATCTCCTCCCTGTGTTCCACATTCCCTTGTACATACTTTAATCTCCCTGTTCCTGCCCACATCCTTCTAATTCCTCAAGGTTCCCTATCCAGTTTCCTAAAACAGAGTTCAAAAGTTCTTTTCTGAGAGCAGTCTGGTTTCAGTCATGTGAAAACAATAGGAGATGGTGACCACCTTTGCGAGGAGCAGCCTCACTTTCACAGGAAAAGGAGCAAGGAGAGAGTGGCCATCTTGACAGAGGGCAGATTTAGACTTCCAGAAGTAATGGGAGATGGTCACTATTCTGACTAAGGGCAAATTAACAAGTCTGATAGAACAGATCATGAGAAACACACAAACAAATAAACCCTATATCAACAGAGCAAGACTCATAACAGAGCTATGAGAATTAGCATTCTGATAGTGAGAAACTTAGAAAAAAGAGGATAAATTTTAACTATTTGTTATTTAATTTTCTCTATTGTATTATTCACCAAGGTTATTTAGATATTTAGTCTATAGATTTTTTGAGACAGCCTATTGTAAGCATTCAGTACTCAAAATTTAGTAACCTTTGTTAGTTTTGAATGAGAGCAAGTCAGGTGGTATTGTTTCTGTTCTCTTATTAGATGAACATAACACTAAGGGTATGTCTACACCCAGCCGCTAGTTCGGCAGCTGGCAATCAAAGTTCTGGGTTCGACTTATCGCGTCTTGTCTGGACGCGATAAGTCGAACCTGGAAGTGTTCGCCATCGACTGCGGTACTCCAGCTAGACGAGAGGAGTACCACGGAGTCGACAGGGGACCGAGGTAAGATCGAACTAAGGTACGTTATTCACGTAGCTGAAGTTGCATACCTTAGTTCGATTTGGGGGGTGAGTGTAGACCAAGCCTAAGAGGTATATTGTGCAAATACTCATCATTATGGGTTCACACTTTGATAATGAATTTATGGAAATAGGGAATATTTTCAGAAAGCAATGAACTCATTCACTAGAATATACATGACCAATGACATTTTCTCCTGCAAGAGAGGAAGCATGGTTTTGTGTTAAAACACTGGGCTGGGAAGCAGGGGATCTGGTTTCAGTACCCAGCTCTAAAATAAACATTGTGTGATCTTGGGCAAGTTGCTTAATTTCACTATGCCTCAATTTTCCATCTGTAAAGTAGGGAACATCCATTTGTTTGTCTTTTCTATTTAGATTGTAAATGCTTTAGAAAGGACTACGTTCATGTTTTAGTACAATGCTTAGCATCATGGGACACTGATCTTTGTTTGAACCTCCAGGAAATACAGTAATACAATTAATAATAGTGCAGTGGGATCACACCAAGATTTTGAGGATGGTGAAGCAGTTCACATATGTAGGAGAGCAAAATAATGCATTTATGCCTACATTTCTGGGATTCAAGGGTGTGTGTCTTCACAACCTCCTTGTGCATCCATTCAGGTGCCATGGCTCAGTGAGTTGGCTCGTTTGCCTAGGATGGCAACTCTTTATTCTGCCCTTTCTGAGTAAGATATATTAAACATCCAAGATATGCACATAGTTTGTGTAAGGGTAGAAGACAACTCACAGTTCATGTAGCCATGCAGGTGATTATTTACAATAATTTTTAAAAGCCTAGCATGGCTTGAACTTAAACTAGTTTATTTCCTATGCTTTCTAGGACAAAGGACGGCTAGCAAGCCGAGTAGAGTTGATGAAATTTCTTGTCTACAATCTTGTCAGATAAATCAAATAAATTACACAACCAAAAGGTTACACAAATTATTTAAACATCTGAGTGAAGTCTTCCGGGACCAATAAACATTTCTCAGAGATGAAACATAACAATAACAGTTTTATTTGTGGAGGTTATTCTGAGGTTCTCTTGGATTCTTTATGTATAAAACCAAAAATAAGGGGTTCCTGTGCGATAAGTATTTTTTCCTTTAGTTATAATATTTCACTAAAAACTAATGGCATTACAGCTACAAAGAATATAGTGTTCAGCATATTGTGAAGTGTAGAATGTTTACATTAGCACAAAAATAAATATCTCTAGTTATATTTGCTAAAGTATTGATATGGTTGCATGAAAAAAAAGATATATACCATTAAGTATAAAACAGATTATAAAGCTCTTTGGGGCAAAGTCTGTCTTTTTGTTGTGTATTTGTACAGCGTCCTGCACCACAGGGTTGTCATCTCTAAGAACTACCTCAATCAAATAATATATAGAATCTGGCCCATAGAATATTGTTGAAAAATAGGGGCCTGATTATGCAACTTTTACACATGAAAGCATCGCCATGACTCTCAATATGTGAAAGTTGCACAATCAAACCCTTGAAAGAGGAAATACGAAAAAATAAATGAACAACAAAGAACGAAGCCATATAAAGCTCTATAGTATCAGCTATTCTGTTAGACATTTTCCCGTGGTCTTCGACATAAATTGGAAAAAAATAGTATTGTGCTACTCTGTCACAAAATTATAGATTTAAAGCCACTAAAATTCAAGATCTAGTAAATGAAACTATTTTTTCTTGTCATCCCTCAGGACTACAATGTTATTACATAAAGGAAACAGAGGAATAAGATGTATTGGCTCTACAGCTAATCCTCAAAAACTATTTATGTATTTTATAAAAACCAAATCATCCAAGGGCTCTTCATCTTTTAAATGTATTGTTAAATTTAGTCTCCAAAAATATATTTGCAATATTCCTGTTTTGTATAGCTCAGCAATATCTAACTTTTCTTTTCCCTCAAACTGTATATCCATTTTTTTTCCCTTTCATTTTGTTGCTTTTTGGTTACCTTCTTGCTTAAAATACCTCAACACAATTCCAGTGTATTATAGCTATCATTATTTTTATTTCTATAAATAAAAACTAAGCAAAGGGCTTTTAAGATGAGGCAAGAAAAGAAATATTTTGTGAAGACGGAAAACTTTCTCAGAGGGTTAAATGTATCAAGTAAATACACTCCTGCTAAATCATTTACAGAGCAACATAAATATACTGGTATAGTCTAAAGGCATTTTACTAGCAGCATATGTACAGTATAGTCCAAAGACATTCATATAAGGCTATAGAAACAGTCACTCTTTAAAGGGTTAATAAATAGGCAAATACTAATTCTGTGTGTCTCTAGACCCAATTAGCTCACTTCCAGTTGCCTGCAATATCAGGATAATTGATTTTGTGCTCCTCTGGTTACATCTCCACTCTGCCTTACGAAGTAGAGCCTCTTAGGGCCTGATCCTACAACCCTTATTCACTCATGTAATCCTTATTCATGAGAGTAATCCCATTGATTCAAATGGGATTATCCGCATGGGTACAGGTTGAAGGGCTGGGCCTTCAGCCTCTAGCAGGATCAACTTGTCATGTATTAATTTATACAGATATTCACAATACATCTTGTGTTTATTTATTAAGGTGACTATTTGAGGCAAAGCATCTACTATAGTCATGTTCACTGACTGTAAATTATTTTCTTGTTTGTAACATGGATTTTGCTCTCATGATAAATGCTGGATTGACAGAACTGAGCCCTGATCTTAGATCACGTAACTCAATGGACATTGTGCCACTGAATTCAATGGCACCCAAAGACTTATAAATAGGACAGAAGGCTTGATTCTCATCTACAGTAAGACCCCTTTATGCAACTCTGGCTATGTCTTCTCGGGAAAAAATGCATGAGATAGCCATGTCAATGTAAAATCCTAGCATAGACAAAGCTCAGGTAGTTTGACACCTCAATATAGGTAGTCAAGGTCACCCTTATTAACCTTCCTTTGGGTTTACCATGACTACCTACAGGTGAGGTAGGATAAGAGTGCCTTATCTTCACCAGGATTTTACATTGAGATAGGTCTCTCTCACTCTTTTTGCAGTGGAGATATAGCCTCTGGCAGTGGAACGGGGCTTTAAAGCAAGCATAAATGTAATCTGCTCCTACGTTAAAGTCCCTTTATATGTAAAGGACCTTAGTGAAAATGAGAGCTAGGCCCTCTGTCCTCAACTTCTCCACAACACAAGTACAAAGTAATCAGAGATGCAAGCTTTCTGCATGTATCTGCCCATTTTCCTCCACCTTGATTCGGGGGGGGAGAATTGTTCAAACTCCATGTCCATCCAGTCCTTCGCCTATCTGACAAGTTTGCCAACCAGAGCTCTAGTTGTAACAACAAGTTATGTTTGTAATATGGACACCTATTCTTTAGGAATAATACTGGAATGAGTTGCTCAGTTCACAGCAGGCCACTGAACAATCAGATGCCAATTTTTGCTTAGTACCAACCCGCGCTGTTTTAAAATTGGTGATGATTATGGTCAAAAGGACCCCTAACCAATTGCCTGTCCCATAAGCCTTCTGATCCTTGGGGACATTTATTAATAGAATGGCATCATGTAAATAGATAGGAAGCCCTGAATCCCAAAGTCCCACCTAAAGTACAAGCATATGAATGTACAGCTTTTTAAAAAAACTAATTTGTTTTTTAATTGACTTGCACATGAATATTTTACTCAATCCAGAGAGAATAGCTCTTTATCAGTCGTGATGAAAGGGTATTAGTGAATATCCAAAATGTGTACATTAAGGAGAGGAGAGGGATGGAAAATAAACTATTCAGCAGCTTTACTGAACAGGTGTTTTGCTGGAGCAGCGAAGAGCCTCATACAAAAAACAAACAAGCAAACAAAAAAACCCCAAGTGCACTACAAATATATTTCTCACCCATGCCATGGGTAACACGATAGCCTGTAAAGGATTAATTGGGAGACCACCAAAATGGCCACAGAACATTTGTGAAGAGCAGCTTTCTCCTGCCTGCCAAAATTCTTAAGTTCCACAGCGGCCACATATCTTCTGGGGGTTAAACATACCCCCATGCCCCCATTGCTTGAGTAATGTACATGGAAAATGGCCAAGTGGAAGCCAAGTACACTGTTTCTTTTTGATACACTGGTTACAAATAATGGCTTTATAGATTTGTAGGTATAACTGTTAATTTACCTAGATTTAGGGCCTGATCCTGGTCCCACTGACTTCAATGGGAGCTAGATTGAGCTCTTACATTGTATACAGTGGAAAGCTCTACACCATATCTTGCCATATAAGGGAAGATTAGTGCTCCATGTGGTTGTGCTAAAGTGTTCCAACACAGAGGTGATTAAAAGGAAGTGATGTGATGAATATCCAGTTGACTTAAAAAACAGTATAAATTAAAAAATATGAAAGGATTAGAAACCAATAAATATAAGTGCTGCTCATAAACATATGTCAAAATTATTAGCTCTTTAAAAACATTGGAATCAACCACTGTAATGGTTCAGCAATAAAAAAATTGTATTATCCTGTTTCTGTTATGAAAATTGTGAGTTTTAATAATCAGAAGAGAATGGTGTTTCATTCACATTGCTTAGTAGATTACAGTCAAGCTCGGTAGCAAGCTTGATCTAAATAATTCAGCAAGATCCCTTGATTCCTGCAGCAGTTGGCTGTTAAATTCTACAAAACCTGGGACATTCTGCAGCAGTTCCAGAGAGGTTTTTACTGAAAGAGGGGGTAAATGTTGCAATCAGTATAATGTTCAGTCCAAAATTTAATTCAATGTTTTTATGCTGCCTCCAAACTTGCAGTTCACTCTTTACCTCACATTTTGCATTGGCAGCACATAATTTAAATGGGAAAAATTCCCAGGAAATAGATCTGATCACAATCGGGAAGACTCGAGTTAACAATGTTGACATTTAAGCTGCTGTTGCACTTCAGTGTCTACAATGATGTGGGTTTTTCTCAGAGCTATATTTCTAGGCTACTTAATGCAGATATCTCCCACGGTTTTACACTTTGTTCATGTTTGGAAAGTTATCTTTGCAACCAATGGGCTAAAATCTGAAAGTCTAAAAAGAAACCGGTGCTTACATTCTGTTGCAAGATTCTGAAGCTGAGGTGAATTCTGCACACTCCATGATAAGAAAACTGTGCAGTACATGGAGAATTTGTGTGCATTTAAATTACCAAAAATGTTTTCTTTTAGTTCTGTTACTTCATGTATAGTTTTTAGATCTGATCAGGTTTACTGTAAATATTAAAGCATTATTTGAAAAAATCTGGCTCCTTGGAACTTCTTGGCTCCAACTTCTTTTGCTTCATGATTGTACATGGTTATTTTGGAAGTCTATGAGTTACATTTCCCCCAAACACTATGAAGATTCCATGCACAGGGCCGTCCTTAGGCATGCACAGCATATGCGGCTGCGTGAGGGACCACCGGGACCAGGGACGGCCTTTTTGGGTTGAGCAGCTGGGGAGGGTGCTCAGGCCAAAGAGGGTGTCATGCGCTGGCCCGGCCCGATGCTCCATGAGTGCCGCAGCCAAATGGCTGCAGTGCTGGTTCCTCTACGGCCCAGCCCCTTCCCCGCAGCTGCTCTCAGCCTGTGGGCCCAGGGCTGCCTTCTCCCTGCCCCCCCCACCTGCCAACTTGTTCCTCTCAGCCAGACAGCCACTAACTGAGGGCTTCTGCCAGTAACGGGGGTAGAGAGGAGCTCTCAGCCTCTGTGGCGCCACTCTGGCCCCACCTCCTCCCCCCAGATGCTCATACCACTTGGTGGTGCGAGGAGGGGGAACAGGGAGCTAGGCGGCAGCCTGGGGGTTTCTGGTTGCTGCACCACCACATGCCGCAGACAGCTGGGCTCCCCCGTGGCATGGCCCCCACCTCCTCCCTCCCATCTTAGGCCCCTGCCGGACCTTGTACAGTGCTGGTGGGAGGGTGCTGTGCATGCAGCTTCCCCCAAGTCCCATGTGCCCACCTTGGCCCTGCCATTATTCGAATGCAGAGGACGGGCAGCATGGGGTTCCCATATCATGCTGGGCAGGAGGCACCACTGTCACCCAGTGGATGGACACCCCTACCAATGGGTGCTCCTTGTTCCAGGTAAGCCCCGTTGGCCCGGGCCCCACAGAGCAACTGGAGACCCATTTCTCCTGAACTATTCCTTCCCACCAGTACCCCTGGGGGAAACCCAATTCCCTCTGCCCCACCCCCCACCAGCAGGGCAACTCAGTATCCTTTGGTGCCTCATTTTCCCCCTCCCACACCCCATGGGCTGTGAGCACGGGCTATGGGCGGGGGGGACATAGTCCATCAGCATTATAATGTGCTTAATTTATTTAAACTGGTTTATGTTTGTGTTGCTAAGAGCAAGTCGGGCGTAGGGGCACCAGTTTAATAATATTGTGCAGGGCCCCAAAAATCCTAAAGACGGCCCTGTCCACATGAAAAGTAAAGCCTTCCACTTCACACACAAGGATAGAAGGCAGGCCAGATTCAGCTTGGGGTTTATTTCAGAGACCACCGAGTAGCAGAACATTTACCAGAGGGCCAGGGCAAACCAAATTGAGAAGCACTTGTTGAAGGAGGGGGGTTGTGATGCCTTTAAGGGCTGAGTTTCCCAAACAGAGAGTCTGGGCAGGGTTCTGTGACACTGTTGTCGTCGTGCACAGTCAAGTGGAACCAGACACAGAATAAAGCAAAGTTCTTATAAATAAAGCACCTTAATCACTAAGTAATCACTGAACACCATACAATACCAGGAGTAAAAAGGAATGAAGAAAATAGCAAGTCGAAGAATGGGGAAGTTAAGAGCCCCACGAGAGTGGGAATTCTCTGGAAAACAACTGGGGAAGATTTAAACAGTGCTTCACTCTATGTCTGCCAGCTAAAAGGAAGACAGTCAGCAGGTAGCCTTATTTCTGTCCATAACTGGTTCAGAAACACTTGATAGGCTTGATAGTTTTCAGTTAATTCAGGCAGAGGAGGCTATGAAACTGTATTAAAAGAAATTTAAGGAGTACTGCACTCCACATAAAAATTAAATATGACAGACATGATTTTAAACAGAATGCAGAAGGTGAAACCATAGAAGAGTTTGTGAATGATCTAAAGCAAAAGAGCCCACGGTACAGGAAATATTGGTTCCTGCAACAAAGTAAGCATAGATTTGTTTATGTTAGCTGGGGGGAAAAATGATGCACTTTTTCTAGACTATTTTTTCTCATTTTCCTGAGCTACTCTTATTAGCGAACACTACAGTTAAACTGGTGATTATGCATCGCAAATCTATTTTTTGCTAGATATGTTATAACTTACATAGTAATGTCTGACAATGGGCTACTGTATAGTGGGCATGAGTTTAAGCAGTTTATAGTGAAGTATGGTTTTATATGTGAAACTGCTAGTCCCCATTATCCCCAATCCAATGGGTTGGTGGAAAAGGGTGTCAAAATAACAAAGCACCTTCTGAAAATGGCTACAGATTCAGACTCTGATCCATATTTACCACTGTTGTGCTATATAATTGTGCAAGTGAAGCATGTGTCATCATCACCTGCTGACATTCTGTTCAACAGAAAACTGAAAACAAGAATGTTTGCACTGGAAGAAACTGATGTCAAAGTTACAGGGGACTCGTAGATGTATAAAGAGACAGATAAGGCAAAACAAAACTGATTATATAATGGGGTCTCAGGAATGGCCACCACTTCATGAAAATGACACTGTATATCTACAATGGGAAACTTGGTCACAGACAGCAGAGATGTCACAAGAGGTAGCCCCCTGACTGTATGAGGTTGTCACCCCAGACAAATATATACTACAGAGGAACAGGCAACACCTTCATGAACCCAAGCACACCATGGAGCAGACATAAAAAAAATCATAGAAATGTAGGGCTGGAAGGGACCTGGAGAAGTCATCTTGTCCAGCTCCCTGTGCTGAGGCAGGACCAAGTATACATAGACCATCCCTGACAGCTGTTTGTCTAACCTCCAGTGATAGGGATTCCACAACCGTCCTTGGAAGCCTATTCTAGGCCTATTAATTATCCTTATAGTTAGAAAGTTTTCTCTAATATCTAACCTAAGTCTCCCTTGCTGCAGATTAAGACAATTACTACCTTCTCCTACCTTCTGTGGACACAGAGAATTGATCATAGTCATCTTTATAACAGCCCTTAACATATTTGGAGATGTTAAACCTTTTAAGTCTTTCCTCATAGGTCAAATTTTCTAAGCTTTTTGTCACTTTTGTAGCAGTCCTCTGGATTCTCTCCAGTTTGTCCACATCTTTCTTAAAGTGTGGTACTCAGAACTGGACAGAGTACTCCAGCTGTGACCTCCCCAGAGTAGAGGGTACAATTACATCCCATGTGTTACATGTGACATTCCAGTTAATAATCTCCAGAATGATTTTAGTCTTTTTTGCAAAAGCAATGCATTGTTGGTTCATATGCAAGTTGTGATCCACTTTAATCGCCAGAGGCCTTTCAATAGTACTACTGCCTAGCCAGTTATTCTCCATTTTGTAGTTATACATTTGATTTTCCTTTCTAAGTGCAATATTTTCCTCTTGTCTTTATTGATTTTTTTTCTTGTTGATTTCAGACCAGTTCTCCAATTTGTCAAGGTTGTTTTGAATTCTAATCATGTCTTCCAAATTGCAACCTTTCCTAGCTTGGTGTCATCCACAAATTTTATAAGCATACACTCCACTCCATTGTCCAATATTTTCATAAATTACTTGACTAGTACAAGACTCAGGACTGACCTCTGCAGGACTCCACTAGATATGTCCTTCCAATCTGACAGTGAATCATTGATAACTATCCTTTGGGTATAGTCTTTCAACCACTTATGATCCCACCTTATAATAGTTTCATCTAGATCAATGGTTCTCAAAGCTGTTCCGCCGCTTATTCAGGGAAAGCCCCTGGCAGGCTGGTCCGCTTTGTTTACCTGCCGCGTCCGCAGGTTCGGCCGATCCCGGCTCCCACTGGCCACGGTTCGCCAATGGGGGCTGCGGGAAGCAGTGCGGGCCAAGGGATGTGCTGGCCGCCCTTCCCACAGCCCCCATTGGCCTGGAGTGGCAAACCGCACAGTGAGAGTCGTGATCGGCTGAACCTGTGGACACAGCAGGTAAACAAACCGGCCCGGCTCGCCAGGGGCTTTCCCTGAACAAGCGGCAGACCAGTTTTGAGAACCACTGATCTAGATCATATTTCCCTAGTTTGCTTATGAGGATGTCACATGGAACTAATGAGATGGGATCGTCAGACTGGCAAGGGAGATGATCGTTAGAAGGATCTCTGTAGTTCATAACATGTGAAGGTTTGAGAACCACTATTAGTTTTATTGTAAATGCACAGCTGTTTAGGTATTTTCACTATATGGTATATGTTTGGTCCAGGCTGAGTTCACTGAATAGGCATGTTACTAAAATAAGGAACCAATTAAAAAGTAGTAAGTACCTCAAATGGGACAAAATACTGAAGAAAAATCACGGACACTGAAACCTTCTCTATTGTAAGAGGTCAGGTATTTTGAACTCTGTTTGCCAAACCCAGCCCTGAAGACAATTTTCCAGTCACGAGCTGGAATACAAGCAAGCTGAATAATTCCTCAAAGAGCCCCTAGAGGAAGAGAAGACATTCCCTGAATATATAATATAGATCGACGTGGGGACAAGACTAAGGAGCTAATTTATTTGGGTTGTTCTCCAGTTTCAATGTTCTGCATCCCAGAGCTGCATAAAATGAAGTTAGTTTAAAATAATATTGTTAACTTTGCTCACAATTGTCTGGCGAGTAAAGCTGATTTTCTGATGAAACAGCAAGCAAGTGGAGCACCTAAGCCTACACACATATACACTGCCAACTGCAAACTCTCCAATTTATTTACTTATAGGCAACTTTTAATTATTGATCTACCGTAGCAACTCTTAAGTATGCCTAACAACCACTGAAGTCTTTACCTTGTGAAAGAACTGCAAGATCAGCATACAACTTAACAAATATTCTTGACATCCTAAATTGTTTTCCTTTTAAAAAAATGAAAAAAGACATCGTCACAGCTAGAGGGGTACTGCAGAGGAACATGAACAGCTGTGTGCAGAGGCATTCACATTCCAAGATCTACAGAGCTGCTATCATCACGAATCTCCTGCTTCTGATGCCTTACATCCCATCTTCTGCCTATGCCCCAGATCCACAGGTTCTGTGGATTAAGGGAAAGAATATACAATCTCCACAGCTCCAAAAGAATGGTGAAGTGCACTATTTTTGCCTATCTACGTGTTTTTGCATGAGAGGGGCGTACATGGGCTGATGGAAATACAACTATTGCCATGAAAATTCACATTAATAGGTTACAAATGTTTTTAAAAAATCTTTAATAATTGGGAATAAAGTAAGTTCATAAGAAGGTTCTCTAGGAACAAAAAAGGAAAACCCTATGAGAAGTTTTACATATCAATGCAATACAAAGGACTGAAGCACAGTGATAAAAAAAGTATATATAGTGCCAAACACAGAAATGCTTACTATTCCATTCAGATTCTAAATGCTACACCTCACCACTGTGACATCTGAGCACCTATCAACCACACCTAGGTTTTTCAAAATAGTCTACAGGCATTTGAATTTCAATTGGGATTTGGGGACTTTACACCTTTAAGCCCCTTTGAAAATCCCAGCCTACCACGGAAGTTTTGTCTGAGTAATAACACAGAAAATCTGGCATAAGGATAGGACTTCTGCATTTGAGCCACACTGATTTAAACATTCACAGAACAGGCCACATTAGATTCCATTTAAAAGTCAACACGAGGCTTCTTTACAGAAAACAAAAGCATGTACATGGAGGAGAACTGAGTCTACAAAAAGTAGAATCCATATGGTGTAGGGGAAGCTTTAAAAAAAAAAAAAAAGAATTACTCCCCAGATTGAAATATGGATCATCTTTTTTTAAAAAGTCATACTGCAGATGGTAAGGCTCAGGCTAAAGAAAATCCATTTATACCAGTGGAGCACAGCATATGTCCCAGATACATACTATAAATAGTAGGAACTGGGTAGTCTTACGGGATATATCTGCATACAAAAAAGTGGTGATAGAAATAAATAGCCAATATGTATATGGAGGGAGGGGTGTTTTGTTTTTCAGTTGCCTGCATCCATCTAGTGGCAGCACATTTTTCTGCTTATCATATGTGCTAAAATCCAGTGTTTGATTCAAAATAAAGCTAATTTGCATTGGCATTGTGACTTAACTCACTCGTGTATTATTACTGTGTAAGCAGGTGTACCAGCAACTGCAAATAAGTGCTTGCTGATGGAATCCCAGCAGGGTTTCTGATGAGTTTTCCTTTTGTTAAACCTTACCCAGGAAATTACTGTGTAAAAAGCTTTGCTATTAGTTCTTTGCCTGAAACATCATTTAGCTACACCTGGCCAGATTCATGGCAATTCTATTAACTATATATATATAGGACATACCAAAAATCCCATCAGCCTTTTAAAATCATCATTTCAAATCCTTCATAACAACAGTGAAAAGAAATCCAAACAGATTAGTATCCACAAGGAGATTTATGATCAAAACACTGCACACACTCTAAACTATATAAGGGAAATATCACATATATACTTTAAGGTGGAATCTAAACTACATATCAGTGTAAAATACATTAAATAAAGTATTGTACATCATAACGTGCTATATAAAAGTAAAAATATTGTTATCCTTGTTGATTTGAGTTGCTAGTCTAAGTTTGGGACTCGGGGTTGTTTTCACTACAAGGAGCCAAGTATTCCTTTGTATGTAAACAAAATTGTATCAAAGTCCTTCTTCTCTGAACATCGGAGGAGTCAAAGAATCAGAGACATTGTTCTTGCACACAGGTCCAAGCTTCCTTGAAATAGTAGACCTTACCCAAAACCCCTCTCAAAGTTTCTCCCAGACCCTCAACAGACTTCAAGGCTGTGTCTATCTCCCTCTGTGCTGCTTCAGACAGACAGACACACACACACACACACACACACACACAATGTGCCAAAATCATATCAAGCAAAATTCCTTCATCCAAACCCTAAATTTCTAAGCTGACTTCCTTTGTTTTGGGCAGCAACCTATGCTTAACTATTTTACGGTTATCTTAAATGAATGGTAGAGCTTAAACCTATAACAATATTGTAAGATAGTTATGGGAAAACAATTTAGTAAGTCATTAGGACTGGTTTTGATTTTAATTAGTTGTTTAAATTAAATGTTTAAAGCGTCTTCAATATGTTGCAGTTTGGGAGTTTAACATATCCTTCATATCAGTTCAGAACATTCAAGAACTGTTGCAATAGGTGGTTCATGCCCTATATTCCAGTGTCTCTAATTAAGGATTTATTCAATCCATAAACATAGATGAGAATGACTTTCTTACCCTCTCCAAGGGGGGGGGGGGAGAGATAATTGATTTTGGTAAAAGGCACATGAATAGCTTTCTATTCAAAATACAGTATGCAGATCCCTCTGAGATAGCTGTAACAACCATGTCCAAGATGTATAGCTATTAATATATACCAATAACCCTGAATACACAAGTCATCTTTAAACATTATAAAGTGAGACTATTTAAAATGACCATTAAAAAAAATCAAGATAAATGCAGCATTCTTGTATGTTAAAAGTGGGTGCTTGCCACAGAAACTCAATTTAAAAACAAACACACTATTTTATATTTCCTAGGGATTATCACAAATGTTTGTGGATTCTCCTAACTATATTTTATCTACATCAGGGAAAAGCTGATACAAATACTCAAAAGCAATGTGAGGACTCAGGGATCTACAGAGGTACCATTGGTTTGTCTTTAGTGAATGTATTGCTTTGCTGTATCCAAACTATGTTCTTAATATACGGAGGAAAGAAGATACATGTTAGCAACAAACTATCAGAACCTGTATTTTAATCTAGCACCAAACACTAGTATACTGAGAACTCCATTTTCATTTGTGAGCTAAATTACAGATTTGTTTTCCTGGTTTGGCTCTGAAAGGGCCTAATATGCAAGTGCATGATTTACTCACTTGTGGGGCAAAAGTAACATGTATAGTACCTCTGTCTCACTACTGAAAGATGGAAATGTAAATATAATACCTGTTAGTCACATGGTTGTTATAAAGTGACAGCTGCCACCAGCTGAAGGGTCTGCATCTTAATATTGTTGACATGATTTATGTGGGGCACTACATCAGACTACATTCAGCTATATCAAGATAACACACAAAAAATGCAAACCATGTGCAGAGACATTTAGAGAGAACAGATTTTCCCTGCAGTAAAAAACATTTCAGAATCATCCACAAGTATTACAAGATGAGATTTTTATACCAACACATGTCCAAATTTAAAAGGTCATGAACAGACCTTCCATGTTGTAAACTCATTGCCTTTAGGTGAGAATAATCATGAAAAGAGAAAATCACTATGGGCTAGATTTTGCAACCTATATAGATTTTGAATAGTATTTTATTCTACTCGCTGCCCCTTCAAAAGGGACTACTCAAACAATATGGTATATTTCAGCAAGAGTAAGAGTGACATAATCTGGAAAGAGAGCGACAGAGTAGCACATAATCCCTTAGATATCAATATATTTCTAAAGGAATTAATTCCAGTGCAGTGAACTTACTGGATAGGAGAATGTTATTAGGTATCTATAGGCAGTTATGGCGGTGGGAGAGTGTAGAGTATAATCACTTACATATCTGTATTATAAAACTGCCCTGCGCTGACTAGTATCCATTATTTAAAAGCTCTATCCTGAATATTTGCAGCAGGCCCACTTATTGTATGGCATATGTCCACCACGTACACATTAGAAACCTAAGAGTACTGTATCTTCCTCTCACCATTCCACCCTCACCCATGTACATACTCTGATTTTGAAGCTTTATTAGACACAAAGAAGGACACATAAGCTATGGATGTAATTCTAGCCATGGTTTAAAAAAAATATTAGGGGATATATTAGAGCTAGCAGCCTTTTGTAAATTTTGCATTATTTAGAGAAGCCAACCACATCTAACTGTTTTATGAAGGGGATTTGGATGATACTTCCACCTAGTTTCCTGCCAGTATCACAGAACTGCCCTATTTCTCTAATCTTCAAACTAAAACTTTTTCTGCTCTTTTCTATTTACCACAATTAGAAAGGTGAAGTACATTCAGATTTAGAATATTGTTTTATTTTTTTCTTTACATTATTTAAACCTCTTAAATTGACACCTTTCATTCAGCCTCTATTTCTCTTATTTAAGAGTCGCCTGTGGTAGTCTCTTAAGAGAGCATTATCCCAGATTTACTGTAGGCATTATAACAAAGAGTGGATAGCTACTGCCATGCTTTGCCAATGCCAAACCATCTTTGTCATTGTTCTTCCTGTATGGGTTATTTCTGTTTCTGTTTGGTTATGTGTTTAAAATATGACCCAAGGGATATAACATTAGTTCATCTGCAATGTCTAAACCCTTTGTAGAGTTTCTCCACACGTATGTGGAAAGCCAAAATATGCAAATCCTATGCTGGATGACTAAGACAAATCAAGTTGGTTTCTACAGTGCAGCTTTCCACAATTCTAAATATTCCTGTCATGTTGCATTTTACATAACATTGCCATTATACATGGAATACATTTAGACATTTCTGAGGTGAACATAATGGACATGATGATGAGGAATGAGAAACTGTTAGGAACACTTGCTACCTAGCAGAGCTACCCTTCCTGAGACTGGAAATACAAATAATCAATTAATAATTCAGTCAGTCTACCATGCAGATCCTAGTAAGGCAGTTACAACTTTTTTGTCAAGATAAGCATCATGTCTTCTGGGGGTTGTCCTGATAAAAATATAGTTATCCTGAAAAGCATCTACATGTCTTTTCTTAAATAGAGTTATTTTGCTTGTACAACTGCCTGTTCTTATCTTAACTGAATTTTAAAAAATCGAATCTATTTCTAAATGAAAATCATTTTTGTGCTCTGTCACATTCCACACACTAAAATCCTCACCATCTCTGAGTCATGATTAGATAAGATTATTCTAACCATTTCCCTCGGCAAAAGAGCCTGCAAGACAATGCACATAAGTCCTTCCCTGTGGCCCTGAAGGGATTGGAATTAGATGATGAACCAAAGAACAGTGATTTTTCAGCTGTGCTCACTGATTTTCAAAGCATTCCCATAGGTTGAGAGTAGAACTCTGAGTTTCCTTTTGAATTCAACCAAAAATCCAGCTTGAAAAACTCAATATGAAATGCAACTTGGAAGCCATTCATATGACAACATCTGCTCTACAAGCTTCTCCAACCAATTCTGAGACGAGACCTGCACAACCCCTCCCACCCCAATAATAAATTCTGCTAAAGAGAGACTATGAAGCTCTTTAAAAGAATCCCCACTTTGGCTGCCAGATATTCAGGGGATACTGTGCACTAAATTTTTCTGTCAGATATTCAGTATAATTTCCCTTGCTAAAATTTTCAAGAGTGCTGAAGTGACTTAGGCTCCTAAGACCCATTTTCAAAAGTGCCTTAGGCACTTAGACATCTACATCCTATAGGCTTCTAAGTGCATAAGGAACGTTTGAAAATTTGTATGTTTTGTCAGATATCTGTGCTTTTTGACAAATTTATTACTTGATTCACCCAAACTTACTGCTGCCATCTGCTCCAGAGATTGATGAAGCCTTCCTTATACAGTTTGATATATTAGTGTTAAATTTGTATATTGTTTTAGGATGAAAGACACTATTATTTATACATTGCCAACAATTTCCTAGATATGTTTTAAGACAAGCATGAAAACAGGATTCCTGATTGGGAGAGATAGCTAACTAAACAGACTATATGCAGATGAAGGATGGGATTAAAGATAAACCAAAGTGATTGAGTATTAGAATGCATTGTGTTTTTTTCTCAATTCAATATTTTGTTTAGGTTCTCCCCCCCTTTCCTTCCTTCCTTGTTGACACGTCTCTGCAGGGAGAACTAGGGTCTGTAGGCCATTTGAAAGATTTTAAGAAAGCTTGTAGAAGAAGGATAGCATGGAGGCATTGCAGACTGGGTCCAAAAAATGAGGCCCAATGGAAGGCAATAGGAAACAAGAGAAGAACTATTAAAGTTACCTAATAAGACCCTGTTTTCACTTGCTTATAGCTTTGACAGACTTTAACCATTCAAGCCGAATTCTTCCATACCAGGTATCTGCCTCAGCATAACGTGTGTGTGTGTGCATGTGTGTATGTGTGTGTGTAAGAGAGAGAGAAATTTCAGTCAAAAACTATTCAGCTATTTCTGAGAACAAAGAAAACTGTTTTTCAATGTTAAAGAAATTCTTGTGACCTTTTATTTACAAATCTCCACAGCCTTTATGCATTGGAGCAGGATCTTCAAATTTGGAAGGAAGGCAGCAATTGTGTCAAGGATGTGCCTTTTGCCATTCCTGTGAAAATCAACCCAAAGTTGGCCAAGAGACAAGCCTTTGAAAAATCAAACCAGTTCACGTGTGCTCAGTAGAGATTTGCTAGAATTTAACAGCTAAAAATCTCTGAAGATTTCATCCTCATTGAGGATGCTTGAGCTTCCTACAGTCCCTGATGCTGATTCACTGTGCATGTGCGATCGCCACAAAGCAACTGAACATTTCTCATCCCAGGGCTACAAGGGTGAAGCTTGTCCTTCCCTGTAGTAGCTGCTCCAGGACAGGATGGGATTAGGCACAAGAATTAAAGAGACAGGCTTCCTGCTCTCAGTGACCTCAAGCTGTCTGGTTCAAATGCAGAGGGAACAAGAGTTGGACCTAGGGGGAGCTTTGGGAGGAATAGATTGAAACAAGGAACCTGGGGGACTGAGTCTGAGACTGTCAAGAGAACAGAGAGACTGTGATTGGCTGGACAAGGAGATGAGGTCTGGGAGCTGGGGAGAGAAACAAGGGGGGGGAGGATAGGGAACCATGGACAGGGGTGTGTGTGGTTGGATCTGAGATCAGATGTGGGAGCCAGGCTGAAGGGATGGGAGACATGACAAGGAGCCTGGGTACAGGGGAAGAACTGGGACTGTCTGGGTGAACTGACAGGGACAAGGAATCTGGGGAGGTGAGGACATTTTGATCAAAATGTCCTCACTTCCCCAGATTCCTTGTCCCTGTCAGTTCACCCAGACAGTCCCAGTTCTTCCCCTGTACCCAGGCTCCTTGTCATGTCTCCCATCCCTTCAGCCTGGCTCCCACATCTGATCTCAGATCCAACCACACACACCCCTGTCCATGGTTCCCTATCTTCTCCCCCCTTGTTTCTCTCC